>NC_091283.1:414567505-415178005 GCF_032444005.1 Ranitomeya imitator | reverse complement strand
GGGGACAGTATTATAGTAGTTATATTCTTGTACATAGGGGGCAGTATTATACTAGTTATATTCTTGTACATAGGAGCAGTATTATAGTAGTTATATTCTTGTACACAGGGGGCAGTATTATAGTAGTTATATTATTGTACAGAGGGGCAGTATTATAGTAGTTATACTCTTGTACATAGGGGACAGTATTATAGTAGTTATATTCTTGTACATAGGGGACAGTATTATAGTAGTTATATTCTTGTACATAGGAGGCAGTATTATAGTAGTTATATTCTTGTACATAGGAGCAGTATTATATTAGTTATATTCTTGTACATAGGGAGCAGTATTATAGTAGTTATATTCTTGTACAGAGGGGCAGTATTATAGTAGTTATACTCTTGTACATAGGGGACAGTATTATAGTAGTTATATTCTTGTACATAGGAGGCAGTATTATAGTAGTTATATTCTTGTACATAGGAGCAGTATTATATTAGTTATATTCTTGTACATAGGGAGCAGTATTATAGTAGTTATATTCTTGCACATAGAGGGCAGTATCATATTAGTTATATTCTTACACATAGAGGGCAGTATTATACTATTATAGTAGTTATATTCTTGTACATAGGGGCAGAATTATAGTAGTTATATTCTTACACATAGAGGGCAGTATTATAGTAGTTATATTCTTGTACATAGGGAGCAGTATTATAGTAGTTATATTCTTGTACATAGGGAGCAGTATTATAGTAGTTATATTCTTACACATAGAGGGCAGTATTATATTACTTATATTCTAACACATAGAGGGCAGTATTATAGTAGTTATATTCCTCTGCATAGGTGGCAGTGTTATTTTATATTATTGTGCATAGGGGCAGTATTATAGTAGTTATATTCTTGTACATAGGGAGCAGTATTATTGCAGTTATATTCTTGTACATAGGGGCAGTATTATAGTAGTTATAATCTTATACATAGGGGCAGTATTAGGGCTCATACCCATCACCGTAAAAAAAAAAAACGGTCTGATATCGGTCCAGAAAAGTGGGACGAGTGTCATGCGATTTTCATATTTTCATGAGAGTAAAATACAATTTTCAAAAAAATATTCTTACCCACATACAGTTGTGTGAAAAAGTGTTTGCCCCTTCCTGGTTTCCTATTCTTTTGCATGTTTGTCATACTTAAATGTTTTAGATCACCAAACAAATTTTAATATTAGACAAAGCTAAAACAAGTAATCACAAAATGCAGGTTTTAAATGAAGGTATTTATTATTAAGAGAAAAAGAAATCCAAACCTACTAGGTCCTGTGTGAAAAAGTGATTACCCCCTAAACCTAATAACTGGTTGGGCCATCCTTAGGCTGCCATCACACTAGCAGTATTTGGTCAGTATTTTACCTCAGTATTTGTAAGCCAAAACCAGGAGTGGAACAATCAGAGGAAAAGTATAATAGAAACATATGGACCACTTCTGCATTTATCACCCACTCCTGGTTTTGGCTTACAAATACTGATGTAAAATACTGACCAAATACTGCTAGTGTGCCGGCAGCCTTAGCAGCAACAACTGCAATCAAGCAATTGTGATAACTGGCATTGAGTCTTTTACAACACTCTGGAGGAATTTTGGTACACTCATCTTTGCAAAATTGTTGTAATTCAGCCACATTGGAGGGTTTCCAAGCATGAACTGTCTTTGTGTCATGACACAGCATCTCATTTGGATGAAGGTCAGGAGTTTGACTAGGCCACTCCAAAGTCTTAATTTTGTTTTTCTTAAGCCATACAGAGGTGGACTTGCTGGTGTGTTTTGGATCACTGTCCTGCTGCATAACCCAAGTGCGCTTCAGCTTGAGGTCACTAACAGATGGCCGGACTTTCTCCTTTAGGATTTTGTGGTAGACAGCAGAATTCATGGTTCCATTTACCACAGCAAGTCTTCCAGGTCCTGAAACAGAAAAACAGCCACAGACCATCACACTACCGCAACCTTATTTTACTGCTGTATTATGGTCCTTTTCTGAAATGCTGTGTTTCTTCTACACCAGATGTAATGGGACATACACCTTCCAAAAAGTTCAAATTTTGTCTTGTCAGTCCACAGAGTATTCTCTCTCATCATCATCATCATCAAGATGTTTTCTGGCAGAATTGAGATGAGTCTTTATGTTCTTATTGCTCAGCAGTGGTTTCTGTCTTGGAACTCTACCACACAGTCCATTTTTGCCCAGTCTCTTTCTTATGGTTGAGTCATGAACACTGATCGTAAGTGAGGCCTGCAGTTCTTTGAAAGTTGCTGAGGGGTCTTTTGTGACCTCTTGAATGAGTCGTTGCTGTGCTCTTGGAGTAATTTTGGTTCACTTCCTACTGCTGGGAAGGTTCACCACTGTTTTTGCAATTTGTGGATAATGGATCTCACTATGGTTTGCTTGTAGTCCCAAAGCTTTAGAAATGACTTTATAACCTTATCAAGACTTATAGATCTCAATTACTGTTTCTCATTTGTTCCAGGATTTCTTTGGATTGTGGCGTGATATCTAGCTTTTGAGGAACTTTTGGTCTACTTCACATTGTCGGGCAGGTCCTATTTAAGTGATTTCTTGATTGAGAACAGGTGTGGCAGTAATCAGGCCTGGCTGTGGCTAGGAAATTTGAACTCAGCTTCCCAAAGATGTGATAAACCACAGTTAATTTACTTTTTAAGGAGGGTGGTCAATAATTTTTTCAAACAGGTTTGGATTTCTTTTTCCATTAATGATTAAGACATTAAATTAAAAACTGCATTGTATGTTTACTTGTGTTATATTTGTCTAATATTTAAATTTGTTTGGGGATCTGAAACAATGAAGTATGACAAACATGCAAAAGAACAGAAAATCAAGAAGGGGCAAACACTTTTTCACACAACTACGTATATATATTTCAAAATAGATAGATCTAAATAAGTGATATCTATAATCAGGGCTTTGCGTGTGTAGCTTACTGTGCATGTATTTTATTACTAAATAATTTCCTGAAAAAATGGCATTGGAGCCCTAAATTTTATTAACCAGCAGAGGGAAAGCTGACAGCTGGGGCCTGATGTTTATAGCCTGGGAAGGGGGTAATGCACATCGAGCTTCCCAGGCTATTAATATCAGCTCACAGCTGTATATTTAGCATTTACTCATTATTAAAATGTGGGACCCCCCAAAAAATGATGTAGAGTCCCCCTATAGTTAATAACCAGCAAAGACTAGGCAGACAGCTGTGGGCTGATATTAATATGCTAGGAATGGGTCATGGATATTTTGCTCCTTCCCAGACTAAAAATATCAGCTCTCAGCCAAACCAGAAAAGGAGCATCTATCAGATGTGCCAAATCTGCCACTTAGCTATGCTCTTCCCACTTGCCTTTGTGCGTTGTCAAGTGGGGTGATAGTATAGGGATTGATGTCAGCTTTATATTGGCAGCTGACATCAAGCGCAGCGGTTTGTAATGGAGAGGCGTCTATAATGCCCCCATTACTGTTGTGAATTCTGTGGCTGAATTCACTCCTGTGGTCACAAGTGGTACTGCAGCTTCTGGGCTTCCTCCCTCAGGTGTTCTGGTGAGCTCGTTGGCTGCCTTGTTATTTAACTCCACCTGATTCTGTCTTCCTTGCTCCTTGTCAATGTTCCAGTGTTGGATCTGAGCTTCTGGATCTTTCCTGTGGCCTGCTGCTCTGCTTAGATAAGTGCTTCTTTGCTTTTGTTGCTGTTTTTTCTGTCCAGCTTATCTATTCGTTTTTGCTGGAAGCTCTGAGACGCAAAGTGTGTACCGCCATGCCGTTAGTTCGGCACGGTGGGTCTTTTTGCCCCCTTTGCGTGGTTTTTGTTTTAGGGTTTTTTGTAGACTGCAAAGTTCTCTTTGCTATCCTCGCTCTATCTAGAATATCGGGCCTCACTTTGCTGAATCTATTTCATCCCTACATTTTGTCTTTTCATCTTGCTAACAGTCATTATATGTGGGGGGCTGCCTTTTCCTTTGGGGTATTTCTCTGAGGCAAGTCAGGCTTGTATTTCTATCTTCAGGCTAGTCAGTTCCTCTGGCTGTGCCGAGTTGCATAGGTAGTGTCAGGCGCAATCCACAGCTGCCTTTAGTTGTGTTTAGGATAGGTTCAGGTATTGCGGTCTACAGAGATTCCACGTCTCAGAGCTCGTTCTATTGTTTTTGGGTTATTGTCAGATCACTGTATGTGCTCTGATTACTGGCACACTGTGTTACTGGATTGCCTTCATAACAGTACAAGGAGCCAAAACTAATGATTCTCAATAGAGGGAAAAAAGAAGTTCTGACATCATTTTTTTTTCTCAGCTCTGTGTTCAGTCTTTTTTTTCCCCTAGACATTAGGGTGCTTCAGGACACAGCTGTGGACATGGATATTCAGGCTCTGTGCTCTTCAATGGATAATCTCGTTATAAATGTACAAAAGATTCAAGATACAATTGATCAGAAATCTATGCTAGAACCAAGAATTCCTATTCCTGATTTGTTTTTTGGTGATAGAACTAAGTTTCTGAGCTTCAAAAATAATTGTAAGCTATTTCTGGCCTTGAAACCTCATTCTTCTGGTAATTCAGTTCAACAGGTTTTGATTATTATTTCTTTTTTGCGCGGCGACCCTCAGGACTGGGCATTTTCTCTTGCGCCAGGAGACCCTGCATTGAGTGGTGTCGATGCGTTTTTCCTGGCGCTCGGATTGCTGTACGATGAGCCTAATTCAGTGGATCAGGCTGAGAAAAATTTGCTGGCTTTGTGCCAGGGTCAGGATGATATAGAAGTATATTGTCAGAAATTTAGGAAGTGGTCAGTACTCACTCTGTGGAATGAATCTGTGCTGGCAGCTTTGTTCAGAAAGGGTCTCTCTGAGGCTCTTAAGGATGTCATGGTGGGTTTTCCTATGACTGCTGGTTTGAATGAGTCTATGTCTTTGGCCATTCAGATCGGTCGTCGCTTGCGCGAGCGTAAATCTGTGCACCATCTGGCGGTATTGTCTGAGATTAAACCTGAGCCTATGCAGTGCGATAGGACTATGACCAGAGTTGAACGGCAAGAACACAGACGTCTGAATGGGCTGTGTTTCTACTGTGGTGATTCCACTCATGCTATTTCTGATTGTCCTAAGCGCACTAAGCGGTTCGATAGGTCTGCCGTCATTGGTACTGTACAGTCCAAATTCCTTCTGTCCATTACCTTGATATGCTCTTTGTCATCGTATTCTGTCATGGCGTTTGTGGATTCAGGCGCTGCCCTGAATCTGATGGATTTGGATTATGCTAAACGTTGTGGGTTTTTCTTGGAGCCTTTGCGGTGTCCTATTCCGTTGAGAGGAATTGATGCTACACCTTTGGCCAAGAATAAACCTCAGTACTGGGCCCAGCTGACCATGTGCATGGCTCCTGCACATCAGGAAATTATTCGCTTTCTGGTGTTACATAATCTGCATGATGTGGTCGTGTTGGGGTTGCCATGGCTACAAACCCATAATCCAGTATTGGATTGGAACTCTATGTCGGTATCCAGCTGGGGTTGTCAGGGGGTACATGGTGATGTTCCATTTTTGTCTATTTCGTCATCCACTCCTTCTGAGGTCCCAGAGTTCTTGTCTGATTATCAGGATGTATTTGAAGAGCCCAAGTCCGATGCCCTACCTCCGCATAGGGATTGTGATTGTGCTATCAATTTGATTCCTGGTAGTAAATTCCCTAAAGGTCGTTTATTTAATTTATCCGTGCCTGAACACACCGCTATGCGCAGTTATGTGAAGGAATCCCTGGAGAAGGGACATATTCGCCCATCGTCGTCACCTCTGGGAGCAGGGTTCTTTTTTGTAGCCAAGAAGGATGGTTCGCTGAGACCGTGTATTGATTACCGCCTTCTTAATAAGATCACTGTTAAGTTTCAGTATCCCTTGCCATTGTTATCTGACTTGTTTGCTCGGATTAAGGGAGCTAGTTGGTTCACTAAGATAGATCTTCGTGGTGCGTATAATCTGGTGAGAATCAGGCAAGGAGATGAATGGAAAACGGCATTTAATACGCCCGAGGGTCATTTTGAGTATCTAGTGATGCCGTTCGGACTTGCCAATGCTCCATCTGTTTTTCAGTCTTTTATGCATGACATCTTCCGTGAGTATCTGGATAAATTCCTGATTGTTTACTTGGATGACATTTTGATCTTCTCTGATGATTGGGAGTCTCATGTGAAGCAGGTCAGAATGGTTTTCCAGGTTCTGCGTGCTAATTCTTTGTTTGTGAAGGGATCAAAGTGTCTCTTCGGTGTGCAGAAAGTTTCATTTTTGTGGTTCATCTTTTCCCCTTCTACTATCGAGATGGATCCGGTTAAGGTCCAAGCCATCCAGGATTGGACTCAGCCGACATCTCTGAAAAGTCTGCAAAAGTTCCTGGGCTTTGCTAATTTTTATCGTCGCTTCATCTGTAATTTTTCTAGCATTGCCAAACCATTGACCGATTTGACCAAGAAGGGTGCTGATTTGGTTAATTGGTCTTCTGCTGCCGTGGAAGCTTTTCAGGAGTTGAAGCGTCGTTTTTGTTCTGCCCCTGTGTTGTGTCAACCAGATGTTTCTCTTCCGTTCCAGGTCGAGGTTGATGCTTCTGAGATTGGAGCAGGGGCGGTTTTGTCACAGAGAGGTTCTGGTTGCTCAGTGTTGAAACCATGTGCTTTCTTTTCCAGGAAGTTTTCTGCTGCTGAGCGTAATTATGATGTGGGCAACCGAGAGTTGCTGGCCATGAAGTGGGCATTCGAGGAGTGGCGTCATTGGCTTGAAGGAGCTAAGCATCGCGTGGTGGTATTGACTGATCATAAGAACCTTACTTATCTCGAGTCTGCCAAGCGCTTGAATCCTAGACAGGCCCGTTGGTCGTTATTTTTTGCTCGCTTCGATTTTGTGATTTCGTACCTTCCGGGCTCTAAAAATGTGAAGGCGGATGCTCTGTCTAGTTTTGTGCCCGACTCTCCGGGTTTATCTGAGCCGGCGAGTATCCTCAAGGAAGGAGTAATTGTGTCTGCCATCTCCCCTGATTTGCGGCGAGTGTTGCAAAAATTTCAGGCTAATAAACCTGATCGTTGTCCGGCCGAGAAACTGTTCGTCCCTGATAGGTGGACTAGTAAAGTTATCTCTGAACTTCATTGTTCGGTGTTGGCTGGTCATCCAGGAATCTTTGGTACCAGAGAGTTAGTGGCTAGATCCTTCTGGTGGCCATCTCTGTCACGGGATGTACGTACTTTTGTGCAGTCCTGTGGGATTTGTGCTAGGGCTAAGCCCTGCTGTTCACGTGCCAGTGGGTTGCTTTTGCCCTTGCCGGACCCGAAGAGGCCTTGGACACATATTTCGATGGATTTCATTTCTGACCTTCCCGTTTCTCAAAAGATGTCAGTCATTTGGGTGGTCTGTGATCGCTTTTCTAAAATGGTCCATCTGGTGCCCTTGGTTAAATTGCCTTCCTCCTCTGATTTGGTGCCTTTGTTCTTCCAGCATGTGGTTCGTTTGCATGGCATTCCTGAGAATATTGTTTCTGACAGAGGTTCACAGTTTGTTTCAAGGTTCTGGCGAGCCTTTTGTGGTAGGATGGGCATTGACCTATCTTTTTCCTCGGCTTTCCATCCTCAGACTAATGGCCAGACCGAACGAACCAATCAGACCTTGGAAACATATCTGAGATGTTTTGTTTCTGCAGACCAGGATGATTGGGTGTCCTTTTTGCCGTTGGCTGAGTTCGCCCTTAATAATCGGGCCAGCTCGGCTACCTTGGTCTCTCCATTTTTCTGCAATTCTGGGTTCCATCCTCGTTTCTCTTCAGGACAGGTTGAGTCTTCGGACTGTCCTGGTGTGGATTCTGTGGTGGACAGGTTGCAGCAGATCTGGACTCAGGTAGTGGACAATTTGACCTTGTCCCAGGAGAAGGCTCAACTTTTCGCTAATCGCAGATGCCGTGTGGGTCCCCGACTTCGTGTTGGGGATCTGGTTTGGTTATCTTCTCGTCATATTCCTATGAAGGTTTCCTCTCCTAAATTTAAACCTCGTTTTATTGGTCCGTATAGGATTTCTGAGATTCTCAATCCTGTGTCCTTTCGTCTGACCCTCCCGGACTCCTTTTCCATACATAATGTATTCCATAGGTCGTTGTTGCGGAGATACGTGGCACCTATGGTTCCATCTGTTGAGCCTCCTGCCCCTGTTTTGGTGGAGGGGGAATTGGAGTATATTGTGGAGAAAATTTTGGATTCTCGTGTCTCTAGACGGAAACTCCAGTATCTGGTTAAATGGAAGGGTTATTGCTCAGGAAGATAATTCCTGGGTTTTTGCCTCTGATGTCCATGCTCCAGATCTTGTTCGTGCCTTTCATGTGGCTCATCCTGGTCGGCCTGGGGGCTCTGGTGAGGGTTCGGTGACCCCTCCTCAAGGGGGGGTACTGTTGTGAATTCTGTGGCTGAATTCACTCCTGTGGTCACAAGTGGTACTGCAGCTTCTGGGCTTCCTCCCTCAGGTGTTCTGGTGAGCTCGTTGGCTGCCTTGTTATTTAACTCCACCTGATTCTGTCTTCCTTGCTCCTTGTCAATGTTCCAGTGTTGGATCTGAGCTTCTGGATCTTTCCTGTGGCCTGCTGCTCTGCTTAGATAAGTGCTTCTTTGCTTTTGTTGCTGTTTTTTCTGTCCAGCTTATCTATTCGTTTTTGCTGGAAGCTCTGAGACGCAAAGGGTGTACCGCCGTGCCGTTAGTTCGGCACGGTGGGTCTTTTTGCCCCCTTTGCGTGGTTTTTGTTTTAGGGTTTTTTGTAGACTGAAAAGTTCTCTTTGCTATCCTCGCTCTATCTAGAATATCGGGCCTCACTTTGCTGAATCTATTTCATCCCTACGTTTTGTCTTTTCATCTTGCTAACAGTCATTATATGTGGGGGGCTGCCTTTTCCTTTGGGGTATTTCTCTGAGGCAAGTCAGGCTTGTATTTCTATCTTCAGGCTAGTCAGTTCCTCTGGCTGTGCCGAGTTGCATAGGTAGTGTCAGTAGAGGAGCTGCGGAGACACCATCACGTGTTTCTCAACGCAGGCAGTGAATAGCCAGGCCTTTCACCGGGAAGGAACAACCAAGGGAAGGGCAGCATCCAATAAAGGAAAACCACCTATGCCAAGCATGGTATCCATCCACAGACAGCTGTTTCGGGGTTTTTGCCCCTCATCAGTGTGGAGTAGGAAACTGGCTATCAGGAGCAGTGCCTAGTAGAAAGTCTATAAAGGCACGGATGATTGACCTCGTGGAGACCAAAACATCCAACACCGCGGAGACACCATCACGTGTTTCTCAACGCAGTGATCCAGAACACTGCCCCCAAATATGCAAATGCAAGTAGAGGAGCTGCGGAGACACCATCACGTGTTTCTCAACACAGGCAGTGAATAGCCAGGCCTTTCACCGGGAAGGAACAACCAAGGGAAGGGCAGCATCCAATAAAGGAAAACCACCTATGCCAAGCATGGTATCCATCCACAGACAGCTGTTTCGGGGTTTTTGCCCCTCATCAGTGTGGAGTAGGAAACTGGCTATCAGGAGCAGTGCCTAGTAGAAAGTCTATAAAGGCACGGATGATTGACCTCGTGGAGACCAAAACATCCAACACCGCGGAGACACCATCACGTGTTTCTCAACGCAGTGATCCAGAACACTGCCCCCAAATATGCAAATGCAAGTAGAGGAGCTGCGGAGACACCATCACGTGTTTCTCAACGCAGGCAGTGAATAGCCAGGCCTTTCACCGGGAAGGAACAACCAAGGGAAGGGCAGCATCCAATAAAGGAAAACCACCTATGCCAAGCATGGTATCCATCCACAGACAGCTGTTTCGGGGTTTTTGCCCCTCATCAGTGTGGAGTAGGAAACTGGCTATCAGGAGCAGTGCCTAGTAGAAAGTCTATAAAGGCACGGATGATTGACCTCGTGGAGACCAAAACATCCAACACCGCGGAGACACCATCACGTGTTTCTCAACGCAGTGATCCAGAACACTGCCCCCAAATATGCAAATGCAAGTAGAGGAGCTGCGGAGACACCATCACGTGTTTCTCAACGCAGGCAGTGAATAGCCAGGCCTTTCACCGGGAAGGAACAACCAAGGGAAGGGCAGCATCCAATAAAGGAAAACCACCTATGCCAAGCATGGTATCCATCCACAGACAGCTGTTTCGGGGTTTTTGCCCCTCATCAGTGTGGAGTAGGAAACTGGCTATCAGGAGCAGTGCCTAGTAGAAAGTCTATAAAGGCACGGATGATTGACCTCGTGGAGACCAAAACATCCAACACCGCGGAGACACCATCACGTGTTTCTCAACGCAGTGATCCAGAACACTGCCCCCAAATATGCAAATGCAAGTAGAGGAGCTGCACAGACAGCTGTTTCTGTGGATGGATACCATGCTTGGCATAGGTGGTTTTCCTTTATTGGATGCTGCCCTTCCCTTGGTTGTTCCTTCCCGGTGAAAGGCCTGGCTATTCACTGCCTGCGTTGAGAAACACGTGATGGTGTCTCCGCAGCTCCTCTACTTGCATTTGCATATTTGGGGGCAGTGTTCTGGATCACTGCGTTGAGAAACACGTGATGGTGTCTCCGCGGTGTTGGATGTTTTGGTCTCCACGAGGTCAATCATCCGTGCCTTTATAGACTTTCTACTAGGCACTGCTCCTGATAGCCAGTTTCCTACTCCACACTGATGAGGGGCAAAAACCCCGAAACAGCTGTCTGTGGATGGATACCATGCTTGGCATAGGTGGTTTTCCTTTATTGGATGCTGCCCTTCCCTTGGTTGTTCCTTCCCGGTGAAAGGCCTGGCTATTCACTGCCTGCGTTGAGAAACACGTGATGGTGTCTCCGCAGCTCCTCTACTTGCATTTGCATATTTGGGGGCAGTGTTCTGGATCACTGCGTTGAGAAACACGTGATGGTGTCTCCGCGGTGTTGGATGTTTTGGTCTCCACGAGGTCAATCATCCGTGCCTTTATAGACTTTCTACTAGGCACTGCTCCTGATAGCCAGTTTCCTACTCCACACTGATGAGGGGCAAAAACCCCGAAACAGCTGTCTGTGGATGGATACCATGCTTGGCATAGGTGGTTTTCCTTTATTGGATGCTGCCCTTCCCTTGGTTGTTCCTTCCCGGTGAAAGGCCTGGCTATTCACTGCCTGCGTTGAGAAACACGTGATGGTGTCTCCGCAGCTCCTCTACTTGCATTTGCATATTTGGGGGCAGTGTTCTGGATCACTGTGTTGAGAAACACGTGATGGTGTCTCCGCGGTGTTGGATGTTTTGGTCTCCACGAGGTCAATCATCCGTGCCTTTATAGACTTTCTACTAGGCACTGCTCCTGATAGCCAGTTTCCTACTCCACACTGATGAGGGGCAAAAACCCCGAAACAGCTGTCTGTGGATGGATACCATGCTTGGCATAGGTGGTTTTCCTTTATTGGATGCTGCCCTTCCCTTGGTTGTTCCTTCCCGGTGAAAGGCCTGGCTATTCACTGCCTGCGTTGAGAAACACGTGATGGTGTCTCCGCAGCTCCTCTACTTGCATTTGCATATTTGGGGGCAGTGTTCTGGATCACTGCGTTGAGAAACACGTGATGGTGTCTCCGCGGTGTTGGATGTTTTGGTCTCCACGAGGTCAATCATCCGTGCCTTTATAGCATAGGTAGTGTCAGGCGCAATCCACAGCTGCCTTTAGTTGTGTTTAGGATAGGTTCAGGTATTGCGGTCTACAGAGATTCCACGTCTCAGAGCTCGTTCTATTGTTTTTGGGTTATTGTCAGATCACTGTATGTGCTCTGATTACTGGCACACTGTGTTACTGGATTGCCTTCATAACACATTACTAACCCAAGAGTCAAACTGTCAAATAAACAACACCCAGAGTCCTTTATTTGAAAACAAAAATGACACAGACTCCTTTCTTGAATTAAGGAATTATTATTTATTGAATTATTAAGAACCAAAATTGTTGAAAAATATCAAGAATCACAAGGTTGCAAGTCCATCCTCAGAGATCTTGATGTTCCTTTGTCCATGGTGCACAACATAATCAACCCATGGCAGAGAAAAATGTATGAAAGGTTGCAACGCATGATAGCCTGGATAGTGTATAAGCAGCCCCAGGCAAGTTCCAAAGAAATCCAGGGTGTCCTGCAGACTCAGGGTGCATTAGTGTCAACACGAACTATCAGTCAACATTTGAATGAAATTAAACGCTATGGCAGCGGACTCAGTAGGACCCCACTGCTAAAACACAGACATAAAAAAACTAGACTGCGGTTTGCCAAAATGTACGTGGGTAAGCCAAAATCCTTCTGGGAAAGAGTCTTATGGACAGATAAAACCAAGATAGAGCTTTTTGGTAAAGCACATTCTACTGTTTACTGAAAATGGAATGAGACCTAGAAAGAAAAGAACACAGTACCTACACTCAAATATGGTGGAGGTTTAAAGATGTTTTGGGGTTATTTTGCTGCCTTTGGCACCGGGTGCCTTGACTGTGTGTAAGGCATCGTGAAATCTGAAGATTACCAAAGGATTTTTGTTCACAATGTAGTGCCCAGTGCCAGAAAGCTGGGTTCGTGTCCTAGGTCATGGGTCTTCCAGCAGGACAATGACCGCAAACATAATATAAGAAGCACGAAGAAATGAATGAAAACAAAGCACTAGAGAGTTCTGAAGTGGCCAGCAATGAGTCCAAATCTAAAACCCATTGACCACCTGTGAAGAGATCTTAAATTGCTGTTGGGAGAAGGCACCCTTCAATTATGAGAGACCTGGAGCAGTTTGCAAAAGAAGAGTGGTCCAGAATTCCAGTTGAGAGGTGTAAGAAGCTTGTTGATGGTTATAGGAAGCAATTGATTGCAGTTATTTATTCCAAAGCGTGTGCAACTAAATATTAAGATGAGGTTGGCAACAATTTTGTCCAGCCCATTTTTGTGGTTTTGTGTGAAATTATGTCCAATTTGCCTCTTTGTTTTCTTCTTTTTTTCTGTTGCTCCAATATACACAAAGGAAACCAACAAAATGTGTAATTACAATCATTTTCTGGGAGAAATATTTCATTTACTGGAACAATTTCAAGGTTGGCAACACTTTCAGCCATGATTATATATCTGGTTTAGGTAAGTCCCGCTATAAAATGAGTATCCCATTGTATGAAATAATATTGTAAAGCTGGAATTGTACTCATTTTTTAGAAACAATTATTGGAAAGGTCAACACTTCATGAGATACCTGGAGCATTGACTAATGATTTGTCCGGTTTACCTGAACTATGGCTCTACCAGGTTCTATTTTTTAGATTGTTAGACTATGTTCACATATTGTGTTATTGCGGGGGGGGGTTTAATGCAAAGTTTAAGCTGCTAACAAAAAGGAGGTTTTGCTTAGTTTTTGCTGCATTTTTTGTTGCAAGAAGTCACATGCTGCATGTCAAGAAAAAAAACAATGTGTGTGCATAAGATTTCTGAAATCTCATACACTTTGATGGTACTGTGAAATGCAGCTGAAAATTTGAATAAAAAAACGCAGCAAAAAAATGCAGAAAAAATGTAACGTGTGACCATAGACTTACTTGGGAACTATTGGTCTCTGCCAATAATTATTCGCCTATCAGTTTGGATCTGTCTAGACCACGGATCTCCCATGTTGGGTATGTCTGGACTGGGTATCTAAATGGCTGGATTGTATAGCCTGTTCATTAACTATTGACTGTTCATAGCTCTGCCGACAGCCAATAATCTCTTAGTTCGGATCTGCTTAGGCGCAAAATTTGCCAGTATGGATCTACCAGCAGTTCTAAAATCTTCTATTTTTATACTGTTTTTTTTTTTTTTTTCAGGACAATAAGGACTTCTTAGGGCAGCTCCAATGTTGTTTCACCTCCTTGCTGCATCTACTATATAATTGTCTAAGGGTCACTTCCGTCTGTCCTTCTGTCTGTAATGGTTATTCATTCGCTGATTGGTCTCGGCAGCTGCCTGTCATGGCTGCCGCGACCAATCAGCGACGCGCACAGTCCGGAAGAAAATGGCCGCTCCTTACTCCTCGCACTCACTGCCCGGCGCCTACATACACCCCTCCAGTCTGCCCTCACATTGGGTTAATGGCAGCGGTAACGGACTGCATTATGCTGCGGTGTAATGCAGTCCATTACCGCTGCTATTAACCCTGTGTCTCCAAGTTTTTTACTATTGACGCAGCCTACGTGGCTGGCCAATATACTACGTGGCTGGGCAATATACTACATGACTGGCCAATATACTACGTGGCTGGGCAATATACTACGTGGCTGGGCAATATACTACGTGGCTGGCCAATATACTACGTGACTGGGCAATATACTACGTGGACATGCATATTCTAGAATACCCGATGCGTTAGAATCGGGCAACCATCTAGTTTCTCTATGACCAGCAAGTGGTGGTGACTTATTCCTCAGTGTTTCGGGACTCCGCCAGAGCTCCCATTTCTTCCCAGTCTTCACGGCATTCAGTTGGTTGCTACAACTATCAGGAACAATGCTTGAGCCGTTGCCCAATTCTTCACCAATTGCTGGAATATCAGACCTGGTAATAAATGACTTTCTGTTGGTGAACCCTTCAGATGAACCATACATCAGGAACAGTCTTTACACTGTGTACACATATCATACAATAGTCCTGACCTTCTCTAAACCTCTACCAACAGGGTTGGCATCAACTTGAAGAAAATTAATTTTGTGAGCCTTTTGACTGCTGAGTTGGATGTCTCTAAACCTATTCTAGTGGAACCAGAGGGACCTCACCGGAAAAACGTAACTAACTCTGGCAAACTTTACACTCAGGAACCAGTGCTCATTGTGGGTAGAAATAGAGCAACACTACAGGAACATCTCTGATCAAAAATGTGAGTATCAGCAAGAAGTCTTCATTTCTAGAGCTTCTTTCCACCATATCCCTGCTAGTCCACTGTAATGCTTGCTCATAGTCTAACAATCTCCCTAAAGGTTCCCGAAGAAAAGGGAGACCTCCTAAATTCGAAATAAAATGGCAAATGTTGGAGTAAGTGTCACCAAGGATACCTAACCTGGAAGGCAGAAACTCTAGCAGTGAGCCACAGACTGCATTGTTACGTGTACACAAATTTTCTCTACCTAAAGATCTAAATGGTCCGGCGCTAAGAGAATTTCTAAGACAATCTAATTCTATTGTGAACATAGAGAAGAGTATTTATGTTAAAAGCAAAGGAGAAAAAACATTTGAGACATTGTGGACACCATGGGTGGAGAGAAGATGATCCCGAATGAAGGCTGTATTATTAATCATTTGCTGTTCATATATGTAATAAGAGGGGAGGGGGAGGGGAGGGAAGGTAATTTTTAAATTTGTGACCATGTTAAATTTGGCAATATTGCGATTGTTGATTTGAAATTTGTTAATAAAAATGTATCTGATTTAAAAAAAAAAATCTAAATGGTATTCTTCTTCTTTGCATGAACATTGTACTGGTACCTATAGATATATGTGTATACAGTCATGGCCAAAAGTATTGACACCCCTGCAATTCTGTCAGATAATACTCAGTTTCTTCCTGAAAATGATTGCAATCACAAATTCTTTGGTATTATTATCTTCATTTAATTTGTCTTAAATGAAAAAACACAAAAGAGAATGAAGCAAAAAGCAAAACATTGATCATTTCACACAAAACTCCAAAAATGGGCAAGACAAAAGTATTGGCACCCTCAGCCTAATACTTGGTTGCACAACCTTTAGCCAAAATAACTGCGACCAACCGCTTCCGGTAACCATCAATGAGTTTCTTACAAAGCTCTGCTGGAATTTTAGACCATTCTTCTTTGGCAAACTGCTCCAGGTCCCTGATATTTGAAGGGTGCCTTCTCCAAACTGCCATTTTTAGATCTCTCCATAGGTGATCTATGGGATTCAGGTTTGGACTCATTGCTGGCCACCTTAGAAGTCTCCAGTGCTTTCTCTCAAACCATTTTCTAGTGCTTTTTGAAGTGTGTTTTGGGTCATTGTCCTGCTGGAAGACCCATGACCTCTGAGGGAGACCCAGCTTTCTCACACTGGACACTACATTATGCTGCAAAATTTGTTGGTAGTCTTCATACTTCATAATGCCATGCACACTGTCAAGCAGTCCAATACCAGAAGCAGCAAAGCAACCCCAAAACATCAGGGAACCTCCACCATGTTTGACTGTAGGAACCGTGTTCTTTTCTTTGAATGCCTCTTTTTTTCTCCTGTAAACTCTATGTTGATGCCTTTGCCCAAAAAGCTCTACTTTTTGTCTCATCTGACCAGAGAACATTCTTCCAAAACATTTTAGGCTTTTTCGGTTAAGTTTTGGCAAACTCCAGCCCAGCTTTTTTTGTTTTGGGGTAAGAAATGGGGTCTTCCTGGGTCTCCTACCATACAGTCCCTTTTCATTCAGACGCCGATAGATAGTATGGGTTGACACTGTTGTACCCTCAGACTGCAGGGAAGCTTGAACTTGTTTGGATGTTAGTCGAGGTTCTTTATCCAACATCCGCACAATCTTGCGTTGAAATCTCTTGTCAATTTTTCTTTTCCGTCCACATCTAGGGAGGTTAGCAACAGTGCCATGAGCTTTACACTTCTTGATGACACTGCGCACGGTAGACACAGGAACATTCAGGTCTTTGGAGATGGACTTGTAGCCTTGAGATTGCTCATGCTTCCTCACAATTTGGTTTCTCAAGTCCTCAGACAGTTCTTTGGTCTTCTTTCTTTTCTCCATCCTCAATTTGGTACACACAAGGACACAGGACAGAGGTTGAGTCAACTTTAATCCATGTCAACTGGCTGCAAGTGAGATTTAGTTATTGCCAACACCTGTTAGGTGCCACAGGTAAGTTAGAGGTGCTGTTAATTACACAAATTAGAGAAGCATCACATGATTTTTCGAACAGTGCCAATACTTTTGTCCACCCCCTTTTTTATGTTTGGTGTGGAATTATATCCAATTTGGCTTTAGGACAATTCTTTTTGTGTTTTTTCATTTAAGACAAATTAAATGAAGATAATAATACCAAATAATTTGTGTTTGCAATCATTTTCAGGAAGAAACTGAGTATTATCTGACAGAATTGCAGGGGTGTCAATACTTTTGGCCATGACTGTATGCATAACACAGTTGTACATTGTAGATTGTAAGCTTGCGAGCAGGGACCTCACCCCTAATGTCACTGTTTAAATTGTCTTAACTTGTACTGAATTTATTGTCTGTCCATGTCCCTGCTAATTGAACAGCGATACAAAAGATGATCAGAAGGCCAAATATAACTAATAAAATCACAATTTTTATTGAAAGATATCTTTAAAAACATACAGCCAAGGTATACAAAGAGAGACGAACCACTACAAAAATCACAATCACCCATAGACACGCACAGCCACGGGTAATAGAGTAATATACAGATCTATCTGCTATGTCTTGGGAAACAGCTATTACTATAAGTCAATAATCTGCATAATCATTCCCATAATAGGGCACTCCACATACACCTATAATGGGCAGGACATATGTCCCAAAGTATATGCTACCTATATGGAATACTCTATCACATCTCCCAGGCATAGGCACATCCACCACGCTTAATGTACATCATGCCCGGCCAAGAGGCCACATAATATAAACAGCCATGTAAACAATTACCTTGGTAGGGTAGTGGGGGATGTGACTAACACCCGTAGCCGCGCGTGCACCCCGACATACGTTTCGGACTCCTTTTTCAAGGGGCCTAGCATACACACGCACAGTCACTCATATTTATATGTCCCGGCTAGTGCACAATTAGCCGCGCACCCGGAAGTCGCACGTGCTGCCCCAAGAATGACGCGTGCCGCTGCATAGTCTCCAGCGACGCCCATCAGTGTCGGTGTCACAATGGGGCGGGACCAAACCGGACCAACACCACGTCACAAGACGCCGAGAGCTGGGAGGCGTGGCGGTGAGTACACACAGCACGCGTCAGAGGAAGCAGCGCGACTATTAACCCTATACAAAACCAAACACACCAAACCGTGACAAGATGAACTAGAAAGTGCATACGGCATATATTTACACTGCTGATACAGAATACCAGTTTATATACGGCTATATTACAACATTGTATCACATAAATGCTGCACACACAAGAGTGTGCCCAGTTGGGTCAGTCCCGCAGTTTATCCGGAATAGTCCAAATGTTATGGCCGGGAAGCAGATGTAGTAGCCGAATCCGTTGCTCGCACAATCCATTAGCCGTTTCTCGCACCTCCATGGTGAAATGTGTATACATATATAACAATATTACTAAAAGGCAATAAAAAGCAACAACAATTAGGCACAATTCGAATATTAAAAACAACTTAAAAATAACTTATATGGGGACGGTGATAAATGGAATATGAAGTAACATGACAATGGCACATAGCTACAAAAATGGGGCATAACTGATGTTCTCGTTAAGACCAGATGGTTGGACAGTGCCCAACGTCCATATCCACCTGGATTCTAACTGGGCCAATCTCTTGGTCATATTGCCTCCCCGAATGTCCATATCGAGCATATCTATACCCCGAAATCTCAGGAGATCCCCATTACACTCGTGGTACCGTCTAAAATGTTGTTATATATGCTAGGCCCCTTGAAAAAGGAGTCCGAAACGTATGTCGGGGTGCACACGCGGGTACGGGTGTTAGAGTCACATCCCCCACTACCCTACCAAGGTAATTGTTTACATGGCTGTTTATATTAAGGCCTCTTGGCCGGGTATGATGTACATTAAGCGTGGTGGATGTGCCTATGCCTGGGAGATGTGATAGAGTTTTCCATATAGGTAGCATATAGTTTGGGACATATGTCCTGCCCATTATAGGTGTATGTGGAGTGCCCTATTATGGGAATGATTATGCAGATTATTGACTTATAGTAATAGCTGTTTCCCAAGACATAGCAGATAGATCTGTATATTACTCTATTACCCGTGGCTGTGCGTGTCTATGGGTGATTGTGATTTTTGTAGTGGTTCGTCTCTCTTTGTATACCTTGGCTGTATGTTTTTAAAGATATCTTTCAATAAAAATTGTGATTTTATTAGTTATATTTGGCCTTCTGATCATCTTTTGTATCGCTGTTCAATTAGCAGGGACATGTACAGACAATAAATTCAGTACAAGTTAAGACAATTTAAACAGTGACATTAGGGGTGAGGTCCCTGCTCGCAAGCTTACAATCTACAATGTACAACTGTGTTATGCATACAGTCATGGCCAAAAGTATTGACACCCCTGCAATTCTGTCAGATAATACTCAGTTTCTTCCTGAAAATGATTGCAAACACAAATTATTTGGTATTATTATCTTCATTTAATTTGTCTTAAATGAAAAAACACAAAAAGAATTGTCCTAAAGCCAAATTGGATATAATTCCACACCAAACATAAAAAAGGGGGTGGACAAAAGTATTGGCACTGTTCGAAAAATCATGTGATGCTTCTCTAATTTGTGTAATTAACAGCACCTGTAACTTACCTGTGGCACCTAACAGGTGTTGGCAATAACTAAATCTCACTTGCAGCCAGTTGACATGGATTAAAGTTGACTCAACCTCTGTCCTGTGTCCTTGTGTGTACCAAATTGAGCATGGAGAAAAGAAAGAAGACCAAAGAACTGGCTGAGGACTTGAGAAACCAAATTGTGAGGAAGCATGAGCAATCTCAAGGCTACAAGTCCATCTCCAAAGACCTGAATGTTCCTGTGTCTACCGTGCGCAGTGTCATCAAGAAGTGTAAAGCTCATGGCACTGTTGCTAACCTCCCTAGATGTGGACGGAAAAGAAAAATTGACAAGAGATTTCAACGCAAGATTGTGCGGATGTTAGATAAAGAACCTCGACTAACATCCAAACAAGTTCAAGCTTCCCTGCAGTCCGAGGGTACAACAGTGTCAACCCGTACTATCTATCGGCGTCTGAATGAAAAGGGACTGTATGGTAGGAGACCCAGGAAGACCCCATTTCTTACCCCAAGACAAAAAAAGCTGGGCTGGAGTTTGCCAAAACTTACCCGAAAAAGCCTAAAATGTTTTGGAAGAATGTTCTCTGGTCAGATGAGACAAAAGTAGAGCTTTTTGGGCAAAGGCATCAACATAGAGTTTACAGGAGAAAAAAAGAGGCATTCAAAGAAAAGAACACGGTTCCTACAGTCAAACATGGTGGAGGTTCCCTGATGTTTTGGGGTTGCTTTGCTGCTTCTGGTATTGGACTGCTTGACAGTGTGCATGGCATTATGAAGTATGAAGACTACCAACAAATTTTGCAGCATAATGTAGGGTCCAGTGTGAGAAAGCTGGGTCTCCCTCAGAGGTCATGGGTCTTCCAGCAGGACAATGACCCAAAACACACTTCAAAAAGCACTAGAAAATGGTTTGAGAGAAAGCACTGGAGACTTCTAAGGTGGCCAGCAATGAGTCCAAACCTGAATCCCATAGATCACCTATGGAGAGATCTAAAAATGGCAGTTTGGAGAAGGCACCCTTCAAATATCAGGGACCTGGAGCAGTTTGCCAAAGAAGAATGGTCTAAAATTCCAGCAGAGCTTTGTAAGAAACTCATTGATGGTTACCGGAAGCGGTTGGTCGCAGTTATTTTGGCTAAAGGTTGTGCAACCAAGTATTAGGCTGAGGGTGCCAATACTTTTGTCTTGCCCATTTTTGGAGTTTTGTGTGAAATGATCAATGTTTTGCTTTTTGCTTCATTCTCTTTTGTGTTTTTTCATTTAAGACAAATTAAATGAAGATAATAATACCAAAGAATTTGTGATTGCAATCATTTTCAGGAAGAAACTGAGTATTATCTGACAGAATTGCAGGGGTGTCAATACTTTTGGCCATGACTGTATAAACATATATCTATAGGTACCAGTACAATGTTCATGCAAAGAAGAAGAATACCATTTAGATTTTTTTTTTTAAATCAGATACATTTTTATTAACAAATTTCAAATCAACAATCGCAATATTGCCAAATTTAACATGGTCACAAATTTCAAAATTACCTTCCCTCCCCTCCCCCTCCCCTCTTATTACATATATGAACAGCAAATGATTAATAATACAGCCTTCATTCGGGATCATCTTCTCTCCACCCATGGTGTCCACAATGTCTCAAATGTTTTTTCTCCTTTGCTTTTAACATAAATACTCTTCTCTATGTTCACAATAGAATTAGATTGTCTTAGAAATTCTCTTAGCGCCTGACCATTTAGATCTTTAGGTAGAGAAAATTTGTGTACACGTAACAATGCAGTCTGTGGCTCACTGCTAGAGTTTTTGGAGTTTTTGATTTTTGGAGTGGTTCGTCTCTCTTTGTATACCTTGGCTGTATGTTTTTAAAGATATCTTTCAATAAAAATTGTGATTTTATTAGTTATATTTGGCCTTCTGATCATCTTTTGTATCGCTGTTCGTGTAGTAATTGATGATAGGCTCTACAAATCCTTTTTTGTAGTTTACATGGTATATACATTTATTTATATATTAAGTATATTTATGATGTTCTAAAGATTTTTCTGACTACCATGTTGATGTGTCATATTTATCTGTATATGTCCCTGCTAATTGTAAAGTGCTGCGGAATATGTTGGCGCTATATAAATAAAAATTATTATTATTATTATAAATTTAAGTGCAAAGAAATAATCACAGATTTGTATTCCCCATAAAATTACTAAAAATAATTACTATATTGACATGGACATATTTGGTAATCAACAACTTGTACAACACAATTAACATTTTACAATTTTCTGGTCATCTGAACAAAAATCAACATTTCTATCGATAAAGTAGTTAAATTACAAACATTGTGACATGCTGCTGCCTCGCTTCTTTTTTAGGGTATGTTCACATAAAGTGTTTTTTTTTTGGAGTTATTTCATGGTATTACAGGAAAATATGTAGTAACTAGATGGTGGCCCGATTCGAACGCATCGGGTATTCTAGAATATGTATTTATGTATGTATATAGCAGCCACACAGTATATAGCACAGGCCACGTAGTATATAGGAGCCATGTAGTATATAGCAGACAAATACTAAGTGGCCTGTGCTATATACATACATATTGTAGAATACTCGAAGCGTTAATACAGGCCACGCAAATATAACAGTGGCCACGCAGTATATAACACAGCCACGTACTATATAACACAGCCCACGCAGTATATAGCAGCCACGCAGTATATAACACAGGTGACGTAGTATATAACACAGGCCACGCAGTATATAACACTGGCTACGTAATATATAGCACAGCCCACGCAGTATATAGCAGCCACGTATATAACACTGCCCACGCAGTATATAGCAGCCACGTAGTATATAACACTGTCCACGCAGTATATAACAGTGGCCACGTAATATATTGCACAGCCCATGCAGTATAGAACACAGCCCACATAGTATATAACACTGCCCATGTAGTATATAGCAGCCACGCAGTATATAACACAGCCCACGTAGTATACAGCAGTGTGGGCACCATATCCCTGTTAAAAAAATAATTAAAATAAAAAATAGTTATATACTCACCCCCTAGGATCCACCGAAGCTCCGGCGATACACTCGCGGCTGCCGCCATCTTCCGTTCCCAGGATTCATTGCAAAATTACCCAGATGACCGCTAAGTCTTCTGGGTAATTTTGCAATGCATCGCCAGGAACGGAAGATGGTGGCAGGCGCGAGTGCATTGTTGGACGACGGAGGGTGAGAATAGCAGGTCTTTTGTTTTTTTATTATTTTATTTTAAACATTAGATTTTTTACTATTGATGCTGCATGGGCAGCATCAATAGTAAAAAGTTGGGGACACACAGGGTTAATAGCAGCGGTTACGGAGTGCGTTACCTGCGGTATAACGCGGTCCGTTACCGCCGGCATTAACCCTGTGTGAGCGGTGACGGGAGGGGAGTATGCGGGCGCTGGGCACTGACTGTGCACGTCGCTGATTGGTCGTGGCTGTTTTGCCGTGACCAATCAGCGACTTGGATTTCCATGACAGACAGAGGCCGCGACCAATGAATATCCGTGACAGACAGACAGAAAGACGGAAGTGACCCTTAGACAATTATATAGTAGATGCATATATAATGCTTTAACATATGCAGTATTTCTATATTTGTACCTAATGGGAATGTTTCATGTGTATATATGGCTAGGGCATTATGGAGGGTGGCCCAAACACACGTTCTCGCACAGGGGTCCTCTGGAGTCCGCCACTGCCTTTTAGGTGTCATTAAGGGTGTCTGTGGCAATCAGATTCCGTACTCCTTGTAAACCCTCGAAGGAGGTGCAGATCTAAACTAAGCTCTCAGCACCACTGGGGTGCAGGGTGTACTCTCCCCAAACTTCAGTTGATCCTTGCGGTGGCCTACTGGTCCAGAAGGAGGGGAAAAGTCTAGTAGGCTTCCCCTCTATCCTGGCAAGAGGGCTTGTGATGGACAGTAACCTATTGAACTTCTTTGTGGACTTATTTATGGAAAGTAAAACCTCTGGCTTTAAAAAAAAAGGATTATGTTAATATGGTGCATGCTAATTTTTGCATCATTCTTTCTAAAAATGTTATTTGTCCTAAAATATATATATATATATATATATATATATATATATATATATATATATATATATATATATATACACACACATATATATATATATATATATATATACAGTTAGGGCCAGAAATATTTGGACAGTGACACAATTTTCGCGAGTTGGGCTCTGCATGCCACCACATTGGATTTGAAATGAAACATCTACAACAGAATTCAAGTGCAGATTGTAACGTTTAATTTGAAGGGTTGAACAAAAATATCTGATAGAAAATGTAGGAATTGTACACATTTCTTTACAAACACTCCACATTTTAGGAGGTCAAAAGTAATTGGACAAATAAACATAACCCAAACAAAATATTTTTATTTTCAATATTTTGTTGCAAATCCTTTGGAGGCAATCACTGCCTTAAGTCTGGAACCCATGGACATCACCAAACGCTGGGTTTCCTCCTTCTTAATGCTTTGCCAGGCCTTTACAGCCGCAGCCTTCAGGTCTTGCTTGTTTGTGGGTCTTTCCGTCTTAAGTCTGGATTTGAGCAAGTGAAATGCATGCTCAATTGGGTTTAGATCTGGAGATTGACTTGGCCATTGCAGAATGTTCCACTTTTTGGCACTCATGAACTCCTGGGTAGCTTTGGCTGTATGCTTGGGGTCATTGTCCATCTGTACTATGAAGCGCCGTCCAATCAACTTTGCAGCATTTGGCTGAATCTGGGCTGAAAGTATATCCCGGTACACTTCAGAATTCATCCGGCTACTCTTGTCTGCTCTTATGTCATCAATAAACACAAGTGACCCAGTGCCATTGAAAGCCATGCATGCCCATGCCATCACGTTGCCTCCACCATGTTTTACAGAGGATGTGGTGTGCCTTGGATCATGTGCCGTTCCCTTTCTTCGCCAAACTTTTTTCTTCCCATCATTCTGGTACAGGTTGATCTTTGTCTCATCTGTCCATAGAATACTTTTCCAGAACTGAGCTGGCTTCTTGAGTTGTTTTTCTGCAAATTTAACTCTGGCCTGTCTATTTTTGGTATTGATGAATGGTTTGCATCTAGATGTGAACCCTTTGTATTTACTGTCATGGAGTCTTCTCTTTACTGTTGACTTAGAGACAGATACACCTACTTCACTGAGAGTGTTCTGGACTTCAGTTGATGTTGTGAACGGGTTCTTCTTCACCAAATTAAGTATGCGGCGATCATCCACCACTGTTGTCATCCGTGGACGCCCAGGCCTTTTTGAGTTCCCAAGCTCACCAGTCAATTCCTTTTTTCTCAGAATGTACCCAACTGTTGATTTTGCTACTCCAAGCATGTCTGCTATCTCTCTGATGGATTTTTTCTTTTTTTTCAGCCTCAGGATCTTCTGCTTCACCTCAATTGAGAGTTCCTTTGACCGCATGTTGTCTGCTCACAGCAACAGCTTCCAAATGCAAAACCACACACCTGGAATCCACCCCTGACCTTTTAACTACTTCATTGATTACAGGTTAACGAGGGAGACGCCTTCAGAGTTAATTGCAGCCCTTAGAGTCCATTGTCCAATTACTTTTGGTCCCTTGAAAAAGAGGACGCTATGCATTACAGAGCTATGATTCCTAAACCCTTTCTCCGATTTGGATGTGGAAACTATCATATTGCAGCTGGGAGTGTGCACTTTCAGCCCATATTATATATATAATTGTATTTCTGAACATGTTTTTGTAAACAGCTAAAATAACAAAACTTGTGTCACTGTCCAAATATTTCTGGCCCTAACTGTATATATATATATTTTCTGCATGAGTCGGTTTAGTAACGGCCAGGAGAGACCCAGATGGCATCGACTGCAGGGGGCACCCGGGACCATGCAGATGGCAGGACACGAGCCGCGTGTTATTGGTTATCTTGTGAATGGAGCCAGGATTAGCGGGTTAAGAGGGGCTGGGGTAGATTGCTTGCAGGAGGTTAAGAGCCTTGTGTCGGTGTCAGGTGCAGTAAAGCAGATTTTCCCAGAATAGTATCTAACCTGTCACACAAAGGTCATGTTTGGATGCAGCCGGAGTCATAATGAGGAGCTTTGCTTCTAATTTGCATTCAGCTGCCGGGAACAGCACAGCTTAAGGGAATGTTCGGGTTTAGATAAACATGGCCGCTATCTTAAAAAAATAGCGCCACACCTATGCACAGGTTATGTGTGGTACTGCAGATTAGTCCTACATACTGTAAAGAGAGCAGAGCTGCAATACCAGACAGAGCCTTTTGGCCACAGGACCTTGGGCATTGCCTTAAAGGTCGGTTTGTCATTGACACCTAAAATCAGAGTACTGCCAATAAAAGACAGAAATCAGGAGTGAGGATTTCCTAGACCGGATCAGAGGTTGTAAATTAAAGGGGTCATTCAGGTTTGGCAACAACCCTTTGAAAGCTTTGGGTCCCCATCTATGGAATGCAACAACTTCTGGACTAATTGGACTGGAACAAACGCTCAGCTGTGAGAAGTATAAGGTCCGTACAGGTATGTAACCTCAGGATGTAAAGTAATATGTTTCCATTTACTGACAATCTTGCAGTTTATAATACATTTAAACACAAATTATACCCCAAAAAATTTAACCAGCAGAATTATAAATGCAGCTCTGGATGTGAACAGTTTCCTAATTCCACTTTAGAAAAGAAACAGGAGTTGTTTTTCATAAAACTGCAGGTTTTACAACACCAGCAGGGGGCAGCAGAGATAAAGATAAAGTACTGTAACGTTAGCAGGATTCTGGATGCAGCTCTGGATGTGTATTATTATTATTATTTATTATTATAGCGTCATTTATTCCATGGCGCTTTACATGTGAGGAGGGGTATACATAATAAAAACAAGTACAATAATCTTAAACAATACAAGTCATAACTGGTACAGGAGGAGAGAGGTGGTGTATAGCACATAATTTAACCCGTTCATGATGTATAATATACTGAAACGTCGTTGTATGCAACTGGCTCAGGAGTTGAACACACTCTATACATGGTGGGTGTCAGCTGTGTTATACAGCCAGCACCTTCCTCTAAAAGCTCTGATCGCTGCTGTTAATCTCTGACAGTGGTGTGCCGATTTGGGTGCCTCCCGATCCATCTCCCATGGCGCAAATGTGTGGTGCTGATGGCAGCCGACATCCTTCTGTTGTAGATGGTTAATATTAGTTGTGGAAGGCTGACTTTTTGGTCTCTAGTTCTCTGTACAGACACTGAACCAACAGGGGGCAGTAAAGAGATACAGGAAACCATCAGGATGCTGAACGCAGCTTTGGATGTGGATGGAGTATAACTAAAATGTAATGTAACTGATGATCATTTGTCATGCCAGGGCACAGGTTTACAATAAGTCTGCACTGAAAATAATGATGGACAAGATAACAAATATTGCAATAAATTATTTATTCCCTCAATGAAAAAAAAAAAGAAAAATAATAAGCTCATATCATTGCAGTCTTCAATGGTTTGGCTGTGGCACCGTACGCGGGGTCAGGCCTGTAGAGAAGATAGCAAGAGGGTTTAATGTGGGCACTGGAGCCAGGCACAGAACACGTGGGTAAAGCACACCTGCTGCGTTGTTACACCTCACAGGCTCTGCCACCCATTTGCTACTCAGGAGCCAGGGACAGCTGAATAAGGGCTCATACTCAGTTGCGAGAAAAACGGACGAGTGCAATCCGATAAAAAAAAAAAAAAAAAAAAATCGGATTGCACTCGGACCAATGTTATTCAATGGGTGACATCTTATTTGCGATTTATTTCGGACTGAGAAAAAAAAAATTGCTGCATGCTGCATATTGCTGTATATCTCGGATGAGACTCGCCAATGCAAGTCAATGGGTGGGAGAAAAAAAAAAAAAAAAAAAAAATCGCACAGCACTAGCACCATGCATGATTTCTACGCACCGGTGTCCTTTGAAAAGCCGGTAATTCATGTCAGGCATACAGTAAAATCACACTGACAGGGTAAGAATAGAAAAGATGGAATATATATATATATATATATATATATATATATATATATATATATACACAGTACAGACCAAAAGTTTGGACACACCTTCTCATTTAAAGATTTTTCTGTATTTTCATGACTATGAAAATTGTACATTCACACTGAAGGCATCAAAACTACTATGAATTAACACATGTGGAATTATTTACTTAACAAAAAAGTGTGAAACAACTGAAATTATGTCTTATATTCTAGGTTCTTCAAAGTAGCCACCTTTTGCTTTGATGACTGCTTTGCACACTCTTGGCATTCTCTTGATGAGCTTCAAGAGGTAGTCACCGGGAATGGTTTCCACTTCACAGGTGTGCCCTGTCAGGTTTAATAAGTTGGATTTCTTGCTGGTGGATACACAGCTGATAGTCCTACTGAATAGACTGTTAGAATTTGTATTATGGCAAGAAAAAAGCAGCTAAGTAAAGAAAAACGAGTGGTCATCAGTACTTTAAGAAATGAAGGTCAGTCAGTCCGAAAAATTGGGAAAACTTTGAAAGTGTCCCCAAGTGCAGTGGAAAAACTATCAAGCGCTACAAAGAAACTGGCTCACATGAAGACCGCCCCAGGAAAGGAAGACCAAGAGTCACCTCTGCTTCTGAGGATAAGTTTATCCGAGTCACCAGCCTCAGAAATCGCAGGTTAACAGCAGCTCAGATTAGAGACCAGGTCAATGCCACACAGAGTTCTAGCAGCAGACACATCTCTACAACAACTGTTAAGTGGAGACTTTGTGCAGCAGGCCTTCATGGTAAAATAGCTGCTAGGAAACCACTGCTAAGGACAGGCAACAAGCAGAAGAGACTTGTTTGGACTAAAGAACACAAGGAATGGACATTAGACCAGTGGAAATCTGTGCTTTCGTCTGATGAGTCCAAATTTGAGATCTTTGGTTCCAACCACCGTGTCTTTGTGCGACGCAGAAAAGGTGAACGGATGGACTCTACATGCCTGATTCCCACCGTGAAGCATGGAGGAGGTAGTGTGATGGTGTGGGGTGCTTTGCTGGTGACACTGTTGGGGATTTATTCAAAATTGAAGGCATACTGAACCAGCATGGCCACCACAGCATCTTGCAGTGGCATGCTATTCCATCCAGTTTGCGTTTAGTTGGACCATCATTTATTTTTCAACAGGACAATGACCCCAAACACACCTCCATGCTGTGTAAAGGATATTTGACCAAGAAGGAGAGTGATGGGGTGCTACGCCAGATGACCTGACCTCCACAGTCACCAGACCTGAACCCAATCGAGATGGTGTGGGAAGTTCCATGGAAAAAAAATCACATTACACTCGCATGACACTCGCATAGCACTCGTCCGTTTTTTCAGTCCGGAAATCGTACTGTTTTTTTTTCTCACAAATAGGTATGAGCCCTAAGTGACCACATTGGCAGCTTACCCGTATATAGGATCAGTACACGGGACTGACCTCTGCAAGTATCTCCTTTTCCTCCGACACTTCCTTTTCCTGTGGAAGATATAAGCGATTTAAAGAGATACAACGACTGGTCACATGTCTAATGGGGCTGATAACAGAGACCAATAACTCAATAGCAGCCTTCCAGCCACAGGTATGCACATTAGGGTGATAGCTGAATTCCACTCCAAAGCCTACTACTATAGGGCGGTATTTTTTTTTTGTGGGATTGATTGGCCATGTCTGCTCTGTCAGATGGGCTGACACTCTAGTAGGGTCTGTAACCACTGTAAAATTTCCTGGGCGCTGTGTCTCTAAATTATAATCACCTCTAACTATCACGGCACGCCTCCAATGCAGAAAATTTGGGATGCCAGATCTGGGGTCTTTAAAAGGGTCCGGTCTAATTTATTAGATGAGTTTACACTTGATATCTCATTCAGCCCCATATAATGAATTGAAACTTCTCATCACTGTGCTGTGAGGAACAAAGGGTGGGCCCAGGACCCACCATTCCAACAATCCAAGGGGGTCTCAGCGGTGGGACCCTCAGCGATCAGTCATCTGTCACCCATCTGGTCTGTATTTTTTCAGAGAATTTGATCTTGGATTTGTATTTAAGGTGTCTGTATTGAATTTGGGGGTCTGGCTTGGGGTCTCTTTTAGTTTAGTGGGCTATTATGGATCTGTTTGTAACTAGTGGGTCTCATTTGAGGTTTGCATTTTTTATTGGGTGTAGAATTAGTAAAAGAGGGGCCTGGTCTGATGTTTTTATTTATTTAGGGGTCTGGTGTTGGGTCTGTATTTATTTTGATGGGCTGTTTTGATTTAAGCGATCTCTTCTGGGGTTTATATTAATTTTGGGGATATGAGCTGGGGTCTCTACTTATTTAGTGGCCTGGGGTCTGTTTGCCAGCAGATGGCGCTCTTTTAACCAAACGGTACATAGAAAGACTTGCGGACAATACCTGGTCCTCCTCCACTTCCTGTTTCTTCACTTCCTGTTCTCGTCGCTTGCGCTCAGCCTCAATGATCTCGAAGAATTCCTTCTCAGCCTTGGAGATCAGTTCCTCCATGTTGTCCTCAGGTTTATCATCCTTGGATTCCTCCTCTTTGCCCGGCTCGGCTTTGCTTCGCTCCTTCAGACGCATCTCTCGATGTCGTGCCTCGAGGATCTTCTCTCGTTTCGTCTCTCGCTCAAACATCTATGACACCAGAAGGAAGAGCAGAGTGCCCTCTGTCAAAAACAGACACTTACCAAAACCAATGGACATTGCCGTTGTTGTCTACAGTCACAGGTCTGCTGCCTACCACTGGAAACAGTCAGCCAGCTTGTCAACAGGCACCTCTAACAGCGCCACATTGTGGGACAGTTAGCGTTCACTACATTAGGTAATTATACACTTCCCAGAATGCAAATCACAAAAACAAGTAGTGAAACCTGCAGAATGGAGAATGCAGCTCTGGAGTATAATATAAACTATAACCCAGGATATGACTGGCCTTACCGCAGTGGCAATATTCTTCTCATTTCTCTGTAAAGTGCACAGTCCGGGGGACAGCTCCAGCAGAGTTGTCAGGCCCATCTTAGAACCGCAAGCTACGAAGCGGCCATTATCTTGTACACGGAGGCTGTAGAGCGCTTCATCACACACCTGGAGGAGAAAGAAATGTTCACCGGAGCGGGAGGAAGAAACGTTCACCAGAGCGAGAAGAAGAAACGTTCACCGGAGCGGGAAGAAGAAACGTTCACCGGAGCGGGATGAAGAAAAGTTCACAGGAGCAGGAGGAAGAAATGTTCATAGGAGTGGGAGGAAGAAACGTTCATTGGAGTGGGAGGAAGAAATGTTCATAGGAGCGGGAGGAAGAAACGTTCATCAGAGTGGAGGGAAGAAACGTTCATAGGAACGGGAAGAAGAAACGTTCATCAGAGCTTGGAGGAAGAAACGTTCATTGAAGCGGGAGGAAGAAACGTTCATAGGAACGAGAGGAAGAAACGTTCATAGGAACGGGAGGAAGAAACGTTCATAGGAACGGGAAGAAGAAACGTTCATCAGAGCTTGGAGGAAGAAACGTTCATTGAAGCGGGAGGAAGAAACGTTCATAGGAGTGGGAGGAAGAAACGTTCACAGGAGCAGGAGGAAGAAATGTTCATAGGAGTGGGAGGAAGAAACGTTCATAGGAGTGGGAGGAAGAAACGTTCACAGGAGCAGGAGGAAGAAATGTTCATAGGAGTGGGAGGAAGAAACGATCATTGGAGTGGGAAGAAGAAATGTTCATAGGAGTGGGAGGAAGAAAAGTTCATTGGAGTGGGAGGAAGAAATGTTCATAGGAGCGGGAGGAAGAAACGTTCATCAGAGTGGAGGGAAGAAACGTTCATAGGAACGGGAAGAAGAAACGTTCATCAGAGCTTGGAGGAAGAAACGTTCATTGAAGCGGGAGGAAGAAACGTTCATAGGAACAGGAGGAAGAAACGTTCATAGGAACGGGAGGAAGAAACGTTCATAGGAACGGGAAGAAGAAACGTTCATCAGAGCTTGGAGGAAGAAACGTTCATTGAAGCGGGAGGAAGAAACGTTCATAGGAGTGGGAGGAAGAAACGTTCACAGGAGCAGGAGGAAGAAATGTTCATAGGAGTGGGAGGAGGAAACGTTCATAGGAGTGGGAGGAAGAAACATTCACAGGAGCAGGAGGAAGAAATGTTCATAGGAGTGGGAGGAAGAAACGTTCATTGGAGTGGGAGGAAGAAATGTTCATAGGAGCGGGAGGAAAAAACGTTCATAGAAGCGGGAGGAAGAAACGTTCATAGGAACGAGAGGAAGAAACGTTCATCAGAGCTTGGAGGAAGAAACGTTCATTGAAGCGGGAGGATGAAACGTTCATAGGAACGGGAGGAAGAAACGTTCATTGGAGTGGGAGGAAGAAATGTTCATAGGAGTGGGAGGAAGAAACGTTCATTGGACTGGGAGGAAGAAATGTTCATAGGAGTGGGAGGAAGAAATGTTCATAGGAGTGGGAGGAAGAAACGTTCACAGGAGCAGGAGGAAGAAATGTTCATAGGAGTGGGAGGAAGAAACATTCATTGGAGTGGGAGGAAGAAATGTTCATAGGAGCGGGAGGAAGAAACGTTCATCAGAGTGGAGGGAAGAAACGTTCATAGGAACGGGAAGAAGAAACGTTCATCAGAGCTTGGAGGAAGAAACGTTCATTGAAGCGGGAGGAAGAAACATTCATAGGAACGGGAGGAAGAAACGTTCATTGAAGTGGGAGGAAGAAACCTTCATAGGAACGAGAGGCAGAAACGTTCATAGGAACGGGAGGAAGAAACGTTCATAGGAACGGGAGGAAGAAACGTTCATCAAAGCTTGGAGGAAGAAACGTTCATTGAAGCGGGAGGAAGAAACGTTCATAGGAGTGGGAGGAAGAAACGTTCACAGGAGCAGGAGGAAGAAATGTTCATAGGAGTGGGAGGAAGAAACGTTCATAGGAGTGGGAGGAAGAAACGTTCACAGGAGCAGGAGGAAGAAATGTTCATAGGAGTGGGAGGAAGAAACGTTCATTGGAGTGGGAGGAAGAAATGTTCATAGGAGTGGGAGGAAGAAACGTTCATTGGAGTGGGAGGAAGAAATGTTCATAGGAGCGGGAGGAAGAAACGTTCATAGGAACGAGAGGAAGAAACGTTCATAGGAACGGGAGGAAGAAACGTATATTGAAGCTGGAGGATGAAACGTTCATAGGAAAGGGAGGAAGAAACGTTCATTGAAGCGGGAGGAAGAAACGTTCATAGGAACGGGAGGAAGAAACGTTCATAGGAACGGGAGGAAGAAACGTTCATAGGAACGGGAGGAAGAAACGTTCATTGAAGCGGGAGGAAGAAACGTTCATAGGAACGAGAGGAAGAAATGTTCATAGGAACGGGAAGAAGAAACGTTCATCAGAGCTTGGAGGAAGAAACGTTCATTGAAGCGGGAGGAAGAAACGTTCATAGGAACGGGAGGAAGAAACGTTCATAGGAACGGGAGGAAGAAACGTTCATCAGAGCTTGGAGGAAGAAACGTTCATCAGAGCTTGGAGGAAGAAACGTTCATTAGAGTGGAGGGAAAAAACATTCATAAGAGCGGGAGGAAAAAACGTTCATAGAAGCGGGAGGAAGAAATGTTCATAGGAGCGGGAGGAAGAAAGGTTCATAGGAACGGGAGGAAGAAACGTTTATCTGAGCGGGAGGAAGAAAGGTTCTTAGTAGCGGGAAGAAGAAACGTTCACAGGTGTGGACCGCATGACCACAGAGGCCCAGCTCATTCAATAGTATGTCCCAACTATAGGTGGTGTTTGTAGTAATTGTAGTAATTTGCAGGGGTAGTATTAGTAGTAGTGATGGTGGTAGTTGTAGAAGTATAGTAGGGATAGTAGAAATTGTGATGGTAGTTGTAGGGGTACTAGTAGTAATAATAATGGTAGTCGAAGCAGATATTATTAGTAGTCTTGGTACTGGTAGTAGGGATAGTAGTAGTAGTAGTAGTAATGGTAGTAGTAGCAATAGTCTAGTACAAATAGTAACAGAGGTACAAGTAGAAGTAAGGATAGAAGTAAGTTATAACAGAAGTAGTAGTGGTGAAGTGGGTGATAAAGATAATTGTACAAGTAGTAATTATAAGTAGCTTTTCTTGGTACTGATAGTAGTGATAGTAATATAGATACTAGTAGCGGTAGGAATAGAAGAAGTAGTTATAGAAGTGGTAGTAGAGATAGCAGTAGTAGTAGAGTTATCATCGGTAGTACTAATGCTCGTGGTTGTAGAAATATTGAGAGTAGTAGTGGTGGTAATGATACTGGTAATAGTTGTAGTAGTAGTGGTCAAGTTTGGACTGGCCCACAGGAGAACAGGTGGATCCCCCCGGTGGGCCCCTACATGAGCAGTGCTTGGCACGGTACACTTGATGCAGCACACAGTATCTTGTTTATTAGTCTATGGAAGCCTAGGCTGAAATTACATAAAACTGCTGCAGAAAAGAACATAGTATTCTCCATCCCTGACCAATAATATTTTCATGCAACTGTAGACTGGGCTCCCAGAATCAATGTTACTGGTGGGACCTGTGTACTCTAATATCGAATTGTGTGCCTGACACCTAGCCAGTACCTTCAGGCTCAGAGAGGGGTTGTTTTGCTTGAATAAATAGTCCCAAACATCCAAGGTCCCATCCATCTTGGTGGTCAGAAACACAGACGGGCGTACTGGACTCCAGGCGGCATCTGTTAGGTAACTGGTGTGATACCTGGAGGAGAAAGATATGCTGGGCATGTGTCATGTAGCTGTGGGCACTGACACATTTACAGGGGGACACTGGGGTAGACTTACTGGACAAACTATCTATTATGGGGGTGAAGTGGCTCTTCTTGTGGCAATTTTTTGGGACATTCTGGTTCCTACTAGGGCTGATGTGGCACTAGGGGAACTGTTGTAGGTACTGGGTTTACTGTGGCTTATTATTGGGCTCACTTTGGCTTCTACTGGGTACATGTGGCTTCTATATGGGGTGCTGCTATAGCAGCTGTTTGGGAACAAACTGTGGACTGTTACTGTTCGGCCTCTTCTCGGCTGCCGGTAGGAGAGGTGCTGCGGCTAGAGCTGGTACTGCCTGCAGTGGGCAGAGCTTACCCCCTACCGGTGACATGCACGCTGGGGCACCCTGCTGCCTCTCCTGTGCCTTTTCCCAATCCTGCTACCTGGCAGAACTCTCAGCATCACAACTTTGAGCTACTTAGAGTTTCTTACTTAGTCCACATGATGGAGGACTCCCGAGAGTCCTCTGACCAAATTCGAGCTGTCCAGTCTCCAACTGTTAGGAAATTTTTTGGGAAAAATGGATTCCTCTGAACAGAGTAGATGGGGCCATGATGACCGCTGTAGGTGCACACAATCTTTTCAGCAGGGGTCTTTGCCTTTCGGTTGCAGGATACCACCATGCCTTGTTCTGTCCCCACCATGAACTTAGTTGGCTATAATAATAATAAACAGAAAAAGCAAAACTAATAAACTGGCTTATCTCCAACCAATCACCTCAGCCCCTGGCTCCAGTGGGTGGAGATCACACGGGAGCTGCTGTACACTGCATGGTCTGCTGCCTCTCCTGTGACTTTTCCTAAAACTGCTCCCAATTTAGATTGATTTACTGTATGTGACTATAGCTTCTGACAGATGTGATCACCAATCATTGCGATGCCTGGGCAAAGTGTCAAGGGGTATGTAGATACCAGTTCTACACACTTACTATGGTGGGCTCAAACTCTAGGGAGATGCCACCTAAAGCCAAGTCAAGGTTCCCTTTCTTTGTGATGTCCAGGATCAGCTTTTCTGTTGGCTCGCTCATCTTCCGTATGTCCCACCATAAGACCTGTAGCCAAAATTCACAAAAAGTATAGAAAAAGTTATATTCATTTCTACACACCGGATTTTTTATGACAATGCAATCAGATTAGATGAGGTTCTAAAGGAAGTGTTTGCTTATCACAGCCCTTTCCATGTAGCAGGTCCAAGTGGTCATAGAGTGGGGGCGAGGCAAGCTTAAAGGGAAGTTAGATCCAAGCTCAAGTTGGGTGAGAAACTATGCAAAGCCCCATCAGAAACTGAAACAAGATGGAAGTAAAGTCCAGAGGGTCACGTTCTGCCAGTCACCTGTCCATCTGTGGAAGTTGAGAAACACTCCGTGCCGGTTTTTGACTGAAGCCATATGACCTTGTATACAGGATCACGGTGGCTATGTTCGATGACAGACAGCTCCACCGGTTGCCCCCCTTTCCTCGTGTCCCAGTAAGCTGGAGGACAAGAGCAGGATATTATAGCGTTAAGAAAGGACACTTCTACTGACTCCGTTTTACACCTGATTTCCCCCCAAAAGAAGAGAGCAGAGGCAGAGACCCTAAAAATCTTCACTTTTGACTATTTACCTCCAGCTTTACATTGTACTATATTATTAAGTGGGAACCATAAACAAGCATGTTTTTTTGCATATATATATTGTGAGGTAGTGACTCGTGTCACAGGTAGGGGTCGCTGTGTGTTCTACCCAGGTTGTGTATGAAGACAGATGAAGTCCATAGGTGTGCATAGGAGTCACGGATTTCCGGTCCGGGTTTTCCATGTGGCTGCCAGCCACAGGTTTGTTAAAAGCCCTGCAGTAAGGGGTAAGGGTGTGTCAGGTGTGAGATGCAGAGTCAGTGTCAGTCTGGTGTGTGCTGGTGTGTAGAGCAGAGGCCTGCAGAGCGCTGGCTGAGTGCTTGGAGGCACAGGCCAGCGGAGCTAGCACTCAGGGAAGCTGAATAGCCTGGCACCCGGAGCGTATACAGCGATGCAAGTTGTCCATGGTAACTGGTCTCGGATGTGGACAGTCCTGTGTCCGGAGGTGGCTGTCCTGTGCCCGAAAGAGTCGGACATGGACAGTCCTGTGCCCAGAGGTGGATGTCCTGTGCCCGAAAGAGGACTGGTATGGGTTACGATTGCAAACAGGTGGATATGGTGCCCGGCTGCTGTCCAGAGGACATCCTGGGCTGTGTACGGCTGTGTGAGTAGTGTCTGCAACATGTAAAGCTGTGTTTGGGGACTTTAATATGGCATGTGGTCACCCAGGGAAACTGGACAAAGGGAAGTCGGGCCTGTTTAGGGACTGCAATCTAAAAGCCATATGATATGAGTGCTATGAACTGGTGTGAATTGAACACTGATAATATGCACTGAAGTTAAATGCACTGAAATGATATGCACTTGTGTGTGAATTGGACTTTAAAGGGAACCTGTCAACCCCTCAGGCGTTTGTCACTAAAAGAGCCACCTTGTGCAGCACAAATGCTGCATTCTGACAAGGTGGCTCTTTAGTTATGATGCTTGCACACGCTGAAATAAACGTTTATAAAATGTGCCCCCTCATACCCTGAAATCGTCCGCGACTTTGCTTCCTAATCAGTCACAGCACAGCCGTCACGCCGGGCACCGCCTCCTCTTGCTGCATTATAGTCCCTGGCACCTGCACTGTAAGTACAAAGGGCAACGCAACAGTGCATGCCCGAAAAAAACCAAAACTTAATGCACAGGCGCCGGGGCTGTGCTGCGTCTGATTAGGAAGGAAAGTCCCGCCCCCGGGTCGATTTCAAGGTATGAGGGGACACATTTTATAAACGTTTATTTCAGCGTGTTCAGGCATCATAACTAAAAGAGCCACCTTGTCAGAATGCAGCATTTGTGCTGCACAAGGTGGCTCTTTTAGCTACAAACGCCTGGGGGGGTGACAGGTTCCCTTTAATGCTGTGAGGAAACACATTAAAGAGACTTTGTGTTGGAACTTTGTGGGTCACTGGCTCTTCACGGCGAACGAGTGCTACCGCAGCATTACAATATATATATATATATATATATATATATATACATACATACATACATACATACATACATACATACACACACACAGTACAGACCAAAAGTTTGGACACACCTTCTCATTTAAAGATTTTTCTGTATTTTCATGACTATGAAGATTGTACATTCACACTGAAAGCATCAACATTATGAATTGAACATGTGGAATTATATACTTAACAACAAAGTGTGAAACAACTGAAAATATGTCTTATATTCTAGGTTATTCAAAGTAGCCACCTTTTGCTTTGATGACTACTTTGCACACTCTTGGCATTCTCTTGATGAGCTTCAAAAAGTAGTCACTGTGAATGGTTTTCCATTCACAGGTGTGCCCTGTCAGGTTTAATAAGTGGGAATTCTTGCCTTATAAATGGGGTTGGGACCATCAGTTGTGTTGAGCAGAAGTCTGGTGGATACACAGCTGATAGTCCTACTGAATAGACTGTTAGAATTTGTATTATGGCAAGAAAAAAGCAGCTAAGAAAAGAAAAACCAGTGGCCATCATTACTTTAAGAAATGAAGGTCAGTCAGTCCAAAAAATTGGGAAAACTTTGAAAGTGTCCCCAAGTGCAGTGGCAAAAACCATCAAGTGATAGAAAGAAACTGGCTCACATGAGAACCGCCCCAGGAAAGGAAGACCAAGAGTCACCTCTGCTTCTGAGGATAAGTTTATCTGAGTCACCAGCCTCAGAAATCGCATGTTATCAGCAGCTCAGAATAGAGACCAGGTCAAAGCCACACAGAGTTCTAGCAGCAGTCACATCTCTACAACAACTGTTAAGAGGAGACTTTGTGCAGCAGGCCTTCATGGTAAAATAGCTGCTAGGAAACCACTGCTAAGGACAGGCAACAAGCAGAAGAGACTTGTTTGGGCTAAAGAACACAAGGATTGGACATTAGACCAGTGGAAATCTGTGCTTTGGTCTGATGAGTCCAAATTTGAGATCTTTGGTTCCAACCACCGTGTCTTTGTGCGACGCAGAAAAGGTGAACGGATGGACTCTACATGCCTGGTTCCCACCGTGAAGCATGGAGGAGGAGGTGTGATGGTGTGGGGGTGCTTTGCTGGTGACACTGTTGGGGATTTATTCAAAATTGAAGGCATACTGAACCAGCATGGCTACCACAGCATCTTGCAGCGGCATGCTATTCCATCCGGTTTGCGTTTAGTTGGACCATCATTTATTTTTCAACAGGACAATGACCCCAAACACACCTCCAGGCTGTGTAAGGGCTATTTGACCAAGAAGGAGAGTGATGGGGTGCTACTCCAGATGACCTGGCCTCCACAGTCACCAGACCTGAACCCAATCGAGATGGTTTGGGGTGAGCTGGACCGCAGAGTGAAGGCAAAAGGGCCAACAAGTGCTAAGCACCTCTGGGAACTCCTTCAAGATTGTTGGAAGACCATTCCCGGTGACTACCTCTTGAAGCTCATCAAGAGAATGCCAAGAGTGCGCAAAGCAGTCATCAAAGCAAAAGGTGGCTACTTTGAAGAACCTAGAATATAAGACATATTTTCAGTTGTTTCACACTTTTTTTTAAGTATATAATTCCACGTGTTAACTCATAGTTTTGATGCCTTCAGTGTGAATGTACAATTTTCATAGTCATGAAAATACAGAAAGATCTTTAAATGAGGTGTGTCCAAACTTTTGGTCTGCACTATATATATATATATATATATATATATATATATATATATATATATATATATATATATATCGATTAAAGGCTTATTAAGGCACCATGAGCTGATTGGTGCCACATACAGAGAATAGTACACAATCAAAGTACTAAATACCGTATGTAATAACATCAGCAGCATCTATCCTGCTTGTTGATGGTTTCCACTTTTTCTCTACACCGTGAATTAGAAATGACATGCACTGGCTAAATTGTGAGGTCAGGGACTTCCCACTGAAAACCTCAATCAGCTTCTCCCTAGTCTGAGCGGGCTGATAACACGGAGCAATTTATTAACTGTCTATTGCTAGTCTTCTTGCCACCACTAGAGGGCAGTAGTTAGAATGATACATACTGATCTGTCCATTGTAGCAGCCCCCGACCAGGATGTGGGAGTCCTTGGGGTTGTATTCCAGGCTGACCAGCGGTGACACGGGCTTCAGGGTCAGCTCCGGCTTGTTTGGGTTCTCTGCACGATAGGGGGGCATGAGCAGATATGAGGATCGTGTTCGGTTGGCATTACAGGTTGTGGATTTACTCATCTGCATGAATGAAACTTTCCTCACCGATGTCCCAGATATACGAGTCGTAGCTCATGTCTTTGGGGGCTCTCTGGAACTCCAGACAGGAATATGCCACTGCCAGCTTCCTGCCGCCATCAGGATGCCAGGAGAGATGTGTGGCCGTACGCTTGATCTCATTGGGGTCTCTGTAGAATGATCAGTCACATTAGTCATATATACTTGTATATATGGATGATCTACAGCAGTGGTCTTCAACCTGTGACTTCAACCCCAGCATGCTCCCACAGCTGCAGGTTGGGAATTGTAGTTTCACCACTGTTAAAGAGCCGCAGATCAATGACCAGGAGAAGAAAAACTCTCCAGGATTAGGAAGGTCCCTGTCCACAGGTTGTGTCTGGTGTTGCAGCCCAGCTCCATTGAAGTGACCTGCAATACCAAACATGACCTGTAAACTGCCAGGGGCAGTCACAGAGGTAATTTTCTATCAGTGAGCAAAATCCCCTATTCTAATGTATCCACTCCCTAATATTAATGGCAGTGCTGATCAGAGTGGTCTGCAGCCCAATGGGTTAAGACTTCCTTGCCCCAGCCCCCTCCATCTTGTCTATTAGCAAAGCTAATACCTGAACACATTAATGGTCTTGGCAGAAGGCGCCTCGTCCATCCCTTCCAGCTCCTCCTCTTCTTCGAAGTACTCCTCGTAAATATTGATGGCGTTGTTCTGCTTGATGCAGTGCTCCATCACCTGGGATGACAAGATAACACCAGCCGAGCCGTAAATCAGGACCCGTGACTCTCCGGCCCACCGCTCCTCATAACCACAAAGCCAGATGATTAGAGGTGGATTTCTTGTTATGTCAGCTACAATAGTGTTTTCGGGAAACCTAAGTGTGTAGCTCCGACCTCACCTATTGCGTAAGTATCAGTTTTATGGGACCACTTAAAGGTAATCTTGCCTTGTGCAGGCGTGTACTACGGAGGACAGAGAATGAACTTCAATCCAATATTTCGGCCAGCATACAGCCAGCGGTTAAGGAAAGGGTTAATCAAACACCCAAAAATTCCGCCCATATGACCCAAAACCAGTCCCGCCAAATTCAGGTGACAGGTTCCCTTTAAAGGGGTTCTCCAAGAACAGAAGAGAAGAAATAACTGAAGGACCGCCTTACACTCCCCAGCTGAGTGATGGTGGTGACATAATGGTCGTCCTTCTCCACTTTCTTCCTGTAACGGGTGGTCTGTTCCATTTCTTGGGGGTTAATATCTTTTGGCCAGCCGCCTTCCACGTGGTTAACCCCTCGCGTCTCCATCTCAAACCTTTCTGTGTTCACCTATGGATAGAGATAGAGAAAGAAGGTCAGTCTGGTCCATCTGGAGATCTTCATCCAACATCCACCGTAGTTCAGAAGGCAAAGATGTCACAAGTGAGGATCCCGGAGAGGACTATGGCGGTCTCCTACATAATAATCCCGTGGATATTACTGGGAAAAGGTCATGATGGGACTTGCAGTCCATCTCACTCCTTCCACAGACCCCATCTGTGATATCTTCAGACATGTCCTAAAGGTGGCATCCAAAAGCAACATTGACGTTAGGCTTCCAATTTCATAAAAATGGCTCCTGCATGTCTAAAGGTGACATTACATGGTAGCTGTCTTGCTTGCCTGATCACCCCTCAATTCGCTTCTATATTCACTTATATGGCAGCGACAGTGCGCATGTGCGACCATCCCTTCCATTCACTTCTATGTGAGACATGTCACCCACATTCTCAGAACTGTTGGGACCCCCACTGATCATACATTTATCACCTATCCTGTGATAAATGTTATACCCCTTTAAGACCTCTCAACATGTTAAGTGATGACCTGATCCCTTTCTGTAACAAAATGCAAATGCGCTCTCCTCCCGAAGTAAGCCAACTGTCTAGAGCGCACCCTACAGGTAGCAGCTCCTTAAAAAGACTCCTGGATCTCCACAAGGATGATCGGACCTGTCTGGACTCTAAAAGAAGATGGAGGATGTGCCTAGGGATTACGTTTCTCCTGGAGACCCCCCGATGATCACTGCATGTTGGGCCCTTCTTTATTAATTAAACTATGTATATTAGAGGGACCAAAAAATGTGAAAGGAAACCCCCAAGAACCTAAGAGGAACATGTAGATGTGGTCCCTGGTTGGGTTTGGACCCTCATGCTTAGCTGATGCGTTTTTACTAGGGGTCCAGCCTACCTTGACCATAGAAGTGACTGCACCGCCCGACATTTATCTCAGTGGGGGCATACAGAAGAGAGATCGTTCGGACAGTTCTGCCAACTACGGGAAGTGTCGGCAGCATAATAAGCGGCAACTACTTAATAAGAGGGACATGATTAACCTATTAGCATCGCTAATGAGAGTTTAGTGGGATTATTTTTGCCAATCAATTACGATGCGCTTTGCTTGATTTATGCCCGTCATGCTGTAATCTCGTCCCCCTGGCATTGGATGAAGTAAGGCTGCCAGCTGCTGGTGGTGGCATCCAGGAGAGACTGCGCTGATGTATGGTGGCTGGGGTTAGTTATGTGGCTCGCTGGCAGAAGTCATATGTCCTGTGATCTGATCCTGGCATAACACTGGGCACGTACAGCCCAACTCTGGCACTTCAGATCTCCTTGTAGTCTTCAGATGGGCACAAGAAGGGGGCGACAAAAGTGAGGAGTGGAGGGTGAAGCATGGGAGCAGATAAGTGTGGGTACATTAGGTATCATGGCTCACACTTATATGGCTCTCAACGTCCATCACAGAGGCTGGCACTACTATACTTACACCAAGTCTGGACCTAGAATGAGGCCACCAGGTTGGCACTAATATATATGGGGATTAGGGCACAATATAAGCAATGGGGATAGCAGTATTAGATAGACACTATGGCTGGCATTATTATATGGGCATTAAAAGATAGTACTGTTATATAGTCCCTAGGGCCGACACTATTGAATGCGCACTAGGGCTGAGACCTTAGCACAACCACTATAGCAGTATTATTATATGGGCACTATGGTGGTATTATTATATGGGCACTATGGTGGTATTATTATATGGGCACTATCTATGGTTGGTACTATTATATCAGCACTATAGTGGTATTATGTGGGGACTATAGTGGTATTTTTATATGGGCACTATAGTGGCATTATTATTTGGGCACCACAGCAGCAATTTTATTTAGGCACTAGCGCTAGTACCGATAACCAGACACTTCAGCAGACAGTATATTAAGGGAAACAGAGCTGCCACTGGGCAGTGGGGCTGGCACTAATATATGGGCACTAAAGCTCTACTATCATATTGGTACTAATATATGGGATGTAGGGTAGACACGAATATATGGGTGTTAGGGGTTGAAATCTTATACTGGCTGGTGCTGCTATGTGGGCATTAGGGCTGATCATAAATTATCAGCATTAATAATGGGCACTACTATATTGGAAACAGAGTGACCATATTACATGGAAGTTGATGGTATCGCTATTATTTGGGGGGAATGGGCTGACACTTGTTTATGGGTAGTGATACTATTATAGGGGCACGATGGTGGGAATATTATAGGATCGATTTGTCTGGTACTAATATGGCTGAGACTCGGATGCTGCCATCAGATTGTGACTGATGACGATGGTTATGCCACGTGTGCCAATTTGATGACTTTTGTACAATTATTTTTTTTATGTGGACTCCTAAGTTCATGTGTCCCTTGACACCAGGGATGACTCCAATAAGTAGGTTCTCTGCTGTCTAGTAAATCTACGAGTGTCCTGCACACACTGGACGGATGTACAGATGCATCACACATCAGCAGTGACACCTGCTGGCTTACAGGAGTATGACACCAGATAAATCAGAAACGATCAGTCTTTGGATCCCTCTCCTACATGTTACCTCGTGCTCGGACATGTCGTGGGCGCACTGGATGCCCATGTCACACGGGTTCCTCTCTATGAAGTTCAGAGCCTGCGAGGGATCGGGCAGTATATCCACGTGCAGTTCTGCTGGGCGGTCCGAAAAGTTGCATTGCCGGCCAAATTCGCTGCGTTTCCGAGTGTAGACGTATACGATCTCCATAGTGCCTGGAAGGAAGGAAAGCAGATACATATCTATATTATGTGTCCTTTTCTGTTTTCTTAGATATATCTGGTTCTGAGAAAGCTGGGTGATGACCTCAGTGCAATGGCCACCATACTGACTGTTGCTTTTTGGACTTCAGAATGGAAGTTCTTCTTAAAGGGTTAATCCCATCTTCATAGATGGGTATTGTCGGAGCAAACACTATTACAATTTACTTTTGTAGAGATATTAACATTTTTCTTCTGGTTACATCTCGTTGCCTTGGAGACCGACCACCACTGCTGACTATTGTGAAGCTGGCTGGGATTAGGAGGTAACAGCGCTCCGGCGATCCTAGCCAACTCCAAATCAATGCATACAAGCTCAATAGAAAAGTGTGTGTTAGTACACATATACATATATAGCACCACTACCACATGAAAAGCCACATATACAGCACCGCCACGTGAAAAGCCACATATACAGCACCGCCACATGAAAAGCCACATATACAGCACCACTAACACATGAAAAACCACACATACAGCACCACATGAAAAACCACACATACAGCACCACATGAAAAACCACATATACAGCACCGCCACATGAAAAGCCACATATACAGCACCACTAACACATGAAAAACCACACATACAGCACCACATGAAAAACCACACATACAGCACCACATGAAAAACCACATATACAGCACCGCCACGTGAAAAGCCACATATACTGCACCGCCACATGAAAAGCCACATATACAGCACTGCCACGTGAAAAGCCACATATACAGCACCACTAACACATGAAAAACCACACATACAGCACCACATGAAAAACCACATATACAGCACCGCCACGTGAAAAGCCACATATACTGCACCGCCACATGAAAAGCCACATATACAGCACTGCCACGTGAAAAGCCACATATACAGCACCGCCACGTGAAAAGCCACATATACAGCACCACTACCACATGAAAAACCACACATACAGCACCGCCACATGAAAAAACACATATACAGCACTGCCACGTGAAAATCCACATATACAGCACCGCCACGTGAAAAGCCACATATACAGCACCACTACCACATGAAAAGCCACATATACAGCACCACTACCACTTGAAAAACCACATATACAGCACCGCCACGTGAAAAACCACATATACAGCACCGCCACGTGAAAAGCCACATATACAGCACCACTACCACATGAAAAGCCACATATACAGCACCACTACCACATGAAAAACCACATATACAGCACCGCCACATGAAAAACCACATATACAGCACCGCCACGTGAAAAGCCACAAATACAGCACCACTACCACATGAAAAGCCACATATACAGCACCGCCACATGAAAAACCACATATACAGCACCGCCACGTGAAAAGCCACATATACAGCACCACTACCACATGAAAAGCCACATATACAGCACCACTACCACATGAAAAACCACATATACAGCACCGCCACATGAAAAACCACATATACAGCACCGCCACATGAAAAGCCACATATACAGAACCGCCACGTGAAAAGCCACATATACAGCACCACTACCACATGAAAAACCACATATACAGCACCACTACCACATGAAAAACCACATATACAGCACCGCCACATGAAAAACCACATATACAGCACCACAACCACATGAAAAACCACATATACAGCACCGCCACATGAAAAACCACATATACAGCACCACTACCACATGAAAAACCACATATACAGCACCACAACCACATGAAAAACCACATATACAGCACCGCCACATGAAAAACCACATATACAGCACCACAACCACATGAAAAACCACATATACAGCACCACAACCACATGAAAAACCACATATACAGCACCGCCACATGAAAAACCACATATACAGCACCACAACCACATGAAAAACCACATATACAGCACCACAACCACATGAAAAACCACATATACAGCACCGCCACATGAAAAACCACATATACAGCACCACTACCACATGAAAAACCACATATACAGCACCACAACCACATGAAAAACCACATACTCAGCATCACCACATAGCACCGCCACATGAATAACCACATATACAGTGAAGGAAATAAGTATTTGATCCCTTGCTGATTTTGTAAATTTGCCTACTGACAAACACATAAACAGTCTATAATTTTAAAGGGAACCTGTCACCTGAATTTGGCGGGACCGGTTTTCGGTCATATGGGCAGAGTTTTCGGGTGTTTGATTCACCCTTTCCTTACCCGCTGGCTGCATGCTGGCTGCAATATTGGATTGAAGTTCATTCTCTGTCCTCCGTGGTACACACCTGCACTAGGTGCAATCTTGCCTTGCACAGCCGTGTACTATGGAGGACAGAGAATGAACTTCAATCCAATATTGCAGCCAGCGGGTAAGGAAAGGGTGAATCAAGCACCCCAAAACTCCGCCCACATAGCTGAAGATTGTTCCCTCCAAATTCAGGTGACAGAGTCCCTTTAATGCAGGTAACGAGTTGATTAGGAGCGTCTAACTGGTCTGTAGGAGTCAGAACTCTTGATGGTTGGTAGGGATCAAATACTTATTTCTCATTGCAAAATGCAAAAAAAATTATATAATTTATACAATGTGATTTTCTGGATTTTATTTTTGATATTCTATCTCTCAATGTTAAAATTAATCTACCCCTAAAATTATAGACTGTTCATGTCTTTGTCAGTGGGCAAACTTACAAAATGAGCAAGGGATCAAATACTTATTTCCCCCACTGTTCAGCACCGTGGCTTGTAAAACCAAACATACAGCACCGCAGCGTGTAAATCCACATACAGCACCGCATATGGTGACGATAAAAACTACAGTCAGTACTGAAAAAAAAAGACAAGCCCTGATAACAGTCTATGGATCAAAAAATAAAAAACTTCTAGTTCTGGGAAAACAAGAAGGAAAAATTGAAATCGAAGAGGGGCACAAGGCCGGTGCATAAACCTGGAGGCAGCCCCCTATCAAAAAAGCCAAACTTTTTAACCCCACCCTCTCAATCTAATGACTTAAATCACCGCATGGTGGGATCTGCACAGGAGCCGATCGTATGATTGATGGGTCGGCGGTGACCATTGCGATTATTTCCCAGGTGCCCCCTATGTCACCTTTCTGCCCATAAAGCATGACCCTCCTAACACGAGAAGTAACCAGAGGCTAACAACTACCTCTACCAGCAAAAGGGGCTTGCTGGGACTTCTAGTTCTACAATGCAAGACGCTTATACTACCTGCTATGGGGAATCAGCTGTTCTGACCCGAGAAATCAGCAGCTAATTACATAAATGAGTCATTAATACCCCGCAATAGCCATTACCTCCGATCTGCTGGGTATTTTGTTCCCAAGGCGACCGACTAGTAGTTGTTTACGGTCTCCTAGAAACGCAAACGCCGGCATTAGCTACAGACGGAAAGGCGCATGCTCAATATACACTTCCGCTCCCATAAGCGCCATTTTGAAGGAGGGCCGTCGGGAAAGGGTACTTTTTAAAACGGAAGCAAAACGCAAATAATAACCCAAAGAATTGTCAGAAAATGGAGGCGTCGTAAAATGAGATTTACATTTTACAACTTTGTTACGTCGTCGGTGTGTGTGTGTGTTTTTTTTTTTTTTTTACAGGTGTAGTTCTACATTTAACCGATAGCTGGCAGCAGATCTGCACGCATTTTGGGGATTACATTGAAAAAGGAAGGATTATCAGATTTGGGGATAGTTTTATTTTGGGATCAGATTTAGTAGGAGATGTTTTAAAATAATTGCCAGGAATAGTAAAGGATTAGATCATTCTGTATAATATGAGCAATGCTACGACATCTCAAAATGTCTCATGATACTTATCTGTAAATGTGGCTCAGCTGTCAGGACACAAAGCATCACAGCTATGATAGAAAGGTGCCAGGACACACAGAGCATCGCAGCTATGATAGAAAGGTGCCAGGACACACAGAGCATCACATCTATGATAGAAAGGTGCCAGGACACAACACAGAGCATCACAGCTATGATAGAAAGGTGTCAGGACACAACACAGAGCATCACAGCTATGATAGAAAGGTGCCAGGACACACAGAGCATCGCAACTATGATAGAAAGGTGCCAGGACACACAGAGCATCACATCTATGATAGAAAGGTGCCAGGACACAACACAGAGCATCACAGCTATGATAGAAAGGTGTCAGGACACACAGAGCATCACAGCTATGATAGAAAGGTGTCAGGACACACAGAGCATCACAGCTATGATAGAAAGGTGTCAGGACACACAGAGCATCGCAGCTATGATAGAAAGGTGCCAGGACACACAGAGCATCGCAACTATGATAGAAAGGTGCCAGGACACACAGAGCATCACAGCTATGATAGAAAGGTGCCAGGACACACAGAGCATCGCAGCTATGATAGAAAGGTGCCAGGACACACAGAGCATCACAGCTATGATAGAAAGGTGTCAGGACACACAGAGCATCACAGCTATGATAGAAAGGTGCCAGGACACACTGAGCATCGCAGCTATGATAGAAAGGTGCCAGGACACACTGAGCATCGCAGCTATGATAGAAAGGTGCCAGGACACAACACAGAGCATCGCAGCTATGATAGAAAGGTGTCAGGACACACAGAGCATCACAGCTATGATAGAAAGGTGCCAGGACACACTGAGCATCGCAGCTATGATAGAAAGGTGCCAGGACACACTGAGCATCGCAGCTATGATAGAAAGGTGCCAGGACACAACACAGAGCATCGCAGCTATGATAGAAAGGTGTCAGGACACACAGAGCATCACAGCTATGATAGAAAGGTGCCAGGACACACAGAGCATCGCAACTATGATAGAAAGGTGCCAGGACACACAGAGCATCACAGCTATGATAGAAAGGTGCTAGGACACACTGAGCATCGCAGCTATGATAGAAAGGTGCCAGGACACACAGAGCATCGCAACTATGATAGAAAGGTGCCAGGACACACAGAGCATCACAGCTATGATAGAAAGGTGTCAGGGCACAACACAGAGCATCACAGCTATGATAGAAACGTGTCAGGACACACAAAGCATCACAGCTATGATAGAAAGGTGCCAGGACACACAGAGCATCACAGCTATGATAGAAAGGTGCCAGGACACACAGAGCATCGCAGCTATGATAGAAAGGTGTCAGGGTACACAGAGCATCACAACTATGATAGAAAGGTGTCGGGACACAACACAGAGCCTCACAGCTATGATAGAAAGGTGTCAGGGCACAACACAGAGCATCACAGCTATGATAGAAAGGTGTCAGGGTACACAGAGCATCGCAGCTATGATAGAAAGGTGTCAGGGTACACAGAGCATCGCAGCTATGATAGAAAGGTGTCAGGGCACAACACAGAGCATCACAACTATGATAGAAAGGTGTCAGGACACCACACAGCATCACAACTATGATAGAAAGGTGTCAGGGCACAACACAGAGTCTCACAGCTATGATAGAAAGGTGTCAGGGCACAACACAGAGCATCTCAGCTATGATAGAAAGGTGTCAGGACACACAGCATCGCAGCTATGATAGAAAGGTGTCAGGGCACAACACAGAGCATCACAGCTATGATAGAAAGGTGTCAGGACACAGCATCGCAGCTATGATAGAAAGGTGTCAGGACACACAGAGCATCGCAGCTATGATAGAAAGGTGTCAGGGCGTCATAACACAGAGCATCACAGCTATGATAGAAAGGTGTCAGGGCACAACACAGATCATCACAACTATGATAGAAAGGTGTCAGGGCACAACACAGATCATCACAACTATGATAGAAAGGTGTCAGGGCACAACACAGAGCATCACAACCATGATAGAAAGGTGTCAGGGCACAACACAGAGCATCACAGCTAGGATAAAAAGGCGTCAGGGCACAACACAGAGCATCACAGCAAGGATAGAAAGGTGTCAGGGCACAACACAGAGCATCGCATCAACAGAAAAGTGTCAGGGCACAACACAGAGCATCTCAGCTATGATAGAAAGGTGTCAGGGCACAACACAGATCATCACAACTATGATAGAAAGGTGTCAGGGCACAACACAGAGCATCACAGCTATGATAGAAAGGTATCAGGACACACATCATCGCAGCTATGATAGACAGGTGTCAGGACCCACAGGGCATCACAGCTATGATAGAAAGGTGTCAGGGCACAACACAGAGCATCACAGCTATGATAGAAAGGTGTCAGGGCACACAGAGCATCACAGCTATGATAGAAAGGTGTCAGGGCACAACACAGAGCATCACAGCTTGGAAAAAAAGGTGTCAGGCCACAACACAGAGCATCACAGCTATGATAGAAAGGTGTCAGGGCACAACACAGAGCATCACAACTATGATAGAAAGGTGTCAGGGCACAACACAGAGCATCGCAACTACAGAAAGGTGTCAGGACACAACACAGAGCATCACAGCTAGGATAGAAAGGTGTTAGGGCACAACACAGAGCATCACATCTACAGAAAGGTGTCAAGGCACAACACAGAGCATCTCAGCTATGATAGAAAGGTGTCAGGGCACAACACAGAGCATCACAGCTATGATAGAAAGGTGTCAGGGCACAACACAGAGCATCACAGCTATGATAGAAAGGTGTCAGGGCACAACACAGAGCATCACAACTATGATAGAAAGGTGTCAGGGCACAACACAGAGCATTGCAACTATGATAGAAAGGTGTCAGGGCACACAGAGCATCACAGCTATGATAGAAAGGTGTCAGGGCACAACACAGAGCATCACAGCTATGATAGAAAGGTGTCAGGGCACACAGAGCATCACAGCTATGATAGAAAGGTGTCAGGGCACAACACAGAGCATCACAGCTTGGAAAAAAAGGTGTCAGGCCACAACACAGAGCATCACAGCTATGATAGAAAGGTGTCAGGGCACAACACAGAGCATCACAACTATGATAGAAAGGTGTCAGGGCACAACACAGAGCATCGCAACTACAGAAAGGTGTCAGGACACAACACAGAGCATCACAGCTAGGATAGAAAGGTGTTAGGGCACAACACAGAGCATCGCATCTACAGAAAGGTGTCAAGGCACAACACAGAGCATCTCAGCTATGATAGAAAGGTGTCAGGGCACAACACAGAGCATCACAGCTATGATAGAAAGGTGTCAGGGCACAACACAGAGCATCACAGCTATGATAGAAAGGTGTCAGGGCACAACACAGAGCATCACAACTATGATAGAAAGGTGTCAGGGCACAACACAGAGCATCACAACTATGATAGAAAGGTGTCGGGACACAACACAGAGCCTCAGAGCTATGATAGAAAGGTGTCAGGGCATAACACAGAGCATCTCAGCTATGATAATAATAATAATAATAATAATTTTATTTATATAGCGCCAACATATTCCGCAGCGCTTTACAAATTATAGAGGGGACTTGTACAGACAATAGACATTACAGCATAACAGAAATACAGTTCAAAACAGATACCAGGAGGAGTGAGGGCCCTGCTCGCAAGCTTACAAACTATGAGGAAAAGGGGAGACACGAGAGGTGGATGGTAACAATTGCTTTAGTTATTCGGACCAGCTATAGTGTAAGGCTCAGGTGTTCATGTAAAGCTGCATGAACCAGTTACCTGCCTAAGTATGTAGCAGTACAGACACAGAGGGCTAATACTGCATAAAGTGTATGAGAACATGATGCGAGGAACCTTTTTTTTTTTTTTTTTTTTATTATAAATAGGCCACACAGGGATCGTTAGGTTAATGTCAGGGCACACAGAGCATCACAGCTATGATAGAAAGGTGTCAGGGCACAACACAGAGCATCACAGCTAGGATAGAAAGGTGTCAGGGCACAACACAGAGCATCACAACTATGATAGAAAGGTGTCAGGGCACAACACAGAGCATCACAGCTATGATAGAAAGGTGTCAGGGCACACAGAGCATCACAGCTATGATAGAAAGGTGTCAGGGCACAACACAGAGCATCACAGCTTGGAAAAAAAGGTGTCAGGCCACAACACAGAGCATCACAGCTATGATAGAAAGGTGTCAGGGCACAACACAGAGCATCACAACTATGATAGAAAGGTGTCAGGGCACAACACAGAGCATCGCAACTACAGAAAGGTGTCAGGACACAACACAGAGCATCACAGCTAGGATAGAAAGGTGTTAGGGCACAACACAGAGCATCGCATCTACAGAAAGGTGTCAAGGCACAACACAGAGCATCTCAGCTATGATAGAAAGGTGTCAGGGCACAACACAGAGCATCACAGCTATGATAGAAAGGTGTCAGGGCACAACACAGAGCATCACAGCTATGATAGAAAGGTGTCAGGGCACAACACAGAGCATCACAACTATGATAGAAAGGTGTCAGGGCACAACACAGAGCATCACAACTATGATAGAAAGGTGTCGGGACACAACACAGAGCCTCAGAGCTATGATAGAAAGGTGTCAGGGCATAACACAGAGCATCTCAGCTATGATAATAATAATAATAATAATAATTTTATTTATATAGCGCCAACATATTCCGCAGCGCTTTACAAATTATAGAGGGGACTTGTACAGACAATAGACATTACAGCATAACAGAAATACAGTTCAAAACAGATACCAGGAGGAGTGAGGGCCCTGCTCGCAAGCTTACAAACTATGAGGAAAAGGGGAGACACGAGAGGTGGATGGTAACAATTGCTTTAGTTATTCGGACCAGCTATAGTGTAAGGCTCAGGTGTTCATGTAAAGCTGCATGAACCAGTTACCTGCCTAAGTATGTAGCAGTACAGACACAGAGGGCTAATACTGCATAAAGTGTATGAGAACATGATGCGAGGAACCTTTTTTTTTTTTTTTTTTTAATTATAAATAGGCCACACAGGGATCGTTAGGTTAATGCATTGAGGCGGTAGGCCAGTCTGAACAAATGAGTTTTTAGGGCACGCTTAAAACTGTGGGGATTGGGGATTAATCGTATTAACCTAGGTAGTGCATTCCAAAGAATCGGCGCAGCACGTGTAAAGTCTTGGAGACGGGAGTGGGAGGTTCTGATTATTGAGGATGCTAACCTGAGGTCATTAGCGGAGCGGAGGGCACGGGTAGGGTGGTAGACTGATACCAGGGAGGAGATGTAGGGTGGTGCTGAGCCATGGAGTGCTTTGTGGATGAGGGTAGTAGTTTTGTACTGGATTCTGGAGTGGATGGGTAGCCAGTGTAATGACTGGCACAGGGTAGAGGCATCGGTGTAACGGTTGGTGAGGAATATGATCCTGGCAGCAGCATTCAGGACAGATTGGAGCGGGGAGAGTTTTGCAAGAGGGAGACCGATTAGTAGAGAGTTACAATAGTCCAGACGAGAATGAATAAGTGAAACAGTCAGAGTTTTTGCAGAGTCGAAATTAAGAAAAGGGCGAATTCTAGAAATGTTTTTGAGATGCAGGTAAGAAGAGCGAGCCAGTGATCGGATGTAGGGGGTGAATGAAAGGTCAGAATCAAGGATGACCCCAAGGCAGCGGGCATGTTGCTTTGGAGTAATGGTGGAACCGCACACGGAGATGGCAATGTCAGGCAAAGGTAGGTTAGTAGAGGGAGAGAACACGAGGAGTTCAGTTTTTGACAGGTTTAGTTTCAGATAGAGGGAGGACATGATGTTAGAGACAGCGGTAAGACAATCACTGGTGTTTTCTAAAAAGGTCGGTGTGATATCGGGAGCAGAAGTGTATAATTGGGTGTCGTCAGCATAGAGATGGTACTGGAAACCAAATCTACTGATTGTTTGTCCAATAGGGGCAGTAGAAAGGTGTCAGGGCACAACACAGAGCATCACAGCTATGATAGAAAGGTGTCAGGGCACAACACAGAGCATCACAGCTATGATAGAAAGGTATCAGGACCCAGAGCATCGCAGCTATGATAGAAAGGTGTCAGGGCACAACACAGAGCATCACAACTATGATAGAAAGGTGTCAGGGCACACCAGAGAGCATCACAGCTATGATAGAAAGGTGTCAGGGCACAATACAGAGCATCACAGCTATGATAGAAAGGTGTCAGGGCACACAGAGCATCACAGCTATGATAGAAAGGTGTCAGGGCACAACACAGAGCATCACAACTATGATAGAAAGGTGTCAGGGCACAACACAGAGCATCACAGCTATGATAGAAAGGTGTCAGGGCACAACACAGAGCATCACAACTATGATAGAAAGGTGTCAGGGCACAACACAGAGCATCGCAACTACAGAAAGGTGTCAGGACACAACACAGAGCATCACAGCTAGGATAGAAAGGTGTTAGGGCACAACACAGAGCATCGCATCTACAGAAAGGTGTCAAGGCACAACACAGAGCATCTCAGCTATGATATAAAGGTGTCAGGGCACACAGAGCATCACAGCTATGATAGAAAGGTGTCAGGGCACAACACAGAGCATCACAGCTATGATAGAAAGGTGTCAGGGCACAACACAGAGCATCACAGCTATGATAGAAAGGTGTCAGGACACACAGAGCATCGCAGCTATGATAGAAAGGTGTCAGGGCGGGCATAACACAGAGCATCTCAGCTATGATAGAAAGGTGTCAGGACACACAGCATCGCAGCTATGATAGAAAGGTGTCAGGACACACAGAGCATCGCAGCTATGGTAGAAAGGTGTCAGGACACACAGAGCATCGCATCTATGATAGAAAGGTGTCGGGACACAACACAGAGCATCACAGCTATGATAGAAAGGTGTCAGGACACACAGCATCGCAGCTATGATAGAAAGGTGTCAGGGCACAACACAGAGCATCACAGCTATGATAGAAAGGTGTCAGGACACACAGAGCATCGCAGCTATGATAGAAAGGTGTCAGGGCACAACACAGAGCATCTCAATTATGATAGAAAGGTTTCGGGACACAACACAGAGCATCACAGCTATGATAGAAAGGTGTCAGGGCACAACACAGAGCATCACAGCTAGGATAGAAAGGTGTCAGGACACAACACAGAGCATCACAACTATGATAGAAAGGTGTCAGGGCACAACACAGAGCATCACAGCTATGATAGAAAGGTGTCAGGACACACAGAACATCACAGCTATGATAGAAAGGTGTCAGGACACACAGCATCGCAGCTATGATAGAAACGTGTCAGGACACACAGTGCATCGCAGCTATGATAGAAAGGTATCAGGACCCACAGTATCGCAGCTATGATAGAAAGGTGTCAGGGCACAACACAGAGCATCACAGCTATGATAGAAAGGTGTCAGGGCACAACACAGAGCATCACAGCTAGGATAGAAAGGTGTCAGGGCACAACACAGAGCATCACAGCTATGATAGAAAGGTGTCAGGGCACAACACAGAGCATCACAGCTAGGATAGAAAGGTGTCAGGGCACAACACAGAGCATCACAGCTATGATAGAAAGGTGTCAGGGCACAACACAGAGCATCACAGCTAGGATAGAAAGGTGTCAGGACACAACACAGAGCATCGCAGCTAGGATAGAAAGATATCAGGACACAACACAGAGCATTGCAGCTATGATAGAAAGGTGTCAGGACACAAGACAGAACATCACAACTAGGACAGAAAGGTGTCAGGACACAACACAGAACATCGCAGCTACGATAGGTGTCAGGACATGTGGAGCATGGAGATATGATAGAAAGGTGTCAGGACACACAGCATCGCAGCTATGATAGAAACGTGTCAGGACACACAGTGCATCGCAGCTATGATAGAAAGGTATCAGGACCCACAGTATCGCAGCTATGATAGAAAGGTGTCAGGACACAACACAAAGAATGACAACTATGATAGAAAGGTGTCAGGGCACAACACAGAGCATCACAGCTATGATAGAAAGGTGTCAGGGCACAACACAGAGCATCACAGCTAGGATAGAAAGGTGGCAGGGCACAACACAGAGCATCGCAGCTAGGATAGAAAGATATCAGGACACAACACAGAGCATTGCAGCTATGATAGAAAGGTGTCAGGACACAAGACAGAACATCACAACTAGGACAGAAAGGTGTCAGGACACAACACAGAACATCGCAGCTACGATAGGTGTCAGGACATGTGGAGCATGGAGATATGATAGAAAGGTGTCAGGACACAAAGCATCACAGCTATGATAGAAAGGTCTCAGGAAAGGTGTCGGGACACAACACAGAAATAGCAACAATATGCCTACAGAATTTGGGGGCCTGCCGTCCCCTGTATATCTCTCCCCCCCCCCCCCCCCATTTATTTGCTCCCATGCTGATGACTTGGTTCTTCATTTTGCCTCCAGTCTCACAGCATGTCACAACCAATTAGCTCTCTCTTATGATGAGACGTCGCTGCCCCCCGGGTCCATTTGCTTTGGTTCACTCCCAGTTTCTTCTATTGTTCTTGCTGCAGCATTGGGAGAACTGGAGTCATACACAGAAGAGTCCACTAATGGAAGGTTTAGAAATACTCTAAAGACAAGCAAGGCGGTGGCGTGCTGAAACATCGGAAATCTTTATCGTATCAGAGAGTAGAATTTGTGATTTACATATACACTACTCACAAAGAATGATATTTGGTTTTCAGGAGAAATTTATGGAAAACTTAAAGTTGACGTTACAGTGATATTTTATCATGAAAATAAAGTATTAAAGTAGAGGCGAGCAATGGCGATTTTCTCATGTCAATCAATTTATTGAAGCAAAAGCCAACAACAGTGGTAGGTATAGCCCCAAAAAGGTCAATGTCTCAATAACTTGTCCTGTGGCCTTGAGCATCAATTACAGCTTGACGATGACGTCTCCTGCTGTTCCCAATTGGGTCATTTGTCTGCCGAGGCATCCCACTCTTCTTGAAGGGCAGCCCTCAGGTCATTGAGGTTCTGGGGTACAGAGTTATGAGCCTCTACACGGTGACTCAGCTGATCCCGTAGGTTTTCTATGGGATTCAGGTCTGGAGAAAGTGGAGGCCATTCATTTTAATCTCTTAACAAACGCCGATACGCCTTTTAACGGCGGCAGTTAAGGGTACTTATTCCTCAGTGCCGCTTTTTAACGGCGCTGAGAAATAAGGTTATAGCACAGCGGAAAATCACCGGGGTCTCAGCTACCTCAGGAGAACATGATTCGGGTCGGTTTTTACCATCCCAGTGTTGTGATCACCGTTATTTACTGAATAATGGCGATCGCAAAAAAAAAAGGTCCAATTTCCCATTCATTTCTATATTTTTACAAAATTTCGATGATTTCTCCCAAAGATGTATACATAGGTGTAGGATACCAATATGAAGTGTAAATGGAGTTCTCCTTAAAGGGTAAGATTACTTTCTCCCCAGAAACAGCATCACACTGTCTCCACAGGCCATGTCGAGTACTGCAGCTCAGATTTTTATTAAGTTATTGGACCCCCTACCCTGCCATTAAATGATGACAAACAATATTATATTGAGTTCTTAAGCAGTTTATTTCCAGGGGCTGGAAGAAAGACAAGTTGCACGTAATAAAAAATAAAGCAAGTGCCCCCAAAAATTGGGCAACATTTTTTTTTTAAACAAGTAAAAACAATACAAGTAGTCACCATAGATCAGTCTATACTCCCATATCAGCGGATATATTAAAAACCCAGTGGGTGATGATGATGTACATAGAAAACACAGTTTAATGCATTCATATGTTTTAGGATACATCTGTTTGGGGTTTCCTGAGCCCCTGCAATACTGATATGAACTTAGATTTATAGAAAAAAAAATAGTTCAATGGCTGTTACACCAGTCGGCCAGCAGATGGAACCAAAGTGTCAAACCACTTTTTAGTAACTCCTTCAGGGAAAGGTGGATTTACAAACCTACAAGGAGTTGTAGTACTACTATTCTCATATTCTGTGGGCCAATATTTGAGAAATTGGGAACGCGTAGTCTCCCTCTACCCTTCCAAAATATTCTACACCCCAATTTCAAGCTTAAAATTATTATATGGCATTTCTCTTTGTGTCCATGGCCGTAGTCCAGGCCCCTTTTTCCTCTGCGGGAGAGGCTGATCCTCTAGTCCGGTAGGCCTGAGTGCTAGTACTCTCCTTTATCAGCCAAGCATTTCTGATAGTGTTTTTTTTCCATTAAATCTTGGCAGGAGGAGAGGCATCCGCAGACACTGGCAGAAAAGTGGAGCTAAGCTGGATACTCATTGCCATAAATACTGGATGGTTCCTCGGTGACGGAGAGATAGGTGGCCCTCATACTTGGAGAATACTAGAAAAAAAAATAGAATCATAATCAGGTGAAATCAAGATATGACTTAGAGACATGTATACAGCGACAGGGGAGCGTATACGGAGACCATGACAGTAATGATTCTTGAGATATGAGGGGCACAGAACTCAAACTCAAAATACAGCTCAAACCCCCAGTAAGAACGCCATCCAATCTACTACACCTAACTAATCTAATTATGTCTGAAATCTGCTACCACCAGGGGGAGCTCACTGCATAAGGAGCTAGTAAGAAATGGTAGAAATATAAATCTGTATGTAGTGAGCCCCCCCTAGTGGTGGCTCTCAGCAAGCAGTTATTTGAGCTCTCTCTAAGGCTATGTGCACACGTTCAGGATTTCTCGCAGAAAATTCTTGAGAAAAACCGGACATTTTCTGCAAGAAATCTGCATGCGGTTTTGCTGCGTTTTTTCCCGGACACTTCCCAATGCATTTTGTAGTGGGAAATCCGCAACAAACTCTGCAAAATTAATGAACATGCCGCGGTTTTTACCGCGATGCGTTTTTTTCACGGAAAAAAACGCATCATGTGCACAAAACATGCGGAATTCATTCTAAATGATGGGATGCTTATTGTATGCGTTTTTTTTTGCGGTTTTATAGCGTTTTTATCGGGAAAAAATGTGAAAAAAAACCAAGGTGTGCACACAGCCTAAAGGTGACAAAAAAAGCAAGGAAATAGTTCAAGGAAGCAGTTCTTTGAGTTCCCCCTAGTGGTGTCTCACAGCAAGCAGCATAAGCATTTCAGTTATCTCCCCCTAGTGGTGTCTCACAGCAAGCAGGATTAGCAGTTCAGTTAACTCTGCCTACAGTCATGGCCAAAAGTTTTGAGAATGACACCAACATTATATTTTCACATGATCTGCTGCCCTCTGGTTTTTATTAGTGTTTGTCTGATGTTTATATCACATACAGAAATATAATTGCAATCATATTATGAGTACCAATAGGTTATATTGACAGTTAGAATGCGTTAATGCAGCAAGTCAATATTTGCAGTGTTGACCCTTCTTCTTCAAGACCTCTGCAATTCTCCCTGGCATGCTCTCAATCAACTTCTGGACCAAATCCTGACTGATAGCAGTCTATTCTTGCATAATCAATGCTTGCATTTTGCCAGAATTTGTTGGTTTTTGTTTGTCCACCCGTCTTTTGATGATTGACCACAAGTTCTCAATGGGATTAAGATCTGGGGAGTTTCCAGGCCATGGACCCAAAATCTCTATGTTTTGTTCCATGAGCCATTTAGTTATCACCTTTGCTTTATGGCAAGGTGCTCCATCATGCTGGAAAAGGCATTGTTGGGCGCCAAACTGCCATTTTCCTGAAGCCCCGGGAAGCAGGAGACTCCATCTGCGCACACGCGGCCTCAGGAAGATGGCCGCGCCCACCGAGAAACCGCTGAATAGCGGCAAGCGCGCTCTTTTTCTACAGCTGCGCAGTGCATTCGGCACTTGCGCATGCGAGAAGCACTACCCCACCAATGGGAACATAAACAAGATGTGGGGGAAGAAACAGCGCTGTGACCACGCCCATCCGACCTGACCAGCCTGATTGACAGGCGAAAAAGGCCACTTTTGTAAGGTATTTCAGCAGCATAGGTAGGGAATCGGGGGACAAAAAATACCCTATTGTAATGCACAGCTCAGGCCCTATTTAACGGTATTTTTATCTCCTACTGAAAAAACGGGGTGACAGGTTCCCTTTAAGATACGGTCCTGGCGCTTGCTGGTCTTTCTTGGGCGCCCTGGAGCCTTTTTGACAACAATGGAAGCTCTCTCCTTGAAGTTTTTGATGATGCGATAGATTGTTGACTGAGGTGCAATCTTTGTAGCTGCGATACTCTTCCCTGTTAGGCCATTTTTGTGCAGTGCAATGATGGCTGCACGTGTTTCTTTAGAGATAACCATGGTTAACTGAAGAGAAACAATGATACCAAGCACCAGCCTTCTTCTAAAGTGTCCAGTGATGTCATTCTTACTTAATCAAGACTGATTGATCGCCAGCCCCATCCTCATCAACACCCACACCTGTGTTAATGGATCAATCACTAAAACGATGTTAGCTGCTCCTTTTAAGGCAGGACTGCAATGATGTTGAAATGTGTTTTGGGGGTTAAAGTTCATTTTCTGGGCAAATATTGACTTTGCAAGTACAGTAATTGCTGTTAAGCTGATCACTCTGACATTCAGGAGTATATGCAAATTGCCATTAGAAAAAATGAAGCAGTAGACTTTGGAAAAATTAATATTTGTCTCATTCTCAAAATTTTTGTCCATGACTGTAGTGGTGGCTCAGATAAGCATTTATGTGAGCAAATCCTAGTGATGGCTCACAGCAAGCAGGGCAAGTATTTTAGTGAGCTCCCCCTAGCGATGGCTCACAGCAAGCATGGCAAGTATTTTAGTGAGCTCCCCCTAGTGGTGGCTCACAGAAACCAGGAAACGAAGAATTTTCATGAGCTGCACCTAGGGGTGGCTCACAGCAAGCAAGGGAAGCAGTTTAATGCTAGGACCTCTCCCACCATGCCATGCCCCTAGGGTGTGTACATCACTGCTAATGGAAGAGACAACTTAATTACAGGGGCTTGCAGTCAATGATATTTTGTGTGATTTTCATCACTAGCCTATGACAAGATGCGATTCACACCATGACCTCTGCTGCTTCCAAACCCAGCGCTTGACTCATTGAAAGCTAAGACGATCCTGCTGGTGTAGTGATGGCGGAGTAGCCTCCCTCCTTATTACACTGGCCTCATCTCCGGCCTAACTATATATTAACGCACCACAGTGTGGGGGAGGGGGCTGATTGGTTTGGGTTTCAGACCTTGGTACACTACATGCTACTTAGCTGTGTAATTCTGTCTCTAACGCCGGGAAAACCACAGCACTTAAATGTCCTATATATTTAATGGAGCGGCTAATGAACAGGAGGCGATGAGAAGGAAGTCCTTTGTGTAGAAGCTTCTGCTGCACGGTCGGGGCTGAGAAAACACCCAAGGCCACAGAAAGCACTCAGTAATCCTCTTTGTGAAATCAAGGGTGCAGCCCTATGTAAAACTATTGATCTGCTAGATGCACAGGTGTATGTTGAAGCATACTTGTCAGGGGGTCTACCAGAAGATTCACATACATTTCCTGCGAAGACTCCACTATGAGGAGCTGCTGCTAATGATTCCTGCTGCTCCCACAGAACTGTATAGGTGTGAATGCAGTGAGCTCCCCCTAGTGGCAGCCACCGGCAGACAGAATTTGATTATCTATCTGGATTAGGAGTTGTGTATAACAAAAAAAATGGAGCTCCAATGCTGGCACTGGGTTCCTATCAGTCAAGACGCTTATTCAGTGCTCCTTAAATATCTATTCTCTAAGGGGAGCACTATGATGAGATTGAGGGGGGATGGATGACAGGACAGGGGGAGTGAGAGGACAGATTCACAATACAGAAAGTGATACAACTTACGTGTTTTTTTTTAACATTACAAAGCTCCAAAACAAGCATGCAAAAACAAAAGATGGATTAGCAGGAGGAATATAAAAGTGCGAGCGGTGAGCAAAATGATTTAAAAAAAATCCAGTATTTTATTAAAAGGCCTTTTAAAAAGAATACTTGGCACCTACATTACACATCCAAGGTTAATCGCCATTGTTTTGGTGGCTTAAAGGAGTTATTCACCTACATGTGTTTTTTGAAAAATCTAGTTACTAATGCTGGCTGACATGTGACAGTGGCCATGCTGCTCTACAGGGTCAGTCTATGAATTTGAGACAGACTCGTTGCTATATTGTCAGGAGTCACATCCATAGCTACTAGTCTGGACTGAACTAAGGCCAGGCTTGGCAGGACTCAACCACATTCCTCCTCCTATCACAGCGGATTTCATCAGATTTGTGGAGTATCTCTTTAAACCCTACTAATTACTCTATACCCTACTCTATTTTACTGAGACCAATGTACTCTGACTGGCAGATGCCAAGGGAAAAAGAAGGATCAGGCACTTTGATTTCAACATGTCCGATCCGTTTATTCTTAGGTGAGAAAAGCTGGTGCCAGAGGTATCTGGCAGAGGCTTATTTCAATCTCCCAAGAATAGCCAAATGTGCATGTCTATGGGGGAATCCAGAGGAACAGTTGTACCAAGGCCAGGCTTAGCAGTGCTCAAACACAATCCTCCTCATATCACTGCTGTAGTAATCAGATTTTTTTTTGTAATCAGGTGTGACATCTCTTTAAACCCTACTACTTACTTTATACCTCCTTTACTACGACCAATGTACTCTGACCTTTCCCGAATGGCAGATGTTGGGGTGAGAAAAAAAGAAGGATCAGGCAGTTTGATTTGAACTTGCCTGATCCTTTCAGTCTGAGGGGAGAAAAGCTTTTGCCAGAGGTGTCTATTGGGGAAATAAGGAGCAATAGCTCTCAGCCAAACAAGTGTTTGGCTCACAACTATCTAAAGTTAAAAGCTTGAACGTTAACTAAAATTTCAAATAACTTTAAGAATAAACTGTCCTGTGTGTACATGAAAAAAACCAACTATTGGATGATTTGTATGCTGCATTTTCACCCGTTTCCCCCTCTGCAGGCCCAATCTCTTAATTTGCAATCGACTGTGAGCTGGTGGGTGGGAACTATACACAGCACACAGAGAGGGAGTCCTGCTCTTCATTCCTTAGCCACCATAGAAACAGCAGTAGCAGGAGGAAATTATATGGAAGTACTGAGCAGTGTAGATGTGAATCTAGCTCTGGATGATGTAAAAGACTTGTTAGAAAGCCAAATTTGATATTTCTGCGTCTCCCCTGCTTGTTTTCTCCATCTACACTTTACTCATCACTAATCCCTTCTCCATAGAGTAGAATAGTCTGTGTACTATGACGCATGGGATACTATAGAAGGGTGGAAAGGGGAGGCTCATTTGGGTACACATGCAGGTAGTTACAGGATGGTACTATAACCATCACTTAATTATATTGGCACCATGTTGCTTCTACTCCTACATAGTTTGGTCACTGAGCTTTTATTGCTTTATCACTGCCCGATTATTGCCTATTGTCAAGGCAACAAAAGATAAAGAGACCCATCTAATCACACATCTGGGGTCTCAGCACAAATTAAATCTTAAACTAAAAACTTAAAGGGGACCATATGTGATCAGAGACACGTCAGCTTCTTTTCAGAAAAATAGCGCCACTCTTGTTTTAGGTTGTGAGTGGTATTGCAGCACGATCCTGTTTACATGAATTTGGATTTGCTGCAATACCACACTCAGCCTCTGCACAAGAGAGGTGATATATCTTGTTAGAAAGCAGCAATATTTTCTTGATCATAATAAGACCTGATCTACACTGTGACTTTTTGTAGTGTCACTGACTGATTTTAACTATTAAGTGGCATTTACAGCCTTGCTTTATACTGCAGCTGTAAAAAATAATAGTTAAAATCAATCAGTACTGCTATAAAATGTCACAGAGTGGCCACAACCTAAATGATAAATATATCTGTTGCAATTATTGCAGTGGCATAGACTGTCTAGGTGCCAAGAGGAGGCACCAACAAGCCGTTCTGCCGTGGTCAGGGTATTTAATTAAAGGGCTATGACAGTCAAGTTTCTGCTGTCCTGTTTTGCTTCCAATGACCATTTCGGGCAGTCGGCTATAAGAAGGATTTGGATTCTGAGGCCCAGCGTACCGTGGGTGGGGGCGATCCTCTCCCGATCAGTGGAACATTTTCGTAGCGGGGATTACCACCAAATAAAGCTGCCTGGTTCCTTTAAGAAAAAGAAGAAACGTGGGTTAAGTTACGCAGAAAGTGTAAAGTGAGGAGAAATCAGTACATCTAAGTCGGTGTTTAAATACCCTATTATATGTAATGAGTTAAAGGGATTTTCCAGCTTCAGCAAACCTTTGTTAAAAAGTAAACAACAAATATGCGCTTTATTTACCCTCCCTGGGTCCAGCATTAACTTTTTGCCTTGCCTATTACGGTCTGCAGCGCTGCAGCCAATCGAGTAAGCTCAGTGGCTCGTGCAGACCTACTGAGCTCAGCGATTGACTGCAGTGCCGACAATGAAACATCAATAACAGACACTGGGAGCAGCAGTGGACATACAGTGTCGGACCTGGGGACGGTGAGTAAAAATGTCCCCATTTTTTAAACAAATTGCAGCTGAGAAGTTTTTTGAAACTGGGAAACCCCCTTTATAGTTGGGAGTACAGACCCTCAATTACTGACGAAGATCGTCATTTGCTCTTGAGGGCCCGGCCTTTCTAGACACTACACAGACTGCCCATGAATTTCAGTATGAGCAGTGCAATGCCGTATCTCTCCAGTGGTGGCGCTGTGGGGGATTCGATCACTGTTTGGGGTGATTATTGTTGTATGTATGGGAATACCCTGAGTAAAGCTTCCCTCTGGCACGCCGCACCCAAGGCACCTGCGCGGGTATACCACCATCCAGCTATGCCCCACGTACCAAGAGGCATCACTTGACAAAATCAGCTCTGCTACATCTGACTGTACCTTTTGCAATCAACTACTTACATGTATTCTGCAACGGGGGCATTGGAGACAGTTTGGCCCGGCGGGTGTAGACTGGCCTGGCTGCCCAGGCTGCTGCTGTAACTGCAGAAGCTCCGCAGCTGCGCCCGGTTGGGGTTGTGCACCGCTATACGACGGGCCTGAGGGTTAAAGGGATCTTCCTCGTCAATGTCGTTGTAATCTCGGTCCCTGAAATGCAGACATACGGGATTATTACGGATATAAAATCGCATTGTTCCTCAGGTCACAGATTGCAAGCTCTGCTGTGCGGCCCTGCGGACCCTGTGCCATCGGGAGGTATACAGTCTGCTATAAACAGCGCCCACACCCCGTATACGCCTACAAGAGGGGATACATGACGTGCGGCCAATTCTAAAGCTCACCTTGCGACCAAATGCTTCCAGGCTTGTGGCACGGCACATACCATGGCGGTGAAGGCAAATGCTGCCAGGAGTGAGAAGAGGCCGAGATAAAGTAGTCCTTCAACCCCATCATAACAGATTCCAATAAGAGCTTCCAAATAATCCTGAGAGCGAGACCCAAAATTGCCGGATTATCAGATATTCCTGATCATTGGAAGTCACAGAGTTTTATAAAACGGATGGATGTGTGATAATCACACTGCCCCTTCCCGGTACCTTGTGCAGTCCCCGGCAGTCCAGCAGAGCAGTAAGCTGGTGCAGATTAGACTCGGACGTGTTCAGAAGCAGCTGGATGCCCTGCAGGTCTTTCTGGAAGAAGGGGGAGAAATGGCACGTGGTGAGCTTTTTTCTGGATCGAGTCAGGAATTATAAATTTAGTTTGAGGCACATATACAGTGGTTAATGCGAGATACAGGAGGATTGCACAGAACGGTATTCAGTAAATGCATTACTGACACCCCGGCGGTGTCAGAGAACACAAGGCTATTGGCAGTATACCACATTTGTTTTACTAGAAGACACATTTTAGCAAGAAATCTTGGCTTAAAAAAAATGTTTGTAGTTCAGAGGTCCTCTGACACGGCGTCATGTGCAGAAGAGACACAGCTCTCTCCCCTCCGGCCCAACACTAATCACTCTGAAGAGGGGGTCTACCAGGACATGCCCACCACTAAACCTGCATAGATGCAGCAGGGCCTGACCAGCTGATTTCATGTGATCGGTCATATGCCTGGAGGGATCTTCAAAATGTGGTAATGTATACAATGTGTGCGCAGCAGACCCGGGAGTCTATATGTAGCACAGAGCTGTTTGTGTGCGCACACATGGAGTGGAGCTAGGTGTGTGCATGTAACAGAACTCTGGGTGTGTTTGTGGCAGAGCTGGGTGTGTGTGTTGGAGCTGGGGGTGTGTGGATATGTAGCTGAGCACTGTGTTTGTGTGTATGTAGCCGAGCTGGGGGCGTGTGTATGTAGCAGAGAGGGGTGTGTTTGTGTATATGTAGTGGAGCTGTGTCTGTGTGTGTGTGTGTGTGTGTGTATGTGGCAGAGCTCGGTGTGTGTATGCAGTAGAGCTGGGTGTGTGTGTATGTGTGTGTGTGTGTGTATGTAGCAGAGCTGGGTGTATGTATGTATAAAGTGGAGCTGGGTATGTTTGTGGGAGTCTGTAGCAGAACTGTGTGTATGTATGTAATGAAGCTGGCTATGTGTGTATGTAGCGGAGCTGGGTAAGAGTGTGTTTGCCTGTGTGTCGGAGCTGGGTGTAGGTGTGTATGCAGTGAATCTGGGTGTATGTATGTAGCAGACCGAGCGTGTGTATATTTGGTATCGCTGAGTGTGCATGTACAGTGCAAACAGCAGTGTTGAGTACATGTGTGTGCTCTAAAGCTATATGTGTGTGTAATACACATGCTGCAGAGATAAGAAAAACAGATCTATTATCGCTCTATTCCACCTTATTGCATTAACACTAGTGATATTTACACCTCCACTTTTTCACACCTCCAGGAAAATTTTAATTGTTTTTTCCAATTTTCTGCTGTCTAAACCAGGGGTGTGTCTTATAGTACCATGCATTCCACAGTCCAAAAATATGGTGTATTTATTGAAGACATGCAGAACTGTATCCTGGTTCTCCAGGACTGATTACAACCAGCAATGTTTTATCGAAGGGGTCTAACCCCCTGCCAATCAGAACAACGAAGAGGTCCTTCATAGTTTATAATGGCACTTCAGCGCATACCATTCAGGCCCCTTCAACAAGCTGATCAGTGAGGGTCCGGAAGCCACTAAGAGTTGTACCGAGAATACAAGTCACAGGATGTGGGATAACTTGCTGATCACTGGGTGTTGGGGAAACCTCACCGATCACGGGAACGTCATTGCCCTGTACTCCGTAGTCTCGGTCAGGCCTATAGACTTCAGTGGAGTAGAAGTGCGCATGCTCATTCGCCAATCCATTGACTTCTGTTTTCAATGGGTGTCCCGCCACTCTGATCTGTGGGAAGGGTATTACCCCTGTAAGGACAGGCCTTTAACCCCTTCCAGACAGAGCACACAATAGTACGATGGTTCGGGTGTACGGAGAAGGCTCAGGAGCCGAGCCCACACAATATCTGGCAGATGCAGTCTGTGCTACACACCCAGCATCTGCCTCTAACTGCAGAGACTGGAGCTGAGCTCTGATTGATGCTGTTTGCCCATTTAAATACTGACAGAGGTATTTAAATGGACTGGCTGAAATAAAAAATTGGATGTCACAGATCCCCCCATCACTGCCATCTTGGCCTTGTGTTATTTTCACTATATACAGTACAGACCTAAAGTTTGGACACACCTTCTCATCTAAAGATTTTTCTGTATTTTCATGACTATGAAAATGGTAAATTCACACTGAAGGCATCAAAACTATTAACCTAGCTTCCCAAAGATGTGATAAACCACAGTTGATTCATGTTTTAAGGGGGAAGGGGAGCAATCACTTTTTCACTGGGCCCTGTAGGTTTGGATTTCTTCTTCCCTTAATAATACCTTCATTTAAAACTGCATTTTGTGTTTACTTGTGTGACCTTTGTGTAATATTTAAATTTGTTTGGTGATCTGAAACATTTAAGTGTGACAAACATGCAAAAGAGTAGGAAATCAGGAAGGGGACAATCACTTTTTCACACAGCTGTGTTAATATATTTATGTATTTTTTTTTTCTTAAAATTTTTACTGATACCATTTTAGGGTTCATACAATATTTGATTGCCCTCTATTGCAATTTTTGGAGGAGGTGTGGTAACTGGCAAACAGTGACTTTGATGTTTCGAGTCTTTTTGATGTTCATGGGCTAATAATGTAATTTTTTTATAAATGCTTTACATTCTTTTTGTTCGTCTGAGGGCTTGTTCTACATACTGCAATATTAAAGGGAACCTGTCACCCCGTTTTTTGAGATTGAGCTATAAATACTGTTAAATAGGGCCTGCGCTGTGTGTTCCTATAGTGTATGTAGTGTACCCCGATTCCCTATGTATGCTGAGAAATAACTTACCAAAGTCGCCGTTTTCGCCTGTCAATCAGGCTGGTCAGGTCGGGAGGGCGTGGTGACATCGGTGGTTCTTCCTCAGCTTTACGTTGGTGGCGTAGTGGTGAAGACACAGCGCGCGATCTGCGCTGTAATCCCTTGCATCGGTGGGGGCGGCCATCTTCCTGGGGCCGCGCGTGCGCAGATCGAGTGCTCTGCTGCACGGGGCTTCAGGAAAATGGCCGCGGGATGCCGCGCGTGCGCATTAGAGATCGCGGCGGCCATTTTCCCAAAGCCGAGTTTGCATCTCGGCTTTGGGAAAATGGCCGCCGCGATCTCTAATGCGCACGCGCGGCATCCCGCGGCCATTTTCCTGAAGCCCCGTGCAGCAGAGCACTCGATCTGCGCACGCGCGGCCCCAGGAAGATGGCCGCCCCCACCGATGCAAGGGATTACAGCGCAGATCGCGCGCTGTGTCTTCACCACTACACCACTACGCCACCAACGTAAAGCTGAGGAAGAACCACCGATGTCACCACGCCCTCCCGACCTGACCAGCCTGATTGACAGGCGAAAACGGCGACTTTGGTAAGTTATTTCTCAGCATACATAGGGAATCGGGGTACACTACATACACTATAGGAACACACAGCGCAGGCCCTATTTAACAGTATTTATAGCTCAATCTCAAAAAACGGGGGTGACAGGTTCCCTTTAAGTATTGATGTACAGTACAGACCTAAAGTTTGGAAACACCTTCTCATTTAAAGATTTTTCTGTATTTTCATGACTATGAAAATTGTAAATTCACACTAAAGGCATCAAAACTATGAATTAACACATGTGGAATTATATACTTAAGAAAAAAGTGTGAAACAACTGAAAACATGTCTTATATTCCAGGTTCTACAAAGTAGCCACCTTTTGCTTTGATGACTGCTTTGCACACTCTTAGCATTCTCTTGATGAGCTTCAAGAGGTAGTCACCGGAAATGGTTTCCCAACAATCTTTGAAGGAGTTCCCAGAGATGGTCCAACTAAACGCAAACCGTATGGAATAGCATGCCGCTGCAAGATGCTGTGGTGGCCATGCTGGTTCAGTATGCCTTCAATTTTGAATAAATCCCCAACAGTGTCACCAGCAAAGCACCCCCACACCACCTCCTCCATGCTTCACGGTGGGAACCAGGCATGTAGGGTCCATCCGTTCATCTTTTCTGCGTCACACAAAGACACGGTGGTTGAAACCAAAGATCTCAAATTTGGACTCATCATACCAAAGCACAGATTTCCACTGGTCTAATGTCCATTTCTTGTGTTCTTTACCCCAAACAAGTCTCTTCTGCTTGTTGCCTGTCCTTAGCAGTGGTTTCCTAGCAGCTATTTTACCATGAAGGCCTGCTGCACAAAGTCTCCTGTTAACAGTTGTTGTAGAGATGTCTGCTGCTAGAACTCTGTGTGGCATTGACCTGGTCTCTAATCTGAGCTGCTGTTAACCTGCGATTTCTGAGGCTGGTGACTCGGATAAACTTATCCTCAGAAGCAGAGCTGACTCTTGGTCTTCCTTTCCTGGGGCGGTCCTCATGTGAGCCAGTTTCTTTGTAGCGCTTGATGGTTTTTGCAACGGCACTTGGGGACACTTTCAAAGTTTTCGGACTGACTGACCTTCATTTCTTAAAATAATGATGGCCACTCGTTTTTCTTTACTTTGCTTTTTTCTTGCCATAATACAAATTCTAACAGTCTATTCAGTAGAACTATTATTATTTATTGTTATAGCGCCATTTATTCCATGGCGCTTTACATGTGAGGAGGGGTATACATAATAAAAACAAGTACAATAATCTTAAACAATACAAGTCATAACTGGTACAGGAGGAGTGAGGACCCTGACCGCGAAGGCTCACAATCTACAAGGGATGGGTGAGAATACAGTAGGTGAGGATAGAGCTGGTCATGCAGCGGTTTGGTCGATCGGTGGTTACATCAGCTGTGTATCCACCAGACTTGTGCACAACACAACTGATGGTCCCAACCCAATTTATAAGGCAGGAAATCCCACTTATTAAACCTGACAGGGCACACCTGTGAAGTGAAAACCATTCCCAGTGACTACCTCTTGAAGCTCATCAAGAGAATGCCAAGAGTGTGCAAAGCAGTCATCAAAGCAAAAGGTGGCTACTTTGTAGAACCTAGAATATAAGACATATTTTCGGTTGTTTCACACTTTTTTGTTAAATATATAATTCCACATGTGTTAATTCATAGTTTTGATGCCTTCAGTGTGAATTTACAATTTTCATAGTCATGAAAATACAGAAAAATCTTTAAATGAGAAGGTGTGTCCAAACTTTTGGTCTGTACTGTACATCAATACTTAATATTGCAGTATGTAGAACAAGCCTTCAGACGAACAAAAAGAATGTAAAGCATTTATAAAAAAACTACATTATTAGCCCGTGAACATCAAAAAGACTCGAAACATCAAAGTCACTGTTTACCAGTTACCACACCTCCTCCAAAAATTGCAATAGAGGGCAATCAAATATTGTATGAACCCTAAAATGGTATCAGTAAAAATGTTAAGAAAAAAAAAAAAATTATAAATATATAAACACAGCTGTGTGAAAAAGTGATTGTCCCCTTCCTGATTTCCTACTCTTTTGCATGTTTGTCACACTTAAATGTTTCAGATCACCAAACAAATTTAAATATTACATAAAGGTCACACAAGTAAACACAAAATGCAGTTTTAAATGAAGGTATTATTAAGGGAAGAAGAAATCCAAACCTACAGGGCCCAGTGAAAAAGTGATTGCCCCCCTTCCCCCTTAAATCATGAATCAACTGTGGTTTATCACATCTTTGGGAAGCTAGGTTAAAATTCCCTAGCCATAACCAGGCCTGATTACTACAACACCTGTTCTCAATCAAGAAATCACTTAAATAGGACCCTCCTGACAAAGTGAAGTAGACCAAAAACTCCTCAAAAGCTAGACATCATGCAGCGATACAAAGAAAGTCTGGAACAAATTCGAAATAAAGTAATTGACATCTGCCTGGAAAAGGTTATAAAGCCATTTCTCAAGCTTTGGTACTCCAGCAAACCACAGTGAGAGCCATTATCCACAAATAGAAAAAACATGGAGCAGTGGTGAACCTTCCCAGGAGTGGCTGGCCGACCAAAATTACCCCAAGACCGTAGCTACGACTTACCCAAGAGGTCACAAAAGACCCCACAACAACATCCAAAGAATTGCAGACCTCACTTGCCTCAGTTAATGTCAGTGTTCATGACTCCACCATAAGAAAGACTGGGCAATAATGTCCTGCATGGCAGAATTCTAAGACGAAAACCACTGCTGAGCAATAAGAACATAAAGGCTCTTCTCAGTTTTAGGGCTCATACTCACCTGCGAGAAACTCGGATGAGTCTCGCATGTCAATGCCCGGCACTCGGATCGGAGCGTGCGGCCACATAGCAATACATGCAGCTGCACGCTCCGCTCCTGAGTGCCGGGTGCAGTGCCGGGCATTGACGTGCGAGACTCATCCGAGTTTCTAGCAGGCGAGTATGAGCCCTTACCAGAAAACATCTTGATGATCCTCAAGACTTTTGGGAGAATACTCTATGGACTGACGAGACAAAAGATTAACTTTTTGGAAGGTGTATGTCCTATTACATTTGGCGTAGAAGTAACACATCATTTCAGAAAAGGAACATTATACCAACAGCAAAATATGATGGTGGTAGTGTGATGGTCTGGGGCTGTTTTGCTGCTTGAGGACCTGACAGACTTGTTGTGGTAAATGGAACCATGATTTCTGCTGTTTACAAAAAAAAAAAATGGAAGGAGAATGTCCGGCCATCTGTTCATAACCTCAAGCTAAAGCGTGGAGCGCACTTTGCTTATGCAGCAGGACAATAGTCCAAAACACACCAGCAAGTCCACCTCTGAATTGCTTAAGAAAAATAAAATTAAGACTTTGGAGTGGCCTAGTCAAAGTTGTGATGTTAAAAAGGCAGTTCATGCTCGGGAACCCTCCATTGTGGCGGAATTACAATAATTCTGCTAAGTTGAGTGGGCCCAAATTCCTCGAGAGCATTGTAAAAGACTCAGTACCAGTTATCGCAAATGTTTGATTGCGGTTGCTGCTGCTAGATTTAGGAGACAATCACTATTTTGCACAGGGCCCTGTAGGTTTGGATTTCTTTTTCAATTAATAATAAAGTCCTTTTTCACACAACAGTATATATGTATAGCATTGTTTCATTTATTTGCCTGGTATCGCTGTAATCCTACAGATCTGGAGAATCAGGTTACCAGGTTCCGTTTTTTATTTTATTTCCCAATTAACGCCGCAAAACAAAACCACAAAAAACAATGGTGGAATTGTGTTTTTATTCCCCCCATTTTCCAGTACATTATACGTTAAAATGAGTTGTGTCATTTAAAATTACAACTCTGCTGACAATATAAAAAAGTGCTCAAATGTCTGTGTCGACTGGGAAATAGAAAAGTTATGATTATTGGAAGAAAGGGAGGAAAATATGAAAGACAAAAATTGGCTGTGGTGGGGAAGGCTACTGTCCCAGAGAACACACTGATTTGTATGGCTTCGTGAAAACTGGTTAGGCAAATACGCTGGAGGACACCTGGTGAAAGCGGCCCAGGTACAGAGCAATTCTGCCTGGCTTTTGCCGGCACAACATACTAGCAATATTCTACTTTAGCCTGAAGGGAGAGCCTTCAATCATACGTTTATAGAGTTCCCATTACTAGCAATATCCATTAGCTCCCCCTAGTGGTGACTGCACACAGTCAGAATTACAGCTAAAAAGATAACCATCAGTCTTTACAAAGCCATTCGTCTGGGGAGGGACTGGTTCTCATTGAGGAGATCTGACTGTTCATGGGGAAAAATAATATGCAAACAAGGTCTCCGCCAAGAAGAAGAAACTCCATGATGTGAGAGTCAATCTTGCTCATCTTACCTGGGCAGTAGGAAATATGGGCACAGCAAACTGAAGTAAACCTTGTATCTGGATCTGCATGGTGGTCAGCGACTTCTGGAAGACGTTCAGAGCCTGGAAAGAGGGATCAGTAAGTGCAAGGTATAGGCAGCGGTATAGTAACGTACCATCGAGGGTCGTACCTGCTGGAAGGGATTCTTCAGACTCTGGCTGCAGTACAAGTAATAATGGACGACTTCTGCAAAGACATACATATAGATATATAGGAATCATGGGTGAGACATCCTCGCAGACATCTACGCCGCTCGGGGGGCAGACGTTACCTGCACTGATCTGATCTTGCGTCATGTTCATGATGAATTTGTCAGGTGCCACGCAGAAATCACTGGTGCCCTACAAAACAAGGTATAAGGGGTTAATGCCAGCTTCAATTAGGGCAGTGCCCTCCAGGGAAACCGCGTGCCAGCCAAAATGGCCACCATTAATACTTCACATAGGGTTGAGCCACCAAGACAAAAGATTGAGCTCATTTTTTACCCAAGAGAATGTCATAAAAACAAAACTCGAAAGACAAAAGGAGTAAAAAAAAAAAATAAATTATTTTTCAATTTCAACTCATTTGGAAATTTTTCCCCAGTCTTCTTGCAGTATATTATATGGAAAAGCAAAGGGTGGCATTCAAAGCTATAACTTGACAAGCGGGAAAAAAAAAAAAAACGCAGCAGCCCTCATTATAAGGATGGCAAAATAAAAATGTTAGGGAAAAAATTACAAAAAAAACCTGCAAAAAAGAAAAATTGCTGCGGCGGGAAGGAGTTAACAACGGTCTTATTGGAGCTATGGTTTGGTAAAAGGCGTCGTGAGCGCCTTAAGAGCCCATACTTGATCACTGCATGTGGTGCCCCCTCTACATGGCGCAGAATCGAATTTCCCTGTGACCGGTGAGGTGTGCCGCCTCCTAATGAGGAGCACTACTCGTTCCTACCTGCCTCTAATTTCGGTAAATCTCTTCTCAGCTTCAAAAACGTGAAGGGAAGAATCTAATCTGCAAATCGGGAACAAGCGGCAGGAAAAAGCCGAAGCTCGAGAAAACCAAGAAATTCAATTAGCAATGACTGGAGGAATCAGCGAAGGGCGAAAGCTGAGACTACAGGGCAAAGCAAGAACACAACCTCCATCACTGATCCATCACTGAGACAGATTCCCTCAGGGCAGCCGCAACCAACGAGCACTGCCGGGCACCTCCGAGCTGGGAGTCATGTTCCGGATTCACAATGTGACTGACTCTGCGTATCAGAACTTGGCCTAGAAGATCTTAGAAAGATCTTTAATGTAAAAATGTGAAAACGGAATCTTAATATCTTATTTCTAGGCCGAGATACAGTCACTTGAAGTCACAGGCCCCAAAGCCTGAGGCTGCACTACTGAGATTTTGGTGACATGTCCCCTTCTGATTCTCTGTCACTGAGAAGTTGTGTGGATTCAAAATGTTCCAATACAGTCTCCATGACAACTTGGCAGAAATCAGAAGGGGACAATAGAATCTTTCAGTAGTGCAGCCTCAGGCTTTAGATCTGCAGCTTCCATTGATCATATCTCAGTCTAGAAATATGATATTTTAAAACTGTTTTCTTTTTTTTTTCTTTAACGGGCACTGTAGGGGGCTTTTTATTTTATTTAGTCTAGAAAACCTGCTTTTAGGGCAGATGCATGGAATGAGAACCAAACAATCAAGCAGAGATCCAGACAGACTTACAAAACGGAAGTGGGCCTGATTTCAGGGGTGGCAAATTGAGCCCCAACGGTGGTCTTATGAAGGCTGAATATGGCAGTAAGGTTTTGGGACAATATAGCAGTATTATATGGACAGTATTTGGAAGCTGCATATGATTTTGGCACTACTAGGTTGTATTATCATGCCTATTTATAGCTGTACTAGATGGTGGCCCGATTCTAACGCATCGGGTATTCTAGAATATGCATATCCACGTAGTATATTGCCCAGCCACGTAGTGTATTGCCCAGTCACGTAGTATATTGCCCAGTCACATAGTATATTGCCCAGTCACATAGTATATTTCCCAGCCACGTAGTATACAGCACAGAGCTACGTAGTATATTGCCCAGCCACGTAGTATATTGCCAGCCACGTAATATATTGCCCAGCCACGTAGTATATTGCCCAGCCACGTAGTATATTGCCCAGTCACGTAGTATATTGCCCAGTCACGTAGTATATTGCCCAGTCACGTAGTATATTGCCCAGTCACGTAGTATATTGCCCAGTCACGTAGTATATTGCCCAGTCACGTAGTATATTGCCCAGTCACGTAGTATATTGCCCAGTCACGTAGTATATTGCCCAGTCACGTAGTATATTGCCCAGTCACGTAGTATATTGCCCAGTCATGTAGTATATTGCCAGCCACGTAGTATATTGCCCAGCCACGTAGTATATTGCCCAGCCACGTAGTATATTGCCCAGTCACGTAGTATATTGCCCAGTCACGTAGTATATTGCCCAGTCACATAGTATATTGCCCAGTCACATAGTATATTTCCCAGCCACGTAGTATACAGCACAGAGCTACGTAGTATATTGCCCAGCCACGTAGTATATTGCCAGCCACGTAATATATTGCCCAGCCACGTAGTATATTGCCCAGCCACGTAGTATATTGCCCAGTCACGTAGTATATTGCCCAGTCACGTAGTATATTGCCCAGTCACGTAGTATATTGCCCAGTCACGTAGTATATTGCCCAGTCACGTAGTATATTGCCCAGTCACGTAGTATATTGCCCAGTCACGTAGTATATTGCCCAGTCACGTAGTATATTGCCCAGTCACGTAGTATATTGCCAGCCACGTAGTATATTGCCCAGCCACGTAGTATATTGCCCAGTCACGTAGTATATTGCCCAGTCACGTAGTATATTGCCCAGTCACGTAGTATATTGCCCAGTCACGTAGTATATTGCCCAGCCACGTAGTATATTGCCCAGCCACGTAGTATATTGCCCAGCCACGTAGTATATTGCCCAGTCACGTAGTATATTGCCCAGTCACGTAGTATATTGCCCAGCCACGTAGTATATTGCCCAGCCACGTAGTATATTGCCCAGCCACGCAGTATATTGCCCAGCCACGTAGTATATTGCCCAGCCACGTAGTATATTGCCCAGCCACGTAGTATATTGCCCAGTCACGTAGTATATTGCCCAGTCACGTAGCATATTGCCCAGTCACGTAGCATATTGCCCAGCCACGTAGCATATTGCCCAGCCACGTAGTATATTGCCCAGTCACGTAGTATATTGCCCAGTCACGTAGTATATTGCCCAGTCACGTAGTATATTGCCCAGTCACGTAGTATATTGCCCAGTCACGTAGCATATTGCCCAGTCACGTAGTATATTGCCCAGCCACGTAGTATATTGCCCAGTCACGTAGTATATTGCCCAGCCACGTAGTATATTGCCCAGTCACGTAGTATATTGCCCAGTCACGTAGTATATTGCCCAGTCACGTAGTATATTGCCCAGTCACGTAGTATATTGTCCAGTCACGTAGTATATTGCCCAGTCACGTAGTATATTGCCCAGTCACGTAGTATATTGCCCAGTCACGTAGTATATTGGGCGTAGTATATTGCCCAGCCATGTAGTATCTTGCCCAGCCACGTAGTATACAGCACAGAGCCAAAACTAAGGAGTTGGTGGCCAACTATAGCAGGATAAAGATAGAATGCTTGCCGATCACTATTGCTGGTCAGGAGGTAGAGCAGGTGGAGAGTTACAAATATTTGGGGGTCCATTTGGATAGCAAACTGGACTGGAGATGCCACTCAGTTTGTCTACAAGAAGGGGATGAGCAGATTGTATTTCCTAAGGAAACTGAGGTCTTTTAATGTGTGCAGCAAAATGTTAGAAATGTTCTACCAATCTGTAGTGGCAAGTGCCATCTTTTTTGCAATCACATGCTGGGGTAGTAGTGTGCGGGCCTCTGATGCTAATAAGCTGAATAAGATTATTAAGAAGGCATGTTCTGCTGTCGGCTGCAATGTGGACTCTCTTGAGGAGGTAGTGGAGAAAAGAACTCTGAAAAAGTGTATGACAATTATGAACAATAATGCACATCCACTATATGAGCTATTCATGAGACAGAAGAGCACCTTCAGTAACCGGCTAATACTTCTGAGGTGTAAGAAGGAAAAACATAGGAAATCGTTTGTGCCAACTGCCATGGGAATGTATAACAATAACATTAGGGTTAAACCACCAAGGTGAATGTCTACTTATTTCTCTACATTTCAGTTCACTCGTTGTGTATGTCCTATTCTAATGTATAATGTTCTTCTGTCAACAAACTGTCATGTCAACTATGTAATTCCTTTATGATTTTTATGATTTAAGTTGTGCTGCTGTGATACCATAATTTCCCACGGGATCAATAAAGTGTATCGTATCGTATATAGTATATTGCCCAGCCACGTAGTATATTGCACAGCCCACGTAGTATACAGCACAGAGCCACGTAGTATATTGCCCAGCCACGTAGTATATTGCCAGCCACGTAATATATTGCCCAGTCACGTAGTATATTGCCCAGCCACGTAGTATATTGCCCAGCCACGTAGTATATTGCCCAGCCATGTAGTATATTGCCCAGCCACGTAGTATATTGCCCAGTCATGTAGTATATTACCCAGTCATGTAGTATATTGCCCAGCCACGTAGTATATTGCCCAGCCATGTAGTATATTGCCCAGCCACGTAGTATATTGCCCAGTCATGTAGTATATTGCCCAGCCACGTAGTATATTACCCAGTCATGTAGTATATTGCCCAGCCACGTAGTATATTGCCCAGTCACGTAGTATATTGCCCAGTCACGTAGTATATTGCCCAGCCACGTAGTATATTGCCCAGCCACGTAGTATATTGCCCAGCCACATACTATATTGCCCAGTCACGTACTATATTGCCCAGTCACGTACTATATTGCCCAGCCACGTAGTATATTGCCCAGTGCCGTAGTATACAGCACAGAGCCACGTCCACGTAGTATATTGCCCAGCCACGTATGTCACAGGTTAAAAAACAAACAAAAAAAAAACATATACTCACCTTCCGAGGGCCCCTTGTAGTTCGGTCACATGACCGTGACGTCATGGCAAGTTGTTCTCGCGCAGGCGCGCAGGACCTGTGATGATGTCGCGGTCACATGACCATGACGTCATGGCAGGTCCTTCTCGCACAGGGCCTGTGATGACGTCGCGGTCACATGACCGTGACGTCATGGGAGGTCCTTCTCCCATACCATCCTTGCCACTGGAACCTGCCGCTTGCATGGAGCGGTCACCGGAGCGTCGCGAAAGGTGAGTATATAATGATTTATTTTTTTTAAATTATTTTTAACCATAGATGTTTTTACTATTGACGCTGCATAGGCAGCATCAATAGTAAAAACTTGGTCACACAGGGTTAATAGCGGCGGTAACGGAGTGAGTTACCCGCGGCATAACGTGGTCCGTTACCGCTGGCATTAACCCTGCGTGAGCGGTGACTGCGGGGAGTATGGAGCAGGCGCTGACTGCAGGGGAGTAGGGAGGGACTAATCGGACTGTGGCCGTCGTGGATTGGTCGCGGCAGCCATGACAGGCAGCTGGCGAGACCAATAAGAGACTTGGATTCCATGACAGACAGAGGCCGCGATCAATGAATATCCGTGACAGACAGAAGGACAGACAGACAGAAAGAAGGAAGTGACCCTTAGACAATTATATAGTAGATAGTTTCTGCACTACATGGCGGTATTATGTAAGCATTTAGATGCTGATTTGGGTACAATATGCTTATATTTTGTATTGTAATTGACCATGGTTTTTGCACTATATGGCTTGTACTGATGATGATTTGGGTACCAGAGTACATGGTTGTGTTATGACAGATCCATATGACCATTTGGTGACTGCATTATGTGGGTATTATTTGGATGCTGCATATGATTTGGGCAATAAATCTTTTGATTATGAGGGATTTATATGGCAGTATTATATTATGCAGATGCTGCATATGCATTTAGCACTATAAGACTGTATATACCAATATTCTTTTTGGGACTATATGACAGTGTTATGTGAGAAGTATTCGGATGGTGCATATGATTTGGGCACTATATGGTTGTATTATAAGGGATGTGATTTCTGGGAAGCATTATGTGGGTATAATTTGGACAGTGCATAACATTTGGCCACTATAAGGTTTTATTAAAATGGAACATAAATGAGAATCATTTTGCACTGTACGGCTGCATTATGTGGGTATTATTTATATGCGGTGCATCATTTTGGCACTAAAAGTTGTAAAAGAAGGCTTTATGTGGCAGTACTGTTTTGGACTATATGGGGGTAACATATTTGAATGGTGAATATGAGTTGGGCATTTTCTGGTTGTGTTATAGGGGCTGTATATGTCAGTAGTGTTTTCACCTATATGGTGGCATTATGTGGATATTATTTGGATGCTACAAATGATTTGGGTATTATATGTTGCATATGGCAGAATTCTATTGGCATTATTTGGATGCAGCATAGAATATGGTGGTATTATAAGGCTTGTGTATGGCAATATTGTTTTGGGGAATGTATGATAATATTATGTGGTTTAAAATTACAAGAAAAAAATGGTAAAAAAAAAAAAAAAGCGTGATTGCTTACTTTGCCTACTTTTTAAAGTGCCACTATTAAGCCACCATTATTATGCTTCTATATAACAGGCACTTGTGGGCATTTTACAAAGGCCGCAGCATGGGAAGGTCACCGGTGAGCTAATCAGTTAATTGATAATCTAACTAATGTGTTACCAGCTCAAGGTTTTATGTGCAATCAATATGTCTCACCCAGATGGTCCTCGCTGTCTCCAGAGGGGGAGCATGACACAGGCGGTGGCTCATTAAGGCTATGAAGGCTTGTGATGTGTGGCTCCGAGGTGACATGACCCACTTAGGGACGCAAGAGAGAGATAATGCCCCAGATGGGGCCAAAAGTAAATCTTATTTATCTACTTGCAGCCTTATATATCAAAACCACAAAGATTGATGAGTGCAATAAACTGATGTCACACGTAGTTTAGCTAACATATGGGGGGTGCTCTGCACTGCAGGTACATGTGTGCAACAAGGGAAAAATATATTGCCTTACATTGGCCTTGTAGGTCACCTTACACTCTGCCACTCATGCGGGTGGCTCTTCATTCAGGATTTCAGAAACGGACAACCTGATGGGTTCTCTTCTGTAACGGTGTAGAGTATAGTGACAAAGGGGTGATCGACGAAAAGTGTTCAGAAACAGGGGATCATGAGAACGCAAAGAACTCATCTACAAAAGGGTCAGAAGAGGATGTGAAGAATCGCTCTGATGAAAGGAAGCAGAGGAGGATGGGAAGAATTGGTGCAATGAAAGTGATCAGAGAAGGATATGAAAAATTGATCTGATGAAATCAGTTAGAGTAGGATGTGAAGAATATTTCTGATGAAAGGGGTCAGAAGAAGATGTGAAAAATTGTTCTGATTCTGAAATCAGGGGATGTGAAAAACTGTTCTGATGAAAGTGGGCAGAGGAGGATGTGAAGAATCATGATGAAAGGGATCAGAGAAGGATTTGAAGAAATGGTGCGCTGAAAGTGGTTAGAGAGGGAAATGAGAAATTATTGTGATGAAAGGGGTCCAAAGAGAATGTGAAGAATGTGAAGGGGGCAAAGGAGGATGTGAAGAATTGTTCTGATGAAGCGAGACAGAGGATGATGTGAAGAATTGTTGCAATGAAAGGGCTTAGACGATGATGTGAAGAATCGTTCTAATGAAATGGGTCAGAAGATGATGAGAAGACCCGTTTTTGGTGAAAGGGGACAGAGAAGGACGTGAAGAATAGTTCTGACAATCGTGATCACAGAAGGATGTGAAATAATTTTCTTGAATAATCAATGAAATACCAGAGGAATACACGGTGATACAGCCAAGTTATCGGAAAGCACAAGTTGTCATTCTAACATGGATGTGCTATAATGGCAGACAACCGGTTCCATTGTTATTACTTACCAAAACTCCAGCAGGCAATAAGAGTGCAAGATTTGGGTGACAAATCCAGATTTCTGTTGCACCATGTTGCCTTGTGCAGGCGTGTACTACGGAGGACAGAGAATGAACTTCAATCCAATATTGCAGCCAGCATGCAGCCAGCGGGTAAGGAAAGGGTGAATCAAACACCCGAAAACTCCGCCCATATGACAGAAAACCGGTCCTGCCAAATTCAGGTGGCAGGTTCCTTTTAATACTCCTGAATGAAGGTCGGACAGTAAAGATTACCTAAGCATTGTGGTCAAAGTTTATCCCTTCATGGTAGGTGGACAGTCAGGTAATGGTTCCAGGAACATGACAAAAGTTTTCCTCGCTTCCTTGGCCTTCTTAGTCCCCAGATCTTAATCCTATAGAGCAGTGATGGCGAACCTTTTAGAGACAGAGTTCCCAAACAGCAACTCAAAACACAACTATTTATCACAATGTGCCAATATGACAATTTATCCTGGGGCCGGAGCAAACATTGAAGGAGGTGGTTGGGCCGGGGTGGCGGACATCGCAGGAAGCAGTGGGGCCAGTGTGGCGGACATCCCAGGAAGCAGTGGGGCTGGCTCAGACATTGCAGGAGGTGGTTGGGCCAGTGCGGCAAACATCATAGGAGGCAGTGGAGCTGATGCTGCGGACATCGCAGGAGGCAGTAGGGCCGGTGTGGTGGACATCGCAGGAGGCAATGGGGCCGCTGCGGCGGACATCGCAGGAGGCAGTGAGGCTGGTGCGGACATTGCAGGAGGCAGTTGGGCTGATGCAGACATCACAGGAGACATGAAAAATACTCCCCACCCATCCATATACAGGTGCATCTCACAGAATTAGAATATCAAAATGTTAATTTATTTCAGCTCTTCAATACAAAAAGTGAAACTCATATATTCTATTGAGTCATTACAGACAGAGTGATCTATTTCAAGTGTTTATTTCTGTTAATGTTGATGATTATGGTTTACAGCCAATGAAAACTCAAACATCATTATCTCAGTAAATTAGAATACTTTATAACACCAGCTTGTAAAAATGATTTTAAAATCTGAAATCTTGGCCTACTGAAATGTATATTCTGTAAATGCACTCAATACTTGGTTGGGGATCCTTTGGCATCAATAAATGCATCAATGCGGTGTGGCATGGAGGCAATCAGCCTGTGGCACTGCTGAGGTGTTATGGAAGCCCAGGTTGCTTTGATAGCAGCCTTCAGCTTGTCTGCATTGTTGGGTCTGTTGTCTCATCTTCCTCTTTACAATATCCTTTAGATTCTCTATGGGGTTAGGCCATGTTCACACTATGCGGTTTTTACTGCGGAACCGCGGCGATTTTGCCGCTGCGGGTCCGCAGCTGTTTTCCATGCAGGGTACAGTACAATGTTACCCTATGGAAAACAGAAACCGCAGTGCACATGATGCAGAAAAACCCGAAAAAAAACGCGCAGAATTGCTGCGGAAAAAAAGAAGGACCATGTCACTTCTTTGTGCAGAATCGCAGCGATTCTGCACCCATAGAAATGCATTGATCCGCTTACTTCCCGCATGGGGCTGTGCACACCATGCGGGAAGTAAGCGGATAATGTGCGGGTTATACCCGGGGTGGAGGAGAGGAGACTCTCCTCCAGGCCCCGGGAACCATATTTGTATTAAAAAAAAAAAAGAATTAAAATAAAAAATCATGTATACTCACCCTCGGAAGTCTCAGCGCTGCACGCGGCCGTCCGGTCTCAGGTTTGCTATGCGACCAGGACCTTCGGTGCCGTCGCGGTCACATGATCGTGACGTCACCGAAGGTCCTGGTCGCACGGCATCTTTGGAACCGGACCGCCGCCTGCAGCGCCCAGGAGATCGGGACGTCAGAGGGTGAGTATACCATGATTTTATTATTTTAACATTACTATTGATGCTGCATATTGCTGCATATGCAGCATCAATAGTAGGGGTAAATCCCGCAGCAGAACCCGCAGGACAAACCGCGATAAATCTGCAGGGATAACCGCAGCGGGTTTGCCCTGCAGATTTATCAAATCCGCTGCGGGAAAACCCGCGGGACAAAAAGGAACGTGTGAATGTGGCCTTAAGGTCAGGCGAGTTTGCTGGCCAATCAAGCACAGTGATACTGTTGTTTGTAAACCAGGTATAGGTACTTTTGGCAGTGTGGACAGGTGACAAGTCTCGCTGGAGAATGAAATTTCCAACTCCAAAAAGCTTGTCGGCAGAGGGAAGCATGAAGTGCTCTAAAATTTCCTGGAAGACGAATGTGCTGACTTAGATCTTGATAAAACACAGTGGACCTACACCAGCAGATGACATGGCTCCCCAATCCATCACTGATTGTGGAAACTTCACACAAGACCTCAAGCAGCTTTGATCGTCTGTCTCTCCACTCTTCCTCCAGACTCTGGGACCTTGAATTCCAAGTTCTAGTGTGAAGTATCCACAATCAATGATGGTTTCGGGAGCCATGTCATCTGTTGATGTAGGCCCACTGTGTTTTATCAAGACTAAAGTCAGCACAGCCATCTACTAGGAGATTTTAGAGCACTTCTTGCTTCCCTCTGCTGACAAGCTTATTGGAGATGGAAATTTCATCCTTCAGCAGGACTTGGCACCTGTCCACACTGCCAAAACTACCAATTCCTGGTTTAAAAACAACAGTATCATTGTGCTTGATTGGCGAGCAAACTCGCCTGACCTTAACCCCATAGATAATCTATGGGATATTATCAAGAGGAAGATGAGACACCAGATCCAACAATGATGACGAGCTGAAGGCTGCTATCAAAGCAACCTGGGCTTCCATAACACCTCAGAAGTGCCACAGGCTGACCACCTCCATGCCACACCGCACTGATGCAGTAATTGATGACAATGGAGCCCCAGCCAAGTATTGAGTGCATTTACTGAACATACATTTCAGTAGGCCAACATTTCGGATTTTAAAATAATTTTTTCAAGCTGGTGTTATAAAGTATTATAATTTACTGAGATAATGACTTGTGTTTACATTGACTGTAAGCCATAATCATCAACATTAAAAGAAACAATTGCAATAGATCACTCTGTTTGTAATGACTATATTATGAGTTTCACTTTTTGTATTGAAGAACTGAAATAAATTAATTGTTTGATGATATTCTAATTTTGTGAGATGCACCTGTTTGTATTCACACACATACATACATACACACACACACACACACACACACTGCCTCTAGAAAATCTGTCAAACCTGTGCCCCTTTTCACAATTGTCCCCAGTAGTGTGATGAGGTCAGTAGCTTGATAGGTCATCACACTGCTGCCCGTCAGACCCGGGACTGACAGACGCTCTCTCTGCCGCAGTCCCAGTGAAGCACTGTTCAAATGTATCTGCTTCTAAAAGATACGAATGCATTTGAACATGGGGAAAAAGTGAGCAGCGTCTCCCGGGCCTGACGTGCGTGTCTGCTCACAGAGAGGGCTCAGAGTGTCTCCTCTGGCACGTGTGCCAGAGGATTACCACCACTGCATGGCACTGGCATCCTTTGCCCCTCTTCCTCGCGGTAGTGCCCCAAATCTGTGAAACTGCAAGAGCATCTCCTGTGCAGCGCTCTCTTCAGGGCCGCAACCCACAGTTTATCAAATTGGATTCAGGTCTGGACCCTGGCCGGGTCATTCCAAAACTTTGATCTTCTGGAGAAGTCATTCGTTTGTTGATTTGTAGGTAGGCTGAGGGTCGTCGTCGTGCTAAAAGGTGAAATTCCTCTTCTGCTTTTCAGCAGAGGCCTGAAGGTTTTTTGCAACTGTTCATAATTTCCTCTAACTTGACTAAAGCATCAGCTGCCGAAAAACAGCCCTCAAGTACAATGCAGTCTCCACCATGCTTCACTGTGGGTATGTGTTGGTGATGCAAAGTGCTGGATCTGCGTCAAACATACCTTTTGAAATTATGGCAAAATAGTTCAACCTTGGTCTCATCAGACCATAACACATTTTCCAACATGTTTTTGGCAGATTTTATGTAAGTTTTGGCAAAGCATAGCCAGTCTTGGATGTTTTTTTTAGGAAGAAAAGGCTTCCGTACCTCATAGGCCAGACATATGAAGAATACAGGATATTGCTGTCACATTTAGTAAACAACCACTACTTGCCAAAAATTCCTGCAGCTAAATTTGGAAGAACTTTTTTTCCTTCTCCTTAACCCCTTCGCGACATGCGCCGTACTAGTACTGCGCTGCCGGCACTGCATTAGTGCCAGCAGCAGTACTAGTACGGCGCACCGATCACCGCGGTCTCGCGCTGAGCGCCGCGGTGATCGGGTGCGGGGGTCAGCTGTACATGACAGCTGACACCCCGCAGCAATGCCCACGATCGGCGCTATCGCCGATCGCGGGCATTTAACCCCTCTGATGCCGCTGTCAGTAGTGACAGCGGCATAGAGGGGGATCGCGCAGGGACGGGGGCTCCCTGCGCTCTCCCACCGGAGCAACGCAATGAGATCGCGTTGCTCCGGTGACCCGGAAGGAGTCCCCGGATCCAAGATGGCCGCCGGACTCCTTCTGGGTCATGAAGTGACCTGGCTAGCCGGCGCCTGCTGAGAGCAGGCGCTGGAAAGCCAGCTAAACTGCATGTCAGATCGTTGATCTGACAGTGTGCTATGCACAGTGTCAGATCAACGATCTGATCTAATACAGAGATGTCCCACCCTGGGACAATGTTAGAAAGTTAAAAAAAAAAAAAATAGAATGTGTAAAAAAAAATAAACCCCCCCCCCCCCCCCAAAAAAAAATAAAAACATTTCCCAATAAATCCATTTATTTATGTAAAAAAACAAAAAAAACAATAAATGTACACATATTTGGTATCGCCGCGTCCGTAACGACCCGCTCTATAAAACTGTCCCACTAGTTAACCCCTTCAGTGAACACCGCAAAAAAAACAAAAAAAAAAAAACAAGGCAAAAAACGCTTTATCATCATACAGGCGAACAAAAAGTGGAATAACACGCGATCAAAACGACGGATATAAATAACCATGGTACCGCTGAAAACGTCATCTTGTCCCGCAAAAAAAAAGCCGCCATACAGCATCATCAGCAGAAAAATAAAAAAGTTATAGCTCTCAGAATAATGCGATGCAAAAACAATTATTTTTTTATATAAAATAGTTTTTATTGTGTAAAAGCGCCAAAACATAAAAAAAATTACATAAATGAGGTATCGCTGTAATCGTACTGACCCGAAGAATAAAACTGCTTTATCCATTTTACCACACGTGGAACGGTATAAACGCCCCCCCTAAAAGAAATTCAGGAATTGCCGGTTTTTGTTCATTCCGCCTCCCAAAAATCGGAATAAAAAGCGTTCAAAAAATGTCATCTGCCCGAAAATGTTACCAATAAAAACGTCAACTCGTCCCGCAAAAAACAAGACCTCATATGACTCTGTGGGCCAAAATATGGATAAATTATAGCTCTCAAAATGTGGTGATGCAAAAACTATTTTTTGCAATAAAAAGCGTCTTTTAGTGTGTGACAGCTGCCAATCATAAAAATCCGCCAAAAAAACGCTATAAAAGTAAATCAAACCCCCCTTCATCACCCCCTTAGTTAGGGAAAAATAATAAAATGTAAAAAAATGTATTTATTTCCATTTTCCCATTAGTGCTAGGGTTAGGGCTAGGGTTAGGGCTAGGGTTAGGGCTAGGGTTAGGGCTAGGGCTAGGGTTAGGGTTGGGGTTAGGGTTTCAGTTATAATTGGGGGTTTCCACTGTTTAGGCACATCAGGGGCTCTCCAAACGCGACATGGCGTCCGATCTCAATTCCAGCCAATTCTGCTTTGAAAAAGTAAAACAAGTTGGACAACAACTTTTGGGGTCCAATTTGTCCTGTTACCCTTGGGAAAATAAAAACATAGGGGATAAAATATCATTTTCGTGGAAAAAAAAATATTTTTTATTTTCACGGCTCTGCGTTATAAACTGTAGTGAAACACTTGTTGGTTCAAAGCTCTCACAACACATCTAGATAAGTTCCTTGGGGGGTCTAGTTTCCAATATGGGGTCACTTGTGGGGGGTTTCTACTGTTTAGGTACATCAGGGGCTCTGCAAATGCAACATGACGCCTGCAGACCAATCCATCTAAGTCTGCATTTCAAATGGCGCTCCTTCCCTTCCGAGCTCTGCCGTGCACCCAAACAGTGGTTCCCCCCAACATATGGGGTATCAGCGTTCTCAGGACAAGTTGGACAACAACTTTTGGGGTCCAATTTGTCCTGTTACCCTTGGGAAAACAAAAACATAGGGGATAAAATATCATTTTCGTGGAAAAAAAAATATTTTTTATTTTCACGGCTCTGCGTTATAAACTGTAGTGAAACACTTGTTGGTTCAAAGCTCTCACAACACATCTAGATAAGTTCCTTGGGGGGTCTAGTTTCCAATATGGGGTCACTTGTGGTGGGTTTCTACTGTTTAGGTACATCAGGGGCTCTGCAAATGCAACATGACACCTGCAGTCCATTCCATCTAAGTCTGCATTTCAAACGGTGCTCCTTCCCTTCCGAGCTCTGCCATGCACTCAAACGGTGGTTCCCCCCCACATGTGGGGTATCAGCGTACTCAGGACAAATTGGACAATAACATTTGTGGTGCAATTTCTCCTGTTAACCTTGGGGAAAAAAAATTGCGGGCTAAAACATCATTTTGTGGAAAGAAATAATGATTTTTTAATTTTCACAATGCTACATTCTAAACTTTAGTGAAACAATTGGGGGTTAAAAGTGCTCACCACACATCTAGATAAGTTCCTTAGGGGGTCTTCTTTCCAAAATGGGGTCACTTGTGGGGGGTTTCCACTGTTAAGGCACGTCAGGGGCTCTCCAAATGCGACATGGCGTCCGATCTCAATTCCAGCCAATTTTGCATTGAAAAGTCAAATGGCACTCCTTCCCTTCCGAGCTCTGCCATGCGCTCAAACAGTGGTTTATCCCCATATATGAAGTATCGACGTACTCAGGACAAATTGCACAACAACTTTTGGGGTCCAATTTATCCTTTTACCCTTGGGAAAATAAAACATTTGGGGCAAAAGATCATTTTTTGTGAAAATTAATAAAAAAATTTTTTTTACGGCTCTACATTATAAACTTCTGTGAAGCACTTGGAGGTTCAAAGTGCTCACCACACATCTAGATTAGTTCCTTAGGGGGTCTACTTTCCAAAATGGTGTCACTTGTGGGGGTTTCAACTGTTTAGGCACATCAGGGGCTCTCCAATCGTGACATGGGCTCCGATCTCAATTCCAGCAAATCTTGCATTGAAAAGTCAAATGGCGCTCCTTCCCTTCTGAGCTCTGCCATGTGCCCAAACAGTGGTTTACCCCCACATATGGGGTATCGGCGTACTCAGGACAAATTGTACAACGAATTTTGTGGTCCAATTTCTCCGGTTACCCTTGGTAAAATGAAACAAATTGGACCTGAAGTAAAAATGTTGTGAAAAAAAAGTTAAATGTTCAATTTTTTTAAACATTCAAAAAATTCCTGTGAAGCACCTGAAGGATTAATAAACTTTTTGAATGTGGTTTTGAGTACCTTGAGGGGTGCAGTTTTTAGAATGGTGTCACTTTTGGGCATTTTCTGTCATATAGACCCCTCAAAGTCACTTCAAGTGTGAGGTGGTCCGTAAAAAAATGGTTTTGCAAATTTTGTTGCAAAAATGAGAAATCGCTGGTCAACTTTTAACCCTTATAACGTCCTAACAAAAAAAAGTTATGTTTCCAAAATTGTGCTGATGTAAAGCAGACATGTGGGAAATGTTGTTTATTAACTATATTATGTGATATAACTCTCTAATTTAAGGGCATAAAAACTAAGAGTTTGAAAATTGCTAAATTTTCATAATTTCCGACAAATTTTTGTTTTTTTCACAAATAAATGCAAGTCATATCGAAGAAGTTTTACCACTATCATGAAGTACAATATGTCACGAGAAAACAGTGTCAGAATCACCAGGATCCGTTGAAGCGTTTCAGAGTTATGACCTCATAAAGTGACAGTGGTCAGAATTGTAAAAATTGGCCCTGTCACTTAGGTGAAAACAGGCTTTGGGGTGAAGGGGTTAATGATAACTTTCAACAATGAGATGCCCTTGCTGTGTTGTAAGCTATTTACGAACCATGGCTTTTGATGTAAAATGCAAATAAGAAAATGTTAGGAAAATCCTACTAGAACAGCTAAGCTTCATATGCAGCTTATAAAAAACACTGCAAATGATGGTAGTCGTGCGTGTACTTGACTACTATGAAATGATTCTTCATTACATGACAAAAACCTGGTATTTTAACAGGGGTGTGTAGACTTTTTATAACAAAAAATTATATATACAGTACAGACCAAAAGTTTGGGCACACCTTCTCATTTAAAGATTTTTCTATATTTTCATGACTGAAAATTGTAAATTCACACTGAAGGCATCAAAACTATGAATTAACACGTGGAATTATATACTTAACAAAAAAGTGTGAAACAACTGAAATTATGTCTTATATTCTAGGTTCTTCAAATTAGCCACCTTTTGCTTTGATGACTGCTTTGCACACTCTTGGCATTCTCTCGATGAGCTTCAAGAGGTAGTCACTGGGAATGGTTTTCACTTCACAGGGGTGCCCTGTCAGGTTTAATAAGTGGGATTTCTTGCCTTATAAATGGGGTTTGGACCATCAGTTGTGTTGTGTAGAAGTCTGCTGGATACACAGCTGATAGTCCTACTGAATAGACTGTTAGAATTTGTATTATGGCAAGAAAAAAGCAGCTAAGTAAAGAAAAACGAGTGGCCATCATTACTTTAAGAAATGAAGGTCAGTCAGTCCGAAAAATTGGGCAAACTTTGAAAGTGTCCCCAAGTGCAGTGGCAAAAACCATCAAGTGCTACAAAGAAACTGGCTCACATGAGGACCGCCCCAGGAAAGGAAGACCAAGAGTCACCTCTGCTTCTGAGGATAAGTTTATCAGAGTCACCAGCCTCAGAAATCGCAGGTTAACAGCAGCTCAGATTAGAGACCAGGTCAATGCCACACAGAATTCTAGCAGCAGACACATCTCTATAACAACTGTTAAGAGGAGGCTTTGTGCAGCAGGCCTTCATGGTAAAAAAAGCTGCTAGGAAACCACTGCTAAGGACAGGCAACAAGCAGAAGAGACTTGTTTGGGCTACAGAGCACAAGGAATGGATATTAGACCAGTGGAAATCTGTGCTTTGGTCTGATGAGTCCAAATTTGAGATCTTTGGTTCCAACCACCGTGTCTTTGTGCGACGCAGAAAAGGTGAACGGATGGACTCTATTCCATCCGGTTTGCATTTAGTTGGACCATCATTTATTTTTCAACAGGACAATGACCCCAAACACAAATCCAGGCTGTGTAAAGGCTATTAGACCAAGAAGGAGAGTGATGGGGTGCTATGCCAGATGACCTGGTCTCCACAGTCACCAGACCGGAACCCTGACCGCAGAGTGAATGCAAAAGGGCCAACAAGTGCTACACATCTCTGGGAACTCCTTCAAGATTGTTGGAAGACCATTCCCGGTGACTACCTCTTGAAGCTCATCAAGAGAATGCCAAGAGTGTGCAAAGCAGTCGACAAAGAAAAAGGTGGCTCCTTTGAAGAACCTAGAATATAAGACATAATTTCAGTTATTCCACACTTTTTTGCTAAGTATATAATTCCACATGTGTTAATTCATAGTTTTGACGCCTTCAGTGTGAATGTACAATTTTCATAGTCATGAAAATACAGAAAAATCTTTAAATGAGGTGTGTCCAAACTTTTGGTCTGTACTGTATATATAACTCGACAGAAAAAAAAAGACAAAGCCAGTTTCTATTAGCCTTGTGTTCCATAATCCCAAAGACAAAATCAAGGACCCAACTGAGTGATGGACTGGAATTAAATGGACGCTTACAATTCCTCAGAGAGGACAAAGTGATTCTCCCATAATAGCTGCTGACCTTTTACCACCCTGGGAAGGAGCAGATGAATGATACCAGCAAGACATCCGAGTGATGAAGTTAAAGGGAATGCATTATCAGAAAATTACTTATTTTCATATCAAGTTTTTATGTTATATTTTCTTTAATTTTGACATTTTTTTACATTACGATCTCTCTCTATCTGCACATAGAACTTTTTAAAAACGACGGTAAATTAAAACTCTTGACATTTCCGAATTGGCCATGCTTTGTTACAGCCTCAATCCTTAAATAGGATGTAAGACGTTAGTTACTTGGAGATGGAGGGGGGGGGTGAAATTCTGTAAAAAAAAAAAATAAATTATACTCACCTGCTGTCACCCTCCAGACCACACAAGCATATTTTGCCAGCACAAGCCCTTTAAACGAGAATAATTCCGGAATATTGGACTCTCCAGTTTATGGGATTCCTGACAATCAGGGATTAATCTTGCTTGTTTTTTTTTGCACAGGATTCTCAGATGTGTACGGTCTGGGCCAAATTACCACAACACTTTACTGCAGCATATAAATGATCAAAAGCAAATATCTGCTCGGCTACTGGAGGATCCAGAATATATAACTACATACGTAATGTAGATGGCCAAAAAATAAAATCACCAGTGTACAGAAAACATTGAAAAAGAATAAAAAAATGTTAACTTACCACCGCAGACGACGTATCCAAAGCCAAGGACGCCCAGCTTAATATTATAGTTATCAGCCCAAAACTTAACATCCTAAAAAAGAAAGAAAACAAAGCAAAAAGCAGCATTACTATATAGCTTGCCCAATACACTGTCTAATCAGAGGCTCGGACTTCTGCTCTGCTTCTCCACCATGCGTTACGCTGCAGCTCTGCCTGTTCAGATTGGCTGCTGGGTACAAACCCTGTCTCTAGGAAGTCAGCCCATGCAGAGCAGATTTCCCCCTGTTGGTCAGCAATTCGGCTGAGGTACAGATCACGCATCAAAAGATCACCGTAGGCGGCTGCAACCGCGACAAGCAAAAAATTGAACTGGTTCTGACTTTTTGAGACTTCCTTGTCGAAGTCATGGCATCTGCATTATGCTACCATTCAAAAGGTTGTAGGAGATTAAAAAGACAAAGAGCGTCACTCCTGTCCATGTGGGGTATTGCAGCCCAGTCCATTTAAAGGGTTTTCCCCGACTAAAAAAACTTGGCTGCTTTCTTCCAAAAGTATCACACCTATTCATGGGTTCTATCTGGTATTACAGCTCAGCTTTATTACAGCAAACGGGGGCTGAGCTGCAGTATCACACACATCCTCTGCATTGGTGTGATGCGTTTTTGTTTTTTTTGTTTTTAAAGGCAGGCATATGTTCTCCTTTTAAAGGGGGACGGGACCACTAAAATTAATCGATAAGAGCAGCACTGTATTTGGAAGAAAGTAGCCATGTTTTTTCTTAAAGCCGTACAAACCCTTTAAACAGTCTAGTGGTGCGAAATGCGTCAGCTTTCCAGAATGTGAGTTTTAATGGGGGAAGGTGAGTTTCTTTGTGCAGGACTCGGGTCAGGCAGCTGCACAACACATGTTATCTGTGAGGTCCGAGTCCACCCTGCCCGCTCCGCTGCTTTATTATTCATGTGCACTGCAGATCTCTGGCTCCTCCGCCTCTAATTGCGCCTCTCTCTGCATCATGAATAAGAATATCCAAAATCAATGGGTGCAACAGAGAGCAGGAGTCAGCGATACATAGGAGCTTGTAATGAGAAACTCCCAGGAGCATCCCAAGAGCAGATGGAAACCATCAAACCCTTTATCTGCTCCTTCTTCCCTTCCCGAGACACTAAAGGCTTCCAGGATTCCTCTATAACAAGGCAATTATCATCATACAAGCTGCTGGCCCACGACTTAACCATCACACATTACAGGGCAGGCGGGCTTAACAAGTCCTATTAGATGTGATATCTAATTTTAGATGTACTATAAATTTGATTATAGACCTACGTCAGTGGAAAGAGATATAAAAGCCGCTCCACCGGTAAGAAAGGATCTAAGAAAATCCAACAATGGCGCCACAGCGCTCTATGGGTTGTGTGCTGTATTACATCTCAGTTCCATTGAAGAGAAGTGGCTGTGCTGCAATACCGCCCACAACCTGGTGAGGCACTGTTTTTTAATAAAATTCATAATTCCCGTCATGGCCGAAATTCTTATGAATAGTAGGTAAAACATTTTCAAGTTCAGTGTTCGTTATGTTTTTTAAAACTTGGACATGGAACATTACTCCCATCATGCTCCAACGCTATGGAGATTTCATACTGCTATAAGAGAAGGCGATTAATTTTTGCCTCCTTTATTGATCGTTAAAGAGGACTTGACACCAAGTCAAATGTGGCCATATTATTGCTCTTGTCTAATTTCTGGTGTTCCCCTGAGAATTCTGTATTTTTATAACCGCCATATGGTTCCAGAAATACTGGCCTTTTTATTTAATACAAATTTTTATGGCCTTTACTAATTGGGCATGGCTCACAGGATCCTCTGGGGTGTAGCTTTAGATGCTCTGCATAACTACACTGTGACACACCTCCTTAGCAAAGACCATAGAAATTAGCACAAAAAAATAACAGACCATATCTCTCGAACCATATAGTAGATTTAAAGAAAAATAAAACTAATACTCAGGGAAGCAGCAGGAGAAAAATAGGTGCAAAACAGACCACCTGGCAACAGGTCCTCCTTAAAGAACTCGTTTTATTGTCCCATGTGTGGCTCATGGATCTGCAATATGGCCACACAGAAGATCCATAATATGGCATCTAGTATGGGTCTATACTGAAGTTTTCAAGGAATTTACTCTGTCTAACCAGCGTACCGCTATAAGAGTCTCAAAAGTCCACTACAATGGTGAACACTTTTCAAAAGAGTGTCCAAAATACTGCCCAGCCAGTGGCCCTACAGAAGCTTACAAGTGGAAGATAGAAACTGATGTATCAATTTACGTGAACTGGAAGTTAGTAACCTCCTTGAGTCTATTGCCCACTTGATCCCTAAGCCAAAATGACCAGCCCCCAAAGGCTCCAACGTTGCATCACATCCAACAGAACATCTCCCTACACGACTTCTCTTCTCCACATCCTACCAGCTCTCTCTCCTGGGACACCATGGCCAGATGAGGAACACAGAGTCCAACACTAAATGGACCTTCCTAATTGGGCCATACCAAATGGAAGAGGTTGGTGGCCATTCATACACACTCCGAACTAATATTCAATCTGAGAAAAAGAAAAATTGCGGTATGCTCCACCGGATGCCACATTCATAGATGACAACAGTTCCGATTTTGGGGGATAATTCAGTGACCTGACAAGGAAAAGAGGTTGGATTATGGAAACCCAGCCCAAAAGTGGGCAGGCTGCAATGCCCTAATTTTGGCAAGTACTTTACAGAGGCGTTATATGGCGGCACAGGTTGCCTACCAGAACATAATCACTAACCAATTAGAAAGTTTTTGAGAGACGTAAAAAGCAAAAGTACCTATTAGGCATTTACTCCAGCAATCAGTTATATAACAGACGATCTTGCTTACTCTCCCTTCCTTTATACACACTTATTAGATGCTTCAAAATAAAATGATAGACTTTTCATTGAAGCTAATGTACATGTATTGTTTCCTGAAACAGGATGACAGAATCGAAAAAAAGCCCCAGTGTCTGGTGTGAAAATGGCAAGATTTCTATTTATAATTTTTAATAGATTGTGAAATGGAAATAAACATATTGCCAAAAAATACATTTGACACAGAAACCCGATTTAAACAGTAGGTCATATCCTGATTATAACCTCCCTTTAAGTAACAGGGAAGACAATGGAGACTTGTTTTTCGGTGGTGACTATCATCCTTCCACAATAACAACATATAACTTCAGACACATGGGAACAGTATGCGTTGATCCTTTTACTGCTGATTTTCCAATAACTAGAAAACCACAGTGTCTTACTGACTACATGCCTTTTAGTAGAAAACTCAAAGGATTAGAAAAAACAAGGCTAATATCTTGCAGAAACAGTTCACCGTCTGTTCACAGGTTGGACACAGGATTGCAGCTAAATTCCATTAATGTATGTAAAGTTAAGTGGCAAAACTGAGCCCAATCTTTGGACAGGTGTGGGTCACTTTTTCTAAGCCCCCATGTTTTTCTAAACTTGTTAAATCCTCTTTAAAAGGCCTTCTCCAATGGCATCAGGTACAACACAACCAACTGCAACAGACCTCCATTATGTCCCAAAACACCTATTCGAATGGTCTCCTTGTCAAGGAATTTAGGTAAAACTTTAAGATAGGCTGTCCATGTATGATTTGTGGGAGATCGATGATCGGCTGATCGGAGGTGCGGAGACCCTCAATGGAGCGCCACAGTGACATTCATACGCATGTGGCTGCATCTGGTACTGCAGTGTATCCCTGTGGTTCCAATGTATACAGACCATGAAAGGGCGAAGGAGGAGACAGAATATTAGGCTTCATATACCCAAGGAGAACCAAGAGTCCAAAAAACTGCCAAAAAGGTAATTAAACTTAAATTGATTTTATTGAAAAAAATAATGTACACTAAACAATAAAAACATGTACCATATATGTAAAAACATGTGAAGAAATCCGTGAGTACATCAAAACCAGAGATCACGGATCAGGACACTGCTGAGTGTATCAACCATAAGTATCTGTGCAAAAATGTGCAATTAATATACTATCATCACGTATATTAAACCACTGACAGACCGTGGCAATTCAACTATGAACTATCCCTGAGGAAGCGGGATTCACCAGACGCGAAACGCGCGTTGGGGTAGTTTACCAAGACCGGGACAGGACCTGCCTCACTAAAATGGGTAATTAAACTTTATTCTGCATGCTCATTTGCACATTATCTTCTGACAGGCATGTGGTAATATTACCGGTAGTGTGCATACACGTTAGATTTCATAGTTGAATTGCCACGGTCTGTCAGTGGTTTAATATACGTGATGATAGTATATTAATTGCACATTTTTGCACAGATACTTATGGTTGATACACTCAGCAGTGTCCTGATCCGTGATCTCTGGTTTTGATGTACTCACGGATTTCTTCACATGTTTTTACATATATGGTACATGTTTTTATTGTTTAGTGTACATTATTTTTTTCAATAAAATCAATTAAAGATTAATTACCTTTTTGGCAATTTTTTGGACTCTTGGTTCTCCTTGGGTATAGGATTATGATTAGAGTCGCCATTAGTATTTTTGGTTGTTACCTATAACTGATGTTCTGTTGGTATAGAATATTAGGTTTGTCTGTTGCTTTCTCAATTACAGCCCATGGGATTTTTGGGAATAGGTGGTGGCCAACAGACGGGATCTTTCACCTATCGGACATATACTCAATAGATTTACCTTAACCACCAAGAAGCTCCCTAATGTCAAAGTTAGGATTTGAGGGTAAGGAAAAGGCTGTGTAAGGCTATGTTCACACTTTGCGGATTTTGCTGCGGATTCGCAGCAGATTTGACTGCTGCGGATCCGCAGCAGTTTCCCATGAGTTTACAGTACAATGTAAACCTATGGGAAACAAAAAACGCTGTGCACATGCTGCGGAAAAAACCATGCGGAAACGCTGCGGATTACATTCCGCAGCATGTCACTTCTTTTCTGCGGATTTTCACCTGCTCCAATAGGAAACTGCAGATGAAAATCCGCATAAGAAACCGCAGTAAAAACCGCAACGGGTTTTCACTGCGGATTTTGGACTTCTGCTGCGGAAAAATCCGCAGTGGAATCCGCAAAGTGTGCACATAGCCTTACACGGCTGGCATCTCACTCTAAGCAGCATTTAAATGGCCTCATTTCTAGTGTCAATTGTTGCGATTGTGGAGTACTAATCGGAGCCCCTTTTCCGTGATCATGGGACCCATGGGTTGTTATTACAGCCGGGGGACTGCAGAACCCCCCCCCAATGCCTGCCATTGTAAATCTCCTATCAACGCCGCCTCTTGGCAGTGGCACACCTGTTCTCTTAGACTTTGCCTGGTACTGCAGTCCTGCACATTCATTTAAATAAAGATAAAAGTGCAATACCAGAGACAGCCTAGAGACATGAGTGGCGCTGTTTGAGAGAAATGCAGACCGGGAACCAGGAGGCCCAGTATTAACATGACTGTAAGACTTGCCAGTATTGGAGAGCTATATTCTGCACTTACGTAACGAGGAGACACTTGGAACGCTTGGCCAGTCCCAGACACGTCACCAGACAGATGACCAGGTCAACGATGAATAGGAATAGGTAAGAAAGCCATCTGAAACAGATAGAGAAGACTCTGTATGGTAACAAAGAATGCCCAACAACCCCCTCAATTCTGATTTGGGAGCCGTGTGCCCTTTTCAGCTGGATGTCATCTCTTCTAGTCTGATTCTAGTATCTGTATATCCTTTTGAGCTGGATACCAGGCACTCTATACAGTTCCACCCCGTCAAGCCTGATTCTAGAAGCTGTATGTCCTTTTCAGCTGGATGCCAGACACATTATACAGCATATATCCTCCATGTAGGGGACAATATATATTAATATCATATATAAAACATGTGTTGTCACAACTTTCTAATGTTCTTTTGTTCTTAAAATCTTGATTTTTTAATACATCTGCTTTCTTTCAGTGAATAGAAGTGCTAGGGTTCATTCAGACACCGCATTTGGGATGTGATTCTTGCGGAGCCTAGAATCCGCCTTAACCAGGGCTGTACTTACCTGTAATACTCGATAACTCTGGCCTCCTGGGCAATCATGGAAAGGTTGCCACTCGTCACCTGCCAGTTTGGCAACGTGGAGAGCTGAGTGACGACGTTATTGGCCATGATCTGCATGAATCGTAGGGTCTGGACATAATCTCCATGTGCTGCAAATATCTCATTGAGACGCAACAGGTGCCGATCCAGTTCTTCTTTCATCCTGAAGCTGGTGCCAGACACCTGTTGGAAAGTCAGAAACCCCTAAACAATGGTGCAGTGTGTCATCAGGCTCAGTTGTTGCATACAACGACATCTCAAAAATTTAGGTTTAGGACCAAAATTATCAAAATTTTTATGTTTACCCCTGGAACAGCGCCAGACACATGGTTGAGGTTGTGACTAGTACTGCAGCTCAGTTCAATCTGTGTGTATGGGACTGGGTTACAGTACCAGATTCAGTCACAACTTTATGTATGGTGCTGTGCCTAAACAGTTGTATAATATGAACCAATCGGATCTCTCCATCCTGCCTCACTGAACAGTGAGTGGCTGCAGCTGCATTTCCCTCCTCTCCCCATAGAGAACTACAGGCTGTTGAGAGACTAAGAAGATGATAATTTCCCCTAATCAGATAGATAACACGTATTAAATAAAATACAATTTAAAAAAAAAATAGATTGACCCGACATAAAATCCTAAAAGTCATACATTTCTGGTGAGAAAAAGCCTGGCACACGAGGTGAAGGACGGAAATATTGGCAGCTACAGGGTCTTCTCTGGCTACAGGCTTGGATATGCTCACTCCCTCCCCTTGCCAGCTCCAAGTGGGTAATTCACAGGCTGCAGGGACCGAAACATCCCCAGGGGTTGGGGGATTAAAGTCTGACGGCGAGAAAGCAGCAACGGGGGAGGGAGCCAAGATGCCCAGCTGTTGGGTAAAAGTCGCGGGCACGATAGACAGAAAGGGTGGGGGTGGCGGTGCGGTCTGGAGAGCGAGGAAATGAGAGGCGAGGACGACGACCCACAGACTAATAGGTTCTGTGCTGTACATCCCTGTGCACAGGAATAAAGAGGCGCCCTACTGAGAGCGGCGGTATAATGGGTCCATCAGCAGACCCACAAAGTGCAAGATATGATGCCACGAGCGACACTCACCAGAGGCACCGCTACAGAGCGAAAGCCTGTAATGTACAGATACATCACAGTATCGATGTACCCGGGTCGCTACAGTATCTGATCATTCTCCACAGTATCCATACACCCGTGTAAATGTACAGATCCAATCACTGTCTCCCTATGGTGTCTAATCTCTCTCTCGCTACGGGATCTAATCTCTCTCTACAGTATCTAATATCATTAGAGTATCATATCTCTACAGTATATAAACTGAATAGTATCTACTCTCAGTATTTAATATCATGACAGTATCTAATCTCTCTACAGTATCTAATATTTCTCTACACTATCTATTGTCGCTACAGATCTTATTTTTCTCTAAAATATATCTACACTATCTAATCTATCCCTACAGTATCTAACATCTTCCTCTAAAATACACTGCTCAAAAAAATAAAGAACACACTTAAACACAATGTAACTCCACTTCTGTGAAATCAACCTGTCCACAACACTGATTGTGAATCAATTTCTCCTGCTGTTGTGAAAATGCAACAGATAACAGGTAGAAATGATTGACAATTAGCAAGACAACCACTATAAAGGAGAGGTTCTACATGGGGTGACCACAGACCATTTCTCTGTTCTCATCCATTTTGGTGGTTGTTTTGGTCACTTTTGCATTTTGTCATTGATCTGACCCCTAGCGCTACTGTACAGTAGCACGAGGCGGTGTCTACAACCCACAGATGTTGATCAGGTAGTGCAGCTCATCTAGGATGGCACATCAATGTGAGCTATGGCAAGAAGGGTAGCTGTGCCTGTCAGCATGGTGTCCAAAGCATGGAGCAGATAAAGAACAAGGAGACAGGCCAGTACACCAGTAGACATGGAGGAAGCCGTAGGAGGGCAACAACCCAGCTGCAGGACCGCTACCTCCTCCTTTGTGCAAGGAGGAGCAGTGCCACAGTCCTGGAAAATGACCTCCAGCAGGCCACTAACATCCATGTGTCCACTAAAACTCTCAGTAACAGACTCCATGAGGGTTGGATTTGGGCCTGAAATCCACAAGTGGGTGGTGTGTTTACAGCCCAACAACATGCAGGGTAATTGCCATTTGCCAGGGAACACAAAGACTGTCAGATTTGATTCTGGCGCCCTGTGCTCTTCACGGATGAGATCTGCTTCACACTGAGCACATGTGACAGACGTGACAGAGTCTGGAGATGCCGTGGAGAACGTTCTGCTGCCTACAGTATGACTAGTTTGGCAGTGAGTCAGTAATGGTGTGAGGAGACATTTATTTGGAGGGCCGCACAGCCCTCCATGTGCTAATCAGAGGTACCCTGACTGCCATTAGGTACCGGGAGGAGATCCTCAAGTATTTAGTAAACAGACACGTCAGAAAAGCAGGGAAAAGGTGTGCTTTTTCTCCGCAATGGGGCCAATCTATGGGCCAAGTCTGGTATTGCAACTCAATTGACTGGAATGGGGCTTAGCTGCAATACCAGGCTTGTCCATGGGACAGTAGAGGCGCTATATATTTTTATTTTCTTTCAAATCTCGTGAATCGCTTTAAGAATGAATCTCTTCCCTTGTTTTTAAAGCATCTCACATTCGTTCCCGGGTCGCTCCTCTTAGACAGATGGCTCCGAACAGACCACTCAACGCTTTGCAACAGATTCTGTCTCTCCATTAGTCACAGTCCATAGGAATTTCACAGAAGTTGAGTTCAGCTATTGTGCTACTCGCTCTCTGCTGCATTTCCAGCCACAGCTGCCAGTATCACTCATTTCAGCCAGGCGCAAAACAAAAAAATTACTCAACAACACATGGACAAAAGTGACACACATATGCCTGTTCCACAATTTACGACTAGCGTTACCAGAGGCACATATTTATTTTTTGGCACTCACCAGGTTGTCAATTCCTGCGAGGGTGTGATTGGCATCGTCCAGGGAGTACGTCAGCTGGTAGACGCCATCATTGGTCTCGCTGTTGCCATAGAAACCGATGCCAACTGCAGCACTGCAAAACACAAGAGGGGGTTGTCAATATTTATCCCTGGGGTCCAACAATATAGTTTACTAGCTGAAGAGCCCGGCGTTGCCTGGGCATAGTAAATATCTGTGGTTAGTTATAGCACCTCACTTCTCTTATTTTCCCATCACGCCTCTCATTTTCCCAATCACATCTCTCATTTTCTCCCTCACATCTCTCATTTTCTCCCTCACTCCTCTCATTCCCCCTAACACTTGTCATTTCAACCTCATATCTGTCATTTTCTGATCACTCCACTATTTTTCCTCACTCCTCTCATTTTGCACTCACACCTTTTCATTTTAACCTCACACCTCTCATTTTCACCTCATCACCTCAGTATATACATGTTTGTCATCTCCCTTATATTTAGTATACATCTGTATGTCATCTCCTGTATATAGTGTATACCTGTATGTCATCTCCCCTGTATATATTATATACCTGCTGTGTGTCATCTCCCCTATATATAGTATATACCTGAATGTCATCTCCTTCTATATATAGTATATACCTGTATGTCATCTCCTCCTGTATATAGTATATACCTGTGTGTCATCTCCCCTGTATATAGTATATATCTGCGTGTCATCTCCTCCTGTATATAGTATATACCTGCATGTCATCTTCTATATATAGCATATACCTGTATGTCATTTCCTCCTGCATATAGTATAAACCTGTAGGTCATCTCCTCCTGTATATAGTATATAACTGTGTGTCATCTCCTCCTGTATATAGTATATACCTGTATGTCATCTCCTCCTGTATATATATGTACCTGTATGTCATCTCCTCCTATATATAGTATATACCTGTGTGTCATCTCTCCTGTATATAGTATATATCTGTGTGTCATCTCCTCTGTATATAGTATATACCTGTGTGTCATCTCCTCCTGTATTAGACCTCGTTCACACGTTATTTGCTCAGTATTTTTACCTCAGTATTTGTAAGCTAAATTGGCAGCCTGATAAATCCCCAGCCAACAGGAAGCCCTCCCCCTGGCAGTATATATTAGCTCACACATACACATAATAGACAGGTCATGTGACTGACAGCTGCCGTATTTCCTATATGGGACATTTGTTGTAGTTTGTCTGCTTATTAATCAGAATTTTATTTTTGAAGGATAAGACCAGACTTGTGTGTGTTTTAGGGCGAGTTTTGTTTGTCAAGTTGTGTGTGTTGAGTTGCGTGTGGCGACATGCATGTAGCGACTTTTGTGAGATGAGTTTTGTGTGGCAACATGCGTGTAGCAACTTTTTGTGTGTCGAGTTGCATGTGACAGGTTAGTGTAGCAACTTGTGTGCAGCAAGTTTTGCGCATGGCGAGTTTTGCGTGTGGCGAGTTTTGTGTGGTGCCTTTTGAGTATGTGCAAGTTTTGTGTGAGGCAAATTTTGCATGTGTTGCAACTTTTGTGCATGTGGCAATTTTTCCGCGTGTGCAAGTTTTGCGTGTGGCGAGTTTTCCATGAGGTGAGTTTTGCACTTGTGGCGAGTTTTGCAAGAGCCTAGTTTTTGCATGTGGCGAGTTCTGCGCGTGGCAAGTTTTCAGCGGCGACTTTTGTGTTTCGACTTTTATGTGGCGAGGTTGGCGTATGTGTGGTGAAATGTGTGCTGAGGGTGATATGTGTTCAAGCACGTGGTAGTGTGCGGCGCATTTTGTGCGTGTGTTCATATCCCCGTGTGTGGTGAGTATCCCATGTCGGGGCCCCACCTTAGCAACTGTACGGTATATACTCTTTGGCGCCATCGCTCTCACTCTTTACGTCCCCCTTGTTCACATCTGGCAGCTGTCAATTTGCCTCCAACACTTTTCCTTTCACTTTTCCCCATTATGTAGATAGGGGCAAAATTGTTTGGTGAATTGGAACGCGCGGGGTTAAAATTTCGCCTCACAACATAGCCTATGACGCTCTCGGGGTCCAGACGTGTGACTGTGCAAAATTTTGTGGCTGTAGCTGCGACGGTGCAGATGCCAATCCCGGACATACATACACACATTCAGCTTTATATATTAGATATTATGATCACATTCTTTTTTTTAAAGAGAAGGTGAACAATGGTTAAAAAACAAATGCCCATGACTACGGGCACTGACAAGGAGCAATTATAGAATAACAGGGCATCGCAGCTTGGGCATTTCAAGCCATTAAGTGACAACTTTCTAAAATGCCTATGTCCAGTAACTATTTGTGCGCCAGACACAGAATACTAAATGACGTCTTGAAACACTAGACACAGGAAAAAGTTGTTGTCCCACGAGGAGGTGGCTACCCCCTGTCCCACGAGAAGGCGGCTACCTCCTGTGCCACGAGGAGGCGGCTACCCCCTGTCCCACGAGAAGGCAGCTACCTCCTGTCCCACGAGGAGGTGGCTACCCCCTGTCCCACGAGGAGGTGGCTACCCCCTGTCCCACGGGAAGGCAGCTACCTCCTGTCCCACGAGGAGGTGGCTACCCCCTGTCCCACGAGAAGGCAGCTACCACCTGTTCCATGAGGAGGTGGCTACCCCCTGTCCCACGAGAAGGCAGCTACCTCCTGTCCCACAAGGAGGTGGCAACCCCCTGTCCCACGAGAAGGCAGCTACTTCCTGTCCCACGAGAAGGCGGCTACCTCCTGTCCCACGGGGAGGCGGCTACCCCATGTCCCACGAGAAGGCAGTTACCCCCTGTCCCACGAGAAGGCAGCTACCCCATGTCCCACGAGGAGGCAGCTACCCCGTCCCACGAGAGGGCGGCTACCCCCTGTCCCACGAGAAGGCGGCTACTTCCTGTCCCACGAGGAGGCGGCTACCCTATGTCCCACGAGAAGGCAGCTACTTCCTGTCCCACGAAGAGGCAGCTACTACCTGTCCCACAAGGAGGCAGCTACTTCCTGTCCCATGAGGAGGCGGCGGCTACCTCCTGTCCCACGAGAAGGCAGCTACTAGCTGTCCCATGAGGAGGCGGCGGCTACCTCCTGTCCCACGAGAAGGCAGCTACTAGCTGTCCCACGAGGAGGCGGCTACCTCCTGTCCCACGAGGAGGCAGCTACTTCCTGTCCCACGGAAGGCAGCTGCTTCCTGTTCCACGATGAGGCAGCTACGTCCTGTCTCACGAGGAGGCGGCTACCTCCTGTACCACAAGAACAAGGCTACCTCCAGTCACACGAGGAGAAGGCAGCCACCTACTGCTGCAGAAGACACTAGAGGGAGGTTACTTCCTGTCAAAAAAAAAAACAAAAAAACAAAAACACAAACCGATGCTACTTCCTGTCACACAAGGAGCTACTTCCTGCCATACAAACACAAGAAAAAGCTACTTCCTGTTACTCCAGACTCAAGAAAGCCCTTTTATCTACAAAGTGGCCAAGAGCCACGATTGTATGTCTTGTTTATGTGTATTCACTCTTAGCTCCATTAGCTCTACCTGGCGATCAGACAGAGGCAACCCATCCCCTCCAATCCTGCTCATTATACTCTGCCTGGCAACCAGTCACTGTGAACCAGCCCCTCCAACCCTTCTTCCAGTGCAGGAACGTATCTAACAATTAATCTGAAGCCATACTTGCGTCACTTTAATGCCCAAATTTGGAAGTTTACGCCCCATTCAGAAATAACCCCAAAATGTCCACTTTGGGGCAGGGCCAGCATAATCCCCACCCGTACTGTTTATTTGTTTAGCGTTATAAAATAAACCCAAAATATAGAAAGATATTTTTTTCAATTACTGACAGCAAGCAGAGATCTTGAAAATGAAATGTTTTAGAAGGCTGTATAAGGCCAGGGCTATGGAGAAACATTATTTACTGCCTAGACACTGCATGTGTTTACAGCCCAATTCAACTGGTGGGATGGGATTTAGGGAACCCGGATCACCGATAGTTGGGGATCCAGTGACCTCTATAATACATAGGAGGGGTATTCCATTGTCTGGTGGGGATACCGGAAATCCACGAGTATAACGTGATTGACAGCTCTGCTTTCAGGCTCTATGTTAGGAAATCAATGGACATAGCTGAATGCCTTTGATGACAGTGCTTACAGCATAACATTAGGCAATTGGGGCTGAGCTGCAATACCAGACATACCACAGATAGGAGAGGCGCTGTTATCACGGTCAACCTTATTTTCTTTCTAGACTATTGGATGGACCAAAAAGTTGACCAGAGGCTCAACCAGGCATCCTGCAATAATAGGGACTATATTTCCCAGCTAACGGTTACCCATAGATGGCAGCTTTCTTCCTTCTGGAGTAGAGCTAATCTACATCATTATTTTTTTTTTTACTTAAGTGTAAATATTTGGAGCTAAAAAGTATTTTTTTTTTTGCATTTGGGTTTCAATACAAACTTTGGCTGTTACAGCCTCTTTGTCATCCTGCACATTCAACTTTGATGTGGTCTGTGGTCATGAATCAGCCAAGAAATCAGGAAAAAAAAAGGAGATAAAACGGTTACAAAGTCCTTGAGAAACTATAATGCGCTCTCTTCATCACAGAGGCCATAGAAGGCAAACGATGCTAATTTTTTTTAATGAAACCCAATTGCAAAAATGATTTTTAGCCTCAAAAATATGCAATTAGATAAAAAACAAACAGACCTAAAAGGTGGACAATTCATTTTAATTGAAGCTCACCCACCCGGTTATCAAGTACTGATGAAAAGAGCAAGAACTCCGAAACAGCTGTCAAAATGTGGTTGCCTTGTTTGGCTGATATCCCTAGTCGTTTTTAACACTCTTATGAGTCACTAGCTTAGACAGCAGACACCAATAGGTGGCACTAAAGAGACCGTTTTCTACACAATTTGCATACTTTTTTCCCCATGAAGCACTGCTTCAGCTGAATCTCCTTAATAAGAACTAGTACCCTCCAGAACTATGCATGCAATGTATGGAAAAGTGGATGGAAGCATGGTTTGGAGTGTGGGCCACGCTACCCCAAGTCCACGAGGGCCATACTGTACATAATGGAAACCTATCAGATTCCCTTGTAAAAACGGATATTGGATCTGCTTCTTCTCTCCTGCCCGTTGGGCTCAGGCGCTGCCTAAATAATTGCGCCCTCAGTGAGTCTTTTGTATAGAGGGAGATAACGTACGCTGCTATTTTAAGGCATGGCTGCTAAAATCCACCCTGAGGTTTTGTTATATAACGAGCTCCTTCTGACAGCCCATTTTACAGGCTCGGAGCTGAACTCCGCCACCCTCCCCTCCCCTGGCTGATCCATGCCCGACATCTCTGAAGTGACGGAACAGATTCATTTTCCCAGTAATTCACAGGGTTCGAGTAAAAATGTTCCAGCAACAGCGCAATGTGAAGAAAAAAAGAAGATGGACACTGTAAAAGTAGAATAACTGATAGGATCACCCATACCTGCTCCCTGAAATCCAAGGAACGTGAATATTAATTGTACTTTTTCTTTCCATTTTTAGTTGCAGGTAATCAAATTTACCCATAACCCAGGATGGAAGAGTTTCTGATCTTTTTAGATGTATTTATATGTGCAATATTTATATTTCCATTTTATTCACGTGCAAAAAAAAAAAAAAAAAAGTATTTTTATTTAAATGCATCTACCGTAATTGGAGCTAAAAATCATTGTATGCAAATGGGTTTCATCTAGAAAAAAATTGCATCATTTGCCTCCTCTAGCCCATTTTATGCACTTTTGTTCGCTGTAGAATGAGTTAACAGAGAATCCATAAGCGAGCGTCTTCTGATGGGGGGGGGGGGGAATTGTAACTCTTATCTGACTTTTTTTTGTCACCTCTTCTCAGCTTATTTACGACCATAGCCCACATCACAGTTGAATGTACAGAGAAACAAAGGAAAAGGGTGCAACATTTATAATGAATCGCAACTGTAAAAAAAAGATTTTTAGCCCATAAACATTCATTAAAAAAAAAAAAAATAGATATGATAGGTAGATTTACACTATAGGTTTGTATGTAAAATAGAAAACTACAGTATATTATTTTTAAATTTACTTACCCTACAATTCTCAATTTTATACATTATTTTACGTTTTTCGCGGGTCTGTCCAAGGAAAAAAAAAAAGTGTAGCGTTTGTAGCTATGTAATATATTTAAAGATTTATAGTCCGTATATTTACATGGCCTGTTTACATAGATATATTACATTGTATACTAATATATTACAGTATATGCAGGTAATAAAAAAAACAAATTTCACATAGCCCAACATGTAGATGGATTGGGGTGAGCTGGACCGCAGAGTGAAGGCAAAAGAGCCAACAAGTGCTAAGCATCTCTGGGAACTCCTTCAAGATTGTTGGAAGACCATTCCTGGTGACTACCTCTTGAAGCTCATCAAGAGAATGTCAAGAGTGTGCAAAGCAGTCAACAGAGCAAAAGGTGGCTACTTTGAAGAACCTACAATATAAGACATATTTTCAGTTGCTTCACACTTTTGTTAAATATATAACTCCACATGTGTTAATTCATAGTTTTGATGCATTCAGTGTGAATTTACAATTTTCATAGTCATGAAAATACAGAAAAATCTTTAAATTAGGCGTGTCCAAACTTTTGGTCTGTACTGTGTATATATGTGTGTGTGTGTGTGTGTGTGTGTGTGTGTGTGTGTGTGTGTGTGTGTGTGTGTGTGTGTGTGTGTGTGTGTGTATATATATATATATATATATATATATATATATATATATCTTATATTGTAGGTTCTTCAAAGTAGCCACATTTTGCTTTGATGACTGCTTTGCACACTCTTGGCATTCTCTTGAGGAGCTTCAAGAGGTAGTCACCAGGAATGGTCTTCCAACAATCTTGAAGGAGTTCCCAGAGATGCTTAGCACTTGTTGGCCCTTTTGCCTTCACTCTGCGGTCCAGCTCACCCCAAACCATCTCGATTGGGTTCAGATCTGGCGTAGCACCCCATCACTCTCCTTCTTGGTCAAATAGCCCTTACACAGCCTGGAGGTGTGTTTGGGGGCATTGTCCTGTTGAAAAATAAATGATGGTCCAACTAAACGCAAACCGGATGGAATAGCATGCTGCTGCAAGATGATGTGGTAGCCATGCTGGTTCAGTATGCCTTCAATTTTAAATAAATCCCCAACAGCAAAGCACCCCCACACCATCACACCTCCTCCTCCATGCTTCACGGTGGGAACCAGGCATGTAGAGTCCATCCGTTCACCTTTTCTGTGTCGCACAAAGACACGGTGGTTGAAACCAAAGATCTCAAATTTGGACTCATCAGACCAAAGCACAGATTTCCACTTTTTTTCAAACAAGTCTCTTCTGCTTGTTGCCTGTCCTTAGCAGTGGTTTCCTAGCAGCTATTTTACCATGAAGGCCTGCTGCACAAAGTCTCCTCTTAACAGTTGTTGTAGAGATGTGTCTGCTGCTAAAACTCTGTGTGGCATTGACCTGGTCTGGTATTTCTGAGGCTGGTGACTCGGATAAACATCCTCAGAAGCAGAGGTGACTCTTGGTCTTCCTTTCGTGGGGCAGTCCTCATGTGAGCCAGTTTCTTTGTAGCGCTTGGTTTTTGCAACTGCACTTGGGGATATATATATACTAGATGGTGGCCCGATTCTAACACATCGGGTATTCTAGAATATGTATGTATGTATATAGCAGCCACATAGTATATAGCACAGGCCACGTAGTATATAGGAGTACTACGTGGCTTGTGGTATATACCATGTGGCTGCTATATACATACATACATATTGTAGAATACCCGATGCGCTAATATAGGCCACGCAGTAAATAACACAGCCCACGTAGTATATAACACAGGCCACACAGTATATAGCAGCCACGCAGTATATAGCAGCCACGCAGTATATAACACAGCCCACGTAATATATAGCACAGCCCACGTAATATATAGCACAGCCCACGTAATATATAGCACAGCCCACGTAATATATAGCACAGCCCACATAGTATCTAACAGAGGCCACGTAGTATAAAGCACGCAGTATAGAACACAGCCACGTAGTATATAGCAGCCATGTAGTATATAACGCAGCCCACGCAGTATATAACACTGGCCACATAATATATAGCACAGCCCACGCAGTATAGAACACAGCCCACATAGTATCTAACACTGGCCAGGTAGTATATAGCAGCCACGTGGTATCCAACACAGCCCACGTAGTATTTAGCAGTGTGGGCACCATATCCCTGTTTAATTAAAACAAAAAATAGTTATATATTCACCCGGCGGGATCCAGCGAACCTCTGGCGATGCGCGTGGTTGCCGCCATCTTGCGTTTCCAGGATGCATTGCGAAATTACCCAGATCACTTAGCGGTCTCGCGAGACCGCTAAGTCTTCTGGGTAATTTCGCAACGCATCTCTGGGACCGGAAGCTGGCGGCAGGCACGAGCGCATCGTCGGACTACCGAAAGTGAGAATAGCAGGTTTTTTTTTTTTTTTTTTTAAATTATTTTTAACATTAGATCTTTTTACTATTGATGCTGCATAGACAGCATCAATAGTAAAAACTTGGTCACACAGGGTTAATAGCGGCGGTAACGGAGTGAGTTACCCGCGGCATAACGCGGTCTGTTACCGCTGGCATTAACCCTGTGTGAGCGGTGACCGGAGGGGAGTATGGAGCGGGCGCCGGGCACTGACTGCAGGGAGTATGGAGCGGGCACTGACTGCGGGGAGTATGGAGCGGGCACCGGGCACTGACTGCAGGGGAGTAGGGAGGGACTAATCGGACTGTGGCAGTCGCTGATTGGGGGAGTAGGGAGGGACTAATCGGACTGTGGCCGTCGCTGATTGATCGCGGCAGCCATGACAGGCAGCTGGCAAGACCAATCAGCGACTTGGATTTCCATCACTGACAGAGGCCGCGACCAATGAATATCCTGGACAGACAGACAGACGGAAGTGACCCTTAGACAATATATATATATATATATATATATATATATATATATATATTTATATTTATGTACAATATTTACTTTCTCTTCTAATTTTCCATTTTATGATTTTTTTTCATACTAAAAGCGCTTTTGTCCATTTTTGTGTGTAATGTGATATAATACTTACCAATACAAATACAATATTTGTGAAATTTTAGTCCTCCCCCAATATCGCCCAGAATATGCCTCCAAACTGCCCAATTTTTGGCATGGTCTTGCTAATTTTTTTCCGCTTTACGGCCCGATTCGTGAGATTTGTCCATCCAGTTCAGCCTATATTCCGTCAGAATAAATCCCTAAATCCTCTTTTTAATTTACTTACCATATTTTCAATATTATAATATTTTCTTATAATAAAATTATACTTTTGAATGTAGGTTTTTAATTAAATATGAAAAATATATAAAAATGATTAATTCATATTCTTTAAAAAATTTACTACATTTGTATTCATTTTCCATAATTGTATTTTGAGTACACTTTTTTCTTTTTACTTTTCTGTATGTAAAACATTCTGCTGTCTATTATGTACTGTGGAGTTTCCACGTCAGACATTTCCATGAAACAAGATTTTATTAGATTAGGATTCTAGTCTGGGTTTAGCGCTCCATTTGGATTCTTACGACTTGGTTTAAAAATGAACTGGGCTTTATTTTACTTCTTACTCTTCTCTTCCTTGTTCATTTTGCTGTAAAAATGATAATTTCTTATTCTGAAGTGAGAAAATTAGCATCTATGAATACAAGCAGTAAAAGGGGTGTTCCCAATATTTCCAGTTGATGGAGCATAACTGGTAGAAGATCTACACAAGCAAAAGTGTCGGTAGCATGCGGATGTTGAAATAGTATCTGTCATCAGGTATTGCTATGTAATCTGAGAGCTGCAGGATGTAGGAGCAGAGACCCTGATTCCTGCACTGTCACTTGCTGGCCTGTGCTACGCTCATGCCCCGGGTCTGTTAGATTTTCTTATGCTCCATGTTGAAATTTGCAAGGAGCCGGCATCCTCCCATGTGTTGTATTTCCTAGACCTATAAAAGGCCTCCCAAGACACACATCTGTGCTTGGTATTGCTCTAAGACTTGCTAGTAATTGCTTTAGTTGTCTGTACACAGTTCCAGTCCACAGTATCCTGGCTGTCTGTGCTTTCCCATGAGTTACTTGTCTACAGTTTCCAGTAACCTAGCTACCTTCAGGACTACCCAAGATTTCCAGTATCGCAACCTCCTTGCCTGTGGTTTCCAAAATTGCACCCTGCCTGCGGTTTCCAGGACTTCTTCCTGGCTGTCTGCAACTTCCATGGTATTAATACTTTCTTGTTAATAAAACATATTATCTGCCATCTGTCTGCCGGAGGTCTTCAGAGACCCCGCAATCTGCCAGAAGTCTTCATTTTTTTTTTTTTTTAATTTAAATAGATTTTTATTAACAATATAAAAAAAGGAGAACAACAGAATGCCATTTACATTGCATTATATCAGATACACATTTTCTTACTTTAATAAACCCCAACATTACCCCAACTACCCCCCTCCCCCATAAGACAGCTCAGTCTCAATCTCCACCGCACCGAGGCATTATCTGCCTCTTGTAATTTATCCTCTTCCAGGTCTTAGGAAACACGACGCCTATACTCCTCAATCCAAATCAAGCCAAGGAGACCACATTCTATTAAACATTTCTATTTTCCCCCTTTTACTGTACACCCCCTTTTCCAATTTTAGACCATGTTGAACATATTGGAGAAATTCCCTTCTCACAGGTGGTTCCGCGTTTATCCAGTTTCGTGCTATTACTTTCCTGGCCATGTAGAGTAGCCTAGCAATTGCAATCTTCCAAGTATTGTCAACTCCAATTTCTTCCACATATCCCAGCACACATACTATCGGGTCTCTAACAACTCTGCACTTATAAGCTACTTCAACTCGGCTCAAAACCACCACCCAAAAGGCAGCCAGTCTCGGACACGTCCACATCATGTGATATACCGTATATACTCGAGTATAAGCCGAGATTTTCAGCCCAAATTTTTGGGCTGAAAGTGCCCCCCTCGGCTTATACTCGAGTCACGGTAGCGGTGGGGTCGGCGGGTGAGGGGGTGAGGGCGCTGAGGCATACTTACCTAGTCCCAGCGATCCTCGCGCTGTCCCTGCCGTCCCACGGGCTTCGGCGCTGCAGTTTCTTCCTCTCTTCAGCGGTCACGTGGGACCGCTCATTACAGAAATGAATAAGCGGCTCCACCTCCCATAGGGGCGGAGCCGCTTATTCATTTCTCTAATCAGCGGTGCCGGTGACCGCTGATAGAGAAAGAAGCTGCGGCACCGAAGACCAGGCAGAGGGACAGCGCGAGGATCGCCAGGACTAGGTGAGTATAGCATATTCACCTGTCCTCGTTCCAGCCGCCGGGCGCCGATCCATCTTCCCGGCCGGCGCCTCCATCTTCCCGGCGTCTCTGCTCTCTGACTGTTCAGGCAGGGGGCGCGATGACGCATACAGTGTGCGCGGCGCCCTCTGCCTGATCAGTCAGAGCAGAGACGCCGGGAAGATGGAGGCGCCGGAACGAGACGCCGGGAGCTGCAATCAAGGGAGGTGAGTATGTGTTTTTTTTTCTTTATTGCGGCAGCGGCGGCACAAATTTATGTGGAACATCTATGGGGCACAGTGAACGGTGCAGAGCACCGTATAAGGCACAGCACAGCTATGGGGCACAGTGAACGGTGCAGGGCACCGTATATGGCACAGCACAGCTATGGGGCACAGTGAACGGTGCAGGGCACCGTATATGGCACAGCACAGCTATGGGGCACAGTGAACGGTGCAGAGCACCGTATATGGCACAGCACAGCTATGGGGCACAGTGAACGGTGCAGAGCACCGTATATGGCACATCTATGGGGCACAGTGAACGGTGCAGAGCACCGTATATGGCACAGCACAGCTATGGGGCACAGTGAACGGTGCAGAGCACCGTATATGGCACAGCACAGCTATGGGGCACAGTGAACGGTGCAGAGCACCGTATATGGCACAGCACAGCTATGGGGCACAGTGAACGGTGCAGGGCACCGTATATGGCACAGCACAGCTATGGGGCACAGTGAACGGTGCAGAGCACCGTATATGGCACAGCACAGCTATGGGGCACAGTGAACGGTGCAGAGCACCGTATATGGCACATCTATGGGGCACAGTGAACGGTGCAGAGCACCATATATGGCACAGCACAGCTATGGGGCACAGTGAACGGTGCAGAGCACCGTATATGGCACAGCACAGCTATGGGGCACAGTGAACGGTGCAGGGCACCGTATATGGCACAGCACAGCTATGGGGCACAGTGAACGGTGCAGAGCACCGTATATGGCACAGCACAGCTATGGGGCACAGTGAACGGTGCAGAGCACCGTATATGGCACAGCACAGCTATGTATGGGGCACAGTGAACGGTGCAGAGCACCGTATATGGCACAGCACAGCTATGGGGCACAGTGAACGGTGCAGAGCACCGTATATGGCACATCTATGGGGCACAGTGAACGGTGCAGAGCACCGTATATGGCACAGCACAGCTATGGGGCACAGTGAACGGTGCAGAGCACCGTATATGGCACAGCTATGGGGCACAGTGAACGGTGCAGAGCACCGTATATGGCACAGCTAGGGGGCACAATGAACGGTGCAGAGCACTATATGGTTCACACCTATGGGGAAATATGAACGGTGCAGAGCACTATATGGCACAGCTATGGGGAAATAATGATCTATTTTTATTTTTGAAATTCACCGGTAAATGCTGCATTTCCACCCTAGGCTTATACTCGAGTCAATAAGTTTTCCCAGTTTTTTGTGGCAAAATTAGGGGGGTCGGCTTATACTCGGGTCGGCTTATACTCGAGTATATACGGTATTCCTGCCTTCTCACTCGCACACCTCGGACACCCAGAATTGGCACGCAATCCCGCTTTGTATAACACTTCCGGAGATTTATATACTCTATGCAAAATGTATAGCTGCGAGAGCCTATATGGTTCACTCAAGGATAGTCGCGGAACCCACTCCATCACCGATTCCCAGGTTTCATTTTCCATCGGCCCCACTTCTCTCTCCCACTTAGCTCTCGCCTTTATAGGGAAATCTAGCAGAAATGTGTGCATAAGGTCCTTATACAGAATGGAAATAACTCCCCTTGTAGTACCCTCACCACACACATACTCCAACACTATATCATCTTGAACCCTGATATCAGCCTTCTTATTCTGAGCTCTAAAGGCATGTCTCATCTGCGCATACTGATATTCCCCTGTGGATCGCAAACCAAATTCTTCCTGCAATTGGGAAAAGGACTTCAGCTCCTGCTGCTGGATTATCTGGTGAACAAAGCAAATTCCCTTATTCTGCCATTCCATCAATCCTCCCAGGGCCTCAAAATCCTTTAAGTTGTGGTTAGACCATATCGGTGTGAATTTAGTCAACCCTGTAACCCCACGAATCTGCCTTAATCTATTCCATAATTTACGAATCAGGAACAGGGTTGGGTATATTTTCCCCAGCGCGCCCAATGAGCCATCCTCCAAACACCTGGCCATCGGTCGTCGGTCCGTCACCTCTTCCAATAGCTGTTGTACTGCACTGGATGACGCCCCTCGCGCCCAGCCCTTCAAATGCTGGCTCTGGGCCGCAAGGAAGTATATTTCCGGGTTGGGCAAAGCCAAACCACCATCTTCCTTGGGTCGTTGAAGCGTCTCCAAGCTAATACGTGGATATTGTCTACCCCATATCAAACTTCTAAAGAGGGCATTAATCTGCCTGAACTTCCCCCGAGGGATCCAAATTGGTGCGTTATGCAGAACATAAAGAATTTTGGGCATAAGGACCATTTTAATAAGGTTTACCCTACCGACGACCGATAGATGTAGCTTATTCCAGGCGTCTACCTTTGCCTTGAGTACCCCCATAACAGGAGTCAAATTTCTTTGCAGAAACTCCGCCACCGGCACCGAAATCCATATTCCAAGATATTTAAATTGGGAAACCACCTTCAGCCTCTCATCCCCAACATCCTCACTCACATTCTCTCCTACGTCATCCACTCTAAAAAGAACCGTCTTATCCCAATTAATTGTTAGTCCCGACACAGTACCAAATCTCTCAACAATTTCAACGGCCCCTCTTAGTGAATTGTCTGGATCCTCCAGGAACAGCAAAACATCATCCGCATATAACGCTATTTTTTCCTCTACTTTGCCATACCTAAACCCAGGGACCCCATCCGACTGCCGAATCTTAGCAGCAAGAGGTTCTACAGCCAACGCGAACAGGAGGGGTGACAGCGGGCATCCCTGCCTAGTACCCCTAGCCAGCCCTATAGGACGAGATAGCTCCCCATTTACTCTAATTCTGGCGGATGGTAATGAGTACAACAGCTGTATCCAGGCCACAAACTGCGGGCCAAACCCCATACATTCCAGCACCTGCCAGAGGTACCCCCATTCGACGCTGTCAAACGCCTTGTGTGCATCTAGCGATACAATCACTCTTCGACCACAGTTATCAGACTCTACCTGCAAATTTACATATAACCTCCGCAAATTGATCGCCGTTGATCTATCCGGCATAAAGCCAGATTGGTCCGAATGCACCAGACTCGCAATAACACTAGAGAGGCGGAGAGCCAACACCTTGGCCAGAAGCTTGACATCAATTGTTAGTAAAGAAATTGGGCGGTACGACTCCGGTTTCCCCAAGTCCTTATCCTCCTTTGGAATGACCACTATTATGGCCTCTCTCATAGAGGCTGGCAAGCGCCCACAAGACCTAGCTTCCTCCAATACCATTTTTAATCTAGGAATCAACACTTCTGCCAACCCTTTATAGATCTCAGCGGGTAACCCATCGACCCCAGGCGCCTTCCCATTGGCCATAGACATCAATGCCCGACTCAATTCCTCCTCAGTGATAGGGGCCTCAAGGCTCTCCCTATCTACCTCACTCAGTCTCGGCAAATCCAGACCTTCCAAGAAAGTCAGTGCATCCTCGACCGATTCACCAACCCGAGAGGAATACAAATCTGCATAGAAGTCCGCAAAGGCTCTCAAAATTTCAGGTGTTTCCGTTATTTTACCTCCACTAGCAGAATCCAAAGAGTGTATATATGAAGAACCTCTCTGAGCAGCAGCCACTACCGACAGCATATGTCCCACTGTTTCTCCCTCCTGATAGAACAATACCCTTTGGAAATCTCGTTTCCTCTCAGCTTTGCCTAGCAGAATTTTTTCCAAATGATTTTGTGCGTTTTTCATTCTTCTCTCTGCCTCAGGGGTTCCCAGTGTGGCCATCCCATCCTCTGCTTCCTTCAACTCCTCAACTGCCGCTTTTTCTACCTCTCTCGTCCTCCGCTTACACCTACTAATGTCCCTAAACAGTAGTCCCCTCAGGTACGCCTTCATTGCATCCCAAATTGTAAGAGCGTCGGCGCTTCCATCATTTAAGAGAAAGAATTCCGCCACCTCCCGTCCTATACTTTCCAACTCAATACTCTGTAACCAATTAGGATGAATCTTCCATTCTCTCCCACTTAGCGAGCGAGCCCCCTCCAATCTAACCTCTACTTCAATTGGACTATGGTCCGACAAGGCCCTTGGCAGATATCTCACCTCCCCAACCAATGTGTCCAAAATCCTGTTACCCAGAGCCATATCAATCCTAGAGAGTGTGGCATGTGCCGGTGAATAACATGAGTACCCTCTCTCCCCCACATGTCTAACCCTCCACAGATCAATCAAACCTATCTCCTGTATATAGGTGCCAAATGTTGTTATGTGTCCTTCCGACCTATTCTGAGTATTTTTATTTTTATCCCAATATTCATCACAGATGTTATTTAGATCTCCGATAATTATTAACGGTGTCGGTCCCCATTTTTCCACTCGCTCCATTACTTCTCTAATCTTCCTGCTAGAGTAGGGAGGCGGAATATACATCGCGGCAACACACAGCATCACTCCATACAGTATACACCGTAATAGTACATACTGTCCCTCCCCGTCCACATATACCTTCACCTCCTCATACTGAACTCCCGCTGGAACCAAGATTGAGACTCCTCTTGCATACGTGGAGAAGGTAGAATGATATCCCCTCTGGATCCATCGTCTATTCAAAACATCCACTTTTTCCCTTACCAAATGCGTCTCCAGCAAGCATATCATTGAGGCCCTTTGGTCTCTTGCATATTGCAAACACGCAGCACGTCTAGATTTCTCCCCTAGGCCTCTCACATTCCAGCACAAAATCTTAAAACGGGTCCCCATCACTTGGCTCATCTTCACTATAAGTATCATCAATTTTGAGCTCAGGCTGTCTAACTACCCTCCCCCCCCCCCCCCCCTCCCAACTCCCCCTCCCACCCTTCCCCCCTCACATCTAACCATTCCACCTCTTTCCAAGAGTGGGGCATCATCGCCCATAGCGAACACTCCGTTTGGCATTACCTTCCCAACCCTCCTCCCACCACTGTACATAACAGGATTTCAGACATTTTGAAAAATAACGTTCTCAAAACATTTTAACTTAGAATTATTTGCACACACAAGAAGTCTGCATAAACTTAAAATATATCGCAAACCCTTCCTCCCCCTTTCCCAGCAGCCATTACACCATCCCTTTAACTTTAACTGGATATAATCCAGCTCCCTTCTTCCCCCCCCATACCCCTTGGCTTGTCAATCACATGACTCTTTTCCAACTGACAGATAAGTAAACAACTTCAGACTCTTCCCACAGTTTCAGTCTCCTTTTCCTTTAAGCTTTTTAGCATTAATATCGATCCACTGGGTAGCGTCCTCCGGCTTCTGGAAAAAATGAATTTTATCAAACGCCACCACCCTCAGTCTTGCTGGGAACATCATGGAATACTGCACACCCAATTCCCTCAGCCGTCTCTTGATACCCGTGAACATCATCCGTTGTTTCTGCACCAGAGTAGAATAGTCTGGGTATATAGCAATCCTTTGGCCTTCAACTGTCAGATCCGTCATGTCTCTGGCCTTCCTCAGGATAATGTCTCTGTCTCTATAGTTTAGAATTTTGGCGAGCATGGTACGGGGATTCGCTCCAGGGACAGGTGGTTTCGGCGGGACCCTATGCGCTCTTTCTACCGCGAACACTTTTGTTAGCGCCATATCTCCAAATGTCTCTAACAGCCATTTTTCAATATATTCCGTTGGATTCCTCCCTTCAGCTTTTTCAGGGATGCCCACTATGCGAATATTATTTCTTCTGGACCTGTTCTCAAGGTCCTCATTTTTCGCAGCCAATTCAGCTATTGCTTGAGTGAACTTTTTCTCTGCTTTTTGCAGCTGCACTATATGGTCTTCTGCAGTGCTCACTCTCTCCTCTACCTCCCCCACACGTTTGTCAATCTTCTGCATGGCTGCGTTTATCTGGGCTGTGTCCCCCTTAACCTCCTGTATCTGTATGGTCAGAGATTGTTTACATGAAGAGACTAGCGCAAAAACGTCTCTTAGGGTAGGCTCAGCTTCTGGCGCCATTTCCTCGGGTCCCCCTTCTGCCACCGCCATTTTACTCTCCTTTCTCCCCTGTTGTACCTCATGTTCTCCTGCTGGGCTCTCCTCCTCCTCCTCCTCTTCGGTATCAGCTCCGGCTCCCTCCTCTGCGGCCTCCGCTCTTGCAAACTGCTGGAGCTTTGCCGCTACCTCCATGCGCTTTCTGCATGCGGCGTTCTCCTTGTCTGCCTTTTCCCTCAAGTCGGCGCCATCTTGGATTGCGCCTGCATCCCCGGCTCCCGCGTCCTTCTGCCGTCTCCTGGTCATGTTCGTCGGTTCCAGCGCTACCGAACAGCACCGCCGGCCTCTCCAAGTCTCCCCGCAGCCAGTAAGCCCCCGCAGGGACCAAACAGCAGCGGCTCTGCAGGATTTTACAATATACAGCGGCGGGAGCTCACAGCCGCACGTCCGCTCACATGGACTCTCAGGCCACGCCCCCAGAAGTCTTCATTAACGCTATAATCCACTAGAGGTCGTCAATATCTCTGCTATCTGCCTGAGGTCTTCATTAACTTTGCTTACCTGTGATTTCCTGGATGTCCCCAACCTGACAGCAGTTTCCAGCATCCCGCCTGCTTGCCTGCAGTCTTCTAGATGTCTCCTGCTTACCAGCAGTTTCCAGCATCCCGCCTGCTTACCAGCGGTCTCCTAGATGTCTCCCACTTTCCAGCGCTTTCCAGCAACCGGCCTGCTTGCCTGTGGTCTCCTGGAAATTTCCCATCTGTCAACAGTTTCCCACCTCCTTGTCTGTAGTCTCCAGGATGTCTCCCACCTGCAAGTAGTTTCCAACATCCTGCCTTCATGCCTGTGTCTCCTGAATGCCTCCCACCTGCAAGTGGGTTCCAGCATCCTACCAGCTTGCCTGTGGTCTCCTGGATGTCTCCCGCCTACCGGCGGTTTCTAGCACTTAAAAATTAACTGTGAAAATGGCTAATTTCTAAAAAATGTATTTATTTTTTTATAGATATTTTCATAAACACAAAACGTATCAACCTAAACCACCACTTTTACCACAAACAAAGTACAAAGTGTCACAAAAAAAAAAAAAAAAAATCAGAGAATCACTGGGATATGTAGAAGAATTCCACATAGAGGAACACATGTCAGATCTGAAAAATGGAACTGTAAGGACAAAAAGGAGGTAAGAGGCAATAACAGCTTATGCAAAAGGGTGGCACTGTTCATGCGACAAAAATATAGACCTTTATAATTAATGACAGGTTGTGTGACTTGCTCTTGTTTCATGAGACATCAATGAGTTATGTCCTCCCTTTACACCAAGAAATATTTACGTAATTCATATACCTCCGTTTCTTGTCCTCCGCAAGTCACATTAATACTACATTAATTTGGAATCCTTAAAAACAAAACAAAAAAAAAACAACAACTACAGGTCCTGACCCAGAGGAGCTGACAATCTCAGCAGCCTCTTCTTGCCAAGCTGCCAGCATGTTCCTCTCCCTCCAGCATTTGTCTAGGCGCTGATAAGGTAATGTTGCTGGTATAAGTAGAATTCAGGACACTGAGGGACAAGAAAGACGGAATTAGCCGCAATTTTGATGAAAGACATTGCAGAATTACTGGGAGTGAAGGTCGTTAAGAAACTGGACACTTTATTATGCCTAGTGCAAAGCCTGCAGGAAGGGCATGACGTCAGTTCTGCTCCCATGGACCCTGCCCAAGGTTAGATATGGTATCAGTTTTACCAACAGTGATCTATTCTGCTGTAGAAGTCACAGTATATATATATATCACGTATCCTGTACTGATCCTGAGTTACATCCTGTATTATATCCCAGAGCTGCACTCACTATTGTGCTGGTGCAGTCACTGTGTACATAGATTACATTACTTATCCTGTACTGATCCTGTGTTACATCCAGTATTATACTCCAGAGCTGCACTCACTATTCTGCTGGTGCAGTCACTGTGTACATAGATTACATTACTTATCCTGTACTGATCCTGAGTTACCTCCTGTATTATACTCCAGAGCTGCATTCACTATTCTGCTGGTGGAGTCACTGTCTACATACATTACATTACTTATCCTGTACTGATCCTGTGTTACATCCAGTATTATACTCCAGAGCTGCACTCACTATTCTGCTGGTGCAGTCACTGTGTACATAGATTACATTACTTATCCTGTACTGATCCTGTGTTACATCCAGTATTATACTCCAGAGCTGCACTCACTATTCTGCTGGTGCAGTCACTGTCTACATACATTACATTACTTATCCTGTACTGATCCAGAGTTACATCCTGTATTATACCCCAGAGCTGCACTCACTTTGTACATACATTACATTACTTATCCTGTACTGATCCTGTGTTACATCCAGTATTATACCCCAGAGCTGCACTCACTATTCTGCTGGTGCAGTCACTGTGTACATACATTACATTACTTATCCTGTACTGATCCTGAGTTACATCTTGTATTATACTCCAGATTTGCATTCACTATTCTGCTGGTGCAGTCACTGTGTACATACATTACTTATCCTGTACTGATCCTGTGTGACATCCAGTATTATACCCCAGAGCTGCACTCACTATTCTGCTGGTGCAGTCACTGTGTACATACATTACATTACTTATTCTGTACTGATCCTGTGTTACATCCAGTATTATGGTGAGTCAAAAGACGTGAGCACAGCTACTAGGGTGCACGGGTAGGTTCCCAAACCATATGCATATAGATATAAAGAACCCGGCACTCAACTTGAATTAAACTTGAGGTTTTTTTTATTCCGTAGTACGAAGAAACGTTTCGGCCTAGTGTGGTGCAGTCACTGTGTACATACATTACATTACTTATCCTGTACTGATCCTGAGTTGCATCCTTTATTATACTCCAGAGCTGCATTCACTATTCTGCTGGTGCAGTCACTGTGTACATACATTACATTACTTATACTGTAGTGACCCTGAGGAGTGTAGTGTGGGATGCATTATACTGCATGTGGGGGGACTGTATAGGCAACATACTGTGTGTGGGGAGTTATGGTGGCACCATAATGTGGGGGTAACCGTGGCCATTTGACTGTGTGTGGGGGTGTCTGTGTGTTGTGGGCATCTTACTGTGTGCGTAGGGCTATTGGAGCATCATACTGTGTGTGAGGGGTGTTCATCAAGGTACAAGGGCTGAATAAATTTATAAACTTTATAAAAAGCAGTAAAATTATATGGTTTTGATTCACTAAATGAGCTTAAATGAGCTTTAATGGGGATAAATGTAAGGTCATGCACTTGGGTAGAAGTAATAAGATGTATAACTTTGTGCTTAATTCTAAAACTCTGGGCAAAACCGTCAATGAAAAAGACCTGGGTGTATGGGTGGATGACAAACTCATATTCAGTGGCCAGTGTCAGGCAGCTGCTACAAAGGCAAATAAAATAATGGGATGCATTAAAAGAGGCATAGATGCTCATGAGGAGAAAATAATTTTACCTTTATACAAGTCACTAGTTCGACCACACTTAGAATACTGTGCACAGTTCTGGTCTCCGGTGTATAAGAAAGACATAGCTGAACTGGAGCGGGTGCAGAGAAGAGCGACCAAGGTTATTAGAGGACTGGGGGGTCTGCAATACCAAGATAGGTTATTACACTTGGGGCTATTTAGTTTGGAAAAACGAAGACTAAGGGGTGATCTTATTTTAATGTATAAATATATGAGGGGACAGTACAAAGACCTTTCTGATGATCTTTTTAATCATAGACCTGAAACAGGGACAAGGGGGCATCCTCTGCGTTTGGAGGAAAAAAGGTTTAAGCATAATAACAGACGCGGATTCTTTACTGTAAGAGCAGTGAGACTATGGAACTCTCTGCCGTATGATGTTGTAATGAGTGATTCATTACTTAAATTTAAGAGGGGACTGGATACCTTTCTGGAAAAGTATAATGTTACAGGGTATATACACTAGATTCCTTGATAGGGCGTTGATCCAGGGAACTAGTCTGATTGCCGTATGTGGAGTCAGGAAGGAATTTTTTTCCCCAATGTGGAGCTTACTCTTTGCCACATGGGTTTTTTTTGCCTTCCTCTGGATCAACATGTTAGGGCATGTTAGGTTAGGCTATGGGTTGAACTAGATGGACATATAGTCTTCCTTCAACCTTAATAACTATGTAACTATGTAACTACTTTGGTAAGAATACAGGCTACAAAAAGTATCAGCAGTAGTGGGGAGTAACCAGACGTAATTCTGCTCAATATTGGGCAGAATTCATTTCAGGCTGTTGGTTCGGCCTTGATAGCAGTCATTGTCTCTAATCTGGCCTCTTGAGAAAGTTAATTTCCCACCATTGCCTTAAAGGGGCTTTTCTGTAAACTATTACCATGTGTGCTTAACTTACCCTGCACAGGTCCACCACTGCCCTGGTCTCTGTTTGTTTGCAGCGCTGACATCAAGATGACAGCGCTGCAGACGTTCACTAAGCTCAGTGACTTGTGCAGTCTACATCGGCAGTGCTGCTGACCTCAGCGAGTTATGGTCATAGGATTGGAGCTCTAAAGTTGGACAATTCTGCCCCCCAGGGCTACGTCAGATGCATATGGACTTCATAAAGGGATACAAGGAAACCTTCTCTATTTACCATAAAGTGGACATGTTTAAAAGGATACCTTGTAATATCACATTTGGCCTGCAGGGGTGATCAGATGATGGCCAGAAGACCTCATTTATGTCAATAAAGTAATGGGTGATAGAAGGGTTTTGAAGCAGGCAGGGGCAGAACATCCTGTAACTGATCATGGCATCATGAAAACTTTAGCAGCAGAAGACGATTCTGCCGATTCTATGGGAGGCAGTGACCAGTACACTTATAAGTGGTGCAAAGTGCTACAAGATAGATCATACATAAAAGCTGCTAAATCAAAAAGAACATAACATCTACTATATAATTGTCTAAGGGTCACTTCCGTCTGTCTGTCTTTCTGTCACGGATATTCATTAGTCGCGGCCTCTGTCTGTCATGGAAATCAAAGTCGCTGATTGGTCGCGGCAAAACAGCGACCGGCATAGTCTGGGAAAAATGGCCGCTCCTTCCTCCCCGCAGTCAGTGCCCGCTCCATACTCCCCTACAGTCAGCCCTCACACAGGGTTAATGCAACGTTAATGGACCGCGGTGTAACGCACTCCATTAACGCAGCTATTAACCCTGTGTGACCAACTTTTTACTATTGATGATGCGTATGCAGCATCAATAGTGAAAAGATCTAATGTTACAAATAATAATAATAAAAAAAGGTTATTCTCACCCTCCGCCGTCACGTCCTCTCCTCGGCAGTGCAAGCGGCAGGTTCCGGGGCCAAGGATGGTATGCGAGAAGGACCTTCCATGACGTCACGGTCATGTGACCACGACGTCATCACAGGTCCTGCGCTCATTCAGCCCTGGAACCGGAAGCTGCCGCGTGCTCCGCACACAGGCGACAGGACTACAAGGGGCCCTCAGAAGGTGAGTATATGTTTATTTTTTATTTTAACTCTTTTTTTAACCTGTTATATAAATGTCTGGGCAATATACTACATGGCTGTGCTGTATACTACATCGCTGTGCAATACACTACGTGACTGGGCAATACACTACGTGACCGGGCAATACACTACGTGACTGGGCAATACACTACGTGACCGGGCAATACACTACGTGACCGGGCAATACACTACGTGACCGGGCAATATACTACGTGACCAGGCAATATACTACGTGGGCTGTACAATATACTACGTGGACATGCATATTCTAGAATACCCGATGCGTTAGAATCGGGCCACCATCTAGTGCATTTATAGTTTGGAACACCAGGATCTATACAAGGCAGTAAAGATGGTGGGCTTACTAAGTGCAGCACTGAGCCCCAACCCGCATTTCACCCTGCTTCCACACGCCCCCCTGAGGAAGCAGGGTGAAGCAGGGTGAAACGTGCGTTGGGGCTCTGCTCTGCACTGGATAAGTCCACCATCTTTACTGCCGTGTATAGAACCTGGTGTTCCAAACTATAAATGCATGTTCTGTTCTTTTTGGTTTAGCAGCGTTAATGTATAATCTATCTTGTAACACTAAGCACCTTCTGAATTGATTAGCAGGCAAACAAAGTTCTCCGTTCATAGAGGCAATGGCCTATTGGGAAGTAATTGTGGGATACAGATTGCCTGTAAGACTGTGTATAGTATAGTTAACGGGAATATATGGCTTTACAGTATCCAGCTATGGCATACATGAGGTTTAGCATTACGTCTGAACAGATGACTATATAAAGGGTCACGGCACCCAATACATTCTGAATTTAGTAAATATAGAACCACTTATTAGATTATCCTCATGTGCGTTATCATTGGTGATGCAAACTGTATACACTGTCCATATTGCTTTTGTATGGTGGTTTCCTACCTGGTGCAGCCTTTCCAGGCAATCGTGCCTATTAATTGTCTATTTTTGTAGTTTTAGACATATCTAAATAAAGAATGGTCTCATCTTCTGGCACAGTAATTTGCGTCCCTAGGACCTTGGTCCATGGGGGGAGTCATGCGGTTTAGTTGTAGAGGTGCACCCTTTACTTGGTCTATAGGTTGATCTTGGGACCATTGCCGGCATACTGTATGATACATTGATATCTCGCCGGTCTTCTCCCTGCTGCAAGAAACAAAAATGATCTGCACAACAGGAAATACATTTTCCTTCAGGACATCCTACAAGCGGGGGGGAGGGGGAAAGCTGTGGGGGGCTAGGAACAGTCCAAATATTCTGCCAAAAAACGACCAGGGCTCATTCTCCTAACCCCTGATACCACTCACAGATTTACTGCTAACCCTCCTGTACCCTAACACAGCCTCTGCTGCCTTCAGTCTGTGGAACAGGAAGTAGCTGCCCGACAGGCACTACTGTCAGCCATGAGATCCGTCATGCGGCTGCTTTTCCTGCCCAGTGGTGACCAAGAAGGTCGTCCATCGCTCAGCTGGGCGAGTGGGTCAACTCCAGATTTCACTAATCACCTTGGTGCCCCTCATATCCATATGTTTTTGTGCATGATTTGTCCCAGATAGAAGATCATAAACAGGGGTCAGGCAATTATCTATTTCCATACTAAACACATGCATTACATTACTTATCCTGTACTGATCCTGAGTTACATCCTGTATTATGCTCCAGAGCTGCACTCACTATTCTGCTGGTGCAGTCACTGTGTACATACATTACATTACTTATCATGTACTGATCCTGAGTTACCTCCTGTATTATACTCCAGAGCTGCACTCACTATTCTGCTGGTGCAGTCACTGTGTACATACATTACATTACTTATCCTGTACTGATCCCGAGTTACATCCTGTATTATGCTCCAGAGCTGCACTCACTATTCTGCTGGTGCAGTCACTGTGTACATACATTACATTACTTATCCTGTACTGATCCCGAGTTACATCCTGTATTATGCTCCAGAGCTGCACTCACTATTCTGCTGGTGCAGTCACTGTGTACATACATTACATTACTGATCCTGAGTTACATCCTGTATTATACTTCAGAGCTGCACTCACTATTCTGCTGGTGCAGTCACTGTGTACATACATTACTGATCCTGTACTGATCCTGAGTTACCTCCTGTATTATACTCCAGAGCTGCACTCACTATTCTGCTGGTGCAGTCACTGTGTACAACATTACTGATCCTGTACTGATCCTGAGTTACCTCCTGTATTATACTCCAGAGCTGCACTCACTATTCTGCTGGTGCAGTCACTGTGTACATATATTACCGTATATACTCGAGTATAAGCTGAGATTTTCAGCCCACTTTTTTGGGCTGAAAGTCCCCCTCTCGGCTTATACTCGAGTCATACCCAGAGGTCGGCAGGGGAGGGGGAGCGGGGGCTGTCTAGTTATACTCACCTACTCCCGGTGCGGTCCCTGCACGTCCCTGCTTCTTCCAGCGCTGCAGCTTCTTCCTGTACTGAGCGGTCACATGGTACCGCTCATTACAGTAATGAATATGCGGCTCTACCTCCCATAGAGGTGGAGCCGCATATTCATTACTGTAATGAGCGGTAACGGTGACCGCTCACTACAGGAAGAAAATGCGGCGCCGGGGAACAGAGGTGCAGCGACGGCGCCAGGAGCAGGTAAGTATAATGGTAAGTGAGCAATACTCACTGCTCCTCGTTCCACCATCGGCGCCGCTGTGTCTTCCGCAGTGACACTCAGGTCAGAGGGCGCAGTGACGTGATTAGCATTATATGGGGGCAAATATCTGTATGGGGCATCTGATGTGGCCATGTGCAGCATTATATGGGGGCAAATGTCTGTATGGAGCATCTTATGTGGCCATGTGCAGCATTATATGGGGTAAATATCTATATTAAGCATCTTATGGGGCCATAATCAACATTTGTGCAGCATTATATGGGGCATATTTTAATATGGAGCATCTCATGGAGCCCATCATAAACTGTATGGAGCATTATATGGGGCTCCTGATTCAATATGATATTCAAAAACACAACCTACTGATGTCTCAATTAATTTTACTTTTATTGGTATCTATTTTTATTTTTGAAATTTACCAGTAGCTGCTGCATTTTCCACCCTAGGATTATACTTGAGTCATTAAGTTTTCCCAGTTTTTTGTGGCAAAATTAGGGGGGGGCGGCTTATACTCGAGTATATACGGTACATTGCTGATCCTGTACTGATCCTGAGTTACCTCCCGTATTATACTCCAGAGCTGCACTCACTATTCTCCTGGTGCAGTCACTGTGTACATACATTACATTACTTATTCTTAACTGATCCTGAGTTACATCCTGTATTATACCCCAGAGCTGCACTCACTATTCTGCTGGTGTAGTCACTGTGTACATACATTACGTATCCTGTACTGATCCTGAGTTACATCCTGTATTATACTCCAGAGCTGCACTCACTATTCTGCTGGTGCAGTCACTGTGTACATACATTACATTACTTATCCTGTACTGATCCTGAGTTACATCCTGCATTATACTCCAGAGCTGCACTCACTATTCTGCTGGTGCAGTCACTGTGTACATACATTACATTACTTATCCTGTACTGATCCTGAGTTACATCCTGTATTATACTCCAGAGCTGCACTCACTATTCTCCTGGTCCTACAATTCTTATTATAGATTGAATTTATCTAGTATAATAGTGCAATACCTTTGTTATTGGTACCAGACCCATGTTCTGTGGTCTTAGGGGGCTTCACCTCCCCTTTCTTTGTGGGGTTGTCTTTATTGTTATTGTTTTTAATGCTTATGCTTTTATGCAACTATCTTTCTTGTGGTATGTGTTGTTTGGACTTCAATAAATTATTTCTATAATCGTATTTGATGTATTCAGGGTGTTCCCCAGTTTGTGGTATGTTTTTTTTCTTTGTTTTCTGATGTCCTACATTGACATACCTTGGGCAGATCCCTTTAAATTACGTCTGGTTGCTATTGTTGATGGTGCCCTCCATCCTTGGCTTTGTTCTATATTATACCCCACAGCTGCACTCACTATTCTGCTGGTGCAGTCACTGTGTACATACATTACATTACTTATCCTGTACTGATCCTGAGTTACATCCTGTATTATACTCCAGAGCTGCACTCACTATTCTGCTGGTGCAGTCACTGGGTACATACATTACATTACTTATCCTGTACTGATCCTGAGTTACATCCTGTATTATACTCCAGAGCTGCACTCACTATTCTGCTGGTGCAGTCACTGGGTACATACATTACATTACTTATCCTGTACTGATCCTGAGTTACATCCTGTATTATACTCCAGAGCTGCACTCACTATTCTGCTGGTGCAGTCACTGTGTACATTACATTACTTATCCTGTACTGATCCTGAGTTACATCCTGCATTATACTCCAGAGGTGCACTCACTATTCTGCTGGTGCAGTCACTGTGTACATACATTACATTACTTATCCTGTACTAATCCTGAGTTACATCCTGTATTATACTCCAGAGCTGAAATCTCCTGGAACTCCCAACTTGTTCAGTGATTTACATTTGGTATGTGTCACCTTTGGATCAGGTGCTTTACAGTCATCTATAGTAAAAGTAACATTATAGCTCAGCCAAGCATGTAGTAAGAGGCAGTCCAACAACCACCTTACTGATTGTTTCCAGCAGAACCTTGAATGCAGCTCCAACCTCCCACAGGTAATCACAGGTGGACTTTTGCTACAAGGAGGAGACTATGTAACTGATCACCACCTCCCTTCCCTCTATTACATTGTAACAAAAGCTACAACAATGTAAGATTATTGTAATTCTGTAACATTGGGCTGTAACCCCTTCATCGCTAGAGTCTACTTCTGTCGACCCTAGATGAGCAGATGGGATTATTTCCTGGAGCAGTGTAAAAGGGAATTAGGACGTGACTGCTGCGTGTCGCTGCCCTGTCACTTCCCCTGCACACCCCCTGATCCCGACGAGCAGATCCGCGCTTCACGGGCTGCTCCGGGATTATAGACACAATCCTCACGTTAAGCCCTAGGAGAGAGCAAAATCTAATCAAAGAGACTCGCGGGCTGGGGCTAGGACATCGGCTGGCTATGCGGAGGAAGAGACTGGAGCCACGGCATCTGGGGGGCCGGGCACATTGTGAAAGCCATGTTGTACCCATCACTGACCATGGACTAAGGCAAAAAATAGTATAAGTTTGACAAAATGTCATCACATGGGCTGCACTTTTGCAACAGTATACCAAATTAATACCGAGATACATTTCACCATGCAACTGCTCCCAAAAAAAAGCTGGAGGGGCTATCAATATGAATATGGCTGTTCACAATGGTCATCCAGCTTTCCCAGAAATGTAGTACAGTTCTTCTGATAAGCTATGTCACTTACCCTGTGTGCAGGGCATTGCAGTAGCTTAGGTATCCAGGGTTATGACCAGTCATATAGTGACAGTTATTTGTTTAGTGGTCGTAACCACGTATACCTATGTTACTGCAATGCCTGCACATGGGGTAAGCGACATAGCTTATCAGAAGAACTATACTACATTTCTTATTGGAGGTATTTGCTAGTATCATTATTATTAAACCTACTACATATTGGGATAGGATCTTGGAGACGGGAATTACAGAGATATTCCAGCCATTGACATGTATTGCATATACATTGCCCCGTCTTCTCTTCTCGCTAAAGATGGATCCCGTTTTGTAGGAGGGTGGCATCATACGACATGAATCTCACCAGCACAGGAGGCCAGATATGGTGGCGGTCCATGTGACACAACATGAACTAGTTTTCTTGGTGTCTGGGTCTTCTTCCTTCTTGCAGCAGCAGAAGCAGATGAGATAGATGGTGAAAAACAGCAAATTGAGGAAAGCACAGACGGCGACGACCAGCGCCCAGAACAGCAGTGACTGCGGGGAAACAGAAGAGGACACCTTAATAAATCCATAGAATATCGGAGTAATTCCGTATATTCCAAATAGAGTAACTAAGTCATTGTTAATTTTAAAATATGCAACTTTGTAATATATCTTATTGGAGAAATCGGCTTCTTTCCGCTCCTGGATTTCTCTTACACTATCAATTTATGGGAATCATTCGGTGAATACAGATTTTCCCATTAACAAGATAGGAGATGACAGTTACAGTTCTCCATAAAACCTTAGGAGCACCGACTGTCATTCCTTATCTCAGCAATGAGAACATTTGTACTCAGGAAAAATAGATTTTACCTGTGACTAGATGATTAAAGGTTACTCCAGAAGGAAAAAGAAGCACATTTTGAAGATAAGATATATTACTAAGTTTATTTTCATGTGTACGATTGATTTATTACATTTTTTTTAAAGGAGGTTTACTCTTTAAGGCTAAGAATCAACACATCCCTCCCCCCATCACGGCCAAATTCTGATAATATAAATGTGTGATTAGATGCCAGCCATCTTTTAGGAAGAGTCTTCAGTGCCTATGAATAGTTTCCATGATAACAGACTATTTTGGGTTTGGTTGTAGTCAGATCCTGCGGTCACACTCCCTTTAATCCTCCCATTACTTCTTGCTGACCTGCTACATTGAAGCTGGGAAGAAGTAGGGGTCAGATGGAAGGGATCTATGTCTGCGGCATCAGACTATGGGAGCATCAGACTACACAAAGTTTCTTTTGTAGTCTGTTACCATGGAGACTCAGATATTCATAGAAGCTGTAGATACAAAATAGGAGATTTGTTTTTAAAGAAGACGTTTTGTATAAATTGCTTATTTATTTCAGATGCTTTGGACCAAAAATAAAACATGGTCGTGCAGGTAGACAAAGCTTGAAATAGTGCCTAAACTGGGTATGAATGTAACAAACCCTCAGCTGTGAAAACCAATCACATCTGCATTATGGTTACTATATAGAACGGAAAACATAATGATGGACAAAGTGAATAGCGCCTTATCTCCGTATTCCTATACCATCTGGATATTGAACGTTTATTGACTGCAAGCAGAGCAGATGTGGCTGCATTAATGTACACAAATAATGGGGCCGCCGCCGGCCCCTCACACACCGCCTGCAATTAACTACAGCCATGTTGCTCATCTCTGGGATTGTGTGGAAGGATTTGGTCCTGTGACCTCGTTCCACCCCCTCCCCCCTCATGACATGAAATATCCAAACCTTGTGATGTCTGTGGGAATCAAGAGGAAGGCGGTGGGTTCGGAGGAGGGGGGTACATATAGACCTTTATGTTTTGTAAGAATTTCCGCCCTCCTCTTGCTTCCTGCTTCTCATCACTTCCTCCATTCTGCTCCTGATAGAAAATCCAGCTTGTTTCTCCTTTCAATCAGGAACCCCCCAGAGACATAAAAAGATGGACGAGTAGATAATGGGCGCATCAAAGGCCACGAAGCCCTCTGAGTGGAGGCCCCCTGACTTTCCTAGGAAGCCTAATAGTTCACAATAAAGCGGCATGGGACAGCTAGGGCAATTAGAGATGGCATCCTGGGCATTGTGTGGAAGGGACAGTGCTACAAACAAGAAGCCTCAAAGCGCTAAATGCCGGTCATTTATTTAAAAAAAAAAAAAACACAAAGAGAATGATCAGAAGACACCTGCCTATATACAACATAAATGTTCACATGGCGGAATTTTCATGCATTTGTCCTGGAATCCAGTAGGAACAGCTGCGGGTCCAAAACACTAGTGGCTGCCAGGCACTGATACCCCATGGACGAGTCATTTAAAAAATCTGAAGATGTATGAAAAGCAACACTGATTTACAAGTATTGTAATGCAGAAAACAGCCCAGAACTGGGGTACAAGAAAAAAAATAACCAGAGAGCGACAGAGGCGGGGCGGCAGAGGCGGGGCGGCAGAGGCAGAGGCGACAGAGGCAGAGGCGGGGCGGCAGAGGCGGGGCGGCAGAGGCGGGGCGGCAGAGGCGGGGCGGCAGAGGCGGGGCGACAGAGGCGGGGCGACAGAGGCGGGGCGACAGAGGCGGGGCGACAGAGGCGGGGCGACAGAGGCGGGGCGACAGAGGCGGGGCGACAGAGGCGGGGCGACAGAGGCGGGGCGACAGAGGCGGGGCGACAGAGGCAGAGCGACAGAGGCAGAGGCGACAGAGGCAGAGGCGGGGCGACAGAGGCAGAGGCGGGGCGACAGAGGCAGAGGCGGGGCGACAGAGGCAGAGGCGGGGCGACAGAGGCAGAGGCGGGGCGACAGAGGCGGGGCGACAGAGGCAGAGGCGGGGCGACAGAGGCAGAGGCGGGGCGACAGAGGCAGAGGCGGGGCGACAGAGGCAGAGGCGGGGCGACAGAGGCAGAGGCGGAGGCGACAGAGGCGGAGGCGACAGAGGCGGAGCAAAAGAGGCGGCGGCGCCGTGAAACAGGCGGCGCGAAAGAGGCGGCGCGAAAGAGGGAATCACTGTCTATGGGTGATATGAGAGCACCAATTAGAGACTTGTTGTCTTCAGGTTGGTATTTTAGACGGTTTGCAGTCTCATCAATGTCTACATGAGGTCTGTCCGTGATTACTTGTAGATAGTGAAAATGTCATAAAAAAGCATCAATTTTTTTTTATACCATCCCAACAGGTGGGCAGAGGGGCGATGAGAAGAAACAAATCTATATGAGTGCCACAAATAGAATGGTAATGTAGGTTTTGGCAGACACAAGAGGGCAACAGAGCTACAAAACCTCTAAGATGCCAGAAACTCATACAGCTGCAGAGTTAACGGCCTGCGTGTACACGGCAGAGAATACCTTAAAACATAACTTTTAATTAAACCAAATAAAAACCCCAATGAGGTATCAGATTAATGAAAGCAGACAAATACATATAACATACGTGGTTTCATGAACATGCAAAAATAACATATTAAGTGCCCACGACGTAACCAGTGCAAGATAAATGATTGGAAGGATCTCACCCTTGCCTTGAGAGACTTGTTGATGGAGGCACCGTATATAAATAATAAAGGTAATGGGAGAGGGACGGATGCATGGACCCCTCATCTTCCCTGATGTGCCCCATACAAAGACTCCTGCCATAACAAGGACAGTACCCAAGTGAAACCTAATATTGTCAAACCCACCACAGAGCTTATCCCTATGCAGTTCGGCCCTCTATTAGTGGCCTCTTCAGGGGATAATGGAGGTTTTGACCCACCACCAAGTCAGTCATGCTGGATGATGTTGTATGTAATATAACGTTCACTGAAGAGTCACTAGTGGATATAAATACTCATTGACGAAAAAGGCCTGAAGAGGATGTGAAGAATCGTTCTGATGAAAATGGTCAGAGCAGGATATGAAGAATTGTTCAGAAGAATGGTGCGAGAGGTGGATGTGAAAAAAATATTCTGGTGAAAATGCTCAGAGGAAGATATGAAAAATGGGGAGAAAGGCGGATGTGAAGAATCTTTTTGAAAGAAGGAGTCAGGGGCAGATCTGAAGGATTGCTCTGTTGATAAAAATGGCCAGAGGAAATTAATAATTGTTCTGAGGAATGGGGTGAAAGATGGATATGAAGCCCCACTGCATACAGCCAACCAATGCCAGCCCTGTGCTGATGAGGGCCTAAAACCCGAAACACGTGTCCACAGGTAGGAATTGGTTGGCTGTGTAAATTTAGAAACTAATCCGCAGCATTGCATGCTTGGCGGTTCCAAGCGCTGTGGATTAGACAGGGGTGGAAAGAGATGATTTGCATAGCTCCGCCTACTGCAAAGGATTCTGGGTAAACCTGCTATTCTTTGTATTATGCTGCTTGCAAGTACTTTCCGTTTCAGGAAAGCATCCACTTTGAAGAAAGGGGTCATAGGATGATGTGAAGAATCATTCTGGTCAAAGCAATCAGAGGAGGAAAATTGTTCTGAAGAATGGATTGAGAGACGGATATGAAGAATCATTTTGAAGAAAGGAGTCAGGGGTGGATGTGGTGAGACAAGGGTGTGAAGAATCGTCCTGATAAAAGTCATCAGCGCAGGATATGAAACATACTTTTGACAAACATGTGATGCACAGTCAAGAAAACTTCATCCGCATTCAATGCTGGAGTCCAACTAACATGTTCAGACAGACACCTAATTATTATGTGCAGGGGATACATTACAATTCCCCTTTAACAAAGGCATGTGCCATCACTGGAGAATAGAGGAGTCCGAGTATACCCAGCCTTCAGCCAACATCGGCCGTGAAGCCCAAGAAGACAATGACCCCTGTGAATCCTATCAAGAAGACTCCAGTAAAGCCGCAGAGGGCCAATCCAACCTCTGTTGTATGGGAAGCTTCAGGAGCGCTGGACAACTCTGCTACATCTAGCATAGTAGGATGACATGACGCTATGCACTACTGCCTATAAATAACTCATTAAACTTGAATTGACCTCACATTATTAATTCATCACCTCTGATGGGAATCTGACCTGTGTGAAGACCTTCGGTATATAATGACCCACTCTTTACCCCTGCGTGACCTCTGTGAAATCTAAGTGTGTCCTAAATTTTTCTACAAAGCATATGGAGGGCACATGAAGTACATCTGCCTTGCCTGGATATGGGGCTAAAGAGTAATTATATACAGAACTGCATGAGACTGTCAAAGTAGCACCCAATCTGGGAAGAAGAGCTGCAGTGTAAGGCTGTGTGCACACGTTGCGTTTTTTCCCGATAAAAACGCTATAAAAACGCATACAATAAGCATCCCATCATTTAGAATGAATTCCGCATGTTTTGTGCACATGATGCGTTTTTTCCGCGAAAAAAACGCATCGCAGTAAAAAACGCAGCATGTTCATTAATTTTGCGTTTTTTTTTGCGGATTTCCCACTACAAAATGCATTGGGAAGTGTCCGGAAAAAAACGCGTCAAATCCGCGGCAAAACCGCGGCAGAAACGCATGCGGTTTTCTTGCGGATTTCTTGCAGAAAATGTTCGTTTTTCTCAGGAATTTTCTGCGAGAAATCCTGAACGTGTGCACATAGCCTAAAGCACAAGGAAGATACAACACACGAGCCTGAGCCTCTGATGAGACAAAGGGTTGCTTGTGGCAGAAATCAACTTTCCATTCACAGACATCATAGTTGGCCTGTGCTGTGGAAGAAAAGCTTCAGTGTAAAGCATGGAGGAGAATGGGCCCAGCCTCAGAAATGATAGTTACAACACCTGAACAACAGATGAAACATAACTGCCTCCCTCCATTACTCGCTGCCTGGCATCTGATGGATTGATGAATATTCATTTCCTCGCTCCCTCTCCACTCATTACGACCCATTACAGGAGCTGAGCTGGTCAGCTGCACATTACTCCGCCATTACCCGAGGGGATGTAAAGTGCCGCACCCCATTCTAGCCGCTATTTCAATACTTTATATGCCGAGCAGGAAGGTTTTATGTAGCTTGGTAGGTTTTACAGTATGTGGATGGCGCTGACGGTGCCATGGTAGAGCCACCAGGACACACTGTACAAACATGGGGTCCTGTGACTGACACAGGAGGTCTAGCAGTGTGCAGCTGTTGAGGCTACCATAGTAACCTAAGAGCAATCACATCACGTACAGTGGCATGTAAAAGTTTGGGCACCCCTTGTCAAAATTTCTGTTATTGGGAACAGTTAAGAAAGTTGAAGATGATAAGTGATTTTTAAAAGGCCTAAAGTTACAGATGAAACATTTCCTTCGTATTTTAGGCAAAAAAATATATCTATTGTCATTTATTAAATTTTAAAAATTACAAAAAGGAAAGTGGGCTGATGCAAAAGATGCGCACCCTGCATGGTTAGTACCTAGCAGGACCCCATTTTGAAAGCCAGACAAGTGTCTTTCAATTCTTGTTTGACTGATTTTCATTCATTCATCTTCAATGGAAAAATTCTTCCAGTTCTGCGAGATTCCTGGGTTGTCTTGCATGCACTGCTATTTTGAGGTCTAGCCACAGACTTTCAATGATGTTCAAATCAGGGGACTGTGAGGGCCATTGTAAAACCTTCAGCTTGCGCCTTTTGAGATAGTCTATTGCTGATTTTGACGTGTTTTCAGGATCATTATCCATTTGTAGAAGCCATCTTCTTTTCAACTTCAGCTTTTTTTTTTTTTTTTACAGATGGTGTTGTGTTTGCATCAAGAATTTGTTGAAATTTCATTGAATCCATTCTTCCCTCTACCCATGAAATGTTCCTGTGCCAAAGGCTGCAACAACCCCAAAGCATGAATGATCCACCCCCATGTTTAATGGTTGGTGAGACGTTCTTTTCCTGAAATTATGTGCCCTTTTTTCTCCACACATACTTTGATCCTTGTAGCCAAAGAGTTCTTTTTTATCCTCATCGGTCCACAGGACTTGTTTCCAAAATGTATCAGGCTTGTTTAGATGTTCTTTTTCATACTTCAGACTCTGAATTTAATGGGGAGAATGCAGGAGAGGTTTTCTTCTAATGACTCTTCCATTAAGGTCATATTTGTGCTGGTGTCTCTGAACAGTAGAGCATTGTACCACAACTCCAGAGTCTGGTAAATCTTTCTGAAGGTCATTTGCAGTCAAGTGGGGGTTTAATTTTGCCTCTAGCAATCCTACAAGCAGCTGTCGCTGAAATTGTGCTTGGTTTTCCAGACCTTATCTTGACCTCCACTGTTCCTATTAACTCCCATTTCTTAATTACATTTTGAACTGAGGAAAGGGCAACATGAAAACGCTTTGCTATAGTCTTATAGCCTTCTCCTGCTTTGTGGGCCTCCACCATTCTCAAAGGGCTAGGCAGTTGCTTCAAAGAAAACATGGCTGCTGCTTTTTAGCACAAGGTTAGAGAAGGCTGAATTTTTATAAAGCTGGGAAATTTGCATCACATGGCCTGTCCTAATGATGATAGTGAACAAAGTAGAAAAATCATCAATGGCACTCCAGAGGAGATCGATGAGGTGCCTAGGTGAACTCAGGAAATCTGGAAGTTGACGTGATGAGGACGGAGTGGGCAGCGATATCCCTGCTCACTTACACAATGTAGTGTACAACCTCTTTACCTGTTCACAATAACAGAGATTTTGCCAGTGGGTGCCCAAACTTTTACATGCCGCTGTAGATGACTGCAGAAGTTATGGACAAGAAAAAGGAGAGGCCAAAGTGAAGATGTGCAATATAGGTTAGCTGATAATGGCTACCGAGCCAAAAGTACTATGGAAGAGGGGGTGCTGAGAAAAAGGAGAGAGACAGAGAGAAAGGGAACCAAGCAGAGAGAAATGAGGCAAGAGAACCAGCCAGGAAAAAAAATGGGTAGGAGGACAAGCACAGGCAGACAGAGATTAGGCAATGGATGGGAGAGTGAGCTAGGCAGGCAGGCAAAGACCGGGTGGGAGGAGAAAGCGAGCCAGGCAGGCAGACAGGGTGGGAGAGCGAGTCAGGCAGGCAGGGTGGGAAAGCGAGCCAGGCAGGCAGACAGACAGACAGGGTGGGAAAGCGAGCCAGGCAGGCAGACAGACAGACAGACAGGGTGGGAAAGCGAGCCAGGCAAACAGACAGACAGACAGGGTGGGAAAGCGAGCCAGGCAGGCAGACAGACAGACAGACAGGGTGGGAAAGCGAGCCAGGCAGGCAGACAGACAGACAGACAGGGTGGGAAAGCGAGCCAGGCAGGCAGACAGACAGACAGACAGGGTGGGAAAGCGAGCCAGGCAGGCAGACAGACAGACAGGGTGGGAAAGCGAGCCAGGCAGGCAGACAGACAGGATGGGAAAGTGAGCCAGGCAGGCAGACAGACAGGGTGGGAAAGTGAGCCAGGCAGGCAGACAGACAGGGTGGAAGAGTGAGCCAGGCAGCCAGACAAGGTGGGAGAGCGAGATAGGCAGGCAGACAGACAGGGTGGGACAGCGAGCCAGGCAGGCAGACAGACAAGGTGGGAGAGCGAGATAGGCAGGCAGACAGACAGGGTGGGAGAGCGAGCCAGGCAGGCAGACAGACAAGGTGGGAGAGCGAGATAGGCAGGCAGACAGACAGGGTGGGAGAGCGAGCCAGGCAGGCAGACAGACAAGGTGGGAGAGCGAGATAGGCAGGCAGACAGACAGGGTGGGAGAGCGAGCCAGGCAGGCAGACAGACATGGTGGGAGAGCGAGATAGGCAGGCAGACAGACATGGTGGGAGAGCGAGATAGGCAGGCAGACAGACATGGTGGGAGAGCGAGTCAGGCAGGCAGACAGACATGGTGAGAGAGCGAGCCAGGCAGGCGATTGCACGAGCCAGGAAGGCAGTGATCTTGCGGGTGGGAGAGCAAGCGAGACAGGAAGAGACCCTCGAGCAAGCTGGACAGACAGAGACCGGGGAAGGAGGGCAAGCGTACCAGGCATACAAAGATAGGGCAGGTGAGCAACCCAGACGGAGATGGGGCGAGCAAGCAAGTGAGCCATGCAGAAATTGGGTTGGGACAGACAAAAAGTAATCTGGTGATAGTCATCATCATCCTCTTAGGCTACTTCCACACTTCCGTCGTTTGGGCTACGTCGCAATGTGTCGTTTTGGAGAAAAAAAACGCATCCTGCAAAGTTGCCCACAGGATGCGTTTTTTTCTCCACAGTTCAATGTAACTTTTTATTGTGCAACGTGTCCGCCATTTTCGACCGCGCATGCTCCGCCCCCTCCTCCCCGCTCATCACAATGGGCAGCGGATGCGTTGTAAAACTGCATCCGCTGCCCACGTTGTGCTAAATTTAGCACAACGTCCGTCGGGCCGACAGTTTGCGACGGCCCCGTACCGACGGAAGTGTGAAAAGTAGCCTTAGAAACAAGGGTCAGCCGTGCCCCCATTGCAGTCGCACAGTGCTGTGTGACTATGTATATGTCTACTTGTTCTGTGCCCCCATCTAGATGGAGAGTGTACTCAGACGTGCTCCCTTTAATGAAATTTGGTGCATCTTTCAGCTGTCATGCGACGTTGCAAAAAATGTCCTCCAATCAAGGATCGGACACAACCAGAGACGCTCTGACAACTATTTAAAAAGATGGCGCTGGCTGAGACTTAACACCAAAAGTTTGAGCAAGCTGAGCAGAAGTCTTATGCTAGAATTCTGTCAAATACTGTGTGATGAATCCGGACGGCAATGCCAAAACTGCAGCGAAGACTGACACAGAATTATAGCAAGATATGTCTGCTCAAACATGTACCCCACATGTATCAATAAGTGGGGGAGTCCTGCTAGAATCCCAACACTGAGGATAGGGGGATCCATCGTGCGTCATCACAGACACACAGGGGTGCATTCCCAGCCATAACTGATATACAGCGCAGTATAAAGTAAGTGAACCCCGAGGACAGATGATTGTGGGGATGCCACTACCTTTGTGCCTGAATGCACTGGGGGAAAACGGACACTGCGTCCCACGATGGCCCCAGTGCAACAATACAAGGTGAAAATATTCAGCGCTAGCAGGAGCTGCGACGGCGGAGCTAACACTTCACAGGTGAGAATCAGGGAGATGCAGATTTCCAGCATATTCTCACACTTTATTACACTACACGGCTGCGCTTCTCACAAGAGGTGACGAAAACTGGAATTATAGCTCATTAGAGCCACAGATATAGCAGACTCGATCTTACTTGGGACTGCTAGTAGGGTGGATTTTTTTTTTTTTTTTTAAAGAAGTACAAACAAAGGTGCTCCGAGTTTAATGGTAGATGTGGCTCTGTTACATCCATAGCCTAATATATGAAGCCAATTACAGGGGACTCCAAAAACAGTAAAAAAAAAGCAGCATAGTAAATGGCCAAGTAACCCCAGATAGGTGGCACTACATGAACTTTTGCAGTAACACAGGCACGGCACCCCCTAGTGGACAATGACTAACATTGCTAAAAAATAAATTAAAAAAATTGCACAACCAGGAAACATGAAAATTACTGCCATCTCTACTGCCCCAAACTTAGGGGAGCAGAGGAAGAGCTCCACTGGCATAGTGGCACGGAGATAGTATACTGCAATATATGGGACAGTGACTGTTTGCAGCGGTCAGATGCCGATGATGAACGCTGGGACAGACACGGTTAGCGAATCAGTAAGGCAAGTTTGACTTCTCTTATTATTTTAACCTGTTCAGTGCTCTTCAGATGTCCACATCTGAAGAGCGATGATCGGGCAGCTTCACATCCCAACATAGAGATGTACCCGACATAGATATGACCAATGCCTAACATAGAACATACCCTCGCGTGGGACAAGCACGCTACCATGCAGGGGATGTGAACTTGCCACAGCAGTGCCATATCACAAGCAACTATGTCAAATCCAAAGGTGATGCCCGATACTTATTCTAGCTCCCTATAGGTCCCCGACAGCTCCACGGCCCCGAGCCAGCCTCCCATTGTACTGCCCTCATGTCACATCCTGCCCAGGTACAAGACAATGGCCAGCACCCTCTTTGGAGTTGGGTCTCCATAGCTCACCCCTGTGCCAAGGCTGCAGAGGGCATCATAACTATATGTACAGCCCTAGAGTGATACATGGAGTGTATACTCCTATAGTGATAGTGTGTGCAAAACTGGATAGCGCTGCGGAATATGTTAGCGCTATATAAAAATAAAGATTATTATTATAAAAATGAGGAACACCATACTATATATACTGCCCTATAGTGTTTGATGGAGAGCAGGCATTACATGCTGTATATACTCCTATAGTGAGACAAGGAGAACCATACAAAATATACTGCCCTATAGTGCTATATAGAGTACAGGCATTACATACTTTATATACTCCTATAGTGAGAACCATACAAAATATACTGCCCTATAGTGTTTGATGGAGAGCAAGCATTACATACTTTATATACTCCTACAGTGAGACAAGGAGAACCATACAAAATATACTGCCCTATAGTGCTATATAGAGTACAGGCATTACATATATACTCCTACAGTGAGATGTAAAGCAGGATCATCACATATAGAGTCCTATAGTTGCATTTGGAGCCCCATAAATACATATACAGACCCACAGTGAGATAAGGAGCACGATAACTAGCCATACGACCCTATTGGAGGTATTGAGCACTGTCATCATTTATAGCACCCTATAGATGTATGGGTTACAATTATTACATTTATACTCCTATAAAGAATATTTGCAACTTACAAATACTAAATACGGTATATATATCTCAAGGGGATGCATCTATAGTGATATGTGGTCACATACAACATCCTATATACCTTCCTATAGTGTTACATATGTATGGATGGTATGTGTATATATATAAGGCTATATCACCGCAGGGCTAGATACTGTAGCGATGTATGTAGGGTATGTGTATATATATATATAGGGCTATATCACTGCACGGCTATATACCGTAGTGATGTATGGAGGCTGTATACATATAGGGCTATATACTGATGTATGGAGGCTGTATACATGTGTATATATAGGGCTATATACTGATGTATGGAGGCTGTATACATATATATAGGGCTTTATACTGATGTATGGAGGCTGTATACATATATATAGGGCTATATACTGATGTATGGAGGCTGTATACATATATATAGGGCTATATACTGATGTATGGAGGCTGTATACATATATATAGGGCTATATACTGATGTATGGAGGCTGTATACATGTATATATAGGGCTATATACTGATGTATGGAGGCTGTATACATGTGTATATATAGGGCTATATACTGATGTATGGAGGCTGTATACATGTGTATATATAGGGCAATATACTGATGTATGGAGGCTGTATACATGTGTATATATAGGGCAATATACTGATGTATGGAGGCTGTATACATGTATATATATAGGGCAATATACTGATGTATGGAGGCTGTATACATGTATATATAGGGCAATATACTGATGTATGGAGGCTGTATACATGTATATATAGGGCAATATACTGATGTATGGAGGCTGTATACATGTATATATAGGGCAATATACTGATGTATGGAGGCTGTATACATGTATATATAGGGCAATATACTGATGTATGAAGGCTGTATACATAGGGCTATATACTGATGTATGGAGGCTGTATACATGTGTATATATAGGGCAATATACTGATGTATGGACGCTGTATACATATATATAGGGCTATATACTGATGTATGGAGGCTGTATACATGTATATATAGGGCTATATACTGATGTATGGAGGCTGTATACATGTGTATATATAGGGCTATATACTGATGTATGGAGGCTGTATACATATATATAGGGCAATATACTGATGTACGGAGGCTGTATACATGTATATATAGGGCTATATACTGATGTATGGAGGCTGTATACATATATATAGGGCTATATACTGATGTATGGAGGCTGTATACATATATATAGGGCAATATACTGATGTACGGAGGCTGTATACATGTATATATAGGGCTATATACTGATGTATGGAGGCTGTATACATATATATAGGGCTATATACTGATGTACGGAGGCTGTATACATATATATAGGGCTATATACTGATGTATGGAGGCTGTATACATATATATAGGGCTATATACTGATGTATGGAGGCTGTATACATATATATAGGGCTATATACTGATGTATGGAGGCTGTATACATATATATAGGGCTATATACTGATGTATGGAGGCTGTATACATGTATATATAGGGCTATATACTGATGTATGGAGGCTGTATACATGTGTATATATAGGGCTATATACTGATGTATGGAGGCTGTATACATGTGTATATATAGGGCAATATACTGATGTATGGAGGCTGTATACATGTGTATATATAGGGCAATATACTGATGTATGGAGGCTGTATACATGTATATATATAGGGCAATATACTGATGTATGGAGGCTGTATACATGTATATATAGGGCAATATACTGATGTATGGAGGCTGTATACATGTATATATAGGGCAATATACTGATGTATGGAGGCTGTATACATGTATATATAGGGCAATATACTGATGTATGGAGGCTGTATACATGTATATATAGGGCAATATACTGATGTATGAAGGCTGTATACATAGGGCTATATACTGATGTATGGAGGCTGTATACATGTGTATATATAGGGCAATATACTGATGTATGGACGCTGTATACATATATATAGGGCTATATACTGATGTATGGAGGCTGTATACATGTATATATAGGGCTATATACTGATGTATGGAGGCTGTATACATGTGTATATATAGGGCTATATACTGATGTATGGAGGCTGTATACATATATATAGGGCAATATACTGATGTACGGAGGCTGTATACATGTATATATAGGGCTATATACTGATGTATGGAGGCTGTATACATATATATAGGGCTATATACTGATGTATGGAGGCTGTATACATATATATAGGGCAATATACTGATGTACGGAGGCTGTATACATGTATATATAGGGCTATATACTGATGTATGGAGGCTGTATACATATATATAGGGCTATATACTGATGTACGGAGGCTGTATACATGTATATATAGGGCTATATACTGATGTATGGAGGCTGTATACATGTGTATATATAGGGCAATATACTGATGTATGGACGCTGTATACATATATATAGGGCTATATACTGATGTATGGAGGCTGTATACATGTATATATAGGGCTATATACTGATGTATGGAGGCTGTATACATATATATAGGGCTATATACTGATGTATGGAGGCTGTATACATGTATATATAGGGCTATATACTGATGAATGGAGGCTGTATACATGTGTATATATAGGGCTATATACTGATGTATGGAGGCTGTATACATATATATAGGGCTATAGACTGATGTATGGAGGCTGTATACATATATATAGGGCTATATACTGATGTATGGAGGCTGTATACATGTATATATAGGGCTATATACTGATGGAAACAGGAACACATGGGCTACTTGCACAGTGAACAAGTCTGTATGATCATGTTCACACACCACCAAGAAACCTGAAGACACAAGTGTATATATAGGGCTATATACTGATGTATGGAGGCTGTATACATGTGTATATATAGGGCAATATACTGATGTATGGACGCTGTATACATATATATAGGGCTATATACTGATGTATGGAGGCTGTATACATGTATATATAGGGCTATATACTGATGTATGGAGGCTGTATACATATATATAGGGCTATATACTGATGTATGGAGGCTGTATACATGTATATATAGGGCTATATACTGATGAATGGAGGCTGTATACATGTGTATATATAGGGCTATATACTGATGTATGGAGGCTGTATACATATATATAGGGCTATAGACTGATGTATGGAGGCTGTATACATATATATAGGGCTATATACTGATGTATGGAGGCTGTATACATATATATATAGGGCTATATACTGATGGAAACAGGAACACATGGGCTACTTGCACAGTGAACAAGTCTGTATGATCATGTTCACACACCACCAAGAAACCTGAAGACACAAGTGTATATATAGGGCTATATACTGATGTATGGAGGCTGTATACATATATATAGGGCTATAGACTGATTAATGGAGGCTGTATACATATATATAGGGCTATATACTGATGTATGGAGGCTGTATACATGTGTATATATAGGGCTATATACTGATGTACGGAGGCTGTATACATACATATAGGGCTATATACTGATGTATGGAGGCTGTATACATATATAGGGCTATATACTGATGTATGGAGGCTGTATACATACATATAGGGCTATATACTGATGTATGAAGGCTGTATACATATATATAGGGCTATATACTGATGTATGGAGGCTGTATACATATATATAGGGCTATATACTGATGTATGGAGGCTGTATACATATATATAGGGCTATATACTGATGTATGGAGGCTGTATACATATATAGGGCTATATACTGATGTATGGAGGCTGTATACATACATATAGGGCTATATACTGATGTATGGAGGCTGCATACATACATATAGGGCTATATACTGATGTATGGAGGCTGTATACATACATATAGGGCTATATACTGATGTATGGAGGCTGTATACATGTGTGTATATATATATATATATATAGGGCTATATACTGATGTATGGAGGCTGTATACATACATTTAGGGCTATATACTGATGTATGGAGGCTGTATACATACATATAGGGCTATATACTGATGTATGGAGGCTGTATACATATATATAGGGCTATATACTGATGTATGGAGGCTGTATACATATATAGGGCTATATACTGATGTATGGAGGCTGTATACATACATATAGGGCTATATACTGATGTATGGAGGCTGTATACATATATATAGGGCTATATACTGATGTATGGAGGCTGTATACATATATATAGGGCTATATACTGATGTATGGAGGCTGTATACATATATATAGGGCTATATACTGATGTATGGAGGCTGTATACATGTGTGTGTATATATATATATATATATATATATATATGGCTATATACTGATGTATGGAGGCTGTATACATACATTTAGGGCTATATACTGATGTATGGAGGCTGTATACATACATATAGGGCTATATACTGATGTATGGAGGCTGTATACATATATATAGGGCTATATACTGATGTATGGAGGCTGTATACATATATATAGGGCTATATACTGATGTATGGAGGCTGTATACATACATATAGGGCTATATACTGATGTATGGAGGCTGTATACATATATATAGGGCTATATACTGATGTATGGAGGCTGTATACATATATATAGGGCTATATACTGATGTATGGAGGCTGTATACATACATATAGGGCTATATACTGATGTATGGAGGCTGTATACATATATATAGGGCTATATACTGATGTATGGAGGCTGTATACATATATATAGGGCTATATACTGATGTATGGACGCTGTATACTTGTGTGTAGCTGCATATACACATTACTCTGATGATACACACACTATACACACTGCCCTATGGAGACATACAGGACACTGTGCCTCAGCTCCCCGCACCCCTCTCGTACTTTGCACAGTTTGGGGGACTCACCTCCCTGTACCCGGGATCTGTCGGGTTAAAGTCGCTGCTCCTGGGTCTCAGGGACAGTTCCAAGTGCGGGACATTGTGCAGCCAGTAAACCCACCAGGGAGTAATGTATTCCACGCGTGCAGCCGCCATGCCCCCGGCTTATCTTCCCGGGACCGGAGTTCACATCCCCGGCACTGCCGGACACTGAGCCTGAGTGTGAGGGAAGAGAGGGCGGGAGCGCGCAGCGCGTACCATCCGGGGGGTTGCGCGCCCGCGCAGCGCGTTCCATTTGCTAGAAGCAGAGGGGTCGCTCCCGCGTGCCACTCACGGGGTGGGGTGGGGGGGATAAGGTGCTGATTGGGAGTGTCAGCCTGTTATGGCAGTAATATTAGGGTCACTAATATTTGATGTGATGTAAATATCATTTATTCTAACATTTATATCATATTTAGGGAGAAGGTTCATGGAGACATGCATACATACCGAATGCGATACATTTTTTTAGAGGAAGCGGTAGTCCGAAAAGATGTCTTTGGTTCAGGCCGATTAGCCAACATCAAGCCCCCGATACCCTGCTATATAGGAGGGTCCTAGAGGGCACAGCGAGAAGTTATGGCCGATCTTGGGGCTAGGAATAGCCCTTTAAAAGGGACTTATCACAGGGTCGTTTTGGCTCTTATTTTATTCTTGCTGTTCCCCATAGTATTCCGTTGTTTTGTTTTTTTACTAAATCCGCTATTCGGTTTCAGAGATACAGACCTTTATATTTAGTGCTAATTATTATGACAAGGGGGCGTGGCTCAGTGGCTATTCGGGGGCGTGTCTAGGCTGTTCTGCCACAGGTCCTTGGAGAGAGCCTAAATAATAAGACCCATATCTCTGGAACCATATGGAGGATTTTTTATAAAACAAAAAGTAGAATACTCAGAGGAGCAGCGGGAATAAAGATAAGAACAAAACCGGTCCACTTTTGGCCTGGTGACAAGTCCTTTTTAAGATATAAGGTCTGATGACATCATTTATCAAAATCTGCCTTCATAATACCCTGGCGCATAGGAGGGGTTATAGAGGGCAGATGCCATTCCTCAAAATGTTATGGCATATCTAGGAGCCAGGAATACAGTTGTGGCTAAAAGTATTGACACCCCTGCAATTCTGTCAGATAATACTCATTTTCTTCCTGAAAATGATTGCAAACACAAATTGTTTGTTATTATTATCTTCATTAAATGAAAAAAACCCAAAAAGACTTGTCCTAAAGCCAAATTGGATATAATTCCACACCAAACATAAAAAAGGGAATGGACAAAAGTATTGGCACTGTTCGAAAAATCATGTGATGCTTCTCTAATTTGTGTAATTAACAGCACCTGTAACTTACCTGTGGCCCCTAACAGGTGTTGGCAATAACTAAATCACACTTGCAGCCAGTTGACATGGATTAAGAGTATGTGCACACGTTGCGGATTCTCTGCGGATCTGCAGCGTTTTTTGAGGTGTAGAAACACTGCAGATCCGCAATTGATTTACAGTACAATGTAAATCAATGAGAAGAAAAATTGCTGTGCACACTTTGCGGAAAATCCACTGCCGAAATGCTGCGGTTTAAAAGAAGTAGCATGTCACTTCTTTTTTGTGAATCTGCAGAGTTTTTGTACCCATTCATTATAGAAAACCGCAGGGGTAAAAAAAAAAACGCAGCAAATCCGCAAGAAAACCGCAGCAAAAACGTACAAAAAATGCTGCGGAACCGCACAAAAAATGTGACAAATCCGCAGCTGCGTTTTCTGCCAGGAGGTGCAGAATCCGCACCAGAAATTCCTAAGCCTAATCCGCAACGTGTACACATAGCCTAACGTTGACTCAACCTCTGTCCTGTGTCCTTGTGTGTACCACATTGAGCATGGAGAAAAGAAAGAAGACCAAAGAACTGTCTGAGGACTTGAGAAACCAAATTGTGAGGAAGCATGAGCAATCTCAAGGCTACAAGTACATCTCCAAAGACCTGAACGTTCCTGTGTCTACCGTGCGCAGGGTCATCGAGAAGTTTAAAGCCCATGGCACTGTGGCTAACCTCCCTAGATGTGGACGGAAAAGAAAAATTGACAAGAGATTTCAAAGCAAGATTGTGCGGATGTTGGATAAAGAACCTCGACTAACATCCAAACAAGTTCAAGCTGCCCTGCAGTCCGAGGGTACAACAGTGTCAACCCATACTATCCGTCGGCGTCTGAATGAAAAGGGACTGTATAGTAGGAGACCCAGGAAGACCCAATTTCTTACCCCGAGACATAAAAAAGCCAGGCTGGAGTTTGCCAAAACTTACCTGAAAAAGCCTAAAACGTTTTGGAAGAATGTTCTCTGGTCAGATGAGACAAAAGTAGAGCTTTTTGGGCAAAGGCATCAACATAGAGTTTACAGGAGAGAAAAAAAGAGGCATTCAAAGAAAAGAACACGGTCCCTACAGTCAAACATGGCGGAGGTTCCCTGATGTTTTGGGGTTGCTTTGCTGCCTCTGGCACTGGACTGCTTGACCGTGTGCATGGCATTATGAAGTCTGAAGACTACCAACAAATTTTGCAGCATAATGTAGGGCCCAGTGTGAGAAAGCTGGGTCTCCCTCAGAGTCCATGGGTCTTCAAGCAGGACAATGACCCAAAACACACTTCAAAAAGCACTAGAAAATGGTTTGAGAGAAAGCACTGGAGACTTCTAAGGTGGCCAGCAATGAGTCCAGACCTGAATCCCATAGAACACCTGTGGAGAGATCTAAAAATGGCAGTTTGGAGAAGGCACCCTTCAAATATCAGGGACCTGGAGCAGTTTGCCAAAGAAGAATGGTCTAAAATTCCAGCAGAGCATTGTAAGAAACTCATTGATGGTTACCGGAAAAGTTGGTCGCAGTTATTTTGGCTAAAGGTTGGGTAGCCAAGTATTAGGCTGAGGGTGCCAATACTTTTGTCTGGCCCATTTTTGGAGTTTTGTGTGAAATGATCAATGTTTTGCTTTTTGCTTCTTTCTCTTTTGTGTTTTTTCATTTAAGACAAATTAAATGAAGATAATAATACCAAAGAATTTGTGATTGCAATCATTTTCAGGAAGAAACTGAGTATTATCTGACAGAATTGCAGGGGTGTCAATACTTTTGGCCCCAACTGTACCCCTTGAAGACTATAGAGTTGAGAGGGGCTGGCTGCCCACCTTATAGTCTGGCACATTGAGGGGGTCATAATGAGCAGAACATGGATGGTCACAGTCACAGAACAGCGTCTTCTACCTACCATGTGCCATTAATATTGTCTATGTGGCAGAAGAACCTTGGTGCCCCTCTAGACACCAGTGCCCAGGTTCGAATGCTACCTTAGCACACAGGTGGACAGTCATGTATTCACCAATCACCAATATTAAGTCCTCCAGCCATCTCAGCCCTTGTTGTCGTAATTTTGCTTTTTGTCTTTGATGATTTTGAGGATAAATACTAGATCAATTTGGTATTTTAGAACCCAATTCATTGGACTTCGAGATCTAGTATCACAAGACGCTTTGTGGTGCTGCACGTCTAGCCATCTTGTAGTCACACGTCCCTCATTAAAGTCACAGGGCTGTAATTAGGCCGGTAATTATATTTTATTTTGTCGTAGAAAGCACATTGACTCACAGCGAGCTTCTTGTTATCCCCACAATATTAATGAGATCCTCGTTGTATTCGCTCGTGACTCATCCCGGACCCTCATTAAGATACCTTAGCGCTCCATACAAGGGGGGCGTTAACAGTGACCTGCCCGAGACCGGCCAATAACGCAAAATACGACTATAAAGAAGCTGCAAAATTCAAAGGGACCCGATATACAAACCATTACTAGTAGTGCCGGCTAATGTCCCCATAACAGTGCCAGCCACCAAAACACTTAAAGGGGTATTCCAGGAACCCACCAAATTATGTCAGACACGGATGTATGAATCCAGCCTAAGGCTACGTTCACACGTTGCATATTTGGAAACACACCTGTCTGGTGCAACTTTTACCCATTCATTTCGATGGGGAACGTAAATCCACAGGTTAGATCACTGAACCTGGAGTTGCTTTTTTGTGCTCCTTTGGTGCGTTTACCCCAAGAAAAACAAACATAAAAATGCATTAAATACGAGTACACATTTTTATTTTTTTTTTAGATATCCATAGCCAAACACAACCTGTGAACCAGGCCTACAAGAAATTCTTGTTTTGGCTTTGTTTCCCACAGCAACCAATCACAGTGCAGCTTTCATTTTTCAAGTGTATAATTCTAAATGAAAGCTGAGCTGTGATTGGTTGTTCGGGGCAACAAAGCCAGATTTTTTTTTTTTTGCGTATAAATCTACTCCTAAGGCTGAATTCAGACATCTGCGCACAAATAGTCTAGAGAAAAAAAAAAAATATATATATATATATATATATATATATATATATTCTCTTTTACACATCCTGATGTTTCTGGTACTGGAAAAAAACAGTATCGGTGTTATCCATGAACGTGTGTATGTGTGCGTCCTTCGCGTGATATGTGCTGGAATATAAAGCAGAAAGGAAATGACAGATGTTTCAGTGTTAACGATGTGCGCAGAAAGAGATATCTATTTAATTACCTATGTGTAGTTTACTTTACAAACTAATAAATACATTTCAAAAATTACGTGGTGTTCCCCATCTATCTATCTATCTATCTATCTATCTATCTATCTATCTATCTATCTAATATATAATTGCCTAGAATACTACTTCCTGCAATTTGTGCCAACTTCCGTGGCTTTGTCCGGAGCTAATGTCCGGAGCTAATGTCCGGAGCTAATGTGCGGAGATAATGTCCAGAGCTAATGTCCGGAGCTAATGTCCGGAGATAAGTGACGTCAACAGTGTCCAGTGTCTGATTGGTTGCCGCCTGCTGCGAGCGACCAATCAGAAACGTGCCGTACTGTGACACACTCCGCCCGCCATTTTGGTGTGATTTTTGCATTTTTACCTCACAGCAAGTTTCTACTGCGTGGAGGCGGGCCCAGTGACGTTGCTCTTCAAGCTCCTGCCGAATTTCAAGTATATATGGATTCTAGACTCCCGATTCTTTAGAATCGGGCTGCCATCTAGTATATATATATATATATATATATATATATATGTCTAAGGGTCACTTCCATCACGGTTATTCATTCGCTGATTGGTCCCGGCAGCCATGACAGGCAACTGGCGAGACCAATCAGCGACGGGTACAGTCCGGAATAAAATGGCCTATGCGGCATCAATAGTAAAAAATGTAATGTTAAAAATAATTAAAAAAAATAAAAAATAAACCTGCTATACTCACCCTCTGTTGTCCGCTGAGCGGCCCCCGCCGGCCGCCATCTTCCGCTGCACTTTCCGGTGGCAAAGATGGTATGGCAGAAGGACCTGCCATGACAATATCAGAAAAAGTTTGGTCCGGCCGCACCCTAAAATATAAATATCGTCTCTATGGACATGAGGGCGCACGTCCTCACCAGGGGTCCATCCCAGACAAAAGATCCAAATGCAAATGAAGAGAAGGACAGCGCCACACCAGGAAGTGAAAAAGCAGCTCACATTTTATTCTGCCTCCTGCGGCAGTGACCGCGACGTCATCACAGGTCCTGCGCCCATACCAACGCTGGGACCGGAAGCTGCCGTGGACTACAAGGGGCCTTCGGAAAGGTGAGTATATGTTTTTTATTTTTTCACCTGTGACAAACGTGACTGGCCAATATACTACGTGGCTCTGTGCTGTATACTACTTCGCTGTGCAATAAACTATGTGGCTCTGTGCTGTATACTACGTCACTGGGCAATATACTACGTCACTGGGCAATATACTACGTTACTGGCCAACATACTACGTGGCTCTGTGCTATATACTACGTCGCTGTGCGATATACTACGTGGCTGGGCAATATACGTGACTGGCCAATATACTACGTGACTGCGCAATATACTACGTGACTGGGCAATATACCACGTAACTGGCCAATATACTACGTGGCTGCGCAATATACTACGTGGCTGGGCAATATACTACGTGACTGCGCAATATACTACGTGACTGGGAAATATACCACATAACTGGCCAATATACTACGTGGCTGCGCAATATACTACGTGGCTGGGCAATATACTACGTGGCTGGGCAATATACTACGTGGCTGGACAATATACTACGTGGCTGGGCAATATACTACGTCACTGGGCAATGTACTACGTGACTGGGCAATATACTACGTGGCTGGGCAATATACTACGTGGCTGGGCAATGTACTACATGACTGGGCAATATACTACGTGACTGGGCAATATACTACGTGGCTGGGCAATATACTATGAGGGCTGGGCAATATACTACGTGACTGGGCAATATACTACGTCACTGGGCAATGTACTACGTGACTGGGCAATATACTACGTGGCTGGGCAATATACTATGAGGGCTGGGCAATATACTACATGGACATGCATATTCCAGAATACCCGATGCGTTAGAATCGGGCCACCATCTAGTGTTTTTTTGATAACCAGCCAAGGTAAAGCTGACAGATGGGGGCCGATATTATCAGGCTGGGAAGGTTCATGAATATTGGGCCCTTCCCAGCCTAAAAATACCAGTCCCTAGCCACCCCAGAATTGGCACATCACATGAAATGCATTCAATTCCAGTCCGTGTCACACAGACGGCACATGTAAATCACACTTTATGTCATCCATGTCCATGTGTGAACACACAGACATGTGCCTGCGATTTGTGTGAAAACTGTCCCCACACGCACTAAAAACACCGACTTGTGAAGGGGGCCTTCGGTGTATATTGCAACTCAAGGGTCTCCATGCAAAATAAGAACGGGCCGGGGTGTGACTGCTACCTGAATGCCCCCTATAGCCATGCCAATGCTTACTATTACAGCTCTCAGGACCCCCAGATAATCGTAGCTGTGTGAAAACACTATGGCTGCATGTCACAAGCTGTCCAATGCAAAGGGTTAACATGTATGCAAATGGGCAAATGGGAAGTAGTTACTGGCTGAGCATAGCCAGACTGGCTGCCGAAACCCCCCTGGCCATCAGCTGATACTGATGTCAGAGACCCTCCAGATGCAGAAGTGAATGCAGCCAGATTACACTTTTAAGGCCTCATTCAGATGTCAGCTTTTCACGTATGAGCGCCATCTGTGGTTTTCACGGATTCCGCTGGCACCTGTGATAGTGTATGGGGCCATGCACAGGCGGAAAATCGCATCATGTCTGATTTTAAACATCTGATCTTTGGAGCAAAATAGGCAAAACGAAAGACTAATGGTTCGGCGAAAAAAACAAACGGACGGCACTAGGATGACATCCAGTCATGGTCCAATTTTCACAGTGTCAGAAAGGAGAAGGTGGGAAACGTTTTATCCTTCACCATGTGTGAGAAAGACTGATGATCAAAGTAACCGGAAGTCTGAATGAGGCCTTATAAAGGCTTCTGTTCTTTACCGTTCTTTCCTACAATTGGAATGATGAGTGACAACTCTCGGTTCTCCACAAGAAAAAATAAAAATCGAATTAATAGTGCAAGCTGAGGTAAGTAAAGGGATGGTGGCACTGCCGCCTGCTCGGCTGGCAGAAAGTTGGCAGCACAACGTGGAGCAGCCGTGTCATTAGAGATAAGGTGATAGATTTGCCAGCTCTGTATGTCGGTCCAGGAAGCTTCATAGTAGTGGAAACCTCCCGGCTTCAAGAAAGAGAGGTCAGGTTTCCTGAGTGCCGCGTCCGGAATACTCCTGTGTGCCGTGTCCGGAATACTCCTGCGTGCCGTGTCCGGAATACTCCTGCGTGCCGTGTCCGGAATACTCCTGCGTGCCGCGTCCGGAATACTCCTGCGTGCCGTGTCCGGAATACTCCTGCGTGCCGTGTCCGGAATACTCCTGCGTGCCGTCTCCGGGGTACTCCTGGGTGCAGTGTCCGGAATACTGCTGCGTGCCGTGTCCGGAATACTCCTGCGTGCCGTGTCCGGGGTACTCCTGGGTGCCGTTTCCGGGGTACTCCTGCGTGTAGTGTCCGGGGTACTCCTGCGTGTAGTGTCCGGGGTACTCCTGCGTGCCGTGTCCGAATACTCCTGGGTGCAGTGTCTGGAATGCTCCTGGGTGCCGTGTCCGGAATGCTCCTGCGTGCAGTGTCCGGAATGCTCCTGCGTGCAGTGTCCGGAATGCTCCTGCGTGCAGTGTCACTCCTGCGTGGCATGTTCGGGGTACTCCTGGGTGCCGTGTCCGGGGTACTCCTGCGTGTAGTGTCCGGGGTACTCCTGCGTGTAGTGTCCGGGGTACTCCTGCGTGTAGTGTCCGGGGTACTCCTGCGTGCAGTGTCAATCCTGCGTGCCGTGTCCGAATACTCCTGGGTGCCGTGTCCGGAATGCTCCTGGGTGCCGTGTCCGGAATGCTCCTGCGTGCAGTGTCACTCCTGCGTGCCATGTTCGGGGTACTCCTGGGTGCCGTGTCCGGAATACTCCTGGGTGCCATGTCCGGGGTACTCCTGGGTGCCGTATCCAGAATACTCCTGGGTGCCGTATCCAGAATACTCCTGGGTGCCATGTCCGGGGTACTCCTGGGAGCCGTATCCAGAATACTCCTGGGTGCCGTATCCAGAATACTCCTGGGTGCCATGTCCGGGGTACTCCTGGGAGCCGTATCAAGAATACTCCTGGGTGCCGTGTCTGGAATACTCCTGGGTGCCGTATCCGGAATACTCCTGGGTGCCGTGTCTGGAATATTCCTGGGTGCCGTGTCCAGAATATATTCTCATCTTTCCTCATTTATGATGTCCTCTTTTTGCAGTTATAGTGTCTGTGTTGCACTGTCATTTGATGCAGAACGAGTTAACTAAGAATCCATCAGTGAGCTCATTCTGATTGACGGGAGTCTTTTAACCGGCCTTTTCCAAGCTTCTCATCTGATTTTCTATCAAAGACTACATAAAAGTTGACTGGCCAATGACAAGAGCTGGTAAAAGCCAAATGAGGCAATATTTTTTAATGAAACCAAATATCAAAAACGATTTTTTAGCTCAAAATACATGAAAATAGAATCCCCTGGCAACATCATTAAGTGGAGAATCCGGCTGTTTTTTCTCATATCCTTTCAGCGCCATCCCACAAAAGCCGGCAGTGTTTAGTACCCACAAGACATGCCCAGCCATTATTCTCCAGCACCCACCCAATTCTGGGGGCTTTCCTAACAGCTTACTGGCACATGAGAGGCCGTGGGTCTGGGTGGTGATCGGGCCAGGTGCTGCGCTGCCGAGATTCCTTTCTAGTGGGAACAATCTGCTTTATCTACAGAGAAACACCGGTGGGGAAATCTTCCCATTAGCATATTGCGCAGGACTCCGATTTCAAGACTCGAGATTAAAGACTTTCTTCTCTTTATAGCGGACATACTAATTATAATGTACGGTATATAGAAGGAAGCTTTCCCCAATCATGTGCCCGATACCGACGAGGAAAGGGTTAGGGAGGCACTTGCCAATCCCACCGGCACAATCTGTTGGATGATATAACCGCAGGCGGCTGTATAGCAGTTGGTGAGGACACGTGGGCTCTATTATGGGACAATGGGGGCTGTGTGTATGGGAAATGCAGCCAGTGGAATAAGAAGATCCCCACTCTATTCAAACTGCAGGGGCAACATAGGACCCCCATATCGGAGATCCTTGGCTATCAAACTAATCTGGCTGGAATACCGCTTTAAAGTATACCTTTTATGCCATGGGAAATAATAAAAGGAAAATTACCGATGCCCTGTCCTTAGGAGATGCCAAGGATGTGAGATGTGGGGTCCGACCACCAAAACTGACCCCTTTACTGCATTACCCAACACAGGGCCGCATGTGATTGAGGCCCGTTGACTTTAATGTGGCTGATCAGCCATTGTGGACTTCTACATGCCCATTTCTGGCCCAAATGTCTCTTTAGAACAGATCCTAGTAGAGGGTGATAATGACCCATTGGACAAGGACAGAAAGGACTTGTTGGAGGGGGTCATAGGGCATGCCTTAAGGGTAGGATCACCTGGTGCAGGTATACCATTCCCTTGTGCGGGGAATACAGAATTTGATGCTTTAGTTGTATTTTTAGGACTTTACATCATTTTCTCACATTCTGGGGATTGTGTGAAGTTTACAGTTCCAAAAATAATACCGATGCAAGACACAGGATGTCATTTTTATACTCATTTTATATTTTTGTCACCATAGAAATAAATCTAAATACACTACAAGGCAAAATCAGAGGCGCTTGTCATCTGTGCATTTAACCCAATGACTGCTGCAATCAACAGATTGATTGCAATCGTGGAAACAAAGGGAGACAGACACTGGAGACCCCAGTAAGGGACCCCCGAGCTGCAGGACCACTATCCTAATGTCCGCCCTGTGCCATTAGGATGCTGTGCTTGCATACAGGTACATAGTCTATAGTTACATGATTTTATATGGCAAAGTATCAAATATAGAAAAGTAAATAAAGTAATTGCTTGATGAAAGTTTAATATATACAAACATTTGGTATGAGAACCTTCACAGGTTAAGGGTAAGTTCACACAGGGCATTTTTGCTGCTTTTTTTTTCTGCAGCAAAACCTGACCTTCTTGGCAGGAAAGAAGCTGCGTCAAAAACGCAGGTTTGGGTGCGTTCTTTTTTTCTCTTTGTCCAGGCTAATGTCCTTGGATTTTCAGCAGCAAATAATTATACCTACGTTTTTGCTTTTTTTTTTTCTTCTTCAACACCCATTCGAGTCAATGGGTGAAAAAAACGCAGCAAAAACGCTGAAAGAAGTGACATGCTCTATGTAAAAAAAAAAAAAAAAGCACAAAATACTGATCAAACAAAAAGCCAATGTGTGTGCATGAGATTTCTGAACACTCATAGGCTTTGCTGGTACTGTAAAAAGTAGCTGAAAGTTAGCATAAAAAAAACGCAGCAAAAACGTCCTGTGTGAACTTACCCTTAAGCACCAGTTATGATGAGGGAATAAAACTGGAACCTAATTCTTGTGAAAATGAACAAAGTGTACATGGTGTGGCAAAAAAAAAAAAAAAAAGTCTCGGAACGCCACCGGCATACACCCACCGAACTTTGCTGGCGATAATTCCCGAAAGTGGCTTCACCAGCGGATTCTACGGTCATTCTTGCGGCATCTTTTACTCTATACCTTTCCTAGAGGAAGCCGCCCAAAGAATTGTCAGGTCACTTCTAACCACTGCATGATTTACAAACCCTGGAGCAGTTAAAAGACGTGACAAAAGATGGAATTATGTGCATGACAAAGCTGTGCAATATGTCCATTTTGTAGGGCGCTTTTCCAGGTAGATTCGGCCTGATGAAACCGTGTGCACGTCCCCTTAATAGGATTCTATGTCTTGTGCAAGTGTAATGGTGATGTAGCATCAAGCACTGTGGTGGCAGCGACATCTAGTGGTGGTTTTCTGTATTGCACATCACCTACATTTCCAGCACACAATTATGTGTAACTTGTACAAAGATCAAGGGCGAAAATAAGCAAGTACAACCGAAGTTCATAGAAAGCCCCATGTATTTTGTACCTCACAAATGTGATACAGGGGAATTTTTTTTGCATTAGTTTTTAGATCCACAAGCATCAGCCATGGTACGAGCCAACAGAAACGTTTGACACAGCAAATTTGGGTAATGAAGCCCAAGATTGGGACTTGCACCAATACGACAGGTGGCGAACTGAGCCACAATGTGAAAACGGCCTCACACGGCCATATTTCAACTTTTTGATGAAGCCAGGATTACTTATGCAGATTTCACGACCACGTTATCTAATTTTTTTTTACTACTGTGTTATACTTTCAGTCACTTTGCACACACCTGTAGACTAAAATGGTGAATTTATAGTTAAAAATCTTCCTTCAACAAGTCTGAAGATTTTACCCTGTGATTTTGCTCATGCAGGATTTGCTTTACAGTGATTTTATAGAATTGGACAGGCATTGCAGCATTTTTCTACGAACTGCGCCACGCATGCTTTCAGGTTGTAGCGGGTATTGCAGTTTAGTCCTATTGTAGCACATTAGATGGAGCTGCAATACCACCAGCATGTGCGGTACTATTGTGGCAGACAGCAGTCATATAGGTGTAGGCCTCGGCGCCCTTGCCATCAATGTCCTTGGCGGTCATGCCTTCCATTTGCACAGCCCCTGAATTAACCCCTCTGTGACCTTAGACGTACTATCCCGTCGAGGTGCCCTGGGCTTATCTGACCCTGGACGGGATAGTACGTCATAGCCGATCGGCCGCGCTCACGGGGGGAGCGCGGCCGATCGCCAGCTGCTTATCGCAGCTGACATCCGGCACTATGTGCCAGGAGCGGTCACAGACCGCCCCCGGCACATTAACCCCTGGCACACCGCGATCAAAGATGATCGCGATGTGCCGGCGGTGCAGGGAAGCACCGCGCAGGGAGGGGGCTCCCTGCGGGCTTCCCTGAGCCCCCCGCAGCAACGCGATGTGATCGCGTTGCTGCGAGGGTCTCCTCACCTCCCTCCCTGCTCGAGCCCCGGATCCAAGATGGCCGCGGATCCGGGTCCTGCAGGGAGGGAGGTGGCTTCACAGAGCCTGCTCAGAGCAGGCACTGTGAAGCAGCCTGCACTCCTATCAGATCAGTGATCTGACAGAGTGCTGTGCAAACTGTCAGATCACTGATCTGTGATGTCCCCCCCTGGGACAAAGTAAAAAAGTAAAAAAAAAATTTTCCAAATGTGTAAAAAAAATAAAAAAAAATATTCCAAAATAATGAAAAAAAAAAAAAATATTATTCCCATAAATACATTTCTTCATCTAAATAAAAAAAAAAAAACCAATAAAAGTACACATATTTAGTATCGCCGCGTCCGTAACGACCCGACCTATAAAACTGTCCCACTAGTTAACCCCTTCAGTAAACACCGTAAGAAAAAAAAAAAAAAAACGAGGCAAAAAACAACGCTTTATTATCATACCGCCGAACAAAAAGTGGAATAACACGCGATCAAAAGGACAGATATAAATAACCATGGTACCGCTGAAAGCGTCATATTGTCCCGCAAAAAAAGAGCTGCCATACAGCATCATCAGCAAAAAAATAAAAAAGTTATAGTCCTGAGAATAAAGCGATGCAAAAATAATTATTTTTTCTGTAAAATAGTTTTTATCGTATAAAAGCACCAAACCATAAAAAAATGATATAAATGAGGTATCGCTGTAATCGTACTGACCCGAAGAATAAAACTGATTTATCAATTTTACCAAACGCGGAACGGTATAAACGCCTCCCCCAATAGAAATTCATGAATAGCTGGCTTTTGGTCATTCTTCCTCACAAAAATCGGAATAAAAAGCGATAAAAAAATGTCACGTGCCCAAAAATGTTTTCAATAAAAACGTCAACTCGTCCCGCAAAAAACAAGACCTCACATGACTCTGTGGACCAAAATATGGAAAAATTATAGCTCTCAAAATGTGGTATTGCAAAAAATATTTTTTGCAATAAAAAGGGTCTTTCAGTGTGTGACGGCTGCCAATCATAAAAATCCGCTAAAAAACTCGCTATAAAAGTAAATCAAACCCCCCTTCATCACCCCCTTAGTTAGGGAAAAATAAAAAAAAATGTATTTATTTCCATTTTCCCATTAGGGCTAGGGTTAGGGCTAGGGTTAGGGCTAGGGCTAGGGTTAGTGCTAGGGTTAGGGCTAGGGTTAGGGCTAGGGTTAGGGCTAGGGTTAGGGTTGGGGCTAGGGCTAGGGTTAGGGCTAGGGTTAGTGCTAGGGTTAGGGTTAGGGCTAGGGTTAGGGCTAGGGTTAGGGTTAGGGCTAGGGTTAGGGCTAGGGTTAGGGCTAGGGTTAGTGCTAGGGTTAGGGCTAGGGTTAGGGCTAGGGTTAGGGTTAGGGCTAGGGTTAGGGTTAGGGCTAGGGTTAGGGTTAGGGCTAGGGTTAGGGCTAGGGTTAGGGCTAGGGTTAGGGCTAGGGTTAGGGTTGGGGCTACAGTTAGGGTTGGGGCTAAAGTTAGGGTTAGGGTTTAGATTACATTTACAGTTGGGAATAGGGTTGGGATTAGGGTTAGGGGTGTGTCAAGGTTAGAGGTGTGGTTAGGGTTACCGTTGGAATTAGGGTTAGGGGTGTGTTTAGATTAGGGTTTCAGTTATAATTGGGGGGTTTCCACTGTTTCGGCACATCAGGGGCTCTCCAAACACGACATGGCGTCCGATCTCAATTCCAGCCAATTCTGCGTTGAAAAAGTAAAACAGTGCTCCTTCCCTTCCGAGCTCTCCTGTGTGCCCAAACAGGGGTTTACCCCAACATATGGGGTATCAGCGTACTCAGGACAAATTGGACAACAACTTTTGTGGACCAATTTCTCCTGTTACCCTTGGGAAAATACAAAACTGGGGGCTAAAAAATAATTTTTGTGGGAAAACAAAAAGATTTTTTATTTTCACGGCTCTGCGTTATAAACTGTAGTGAAACACTTGGGGGTTCAAAGTTCTCACAACACATCTAGATAAGTTCATTGAGGGGTCTAGTTTCCAATATGGGGTCACTTGTGGGGGGTTTCTACTGTTTAGGTACATTAGGGGCTCTGCAAACGCAATGTGACGCCTGCAGACCAATCCATCTAAGTCTGCATTCCAAATGATGCTCCTTCCCTTCCGAGCCCTCCCATGCGCCCAAACAGTGGTTCCCCCCCACATATCGGGTATCAGCGTACTCAGGACAAATTGGACAACAACATTTAGGGTCCAATTTCTCCTGCTAACCTTGGAAAAATACAAAACTGGGGGCTAAAATATAATTTTTGTGGAAAAAAAATATTTTTTATTTGCATGGGTCTGCGTTATAAACTGTAGTGAAATACTTGGGGGTTCAAAGCTCTCACAACACATCAAGATGAGTTCCTTAGGGGGTCTACTTTCCAAAATGGTGTCACTTGTGGGGGGTTTCTACTGTTTAGGTACATTAGGGGCTCTGCAAACGCAATGTGACGCCTGCAGACCATTCCATCTAAGTCTGCATTCCAAATGGCGCTCCTTCCCTTCCGAACCCTCCCATGCGCCCAAACGGTGGTTCCCCCCCACATATGGGGTATCAGCGTACTCAGGACAAATTGGACAACAACTTTTGGGGTCCAATTTCTCCTGTTACCCTAGGGAAAATACAAAACTGGGGGCTAAAAAATAATTTTTGTGGGAAAAAAATTTTGTTTTATTTTTATGGCTCTGCATTATAAACTTCTGTGAAGCCCTTGGTGGGTCAAAGTGCTCACCACACATCCAGATAAGTTCCTTAGGGGGTCTACTTTCCAAAATGGTGTCACTTGTGGGGGGTTTCAATGTTTAGGCACATCAGTGGCTCTCCAAACGCAACATGGCGTCCCATCTCAATTCCTGTCAATTTTGCATTGAAAAGTCAAATAGCGCTCCTTCCCTTCCGAGCTCTCCCATGCGCCCAAACAGTGGTTTACTGCCACATATGGGGTATCAGCGTACTCGGGACAAATTGGACAACAACTTTTGAGGTCCAATTTCTTTTCTTACCCTTGGAAAAATAAAAAATTGGGGGCAAAAATATAATTTTTGTGAAAAAATATGATTTTTTATTTTTACGGTTCTGCATTATAAACTTCTGTGAAGCACTTGGTGGGTCAAAGTGCTCACCACACCTCTAGATAAGTTCCTTAGGGGGTCTACTTTCCAAAATGGTGTCACTTGTGGGGGGTTTCAATGTTTAGGCACATCAGTGGCTCTCCAAACGCAACATGGCGTCCCATCTCAATTTCTGTCAATTTTGCATTGAAAAGTCAAACTGCGCTCCTTCCCTTCCGAGCTCTCCCATGCGCCCAAACAGTGGTTTACTGCCACATATGGGGTATCAGCGTACTCAGGACAAATTGGACAACAACTTTTGAGGTCCAATTTCTTCTCTTACCCTTGGAAAAATAAAAAATTGGGGGCAAAAATATAATTTTTGTGAAAAAATATGATTTTTTATTTTTACGGTTCTGCATTATAAACTTCTGTGAAGCACTTGGTGGGTCAAAGTGCTCACCACACATCCAGATAAGTTCCTTAGGGGGTCTACTTTCCAAAATGGTGTCACTTGTGGGGGGTTTCAATGTTTAGGCACATCAGTGGCTCTCCAAACGCAACATGGCGTCCCATCTCAATTCCTGTCAATTTTGCATTGAAAAGTCAAATAGCGCTCCTTCCCTTCCGAGCTCTCCCATGCGCCCAAACAGTGGTTTACTGCCACATATGGGGTATCAGCGTACTCAGGACAAATTGGACAACAACTTTTTGGGTCCAATTTCTCCTGTTACCCTTGGTAAAATAAAACAAATTGGAGCTGAAGTAAATTTTTTGTGTAAAAAAGTTAAATGTTCATTTTTATTTAAACATTCCAAAAATTCCTATTAAACACCTGAAGGGTTAATAAACTTCTTGAATGTGGTTTTGAGCACCTTGAGGGGTGCAGTTTTTAGAATGGTGTCACACTTGGGCATTTTCTATCATATAGACCCCTCAAAATGACTTCAAATGAGACGTGGTCCCTAAAAAAAAATGGTGTTGTAAAAATGAGAAATTGCTGGTCAACTTTTAACCCTTATAACTCCCTAACAAAAAAAAAAATTGGTTCCAAAATTATGCTGATGTAAAGGAGACATGTGGGAAATGTTACTTATTAAGTATTTTGTGTGACATATCTCTGTGATTTAATTGCATAAAAATTCAAAGTTTGAAAATTGCGAAATTTTCAAAATTTTCGCCAAATTTCCGTTTTTTTCACAAATAAACGCAGGTACTATCAAAGAAATTTTACCACTATCATGAAGTACAATATGTCACGAGAAAACAATGTCAGAATCACCAGGATCCGTTGAAGCGTTTCGGAGTTATAACCTCATAAAGGGACAGTGGTCAGAATTGTAAAAATTGGCCTGGTCATTAACGTGCAAACCACCCTTGGGGGTAAAGGGGTTAACAACTATTAAGGCTTCCCCTTTAAAGGGGTTATGTAGCGCCTGTCACTTCCAACTTAATGCTGACTTAAGTTTTCCTGTGCCGTCTTTGCTCACATCACATTTAGCCATTCCTCTTGCAGAGCGGGCAGTCCTGTAGCCATACAGGTTTTTATAGGAAGGCTCCCATTCTGATTAGAGAGCTGATGATGTGCAAAATTACTCTCCCCTGGTTGCATTTTCTGGGAAAGTGCCCTTGCACGATGCCGGTTTACAGGCTTGACCAGTAAGACGCTTCCTACCCTGCAACTGCTTTCACATGACAGACGAGATGCTTTTTTATTAACGCCGGGAGTCAGCTGTATTAGATTACTGGTACATAATTACAGAGACACTTATGGCATTCAGATCCTAAACGCAGCTCATGCCGAGTGGTCACCACACTCCACGGCTGAAAACTAGAATACCTCTTCAATACAACCCTTTCATCATAATAAGGTCATAAGAGCTTCAATAAGATCGCAGTGGCCGGCCGAGATGGACTTCACCATGGTTATCTCATATACTCACATCCATACCCCATTGATTGTGAATTATGGCCATTAGCAAAACTTTAAAGAGCGGTATTGTATAGCACAGCAACCTAAGAAGAGCTGAACTCCGATGGTTCTCATTGCTAATTTAAACCAGTTTTCTGTGGGCATCTTCTCATCCCTGAAGCTCATTACACTAAAGAATCACCTGTACCATCCCTTTAAATCCAGTGACAACACCAACAGAGCGCCCCTCACACATAATCAGAGGACAGAAGATTGTTTAAATTTTTTTTTTTTTTTTTACATTTTTATTGTACAAGAGGCCAGAGAGCGAATTTACTTCAGTTCTTTCACGGACAGACCTGCAAGAGAATAAAGAGAAGGAAAGACATAAGATGGAGCAGAACTAGAGAAAGTGATGTATAAGGGTCCTCTGCCCTCTGTACCAGTCTGTCATTGTAAATGTTTACTGTAAACGATATGTGTAACCCCATGGAATTAATGGTGATATATAAATAATAGTATTTATTATTATTTTTATTATTAAGAGACCCACCGACACCACAACTGATGTAGCGGAGCCAGGTCACTTCCTTGCATAACGAATACCTGAAGATGCACGGAGACCACAACGGGACACCGATACTACGCTCATGGATAGGACACTGCCCTCCATTGCTAACCGGTGGCTGGGAGAGACAGACTAAGGCCCATTTTATTCTGCTACATGGATTGGACTAGAAACATAATTACATTCATCTTTTTGCCAGAGGGAGGGTCTTTTTGGCCTCCAACTGCCATCCAATAAAAGGAAATTAAAAAAAAAATTTTTTTTTTTTTAATGGGTCACATTTGCCACCGTATGACTATACATGGAGAGATGCAAGCGCTGTGGAAATTAATGGCGCTATATAAGTGAATAAAAACAATGTCACTACAAAGCTTCCTATGCAGATATTACAGATGCTCAGAACCAAAGGGTAAGAGGGAAACTCAGTCAGGATTGACCCCTATAATGCACCTCCAGAGCGGCAGCAGCCTCCATTCATCCTCTTAGGACGACTGTTACACAAAGTTTAATTAAAAAGGACGTCATGTTTGCGTTACTGTGAGAGGTGAACACTTATCCAGAAATGTCAGAGCCGAATCCGCCACTACCGTGGTTTTTTGATTCACATCAGGGTGTTTGAAATTTGAAGAGGAAACAAAAAGTGACTAGGGACTTTCTGAAAATCGAGTCATGCCACTGCGGACCAGATACAGATTTGGCTCGACTGTTTCAGGATTAGCATCCATCTGACTAGTCAAGGTAAAGAGAACCCGTCATATAATAGGACGCTATTAACCTGCAGATATGGGGTTAATTTGCAGGTTAATAGCATTGACATCTGGCTATCGGTCCGCGCAGTGGCCGCATGCTCTATGTACACAGCGGTAACAAACCGAGCTGGCGCTATCCCTATGGTTAGATGCCCAACACCGCAGGGGGAATAAAGTTTATTTCCTCTTAGCAGTGAGGCTCTATGGCTGTTGCAGCGGGTCCGAATGTTATTAACCTCCAGACTAACAGCGTAATTTTACATGACAGGTTCCCTTTAAATATGTGTGTCGGGCCTTCGTTTTTGGACTAATTGTGGCACAGTCGGCTTAACTAAACAGAATGATTGGAAACTAAGGCTGGTGCAGCACTGGTGAGCGATACATTATAAGGGGAAATAACAGTGTTTCTGGCCCCTTTAGACGGGAGCCCCTAGGACCACCTACTACAAGACTGCATCCGCATCTCTTCTCTAGAAGAGTGATGTCAAATTTGCAACGTCGCCCCAGCAAATGAAAAACAGGAGCAGAGGATGCAGTCATGTAGGAGGTGGTCTCAGAGCTCCCAACCGATCATTTAGGGTATGTTTCCACGTTCAGGAAACGCTGCGTTCTTGACGCTGCGTTGAGCCGCAGCATCAAAAACGCAGCGTCCAGATGTTACTGCATAGTGGAGGGGATTTCATGAAATCCCATCTCCACTATGCATTAAAAGACTAATGCGGCAGACCCGCGGAAACGGACATGCGGCACGTCTTTTAAGAACGCAGCATGTCCTTACATTGCAGAAACAACGCAAGGACAACGCAGGTGACCTGCCAGTGACCTCAGGTGAAGATTTGGTCAGGATTTTACCTGCATAAAATCCTGACCAAATCCTGATGCAATCCTGAACGTGGACATACCCCAATATGGCTAACGGACCGGGTGCTGCAAATCAATCTGCATCAACTTGAGTTAATACCATATAGACAAGCTCCCTTTAAAAGGGGTCTGCGACCAATATACTGGAACACCAAAATGTACCACAAAGCGTGACCCTGAAAGCTTTGAAAATGGGCAGCAAGAAATGAGTAAGACCCCTATAAAGTAATCTTAAGATATGTAAAAGGGAGATGTCTATTGTAACAGAACATAAGCATTTCCTGGGGTATAATTGCACAAAAAATTAAATATGGTTGCAAAAAGCACAAACTGGTCATAGTTATGCCTGCCCCACGTACAGGGCATCCGTGCCCACTCACCAGGAGGCAGGGACTGTTTGAGCTTCTCGGCCTTCTCTTTGTCTGTGATGACCAGTGTGTACAGGTATTTGCTGCAGCGAACCTTGAACTTCACATTGTCCTTGTTCTTCTTGATCTTGACAGCTGTACAGAAGACACCAGAGTAAGTATCTATACATTCATACAGGAAGTGTTGTCATAGTGGCACTTTAGCTGGAGGCATCAGACCCATGCCTTGCAGGCAATACTTTGGTACACTGCCACCTGTGGGTCCTTCCGCTACTGGACGAGCCTTTATGAACAGCTCATCTGTGCAGACTAGCACTGTTCACCCAATGTTAGTGCTATTTCCCCAGCAGTCAATGTATAGGAATAAATGTTAGCACAGCCAAACTTGGAGGTGCCACACAGTAGGTTCCCAAACCTTATAGCCAAGTATCAAATACCGGGCACACTCAGGGATTTTTGGTGCAAAAATCTAAATTTAATACATACAGTAGCCTCTAGTTACAAACGTTTCAGTCGTGATAGACCTTCATCAGTGTACTAGGGTTAATTTTTACATGCTAGTGTGAGTAGATAAACAGTAGCCAAAGATCTGCTAAAGAGTGTAGCCCAGAGCGTAGGTGGTCAGTGACCTGCAATCAGGTATACTGTGACCCAAACTAGGTCATATCATATCCCTGTCTTGCAGTGGATACTGCGACATATGATACTCCACACAGACCTAGTTTGGGTCACAGTATACCTGATTGCAGGTCACTGACCACCTACGCTCTGGGCTACACTCTTTAGCAGATCTTTTGCTACTGTTTATCTACTCACAATACCATCTAAAAATTAAAGGGAACCGGTCACCCCCAAAATCGATGGTGAGGTAAGCTCACCGTCATCAGGGGCTTATCTACAGCATTCTGTAATGCTGTAGATAAGCCGCCGATGTAACCTGAAAGAGGAGAAAAAGAGGTTAGATTATACTCACCCAGGGGCGGTCTGGTCAAATGGGCATCTCAGGTCCGGAACAGCGCCTACCATCTTCATTCCATGACGTCCTCTTCTGGTCTTCACGCCGCGGCTCCGGCGTACTTTGTCTGCCCTGTTGAGGGCAGAGCAAAGTACTGCAGTGCGCAGGCGCCGGGAAAGGTCAGAAAGGCCCGGTGCCTGCACACTGCAGTACTTTGCTCTGCCTTCAACAGGGCAGACAAAGTACGCCGGAGCCGCGGCGTGAAGACCAGAAGAGGACGTCATGGAATGAAGATGGTAGGCGCTGCAGCAGACCTGAGACACCCATTTGACCGGACCGCACCTGGGTGAGTATAATCTAACCTCTTTTTCTCCTCTTTCAGGTTACATCGTGCTTAACTACAGCATTACAGAATGCTGTAGATAAGCCCCTGATGACGGTGAGCTTACCTCACCATCGATTTTGGGGGTGACAGGTTCCCTTTAACCCTAGTACACTGATGAAGGTCTATCACGACCGAAATGTTTGTAACTAGAGGCTACTGTATGTATTAAATTTTGATTTTTGCACCAAAAATCCCTGAGTGTGCCCGGTATTTGATACCCAGAAGTCAATGGACATTATTAAAGGGAACCTGTCAGCAGGATTGTGCACAGTAACCTACAGACAGTGTCAGGTCGGCGTCGTTATACTGACTGAAATGATACCTGGTGATGAAATCCATCTTGTGGCTGTTTTTTATCTTCATTTTCAGTTTGTAGTTAATGAAATGCTCGTGCCCTAAGGTGGGGCTACTGTATGTGGGGCTCTGATTATATATTCATAATGCAGACTGCTGACAGGTCGCTGACCCCTCAGTGACCCGCCTGCTAGTTTACATAATACCTAACATACTGATGGCAATCTCCTAGAGCTGCTACTGCACAGGCGGCGCCATCTTGGTGGAGGACATTTTTTTTCTCCTCCAGCAAGATGGAGCCGCCTGCGCAACAGCAGCTATCAGATCTCTATACAAACCGATAGCTGCTATTACGAAGGAGCGGCAGGCGCCATTTTCAAATTGACTTTTTTTTTACCGCGCTCAACTAAATTTGCAAAAGGGAAAAAGTGCAAAGTAGACATGTGATTATGCTGCAGCACAGGCAACACGGCCAGCACCTGCCTGCAGAAGCAGTTTTTTTTTTTTTCAGTTTGCGCTGGTATTCATTATGTAAACTAGGGGGCGGGTCACTGAGGGGTCAGCGACCTGTCAGCAGTCTGCATTATGAATATATAATCAGAGCACTAGATACACCATTCCCACCTTAGAGCACGAGAATCTCATGAACACAAAACTGAAAATAAAGATTAAGAAACAGCAACAAGACGGATTTCATCAACCAAAGTATTATTTTATTCAGTATAACGGCGCCGATCTGACACTGTGTGTAGGTTACTGTGCAAAATCCTGATGACTGGTTCCCTTTAAAGAAGCTAGTTGGGACGTCACTGCAAGTGCGCCAATGGCATACTTGCGGTCATGTAATGACTGCTCAAACCGGTCAGCAGAGATTAATCCAAACAGAGTGCATATTACAGGCAATTAGGAATCTGAATTCTACAGTGCTGGCAAAAAAAAAAAAAAAACTCTTTGAGGATGGCTGGGGTCCAACCTTCTGAAAACTCCCTCCAATCCTGAGGATTAGGGTCTGCTTCAGGTTTTTCCTTAGCAGAGGGGTGCTCAGAGACCCACAGAATGTCCATCCAAATACAGCACTGCGACCCCAAATTCAAACCTATGTGATTGCTTATCTTAGCGATTTACCATCCCTTTAACAATGGGTTGCTCATTTAGGACAACTAGTTTACACACCCAATTAAAGAGGTAGTCCAACATTGAGATATTTTTCCTCCTAGGCATGGATCAATAGCAAAGTAGGGGCATACTCTCCTCCCATCAACCCCCATGGAGACCAGGCAGCTCTGGTGGTGTCTGCATCATACAAATATCACAGGACTGCTGAACACCAGTGACTGTGACTAGTACTGGTCAGGTGACTAGAAGAGTGTCATCTGACAAACATTTAACGATGCACTTTTCTACTGACCTGATCGCTGCAGCCAATCACAGGCCCAGCTTCCAGAGAGGATGCTTACTATTGGAGGGACCTGCAATGAATCCAGGAGGGCGACGTGAGGCAAGCATGCCTCCTTATCTTATTCTTTAAAGATCCAGGCCAAGAGATTTTTGGTTTCTCAACGCTAGACAACCCCTTCTTCAAAGACCCAGTCTCAAGAATGGTTAAGGTACCATTACACTGAAAGATTTACCATCGATCACGACCAGCAATACGACCTGGCCGTGATCGTTGGTAAGTCGTTGTGTGGTCGCTGGAGAGCTGTCACACAGACAGCTCTCCAGCGACCAACGATGCCGAAGTCCCTGGGTAACCAGGGTAAACATCGGGTTACTAAGTGCAGGGCCGCGCTTAGTAACCCGATGTTTACCCTGGTTACCATTGTAAATGTAAAAAAAAAACAAAAAAAAAAAAAAAACACACTACATACTCACATTCCGGTGTCTGTCACGTCCCCCGGCGTCAGCTTCCCTGCACTGTGTCAGCGCCGGCCGGCCGTAAAGCAGAGCACAGCGGTGACGTCATCGCTGTGCTCTGCTTTACGGCCGGCGCTGACACAGTTAGTGCGGGAAGGTGACGGCGGGGGACGTGACAGACACCGGAATGTGAGTATGTAGTGTTTTTTTTTACTTTTACAATGGTAACCAGGGTAAACATCGGGTTACTAAGCGCGGCCCTGCGCTTAGTAACCCGATGTTTACCCTGGTTACAAGTGAACACATCGCTGGATCGGTGTCACACACGCTGATCCAGTGATGACAGCGGGGGATCCAGCGACGAAATAAAGTTCTGGCCTTCTAGCTCCGACCAGCGATGTCACAGCAGGATCCTGATCGCTGCTGCGTGTCAAACACAACGATATTGCTAGCCAGGACGCTGCAACGTCACGGATCGCTATGGTTATCGTTCAAAGGTTGCTCAGTGTGAAGGTACCTTTATCCAAGGCAGATATTTCCTTTAAAGTTAGCGGTTTCAGCAATCAGTTGACAGACCTCTACATTCAGGACTATGCCTAATCCCCCAGCAGCGAGCGCATCCCGCCATCACTTACACTTGGCATCCTTTCTCCTGGCTGTCAGCAGGAAATCTTTGATCTCTTCAATTTTGCGAGGCTGAAACATAAAGACAAGTCAGATATACTCAAATGTAAAGCGCCATGGAATTAATGGCGCGAATAGTAATACAAATAATAATCTGGCAGTATAACCAGAGCCACATTATACACCAGATCTTTGGAATGGTCACAGACCCACCAACCTGCCATGGTACAAGTCCCATCATCCCAAGCACTACCAGCCAAGAAAAAGGTTATGCTGGGAGCTGTGGTGCAAACTGGCAAAGTCATTTACGTACTCCCACTATGCTTACATGCTGTCACTTGTAGTGAAAGCATTAATATATCCACCCTTACAAACTACTACAAAGCCCAACAGGTCAAAAAAAGTTTACAAACATTGCTTTGCCCATCCTCCCCAGGTACAGCATGGCACATGACGCTGCTCATTGTGTTTAGTATTGACAGTGCAGCAGCCAGTGATCTCAGTGTCAAGCCATCAGCTCAAGAAGACCACTGCACTTAAAACGAACCTGTCAGCAGTTTTGGCCGATATAAGATATGGCCACTGCCTTTCAGGGCTGATATACAGCATTCTATAATTCTGTAGATAAGCCCCTGATTCGACCTGAAACATAAGAAAAATAAGTTATATTATACTTACCTGGGGGGCGGTCCGGTCCGATGGGTGTCGCAGGTCCGGGGCCTCCCATCTTCTCGCGATGCCGCCCTCCTGTTGCTTCATCGCTCTCCGACATCGGCGCTCCTGCGCAGGCGTACTTGTCTGCCCTGTTGAGGGTAAAGTACTGCAGTGCGCAGGGCCTCTGACCTTTCCCAGCACCTAGGCACTGCAGTACTTTGCTCTGCCCTCAACAGGGCAGAGAATTACGCCCACGCCGGAGCGCCGATGCCGGGGAGCGATGAAGCAACAGGAGGGTGGACCTGCGACACCCATCGGACTGGACCGCCCCCCAGGTGAGTATAATTAAACTTTTATAAGTTTTTCTTATGTTTCACGTCGGATCAGGGGCTTATCTACAGAATTATAGAATGCTGTATACAAGCCCTGAAAGGTGATGGCCGCATCTTATATCGACCAAAACTGCTGACAGGTTCCCTTTAATGATTGGCTGATATAAGTGCTACAAACAATAACAGACGCCATGGGCAGCGTTGGGGGTTCAGCACTGGGCCCAGGGAGGGCGAGTAAAGCTTTGCAGCTGGAGGTCAAAGGATTTCCAAAACCAGTAACCCCTTTAGCTACCATTATAGTCCTCTGAGACTTGTAGTCCACCTTAGATCTTATGCCAATGGCCTTACTTGATCACATACTGCTTGCTCAGAAAGGGACTACAGATCCCATCATACCATACTGCATATCACTACTACCCAATGTATGCTGGAACTTCGACATTACGGCCTATGGAAGTGACAATTTCCCTATGTACTACATCCCCCAGCATGCACATCGAGCAAGAAGCCTAGATGATAGGAAAAGACATGAAATAATCACCTTCCCCAAGCTCACTACTACCCCCAGCATGCTCACAACCAGCAGAAATCAGCTATACACAGCCAAATACTACCACTCCCATCATCACCACGTTCTCCTGCCCTCCACACTGCTGGGATGGGTGGGAGCACTCACCATGCTGCAGCTGCAATCCAGGGACCTGGGGGAGACACAGAAGTCAGAACTGAACACATCACATAACCTCCAGCCCACCCGCCCGAGACCGCGGGGACAACCTCTGGCGCCACCACCCTCAGCCTACCACCACCAGACACGGCGGATGGAGACGGATCCTCCGCGGCCGCCACTCACCGTGATGTCTCCGGGAACCAGAAAGGAAAGGAGCGTCACTTCCGGATTCCGGGACTTAAACACAAAACGGCAGCCGGAGAGGCTCAAACTACTGGAGGAAACGCGAGTGTACCCGGAAGTGAATGTGCGACCTGCGTCACGTGGTCTGTAATGAGCGCATTTGTCAATAAAGTTGTTAGAGAAGTAATATGATGGTTATTGTTATTACCACTACTATTGGTATTTTTATTATTATTAATGACTAAAGAAAGAAATCTGCTTTTACACATAACCACCTAAGGACGCTGCAATTTTGTATTATTTGTTACAGCTGCTTCCCAAAAGCTGTCACTTTTTATTTTCTGTAGATACTGGGGGTTTGTTTTGTTGATGGACCACTTGTAGCTATTAACCCCTTAAGGAAGGGGTGATTTTTTCATTTTTTTGCATTAAAAATAATATTGGTTGGTGTATCCATTTTCCTAGGGCCCTTTTTCTGCGGGGCTAGCTGACGGCTTTATTAATGCCATTTTGAGGTACATGAGACATTTCGATTTTGCTTGTTTTAACATTATTTGGGAGAAGCTGGGACCACTCAAAAAATGGCAATCCTGGTGTTAATTTTTTTCATTATGGTATTCGTTTTATGGGGTTAAATAATTATACATTTTGATAGCTTGGACTTTTATGAATGTAACAACACCAAATACACTTATTTCTTTATCTTTTTCATATCTTTATTTCGGGTGCTTAAAGTTTTTTTCTTTTTAAAACCTTTTTATTTTTTTTTTTGTCTTTTAAATTAGTATTGCTGTAAGAAGGTATGACAAAAGAGACCAGAATCTCCAGCGCTGTGCGGCTTTTGTGCAAGAAGATCGCCATTTACTGTCCAAACGAGACTGTGTGGAACCAACCGGAAGAGGGAGAGCTTCAGAGAGTAAGGATATGTGCACACTTTGCGGAATGTTGTGCAGATTTTGGTAAATCCACAGGTAAAATGCACTGCGTATTTACTGCGGCATTACCGCGGTTTTTCCCCGGTTTTTGTGCGGTTTCCACCTGCGGTTTTACACCTGCGGATTCCTATTGAGGAGCAGAGAAATTGACATGTGGAGGAATAAACAACGCAGTGTTTCCGCGCGTTTTTTTCTGCAGCATGTGCACTGCGGATTTTGTTTTCCATACGTTTACATGGTACTGAAAACTGCTGCGAATCCGCAGCGTGAGCACATAGCCTAAGAGTTTGACTGGAGCATCGGGTCAGGTGATCTTAACCCCTTCCGGACCAAGGCGCCATGTAGGCGTCATGAAAGTCGGTGCCAATCCGACCCATGACGCCTATGTGGCGTCATGGAAAGATCGCGTCCCTGCAGATCGGGTGAAAGGGTTTACTCCAAATTCACCCGATCTGCAGGGACAGTGTAACGGGGTCTACCAAGCTGGGGTACCTCTTTCAGTACCACCCCGTGTTTCAGGAGGTCCACTCTGCTTTTAATGTAGCTTCTGAATGAAGGACGCTGGCAGGGATTTCTTGATTACATGAGAGCATATGTTATGGACCTGGTGGTTAGGAGCACCCGGCATGACCTGATAGTTAAACTCACACAGGACAAGCTCTGGGATGTGGGAGCTCTGCCGACCGCAACCCCTAATCCTATCACACAACTAGAAATAGCCGTGGAGCGTTCCTGACTCTCCCTAGATGCCTCTTCACAGCCTAAGAGCTAGCTAGCCCTAGAGATAGAAAATAAAGCCTACCCTGCCTCAGAGAAATTCCCCAAAGGAAAAGGCATCCCCCCACATATATTGACTGTGAGTAAAGATGAAAGTCACAAACGCAGAAATGAAACAGGTTTCAGCAAAGGGAGGCCAGACTTACTAAACAGACAGAGGATAGGAAAGGTATCTTTGCGGTCAGCACAAAAAAGCTACAAAAGACCACGCAGAGTGTGCAAAAAGATCTCCGCACCGACTAACGGTGCGGAGATGCCACTCTGCATCCCAGAGCTTCCAGCTAGCAAAGCAAAATCATAATATGCAGCTGGACAAGGAAACAATGAACAAATAATAACAAGCAGGAACTTAGCTTCTGCTAGAGTAGACAGGTGACCAGAAAGATCCAATAGCGAACTGAACCAATGCAGGAACATTGACAGCTGGCATGGAGTAACGATCTGAGTGGAGTTAAATAGAGCAGCCAACCAAAGGATAAACCACGTCACCTGTGTAAGGAACCTCAGAAGCAGCAGCTCCACTCACAGCCACCAGAGGGAGTCCATGGATAGAACTCGCCGAAGTACCATTCACGACCACAGGAGGGAGTTTGACAACAGAATTCACAACAGTACCCCCCCCCCCTTGAGGAGGGGTCACCGAACCCTCACCAGAGCCCCCAGGCCGATCAGGATGAGCCAAATGAAAGGCACGAACTAGATCGGCAGCATGAACATCAGAGGCAAAAACCCAGGAATTATCTTCCTGACCATAACCCTTCCACTTGACCAGGTACTAGAGTTTCCGTCTCGAAACACGAGAATCCAAAATCTTCTCCACCACATACTCCAACTCCCCCTCAACCAACACCGGGGCAGGAGGATCAACGGAGGGAACCATAGGCGCCACGTATCTCCGCAACAACGACCTATGGAACACATTATGGATGGCAAAAGAAGCTGGAAGGTCCAAACGAAATGACACAGGATTAAGAACTTCAGAAATCTTATATGGTCCAATGAAATGAGGCTTAAACTTAGGAGAGGAAACCTTCATAGGAACATGACGAGATGACAACCAAACCAAATCCCCAACACGAAGTCGGGTGTTGTGAATTCTGTGGCTGAATTCACTCCTGTGGTCACAAGTGGTACTGCAGCTTCTGAGCTTCCTCCCTCAGGTGTTCTGGTGAGCTCGTTAACTGCTTCATTACTTAACTCCGCCTGATGCTGCTATCCTTGCTCCTTGTCAATGTTTCAGTGTTGGATCTGAGCTTCTCCTGATTGTTCCTGTGACCTGCTGCTCTGTATAGCTAAGTGCTTTTTGCTTTTTTGTTGCTTTTTTTCTGTCCAGCTTGTCTTTTGTTTTGCTGGAAGCTCTGAGACGCAAAGGGTGTACCGCCGTGCCGTTAGTTCGGCACGGTGGTTTTTTTTTGCCCCCTTTGCGTGGTTTTGCTTTAGGGTTTTTTGTAGACTGCAAAGTTCGCTTTACTGTCCTCGCTCTGTCCTAGAATATCGGGCCCCACTTTGCTGAATCTATTTCATCCCTACGTTTTGTCTTTTCATCTTACTCACAGTCATTATATGTGGGGGGCTGCCTTTTCCTTTGGGGAATTTCTCTGGGGCAAGTCAGGCCTATTTTTCTATCTTCAGGCTAGCTAGTTTCTTAGGCTGTGCCGAGTTGCCTAGGTAGTTGTTAGGCGCAATCCACAGCCGCTTTTAGTTGTGTTTAGGATAGGATCAGGTGTGCAGTCTACAGAGTTTCCACGTCTCAGAGCTCGTTCTTGTATTTTTGGGTATTTGTCAGATCACTGTGTGCGCTCTGATCGCTAAGCACACTGTGTTTCTGGATTGCCTTCATAACACCTGTCATTAGCAAACATAACAGTCGGGGACCAACACAGCGCCGGCGGTTAGCAAAACGTTGTCAAATTGTCCACCACATGAGTCCAAATCTGCTGCAACCTGTCCACCACAGTATCCACACCAGGACAGTCCGAAGGCTCAACCTGCCCTGAAGAGAAACGAGGATGGAAACCAGAATTACAGAAAAAAGGGGAAAACAAAGTAGTCGAGCTGGCCCGATTATTAAGGGCGAACTCAGCCAAAGGCAAGAAGGACACCCAATCATCCTGATCAGCAGAAACAAAGCATCTCAGATATGTTTCCAAAGTCTGATTAGTTCGTTCGGTTTGGCCATTAGTCTGAGGATGGAAAGCCGAAGAAAAAGACAAATCAATGCCCATCTTAGCACAAAAGGACCGCCAAAACCTCGAAACAAACTGGGAACCTCTGTCTGAGACGATGTTCTCCAGAATGCCATGCAAACGAACCACATGCTGGAAAAACAATGGCACCAAATCAGAGGAGGAAGGCAATTTAGACAAGGGTACCAAATGGACCATCTTAGAGAAGCGATCACAAACCACCCAAATGACCGACATCCTTTGAGAAACAGGGAGATCAGAAATAAAATCCATGGAAATATGCGTCCAGGGCCTCTTTGGGACCGGCAAGGGCAAAAGCAACCCACTGGCACGAGAACAGCAGGGCTTAGCCCGAGCACAAGTCCCACAGGACTGCACAAAAGAACGCACATCCCCTGACAAAGAAGGCCACCAATAGGATCTAGCCACCAAATCTCTGGTACCAAAGATTCCAGGATGACCAGCCAACACCGAACAATGAACCTCAGAGATAACTCTACTAGTCCATCTATCAGGGACAAACAGTTTCTCCGTTGGACAACGGTCAGGTCTATCAGCCTGAAACTTCTGCAGCACGCACCGCAAATCAGGGGAGATGGCAGACAAAATTACCCCCTCTTTAAGAATACCCGCCGACTCCAGAACACCCGGAGAGTCAGGCACAAAACTCCTTGACAGGGCATCATCCTTCACATTTTTTAGATCCCGGAAGGTATGAAACCACAAAATCAAAACGGGAGAAAAAGAGCGACCATCGAGCCTGTCTAGGATTCAACCGTTTGGCAGACTCGAGATAAGTCAAATTCTTGTGATCCGTCAAGACCACCACGCGATGTTTAGCTCCTTCAAGCCAATGTCGCCACTCCTCGATTGCCAACATCATAATTGCGCTCAGCAGGCGAGAATTTTCTAGAAAAGAAGGCACGTGGTTTCATCACCGAGCCATCAGAACTTCTTTGCGACAAAACAGCCCCTGCTCCAATCTCAGAAGCATCAACCTCGACCTGAAACGGGAGCGAAACATCTGGCTGGCACAACACAGGGGCAGAAGAAAAACGACGCTTCAACTCCTGAAAAGCCTCTACAGCCGCAGAGGACCAATTGACCACATCAGCACCTTTCTTGGTCAAATCAGTCAACGGTTTAGCAATACTAGAAAAATTAGCGATGAAGCGACGGTAAAAATTAGCAAAGCCCAGGAACTTCTGCAGGCTCTTCACAGATGTAGGCTGAGTCCAATCATAAATGGCCTGAACTTTAACAGGGTCCATCTCGATAGTAGAAGGGGAAAAAATGAAACCCAAAAATGAAACCTTCTGAACTCCAAAGAGACACTTTGACCCCTTCCAAACAAGGAATTCGCACGAAGGACCTGGAACACCATTCTGACCTGCTTCACATGAGACTCCCAATCATCCGAAAAGACCAAAATGTCATCCAAATATACAATCATGAATCTATCCAGGTACTCTCGGAAGATGTCATGCATAAAGGACTGAAACACAGATGGAGCATTAGAAAGCCCGAATGGCATAACCAGGTACTCAAAATGGCCCTCGGGCGTATTAAATGCTGTTTTCCATTCATCGCCCTGTTTAATTCGCACAAGATTATACGCCCCTCGAAGATCTATCTTGGTGAACCAACTAGCCCCCTTAATCCGAGCAAACAAATCAGACAGCAGCGGCAAAGGATACTGAAATTTGACTGTGATCTTATTAAGAAGGCGGTAATCAATACAAGGTCTCAAAGAGCCATCCTTTTTGGCCACAAAAAAGAACCCTGCTCCCAATGGTGACGACGACGGGCGAATATGACCCTTCTCCAAGGATTCCTTTACATAACTCCGCATAGCGGCGTGCTCTGGCACAGATAAATTAAACAGTTGGCCTTTAGGAAACTTACTACCAGGAATCAAATTAATAGCACAATCGCAATCCCTATGAGGAGGTAGGACACCGGATTTGGGCTCTTCAAATACATCCGACAAAAAATCAGGGACCTCAGAAGGAGTGGACAAGCTCTGGGATGTGGGAGCTCTGCCGACCGCAACCCCTAATCCTATCACACAACTAGAAATAGCCGTGGAGCGTTCCTGACTCTCCCTAGACGCCTCTTCACAGCCTAAGAGCTAGCTAGCCCTAGAGATAGAAAATAAAGCCTACCTTGCCTCAGAGAAATTCCCCAAAGGAAAAGGCATCCCCCCACATATATTGACTGTGAGTAAAGATGAAAGTCACAAACGCAGAAATGAAACAGGTTTCAGCAAGGGGAGGCCAGACTTACTAGACAGACAGAGGATAGGAAAGGTATCTTTGCGGTCAGCACAAAAAACTACAAAAGACCACGCAGAGTGTGCAGAAAGACCTCCGCACCGACTAACGGTGCGGAGATGCCACTCTGCATCCCAGAGCTTCCAGCTAGCAAGGCAAAATCATAATATGCAGCTGGACAAGGAAACTATGAACAAATAATAACAAGCAGGAACTTAGCTTCTGCTGGAGAAGACAGGTCACCAGAAAGATCCAAGAGCGAACTGAACCAATGCAGGAACATTGACAGCTGGCATGGAGTAACGATCTGAGTGCAGGGGTGGATTAAGGGTAGCCAGGGCCCCAGACTGTTCACACACTGTGGGTCCCCCCGGTCATGTGACGGGGGTCATGTGACGGGGGTCATGTGACGAGGGTCATGTGACGAGGGTCATGATATACCCGAACCAGATTATTCCAGAAAAAGGGCCGGGCCCTACTCTACTGTAACCTATTAAATATTTGTTAAAATCTGCAATACAATTTAGGTATATCTTGACCAATAATATCACATACAAGGAACAAATACCACCGCACCATGACCAGACTACAAATTACAACCACAGTGATCGAATAATATCACATACAAGGAACAAATACCACCGCACCATGACCAGACCACAAATTACAACCACAGTGATCGAATAATATCACATACAAGGAACAAATACCACCGTACCATGTCAAGACCACACATTACCACTTGGTGACCAAATAGCACATACAAGGAACAAATACCACCGCACCATGTCAAGACCACATATTACCACTTGGTGACCAAATAGCACATACAAGGGACAAATACCACAACACCATTTCCAGACCACATATTACCACCATATAGTGACTGAATACTACAATACTGATCAGTAATAAAATAAAAAAAAAACCACAATACTATCAACATAAGTGCCAGTATTCACAGGAGATCTGTACTTAGTATGCAGTGTCTGTGTAGAGGTAATACAGTGATCACTGGTGACATTGTACACAGGACCTCTGTATATAGTATACAGTGTATAGTGTCAGTGTATAGGTAACACTGACTCACCAGTGACGTCTCTAGGTGAAGTCCTTCATCTTTCATCCAGCACGGACCGCCATCATTTCTTCCAGCCAGGACTCGTTTCTGCAGGAAATAACACAGTTACCTCGAGCTCCGCTTGCAGAACACATTACTTAATTTTTCACAACTTCTAAATTACACCACATGAAGAAAAAAAGGCGATATAGTGTCACTCTGCACAGTAACAGGACCGCCCCCCCCCCATTTAAAACAGTATACTCAAAAAATAAAATAAATACATCACTGCAGTAATAATATCCCTTAATTAGCCCCTATGGTAATAATATTCCCCATCCTGGCCCCGTGTGTCTCATTCCTGGCTCCAGCCATATGTTCTCCCATCCTGCACTCATGAGTATCCATTCTACACCATATGATCTCCCCATCCTGCCCCATCTGTCTCCATCGTATCCATCCTGCCCCATGATCCAATCCTGCCCCATGTCTTTCATTCTACCCTGTGTCTCCATTCTGCCCATGCCTCCAGTCCTGCCCCCAGTGTGTCCAGCATATTACCCCCAGTGTGTCCAGCATATTACCCCCAGTGTGTCCAGCATATTACCCCCAGTGTGTCCAGCATATTACCCCCAGTGTGTCCAGCATATTACCCCCAGTGTGTCCAGCAATCTGCCCCAGTATGTCCAGCATATTGCCCCCACACAGTGTGTCCAGCAATCTGCCCCAGTGTGTCCAGCATATTACCCCCAGTGTGTCCAGCAATCTGCCCCAGTGTCTCCAGCATTGTCCCACTGTCTCCAGCAATCTGCCCCACTGTCTCCAGCAATCTGACCCACTGTCTCCAGCATTGCCCCCAGTGTGTCCTCCAGCAATCTGCCCCACTGTCTCCAGCATTGCCCCACTGTCTCCAGCACTGCCCCACTGTCTCCAGCAATCTGCCCCACTGTCTCCAGCAATCTGCCCCACTGTCTCCAGCAATCTGCCCCACTGTCTCCAGCACTGCCCCACTGTCTCCAGCAATCTGCCCCACTGTCTCCAGCAATCTGCCCCACTGTCTCTAGCAATCTGCCCCACTGTCTCCAGCAATCTGCCCCACTGTCTCCAGCATTGCCCCACTGTCTCCAGCAATCTGCCCCACTGTCTCCAGCAATCTGCCCCACTGTCTCCAGCAGTCTGCCCCAGTGTCTCCAGCATTGCCCCCAGTGTGTCCTCCAGCAATCTGCCCCACTGTCTCCAGCATTGCCCCACTGTCTCCAGCATTGCCCCACTGTCTCCAGCATTGCCCCCACTGTCTCCAGCATTGCCCCCACTGTCTCCAGCATTGTCCCACTGTCTCCAACAATCTGCCCCAGTGTCTCCAGCATTGCCCCAGTGTGTCCTCCAGCAATCTGCCCCAGTGTCTCCAGCATTGCCCCAGTGTGTCCTCCAGCATTGCCCCACTGTCTCCAGCATTGCCCCACTGTCTCCAGCATTGCCCCACTGTCTCCAGCAATCTGCCCCACTGTCTCCAGCAATCTGCCCCACTGTCTCCAGCATTGCCCCAGTGTGTCCTCCAGCATTGCCCCACTGTCTCCAGCATTGCCCCACTGTCTCCAGCATTGCCCCACTGTCTCCAGCATTGCCCCCAGTGTGTCCTCCAGCAATCTGCCCCACTGTCTCCAGCATTGCCCCACTGTCTCCAGCAATCTGCCCCACTGTCTCTAGCAATCTGCCCTAGTGTCTCCAGCATTGGCCCCGGTGTGTCCTCCAGCAATCTGCCCCACTGTCTCCAGCATTGCCCCACTGTCTCCAGCATTGCCCCACTGTCTCCAGCAATCTGCCCCAGTGTCTCCAGCAATCTGCCCCACTGTCTCCTCCAGCAATCTGCCCCACTGTCTCCAGCATTGCCCCACTGTCTCCAGCATTGCCCCACTGTCTCCAACAATCTGCCCCAGTGTCTCCAGCAATCTGCCCCAGTGTCTCCAGCAATCTGCCCCAGTGTCTCCAGCATTGCCCCCAGTGTGTCGTCCAGCAATCTGCCCCACTGTCTCCAGCATTGCCCCACTGTCTCCAACAATCTGCCCCACTGTCTCTAGCAATCTGCCCCAGTGTCTCCAGCATTGCCCCCAGACCAGTGTGTCCTCCAGCAATCTGCCCCAGTGTCTCCAGCATTGCCTGTTGTGAATTCTGTGGCTGAATTCACTCCTGTGGTCACAAGTGGTACTGCAGCTTCTGAGCTTCCTCCCTCAGGTGTTCTGGTGAGCTCGTTAACTGCTTCATTACTTAACTCCGCCTGATGCTGCTATCCTTGCTCCTTGTCAATGTTTCAGTGTTGGATCTGAGCTTCTCCTGATTGTTCCTGTGACCTGCTGCTCTGTATAGCTAAGTGCTTTTTGGTTTTTTGTTGCTTTTTTTCTGTCCAGCTTGTCTTTTGTTTTGCTGGAAGCTCTGAGACGCAAAGGGTGTACCGCCGTGCCGTTAGTTCGGCACGGTGGGTTTTTTTTTTGCCCCCTTTGCGTGGTTTTGCTTTAGGGTTTTTTGTAGACTGCAAAGTTCGCTTTACTGTCCTCGCTCTGTCCTAGAATATCGGGCCCCACTTTGCTGAATCTATTTCATCCCTACGTTTTGTCTTTTCATCTTACTCACAGTCATTATATGTGGGGGGCTGCCTTTTCCTTTGGGGAATTTCTCTGGGGCAAGTCAGGCCTATTTTTCTATCTTCAGGCTAGCTAGTTTCTTAGGCTGTGCCGAGTTGCCTAGGTAGTTGTTAGGCGCAATCCACAGCCGCTTTTAGTTGTGTTTAGGATAGGATCAGGTGTGCAGTCTACAGAGTTTCCACGTCTCAGAGCTCGTTCTTGTATTTTTGGGTATTTGTCAGATCACTGTGTGCGCTCTGATCGCTAAGCACACTGTGTTTCTGGATTGCCTTCATAACACCTGTCATTAGCAAACATAACAGTACAAGGAGCCCAAACTAATGATTCTCAATAGAGGGAAAGAAAATGTTCTGACATCATTTTTTTTTTTTTTTTTTTTTTTCTGCTCTGTGTTCACTTTTTTTTTTTTTCCCCTAGACATTTGGGTGATTCTGGACACAGGTGTGGACATGGATATTCAGGGTCTGTGCTCTTCAATGGATAATCTCGTTATAAATGTACAAAAAATTCAAGATACTATTGATCAGAAATCTATGTTAGAACCAAGAATTCCTATTCCTGATTTGTTTTTTGGAGATAGAACTAAGTTTCTAAGTTTCAAAAATAATTGTAAGCTATTTCTGGCCTTGAAACCTCATTCTTCTGGTAATCCTATTCAACAGGTTTTGATTATTATTTCTTTTTTGCGCGGCGACCCTCAAGACTGGGCATTTTCTCTTGCGCCAGGAGACCCTGCATTGAGTAGTGTCGATGCGTTTTTCCTGGCGCTCGGATTGCTGTACGATGAGCCTAATTCAGTGGATCAGGCTGAGAAAAATTTGCTGGCTTTGTGCCAGGGTCAGGATGATATAGAAGTATATTGTCAGAAATTTAGGAAATGGTCAGTACTCACTCAGTGGAATGAATCTGCGCTGGCAGCTTTGTTCAGAAAGGGTCTCTCTGAGGCTCTTAAGGATGTCATGGTGGGATTTCCTATGCCTGCTGGTTTGAATGAGTCTTTGTCTTTGGCCATTCAGATCGGTCGACGCTTGCGCGAGCGTAAATCTGTGCACCATTTGGCGGTACTGCCTGAGGTTAAACCTGAGCCTATGCAGTGCGATAGGACTATGACTAGAGTTGAACGGCAGGAATACAGACGTCTGAATGGTCTGTGTTTCTACTGTGGTGATTCCACTCATGCTATTTCTGATTGTCCTAAGCGCACTAAGCGGTCCGCTAGGTCTGCCATCATTGGTACTGTACAGTCCAAATTCCTTCTGTCCATTACCTTGATATGCTCTTTGTCGTCGTTTTCTGTCATGGCGTTTGTGGATTCGGGCGCTGCCCTGAATCTGATGGATTTGGATTATGCTAAACGTTGTGGGTTTTTCTTGGAGCCTTTGCGGTGTCCTATTCCATTGAGAGGAATTGATGCTACACCTTTGGCCAAGAATAAACCTCAATACTGGGCCCAGCTGACCATGTGCATGGCTCCTGCACATCAGGAAGTTATTCGCTTTCTGGTGTTGCATAATCTGCATGATGTGGTCGTGTTGGGGTTGCCATGGCTACAAACCGATAATCCAGTATTGGATTGGAATTCCATGTCGGTATCCAGCTGGGGTTGTCAGGGGGTACATGGTGATGTTCCATTTTTGTCGATTTCGTCATCCACCCCTTCTGAGGTCCCAGAGTTCTTGTCTGATTATCAGGATGTATTTGAAGAGCCCAAGTCCGATGCTCTACCTCCGCATAGGGATTGTGATTGTGCTATCAATTTGATTCCTGGTAGTAAATTCCCTAAAGGTCGATTATTTAATTTATCCGTGCCCGAACACGCCGCTATGCGCAGTTATGTGAAGGAATCCCTGGAGAAGGGACATATTCGCCCATCGTCATCACCACTGGGAGCAGGGTTCTTCTTTGTAGCCAAGAAGGATGATTCGCTGAGACCGTGTATTGATTACCGCCTTCTTAATAAGATCACTGTTAAATTTCAGTATCCCTTGCCATTGTTATCTGACTTGTTTGCTCGGATTAAGGGGGCTAGTTGGTTCACTAAGATAGATCTTCGTGGTGCGTATAATCTGGTGAGAATCAGGCAAGGAGATGAATGGAAAACTGCATTCAATACGCCCGAGGGTCATTTTGAGTATCTAGTGATGCCGTTCGGACTTGCCAATGCTCCATCTGTGTTTCAGTCTTTTATGCATGACATCTTCCGTGAGTATCTGGATAAATTCCTGATTGTTTACTTGGATGACATTTTGATCTTCTCAGATGATTGGGAGTCTCATGTGAAGCAGGTCAGAATGGTTTTTCAGGTCCTGCGTGCTAACTCTTTGTTTGTGAAGGGATCAAAGTGTCTCTTCGGTGTGCAGAAAGTTTCATTTTTGGGGTTCATCTTTACCCCTTCTACTATCGAGATGGATCCAGTTAAGGTCCAAGCCATCCAGGATTGGATTCAGCCGACATCTCTGAAAAGTCTGCAAAAGTTCCTGGGCTTTGCTAATTTTTATCGTCGCTTCATCTGTAATTTTTCTAGCATTGCCAAACCATTGACCGATTTGACCAAGAAGGGTGCTGATTTGGTTAATTGGTCTTCTGCTGCTGTGGAAGCTTTTCAGGAGTTGAAGCGTCGTTTTTGTTCTGCCCCTGTGTTGTGTCAGCCAGATGTTTCTCTTCCGTTCCAGGTCGAGGTTGATGCTTCTGAGATTGGAGCAGGGGCGGTTTTGTCACAGAGAGGTTCTGATTGCTCAGTGATGAAACCATGTGCTTTCTTTTCCAGGAAGTTTTCGCCCGCTGAGCGTAATTATGATGTGGGCAATCGAGAGTTGCTGGCCATGAAGTGGGCATTCGAGGAGTGGCGTCATTGGCTTGAAGGAGCTAAGCATCGCGTGGTGGTATTGACTGATCATAAGAACTTGACTTATCTCGAGTCTGCCAAGCGCTTGAATCCTAGACAGGCCCGTTGGTCGTTATTTTTTGCCCGCTTCGACTTTGTGATTTCGTACCTTCCGGGCTCTAAAAATGTGAAGGCGGATGCTCTGTCTAGGAGTTTTGTGCCCGACTCTCCGGGTTTATCTGAGCCAGCGGGTATCCTCAAGGAAGGAGTCATTGTGTCTGCCATCTCCCCTGATTTGCGGCGGGTGCTGCAAAAATTTCAGGCGAATAAACCTGATCGTTGTCCAGCAGAGAAACTGTTCGTCCCTGATAGGTGGACTAATAAACTTATCTCTGAACTTCATTGTTCGGTGTTGGCTGGTCATCCTGGAATCTTTGGTACCAGAGAGTTAGTGGCTAGATCCTTCTGGTGGCCATCTCTGTCACGGGATGTACGTACTTTTGTGCAGTCCTGTGGGATTTGTGCTAGGGCTAAGCCCTGCTGTTCTCGTGCCAGTGGGTTGCTTTTGCCCTTGCCGGTCCCAAAGAGGCCATGGACACATATTTCGATGGATTTCATTTCTGACCTTCCCGTTTCTCAAAAGATGTCAGTCATTTGGGTGGTCTGTGATTGCTTTTCTAAAATGGTCCATCTGGTGCCCTTGGCTAAATTGCCTTCCTCCTCTGATTTGGTACCTTTGTTCTTTCAGCATGTGGTTCGGTTGCATGGCATTCCTGAGAATATTGTTTCTGACAGAGGTTCCCAGTTTGTTTCAAGGTTTTGGCGAGCCTTTTGTGGTAGGATGGGCATTGACCTATCCTTTTCCTCGGCTTTCCATCCTCAGACTAATGGCCAGACCGAACGAACCAATCAGACCTTGGAAACATATCTGAGATGTTTTGTTTCTGCAGACCAGGATGATTGGGTGTCCTTTTTGCCGTTGGCTGAGTTCGCCCTTAATAATCGGGCCAGCTCGGCTACCTTGGTTTCTCCATTTTTTTGCAATTCTGGGTTCCATCCTCGTTTCTCTTCAGGACAGGTTGAGTCTTCGGACTGTCCTGGTGTGGATTCTGTGGTGGATAGGTTTGCTGCAGATCTGGACTCAGGTAGTGGACAATTTGATCTTGTCCCAGGAGAAAGCTCAACTTTTCGCTAATCGCAGACGCCGTGTGGGTCCCCGACTTCGTGTTGGGGATCTGGTTTGGTTATCTTCTCGTCATATTCCTATGAAGGTTTCCTCTCCTAAATTTAAACCTCGTTTTATTGGTCCGTATAGGATTTCTGAGGTTCTCAATCCTGTGTCTTTTCGTTTGACCCTCCCAGACTCCTTTTCCATACATAATGTATTCCATAGGTCGTTGTTGCGGAGATACGTGGCACCTATGTTTCCATCTGTTGAGCCTCCTGCCCCGGTTTTGGTGGAGGGGGAATTGGAGTATATTGTGGAGAAGATTTTGGATTCTCGTGTTTCTAGACGGAAACTCCAGTATCTGGTTAAATGGAAGGGTTATGCTCAGGAAGATAATTCCTGGGTTTTTGCCTCTGATGTTCATGCTTCCGATCTTGTTCGTGCCTTTCATGCGGCTCATCCTGGTCGGCCTGGGGGCTCTGGTGAGGGTTCGGTGACCCCTCCTCAAGGGGGGGTACTGTTGTGAATTCTGTGGCTGAATTCACTCCTGTGGTCACAAGTGGTACTGCAGCTTCTGAGCTTCCTCCCTCAGGTGTTCTGGTGAGCTCGTTAACTGCTTCATTACTTAACTCCGCCTGATGCTGCTATCCTTGCTCCTTGTCAATGTTTCAGTGTTGGATCTGAGCTTCTCCTGATTGTTCCTGTGACCTGCTGCTCTGTATAGCTAAGTGCTTTTTGGTTTTTTGTTGCTTTTTTTCTGTCCAGCTTGTCTTTTGTTTTGCTGGAAGCTCTGAGACGCAAAGGGTGTACCGCCGTGCCGTTAGTTCGGCACGGTGGGTTTTTTTTTTGCCCCCTTTGCGTGGTTTTGCTTTAGGGTTTTTTGTAGACTGCAAAGTTCGCTTTACTGTCCTCGCTCTGTCCTAGAATATCGGGCCCCACTTTGCTGAATCTATTTCATCCCTACGTTTTGTCTTTTCATCTTACTCACAGTCATTATATGTGGGGGGCTGCCTTTTCCTTTGGGGAATTTCTCTGGGGCAAGTCAGGCCTATTTTTCTATCTTCAGGCTAGCTAGTTTCTTAGGCTGTGCCGAGTTGCCTAGGTAGTTGTTAGGCGCAATCCACAGCCGCTTTTAGTTGTGTTTAGGATAGGATCAGGTGTGCAGTCTACAGAGTTTCCACGTCTCAGAGCTCGTTCTTGTATTTTTGGGTATTTGTCAGATCACTGTGTGCGCTCTGATTGCTAAGCACACTGTGTTTCTGGATTGCCTTCATAACACCTGTCATTAGCAAACATAACAATTGCCCCAGTGTGTCCTCCAGCATTGCCCCCCAGTGTGTCCACCGTTAACTGATAAAAAAACAAAAAAACAAAAACAAACAGTCTCCTCACCTGTCCGCGCTCCAGGCGGTGAGCTCCCTTCAGCAGCACACACTCGCCGGCGACTGACAATGACGTCAGACGCCGGCGACGTGTGCGCTGCGGCCGACATCAGCTGCCAGCCTCCAATTGGCTGGCGGCTGTTGTTGTTAACTATTGACGTGCGGGCACGCGCCCGCACGTCAATAGAAAACCGCCGCAGCGCTGGAAAGGGCCCGGTGAGCAGATGAGAAGGGGCCCAATGCGGGCCCCTTCTCTCTGCCCACCGGGTACGGCGGGGGCACATAAATGCCAGCGGGCATCCAGACGATTAGCGGAGGGTCAATCTGTGCGGTAGCCCAGGGCCCCCCCAGACCACTGGGCCCTGGGCTACCGCCCATATTGACCCTCTGATAATCCGCCCCTGTCTGAGTGGAGTTAAATAGAGCAGCCAACCAAAGGATAAACCACATCACCTGTGTAAGGAACCTCAGAAGCAGCAGCTCCACTCACAGCCACCAGAGGGAGTCCATGGACAGAACTCGCCGAAGTACCATTCACGACCACAGGAGGGAGTTCGACAACAGAATTCACAACAAGCATATAAAAGCTGACTGCTACCCCACGTATTTCCAGTCTAAAAGAACACCCTTTATTTACAGCACACAGAATGTATAACACAGATACACAGGGCAGGCCAATAGGAACACAGCAGGCCAGACCTACATTACAATAGCCGCAGGGGGCCGGAGCCTGCCAATATTTACTGTGGGAATTACAAAGGTGGGGGGAGGTCAGAAAGAGAATATCTTGTCCAGGGGCGCAGCCTGTGGACTGATGCATTTCACATGGAAACTATTATACATACATATACTGCATAACATTCTTGGTGCTGGGGGGTTCTGTAACACAGGGGGAGTGGTACTTTAGCCCAGGGGAGGTGGCTTCACCCCCCCCCCCTTCCCCGTGGCTACGATCGCTCTGATTGGCTGTTGAAAGTGAAACTGCCAATCAGAGCGATTTGTAATATTTCACCTAAAAAACTGGTGAAATATTACAATCCAGCCATGGCCGATGCTGCAATATCATCGGCCATGGCTGGGAACACTGGTGTGCCCCCCACCCCACCGATCGCCCCCCCAGTCCACCGATCTGTGCTCCGCTCCCCTCCGTCCTGTGCTCCGCTCCCCCGTCCTCCTGTCCGTTCCCCCTGTGCTCCTATGCCACCCCCGTGCTCCGTCCCCCCCACCGTGCCCCGATCTCCCCCTCCCTTATACTTACCGGGCCTCCCGGTGTCCGTCCGTCTTCTCCCTGGGCGCCGCCATCTTCCAAAATGGCGGGCGCATGCGCAGTGCGCCCGCCGAATCTGCCGGCCGGCAGATTCGTTCCAGGTATATTTTGATCACTGTGATATAACCTATCACGTGTGCCCAAACAGTGGTTTACCCCCACATATGGGGTATCAGTGTACTCAGGACAAACTGGGCAACAGCTATTGGGGTCTAATTTATTTTGTTACCCTTGTGAAAATAAAAAATTGCTTGCTAAAACATACCGTATATACTCGAGTATAAGCCGAGATTTTCAGCCCAAATTTTTGGGCTGAAAGTGCCCCCCTCGGCTTATACTCGAGTCACGGTAGCGGTGGGGTCGGCGGGTGAGGGGGTGAGGGCGCTGAGGTATACTTACCTAGTCCCAGCGATCCTCGCGCTGTCCCTGCCGTCCCACGGGCTTCGGCGCTGCAGTTTCTTCCTCTCTTCAGCGGTCACGTGGGACCGCTCATTACAGAAATGAATAAGCGGCTCCACCTCCCATAGGGGCGGAGCCGCTTATTCATTTCTCTAATCAGCGGTGCCGGTGACCGCTGATAGAGAAAGAAGCTGCGGCACCGAAGACAGGAGGGGACAGCGCGAGGATCGCAAGGACTAGGTGAGTATGTTATATTCACCTGTCCTCGTTCCAGCCGCCGGGCGCCGATCCATCTTCCCGGCCGGCGCCTCCATCTTCCCGGCGTCTCTGCTCTCTGACTGTTCAGGCAGAGGGCGCGATGACGCATATAGTGTGCGCGGCGCCCTCTGCCTGATCAGTCAGAGCAGAGACGCCGGGAAGATGGAGGCGCCGGAACGAGACGCCGGGAGCTGCAATCAAGGGAGGTGAGTATGTGGTTTTTTTTCTTTATTGCGGCAGCGGCGGCACAAATTTATGTGGAGCATCTATGGGGCACAGTGAACGGTGCAGAGCACCGTATATGGCACAGCACAGCTATGGGGCACAGTGAACGGTGCAGAGCACCGTATATGGCACAGCACAGCTATGGGGCACAGTGAACGGTGCAGAGCACCGTATATGGCACAGCACAGCTATGTATGGGGCACAGTGAACGGTGCAGAGCACCGTATATGGCACAGCTATGGGGCACAGTGAACGGTGCAGAGCACCGTATATGGCACAGCACAGCTATGGGGCACAGTGAACGGTGCAGAGCACCGTATATGGCACAGCTATGGGGCACAGTGAACGGTGCAGAGCACCGTATATGGCACAGCACAGCTATGGGGCACAGTGAACGGTGCAGAGCACCGTATATGGCACAGCACAGCTATGGGGCACAGTGAACGGTGCAGAGCACCGTATATGGCACAGCACAGCTATGTATGGGGCACAGTGAACGGTGCAGAGCACCGTATATGGCACAGCTATGGGGCACAGTGAACGGTGCAGAGCACCGTATATGGCACAGCACAGCTATGTATGGGGCACAGTGAACGGTGCAGAGCACCGTATATGGCACAGCACAGCTATGGGGCACAGTGAACGGTGCAGAGCACCGTATATGGCACAGCTATGGGGCACAGTGAACGGTGCAGAGCACCGTATATGGCACAGCACAGCTATGGGGCACAGTGAACGGTGCAGAGCACCGTATATGGCACAGCTATGGGGCACAGTGAACGGTGCAGAGCACCGTATATGGCACAGCTAGGGGGCACAATGAACGGTGCAGAGCACTATATGGTTCACACCTATGGGGAAATATGAACGGTGCAGAGCACTATATGGCACATCTATGGGGAAATAATGATCTATTTTTATTTTTGAAATTCACCGGTAAATGCTGCATTTCCACCCTAGGCTTATACTCGAGTCAATAAGTTTTCCCAGTTTTTTGTGGCAAAATTAGGGGGGTCGGCTTATACTCGGGTCGGCTTATACTCGAGTATATACGGTAATTTTTGAGGAAAGAAAAATTATTTTTTTATTTTTACGGCTCTGCGTTATAAACTTCTGTGAAGCACTTGGGGGTTGAAAGTGCTCACCACATATCTAGATAAGGTCCTCGGGGGGTCTAGTTTCCAAAATGGGGTCACTTGTGGGGGGTTCCTACTGTTTAGGCACATCAGGGGCTCTGCAAATGCAACGTGATGCCCGCAGACCATTCCATAAAAGTCTGCATTTCAAAACGTCACTACTTCCCTTCCGAGCCCTGACGTGCGCCCAAACAGTGGTTTACCCCCACATATGGGGTATCAGCATACTCACGACAAACTGGGCAACAAATATTGGGGTCTAATTTCTCCTGTTACCCTTGTGAAAATTAAAAATTGCTTGATAAAACATCTTTTTTGAGGAAAGAAAAATGATTTTTTATCTTCACGGCTCTGCGTTATAAACTTTTATGAAGCACTTGGGGGTTTAAAGTAGTCACCGCACATCTAGATTAGTTCCATGGGAGGTCTAGTTTCCAAAATGGGGTCACAAGTGGGGGAGCTCCAATGTTTAGGCACACAGGGCCTCTCCAAACGCGACATGGTGTCCGCTAACGATTTGAGCTAATTTTTCATTCAAAAAGTCAAATGGCACTCCTTCCCTTCCGAGCCCTGCCGCGTGCCCAAACAGTGGTTTACCCCCACATGTGAGGTATCAGTGTACTCAGGAGAAATTGCCCAATAAATTTTAGGATCCATTTTATCCTGTTGCCCATGTGGAAATGAACAAATTGAGGCTAAATTAAATTTTTTGTGAAAAAAAAGTACTTTTTCATTTTTTCAGATCAATTTGTGAAGCACCTGGGGGTTCAAAGTGTTCACTATGCATCTAGATAAGTTCCTTGGGGGGTCTAGTTTCGAAAATGGGGTCACATGTGGGGGAGCTCCAATGTTTAGGCACACAGGGGCTCTCCAAAAGCGACATGGTGTCCGCTAACGATTGGAGCTAATTTTTCATTCAAAAGTCAAATGGCGCTCCTTCTTTTCCGAGCCTTGCCGTGTGCACAAACAGTGGTTTGTGACCACATATGAGGTATTGATGTACTCAGGAAAAATTGCCCAACACATTTTAGGATCCATTTTATCCTGTTGCGCACGTGAAAATGAAAAAATTGAGGCAAAAATAAATTTTTGGGGAAAAAAAAGTACTTTTTCATTTTTACGGATCAATTTGTGAAGCACCTGGGGGTTCAAAGTGCTCACTATGCATCTAGATAAGCTCCTTGGGGGGTCTAGTTTCCAAAATGGGGTCACTTGTGGGGAAGCTCCAATGTTTAGGCACACAGGGGCTCTCCAAACGCGACATGGTGTCCGCTAAAGATTGGAGCCAATTTTTCATTGAAAAAGTCAAATGGCGCTCCTTCCCTTCAGAGCCCTGTCTTGCGCCCAGACAGTGGTTCCCCCCACATATGAGGTATCGGCATACTCAGGACAAATTTTAAAATAACTTTTGGGGTCCAGTTTCTCCTTTTACCCTTGGGAAAATAAAAAAATTGTTGCTAAAACATCATTTTTGTGACTAAAAAGTTAAATGTTCATTTTTTCCTTCCATGTTGCTTCTGCTGCTGTGAAGTACCTGAAGGGTTAATAAACTTCTTGAATGTGGTTTTGAGTACCTTGAGGGGTGCAGTTTATAGAATGGTGTCACTTTTGGGTATTTTCAGCCATACAAACCCCTCAAACGGACTTCAAATGTGAGGTGGCCCATAAAAAAAATGGTTTTGTAAATTTCGTTGTAAAAATGAGAAATCGCTGGTCAAATTTTAACCCTTATAACTTCCTAGCAAAAAAAAAATGTTGTTTCCAAAATTGTGCTGATGTAAAGTAGACATGTGGGAAATGTTATTTATTAACTATTTTGTGTCACATAACTCTCTGGTTTAACAGAATAAAAGTTAAAAATTTGAAAATTTTTCACAAATAAACGCAATAATTTTTTACCTAAATTTACCACTAACATGAAGCCCAATGTGTCACGAAAAAACAATCTCAGAACCGTTAGGATCCGTTGAAGCGTTCCCGAGTTATTACCTCATAAAGGGACACTGATCAGAATTGCAAAAAACGGCCAGGTCATTAAGGTCAAAATAGGCTGGGTCATAAAGGGGTTAATGACGCATTTCCTCCTATATAAAAAGCCAGTGCGCCAAAACAGGAGGAGATGTTTAGCCAAGTTAAGAATCGGGCAGGACATTTATCAAGCGGCGCCAAGCGAGTTCCAGAATCCAGACGATGCCGGTCAAGACCCGATCCACACCAGGCAAGTTCTGGAACCAAGACAATGCCGGCCAAGTTCCTAAAACCTGACCTGCGCCAGTGAATACCTGGAGTCCAGACTACGCCCGTCAAGAGCCAAGGCCCAGCCCTTATCTCACCGGGTACAAGAGACATTCACCGTTGGTCAAGCACAAAGATCTGGGAGAAGAGTCTGCTCTGGGGTCAATGCCTACAATGACTCAAGTGAGTCAGGCCGTTGCTGCCAGCAACGAGGTACGGTACAAAGGTTGGTCTGAGTTAGTACATCAGAAAGAAAGGAAGGAGCCCTATTGAAGCGAAGGCAGCCCAAGGAGCCTTAACTTGCAGTCTAGCGGGAAGAAACAGAGACCTCCACTAGGGCCTGTGTTAGAAGAAGCAATAATGCAGTGACTTTCTCTAGTACCGGTATCATCCCCTTTGTCAGAAGTTATAAGAATGTATAACCAGAGATGGTATAGTAGCTAGAGGGAACCTGAGGATTATTTGTACATTTGTTATTGTATATTTCATGCTGTAATTATACATGTTAAGTATTAATTTCCATTGCATAGTTACCACAATTCCTGCCATATCATGGAAATAGATATTTTCACTGGTTATTTCCACCTTGTGCTTTGCCTGTGTGTTGCATCCGGTCACCTGCTTACATTGCAATAAGTACGGTCTCATGTAATGCCCTAAATTGCAGTGGTGGAGGGTCAAGCAGTCCTCAGCTGACAACGACTGTTACATCATGGTCGAGGTCTTCTGGCCCTAAGGGCAAGAATTCAGTTTGGTGCCCCCCCCCCCCCCCCCTCATCCCAAGCACATATGCAATTTGCTCACTTAGTCACGTGCCGACGAGCTGCTCTCCCTAATTTTCTCAATGTTCAGTGAGAAACTTTGAAAGAAGCAGGGAGTAAAGCAAGTTACCACAGGACCAGGGGCAGCCTCTCTCACTGGCCTAAGTCTTTGGCGTTTTTTAGGCTTCACTGGACAAAGGCCGTCAGAATGTTCCACAAAATCGCAGTGGTACAACAATCCCATCTCATGACTGAGCTCCAGCTTCTGTTCAGCCTGCCAAACATGGTTTATGCACGGTTAGCTGCCTCAACAGGCTGGGGAACTCATGGTCGTTGAAAGGACAGGGCCAGACATGACGGTCTGCTCACACGCGTCACTGCCTGTTCTGCTCCAAGAAGCTGGAGGGGAAGTTTTTCAGAAGGTTCTGGGTTCAGCTCATCGAAGATCATAAGGAAGGCCACCAGGAAGGCCTGCAGGTCTAATATCATAGGAGCCCCTTTTTCCTGTAGGGAGTTGAGGCATGCCAGGGCATCTAGTGTCATCCTGGCTCTCTTGCCAATACAGCTCCAAGCGCAGAGAGGACTGGGGATCAGTGGGACCCATGGCCAAGCGTTGTGCATGTGGATTTGTGGACCCACTCTGCCACAGGACCGGACCTGACCAGGAAAGGGCGTAGCTAAGCGGTTACCTGGTGTTCACTGGAGCTGCTGAAGGTGGAGACAGTCTGGACTGCAGGTAGCTGCCAGGTACCACTTATGGGTAGATCACGGTACTGCTGCTGCTGACCCTAGGGGTCAGGTTCGCTGACATTGATTAGGGCTATGTTTAGACACATCGGTCTGAGATACTGGATCAGGGAGTGGCCGAACATGGACCGCATTGGGACCAGAAGACTTTGGATACAGAACTGGCCGCACAAGAACCAGGGGACATCACTGGCCGCATCGGGACCAGGGGAATTCGGGAACAGGACACTGGCCGCACTGGGACCAGGGGACCTCACAACTGCTAGGTAGAACACCAACTACGAAAATGGTTTAACTCAATGCTTGACTGCAGCGTCCCAGAGACCTGGTCGTTGCAGTATAGCGCTCTGCCACTAAGGGGAGCAGCGGTACGTCTGATGGCACTAAAGAGTTATTCTGACCAGGTATCACCAGAACACATTACACTTCACACTCCGGCCACTAGGGGGAGCAAAAGGCTTTATTTATTGGGCCACTCCTCACACTGGAAAACTAGGGGCTGGGGAGGAAGTTAGTCAGAAGCTGACTGGGTTGGAACCAGGCAACATCCCGTGGCAGGGGGTGTTGCAGGGAGAAGGCACAGGGGGGTCCCTGTCAGGCGTGGGAACCTGGCAGGTGCCTAGCGACAGAACAGAACGTAACGGAACCGCGCCTGCACACCTTGCGGCGGTATCCTAAGAGAGAGACAAGAGGGGAAGAATACTGTGGAACAGTGTAAACGAGATCAGCTCAAAGGAGAGCCAGTAAGAGTCGTGCCGAGAGAGGAAGGCAACATTTTACTGAGGCGTGTAGTCGGTGGCCGGATCACCGTAGGAGTAACTGACTTCAGGCCTTACTTCAAATTCCGCTGGACAGTTGATTATAGGTTGGCTGTCTACCTTTTACACCTACGAAGACATAGGGGGCAACATTGGGAGAGGGGCGTCTCTAGGGTCCCAGAAGACCTCCAAGCCTTCCCGTCAAACGGGTGGCGTCCTATCCATAACATACCTGGGGGACGTTAGAAACTAGTAACATCTGGAACCAAAGAACGAGAGAGAGAGAGCTGTAGAGAACGAACGAACGAGAACAGCAGTTGTGAGGACTATTCCGAATGCTCAGCAGGGTAGGACTACAACACACAGGCGCTATTGGTAGGCAACGATTTCCATCTGCGAGGGAAACTCTGGATGTGCCCATCGGACCGGCCGGTCTCTGAGAGCCCTGTTAAACGTACTCTGGATTGAGGATCCTGAAGCCTTCAGTAAAGAGGTAAAGAGACTGCAACCTTGTGTCCTCGTTATTGCCGGCACCTCACACCATCACCATCCACCTTACTGGGAAGCCCTGGGGACATACTTCACCTGTGGGAAGGTGTACCATCCGGCTGCCATTCCATCACCCCAGCGGACCCCATAGCAGCGTCGGTCCCCCTGACCGAACACCACAGGTGGCGTCACGAACCATTGATAGACTGTACAAATCCCTTTACTGGACACCCCTTAGCAGGGTCACGGACCGGGTCTAGCCACCGTGACAGCCTCAGAACCGAACCAGAGAGGCCCGGTACCGAGAACTCGTGGCCCTGTGTCTGGGGGCGCTCCATGACGACTCCATAAGGGAGAGGGAGTCTTTTATACAGGATGATCTCCAGCAATTGGCTGGCAGCCATCTTGCAGGTGAACACACATTATGCTAAATACCTCTCAGCTACAAGCAGAAAGCATGCCAGGGAACCACGCTGTGGGGCCGGCCGGTGAGTAAGCCGGCGTCCCTGCATAGAAGGAGAAGGGTACATCATGCAGGGGCGCCTGCCATTACGCTACAATAGGTCAGGATTGGCGCCAGCATCTAATGAACTCAGGCAAGTATCAGGACCTGCTCTGCCTGAGAGGCTCACTCTGCCTAGGTTTCAGATTGCACCTCCTGTTGCACTAAATGTATGTAGCGGGGTTTAAATAATGCAAGTGCCAGCTGTGTTATAGAGTCGGCACCCAAGTCTTACTGCTGAAAACCAGAGTTAGCTCAAATTGCAGCAGTTTAACCTCTTTTTTACAATAATAGAAAAGACGAGGGAGCAGTAGAAGAAGCTCTAGTTGGGCTTTATTGATTATATAAAGGCTTTTAACTGTGTTGAGCATGATAAGCTTTGAAAATAATTGAAAATCGTATTCGTGCAGGTTCACCTAATTAGGTCAATCAGGTTGTCCTATGAAGATCAAGAAGCCACAGTGCAAACAAGATTTGGAGATACAGAATTGTTTAAGATCAAAAAGGGCACAAGACAAGGATAAATACTCTGTCTTTTTCTTTTCAACTTCTATATAGAAGTAATCATGAGGAGGCTGTACTTTGATTAGAGTGTTGGGGTGAAAATAGGCAGAAGAACCATCAGCAATCTGAGATATGCAGATGATACAACCCTTCTGGCAGAAGGTGAGAAATATCTGAAGAAGCTGATCCTGAAGTTGAAAGAAGAAAGCGAGAAGATTGGACATTTACCCATCGTCAAAATCATAACTACCACCATAGATGAAGTCCATATCAAGATCAAAAATGAAGCTAGAACTGGTGGACAGCTTTGTTTTATTTTCCTTGTGCCCCTCATTAATCACAGTGGTGGTACAACAGCAGACATCAAGCTTCGATTAGCACTGGGGAGTGCATCTATTGGGAGCATGGATCAAACGCAAGTGCAAGGACATCTCAATCAACGTCAAAGACTGATCATTGCCATTGTGTTCTTATTTGTGACATATGGCTGTGAGACTTCGATGTGTAAGCAGGTCGTGGGATGCAGTAACAGACAGGAGGCAGATCAAGGGTTAACAGGTTTTAATAAAACAGGGAGTTACTCCACTCAGGGAGATAGGTAAACGTGAGGTAAATAACAGGCAGTACAGGGAATACAGGTGTCATTGTTAGGACATGGTTAATGTCCTGTTCTCTCAGGGTTAATTTTGCTGGCCTCCCTTTGGATCTGGGAGGGGTACTCAGGCTATGTGCCCACGTTGTGAATTCATGTGCGGATTTTTCCGCACCGGTTTTGAAAAATCCACAGGTAAAATGCAGTGCGTTTTACTTGCGGATTACCCGCGGATTTCCTGTGTGTTTTGTGCGGATTTCACCTGCGGTTTTAAACCTGCAGATTCCTCTTGAGGAGCAGGTGTAAAACACTGCAGAATCCACACAAAGAATTGACATGCTGCGGAAAATAAACCACAGCGTTTCCGTGCTGTATTTTCCACAGCATGGGCACTGTGGATTTGGTTTTCCATTGGTTTACATGGTACTGTAAACCGCATGGAAAACTCCAAATCCGCAGCCAAATCCGCAACGTGTGCACAAACCCTTATACTCACTCCAGACTAGGATTCCCTGTCAGCTATACGTTCATTCGTCTAGTCTGTGTGAATGACCCCTGGAGTGTGTGCCCGGCTTGCAATTGTTTTCCTTGCTCTCCGTGCTGTACTCTGCTTGTTCGTTCTTTTGGATTTCTGACCTCTGGCTTCTCTTCTGACAATCCCCTTTCTCACCCCTTTGGTACCTCGTGATCTCCTAGTTCTGATCTTAACTTGTTTGACTATTCTCCTGTGTATATTGTCTCCTCTGCACCCCGGTGTCTGGCTCCGCCCCCGATCACCTCCCACTCTGTTACATGGTTCAAGTCCTGTTTGTTACCTGGTTAGTAACCCGACCCTTTGCTCAGCTCCCTTGCTGCTGTGTGCAGCTCTCCCCGCAGCAGTATTACCCGGTAGCCGTGACAACAGAGTTAACTCCACACAGGGAGATAGGTAAATAACAGGCGGTACAAGGAATACAAGGCTTTGGTTGAGGGGGAATCAATATAAGAGTAGCGAGTGAAGTCGTTCTCAAAGGAGTCACTTATCAATCAGACGTTTTCCTGTTAGAATAGGTCCCGGAGCAGATGATGGCGCTAACAGCCGTCGACACAATGTAGATCCAGTGGAGTCCTGAAGAAGGCGACGATACGTGCCCGGCTGACAATGCTGAGTCTTTGAAATGTCCTGTGGAGTCATGAGTAAGAAGACTCCGGTGGCCAGCAAGGTATAGGCCACAGTCCTGTCAGAATTAGGCGAGGCTCGACGAATATGCATCGGGGATTCAGAAAACGGCAGTACCCGGTCACAGTCTCTTGTCAGGCGGCACACGTGCAGCACTGTCTGTTACAGAGCGATTGGCACCTCGATACCCAGGTGCCGACTTGCACACGACGGGCTTTCATCAGAGTCCCTGCGGTCCGTCTCTCTCACGGCCAGGTGAGCGCTTCTGCTGCTAACGGCCCCAAAGCAGGCGCTCTCACTCTCCTCAGGCGTGCACTCTGCCTTCCCGCCAACAACTCCTGTACCCGCGCGCTGCGCTCTCCCTGGTAATGCTTAGCCATGCCCCTTGTCAGCCCTTACACAGATCGATCCGGTTCACTAATCTTTCCCCGGGCAGCAGGGGACACAGACTATTCAGTTCCGGCCCCGGCACGCAGGTATCCGCGGTCCTCACAGAAGCAGACAGAAAAAAAATTGATGTCTTTGAGTTGTGGTGTTAGAGAAGACTTCTAAAAATGCCATGGACACCAACAAAGATAGTCTTGATAATATAAACCCAGAGATGTCCCTGGAAGGCAAGATCACTTGAGAGAAAGTGACCTATTTTGGACATGTGATGAAGAGAAATTCTCTAGAAGAGGAGACGCTATTCGGAATGTTCAGTTGTAAAAGGAAAACGCCATCAAGAATGAGACGAGAACAAGCATCAAGAAACTGATCAAAGCCGTGGAAAATATGCAAGCATGGCGAGAATTGGCCTACGAAGTATAAAAGGGTCGTAAACAACTTAATGGACAGAATTATTTCAATGGTGAAAATAAAAATCTGAAGGGATGAATTGCTATTTTTTGATAATTTTACCTTCTAAAACCACCCACAAGATCCCAATTACTGACATTTCTGTTACAGTGTGATCAAGTAACCACCATTCAGGGCTTAAAGGGTGATTTTTTACATATTGAAAAAAACTGTCTTTATGACAGGAAAGAAATAGTAGATAGAAAAATATTTAGAATTGAGAGTCCTCAGTGGTTGATACCTTTTAATGGCTAACTGAAAAGATGGTAACAAATTGCAAGCTTTCGAGACTACACAGGTCTCTTCATCAGGCAAAGACTAAAACAAATTCTGAAGAATGTCCAACTGAGGGTCTGTATGTGGGGGAGACAGGGCAAAAGCTTAGAACAAGAATGAATTCTCGCCACCACACAATAAGAGAAAAAAGAATGGATCTACCTGTGGCAATACATTTTTGTCTCCCAAATCATAACATTATGGACATGAAATTACTTGTGTTAAAAGGTAGCTTCAAATCTCAGAGAGACAGAAGAGTCTGGGAATATAAACTGATGACGACCTTTGACACTCTCACTGCAGGAATGAATGTGTCGCACGGATTTATGTCTTTTTACATCAACTAAGGAACTTGCCCCTCAGACTATGAGGGGTCATCACAACAGAACCAGACCCCAATAAAACAATCCTTATCTAAGAATTGGCCCAATATTTATGGGCATAACTGTTTATCACTCATGGTAATTCTGCTTCATGTCACCTGTCTTATCCATGGTTTTTCCCTTTTTTTTTTCTATGCTATGTTGTGCATAAATATGTGATTCTTCAGAATTTTTTTTAGTCTTTGCCTGATGAAGAGACCTGTGTAGTCTCAAAAGCTTGCAATTTGTTACCATCTTTTCAGTTAGCCATTAAAAGGTATCAACCACTGAGGACTCTCAATTCTAAATATTTTTCTGTCTTTATGACTACATTTTCAAAATAAAATGTCTGATCTCTTGCCATCAGCACCTGCCTGACCTCAGTCCTTTCTTTTTAGCTTTTTTTGTCATTACAGATATTGTATACTAATGGCTGCCATGGTCACGTTACGTGAAGTCTCATGGTCGTCATGTCTCTGCATAAGAAAATGAGAGTGAGCTAAAAACACAATGTTATGGATTAGGATATAAGATTTTCAAGTTGTATCTTGCATTTTTCCTTAGAATATTGAATTGTGCTGTTCCTCCATTACTCCTCTTGAAAATGGGATACAGAGCCCTGTTCACAAACTAGATGCGGGTCCCAGAGATGCGATCCACATGTACCACACATTCATGGCCAGGGCCAAGACAAAGTATTTTGGTACCCTAGGCAGATGAAGCCAATGGCGCCCCCCCCCCCCCCTCCTCAAAACAAAAGAATGGCTCAGAGACTAAGGTAACAGGATCCCTAAAGGTACTGTCACACTAGCGATCCGTGACGTTGCAGCGTCCTGGCTAGCGATATCGTCCAGTGTGACAGGCAGCAGCGATCAGAATCCTGCTGTGATGTCGCTGGTCGGGGAAGAAAGGCCAGGACTTTATTTCGTCGCTGGCTCTCCCGCTGACATCGCTGAATCGGCGTGTGTGACACCGATTCAGCGATGTCTTCGCTGGTAACCAGGGTAAACATCGGCTTACTAAGCGCAGGGCCGCGCTTAGTAACCCGATGTTTACCCTGGTTACCATCGTTAAAGTAAAAAAACAACCACTACATACTTACCTTCCGCTGTCTGTCCCCGGCGCTCTGCTTCTCTGCTCTGGCTGTGAGCGCCGGGCAGCCGGAAAGCAGAACGGTGACGTCACCGTTGTGCTTTCCGGCCGCTGTGCTCACAGCCAGAGCAGAGAAGCAGAGCGCCGAGGACAGACAGCGGTAGGTAAGTATGTAGTGTTTGTTTTTTTACTTTAACGATGGTAACCAGGGTAAACATCGGGTTACTAAGCGCGGCCCTGCGCTTAGTAACCCGATGTTTACCCTGGTTACCGGCATCGTTGGTCGCTGGAGAGCTGTCTGTGTGACAGCTCTCCAGCGACCAAACAGCGACGCTGCAGCGATCCGGATCGTTGTCGGTATCGCTGCAGCGTCGCTTAGTGTGACGGTACCTTAATGCACATCCCTCCTTCCCCTCTGATGGGTTCCACTAGAATTGTTATCTTTTTCACAAAAAATGTTATCAACAGTAAAAGTTTACTTTAGGGATGTGACTTAATAGGGAGTGCAATTTCAAAGTTAGATACAGAGTCAATCATTTTTGTGGACCATTTACACAGTAGCGATATTCGTCCTTGACGTCTTATTTTTTAAATGCAGAACTCAAGGATAGTTATGTGAACTAAAATGGTAACTACAATCGGGGTCATTTGGTTTCAATTAAGGTTTCCAGTATTTGGCAAATTTCCTAACTGAAAATAAACAGACCCCCATTATAAATAAAGAGATACATCTGATGGTGTTTGCGTCTGTCAAGCGACAAATACAGCTTGCACAAAACTGATGGTGGTTCAGGTGACATTCATGTAGCGATGGTGTTATGGTGCTGTATTTATGTAGTGATGATGACTCTGGGGATATATTCATTAATGGCAGCACGGTGGCTCAAAGGATAGCACTGCAGCCTTGCAGCGCTGGGGTCCTGGGTTCATATCCCACCAAGGACAACATCTGCAAGGAGTTTGTATCTTCTCCCCGTGTTTGTGTGGGTTTCCTCCCACATTCCAAAGACATACTGATAGGGAATTTAGATTGTGAGCCCCATCGGGGACAGCAATGATAATGTGATAAACTGTAAAGCGCTGCGGAATATGTTAGCGCTATATAGAAAAAGTAAAGAAGAAGATCACCAGAACCATCATCAGTATATGAATAAATCACCAGAACCACCACGAGTACATGAATGCATCACTAGATCCACCATTTGTACATGAATACATCAATAGACTCACCATCAGTACTTGATTACGTCACCAGAACCACCATCAGTAAATTAATACGTCACCAGAACCACCATAAGTACATTAATACATGACCAGAACCAAGAATACTTAAATACAAGAAACAAGCTTAATTCAACAATCAATTGTAATATCAAATCAGCCCCATAAACAATTGCATCGCATAACCCTACGACTCCCTGTATGTCCTTAAAGGGACACTGTCACCTGGATTTGGAGGGAACAATCTTCAGCCATGGAGGCGGGGTTTTTGATTCACCCTTTCCTTACCCGCTGGCTGCATGCTGGCTGCAATATTGGATTGAAGTTCATTCTCTGTCCTCCATAGTACACGCCTGCGCAAGGCAAGATTGCCTTGTGCAGGTATGTACTACGGAGGACAGAGAATGAACTTCAATCCAATATTGCAGCCAGCATGCAGCCAGCGGGTAAGGAAAGGGTGAATCAAAAACCCCAAAACCCCGCCTCCATGGCTGAAGATTGTTCCCTCCAAATCCAGGTGACAGTGTCCCTTTAACAATGGTAAGGAGATATTGGGAGTTGTTATTATCAGCCATCATCAGACTGCGGACCTTACAGAAACCACAGTACTGATGAGAATTAGTCAGCATTACAAATAAGCATTTACATCCAGGTACCTTATAGATTACATTCTACAGTCATCTCTTTCTTTTCATCTCAATTTTGTCTAGACGTCATGATAACTTTTCACATCCACAGCTGTTCTTTGCAGACCTCCCTCTTCTCCAGTCCTTTGCAGCACATCCTGATGCAGTGCTTTTTTTTTTTTTTAAAAAAGTGTTATTAAAATACCCTCTGCGTAAAAATATCTGTCCATATTATGACCCTAAATAAGCCTCCTATGGTATATGGCCTCCACACTGCCATTATCTGCTATAACCGCCACTCCAGCCACCCTTATGAATCACAGCCTATATCATGACTGTCCCCTCTCTAATTTTCCATTACACTTTCTATGTCTCCACACTGCCCCACACCATGCTAACCCCTCTCCATATTATGCCTCTATTTCATGCTGACCCCTCTCCATATCATATTATTCCATAATACTGCACACTGCTGCTCTCTTCACACTGTAACCACTCCTCACGTTGTCCCCCTACACAGTATGATGGTCAACCCAGCCGCCCATATGGTATGATAGCCACAATAATGCCCCAAAATATACTATGGTCACCACCACAGCCCCCCATTTATAGTATGATGCCCACGCAAACCCCTTAAATAGTATGATGTCCAAAACAGTCCCCATGTATACTATGATGATCACAACAATAACCCATACAGTATTATGGCTCGCAAACAACACCCCAAACAGTTTGATATTCACCACAACCTCCTATCCAGTATAGTCACCAGAGCCCCCTTATAATGACTTCCACAGCCTCATATACAGCATGGCCACCACAGCTACTCATATACTTTGCCATTCCCCCTTCACATCCCCTCATTTATTGCCCCAAACGCATACCTCCTCATTTCATGACCCCTGCACTGCCGCTCAATTTCATGGCTCCCCTGTGCTGCCTCTCATTTTCTGCCCCCCCCCCCCGCATATCCCCTCATTCTATGCCCCCTGCACAGCCCCTCATTTTATTCCATCTGCACAGCCCCTCATTTTACTCCCTCCTCTGCACAGCTGCTCAGTTTATTCCCCCCATCAGCACAGCCCCTCAGTTTATTCCATCTGCACAGCCCCACATTTTATCCCCCTCTGCAAAGCCCCTCAGTTTATTGCTCCATCTGCACAGCCCTCAGTTTATTCCCACATCAGCACAGTCCCTCCAATAATTTTATCCTCCCCCTCATCTATCTGCACAGCCCCTCATTTTATGGCCCCCTTCACAGTAATATAGGAATTTAAAAAAGCTCATACATAATCCAAGCTCCCAGTCCACCATCACCTCTTCTGTGAAGTGCAGCAGTGGACGCGAACGGCGCAATGATGTCGCTATCCAACATCCCCTGCGTGCACCTGATCCCTTCATTCCACCAGTTCAAGCAGTGCTCCTTTATCCAGGGGACTAATGAAGTTGAAATTGTAAACCAAAACGTCTCTTTCTTCTGTCTGGATATTACTACAAATAAAATGTTGTTGCCATCCGTTCTCTATGCTGCTGATGGAAAACGTCAACCGCAGGGAATGGATAACGCTCCATGCTCACATGGTTAAAAGTGCCCTGTTTTACTTATCGGTTTGAATCTCAGTACTCGGACCCCCAACAAGTTATTAGTACCTATCCTATGCATAGGTGACAATATGTTTTTACCGGAAAACCCTTTAATGACCACTCATATGCCCTTTGTTTGGGTTTGTTTAGCCAGCAGGTGGGAGTGTGGTTCTGCACTAAAGGCTAAGCCAGCTCTAAACAGATAAAGGTGCTATTTTCTAATAAAATCGACTCCCCTTCGACAATATGTTGACCAGATTCATCAGAATCAGGTGAGAACAGCCACCATCCGTAACGTGTGTATTCACTGCCCGCGTACAGTTGTATCTGCACTTCTGTTCTTCGTAGGCGCTGGAAAAGTAAAATTAGTGAAATGATCTGTCATAACTGATCCACAGTTGAATCCATCGGTCGTTTCTTCCGCAGATGAATAATCAATCATAGGTAATTCTAAAGGACAGGGATTTCTATGGGCAATACAGGGGCACTTTCCTTCTTCTCAGATTTTACCCAGACCACATAAATATTATGGCTCATACGTAAATCAGGATTGATGTGAAATTGAAATTGCCTTCCCTCCAATCCATGCGGTTTTGACATATAATATGGACGTTTCTTAGTTAAAGGGCATTCAATGAAATTCAATGGATTTTTCAATGACGCATTTGTTATTATCCAGATGCCGCTAGTAGCCACATACAAGATTTAAAGGGAAATTCCACCCAAAATGTAAAGATCCAGCCTGAGTTTTATTCAGCTATCTTACCACAAGAGCATATAAATTATGTTGTCAGACTCCCCCTAGGTCTTTGTTCAAAAAGTTATTGACTCTGAAGGGTTAATTGATGATCCATGCAGAGTCTATTTGTGTTTGGGTTGATATCGGATCTAGAGTTCATTGCCATATTCTCCCAGTCTTGTTGAAGGCATGAAGGAGAATTGGCTACAGCTCCCTAAGAACGGAAAGACTCCTATATATTGAGACACTGTGACTGCTACTGTTATGGAGCTGTGTAGCTGGTGCATTTATGTGGGTGATGTAGCTGAAGTGGTTGTTGGGCGCTATGCCATACCTCCCAGCGATCCCAGATCCAGCAGGTGGATCAGTCTTCCAAAGATGATCCGCTCTCCCAGGAGGTCAAGGTTATGTCCCAACTTCAACTCTGTGTCCTCCAGACCAGTAGTCTGCAGCACGGCAGTGTCTTTATTTCTCCAGCCCTTCATACACTCACTGCATGTGTTTTACTGAAGACAGACCTGTTATTTTTCAGTTTCTCCTTCTCTGACTAAAGGTACCGTCACATTAAGCGACGCTGCAGCGATATAGACAACGGAACTGAAAAAGTTAGGTGGAAGGTACATCCTCTCTCTGTGCTCTGTACATACATTACAAACATTAATTCAATTGAGTCTTCCCCTTTCCTGAAATGTTATCTGCCCCGGGATTCAAACTCACAACCTCTAGCATTGCAGGCAGCACTGCTAATAGGATCATTTCCTGTGCCTGAATAAGTCAATTGTATTTTTCTTCTTTACAGGCACATTGTGCTGGTACATAGTGACACATCTCTATACACCAGTAAATCAATATATACAAATACATGTTTGTAAGGTGTAAAACAAAAGTTAAATTTTTTCTACCATAAAATTATTATAAAATAATGAAACAATTAGAATGAGTACATTTATTAATGCACTTTAAAAATAAATAAGCATAATAAATCAGCAAGTAACATGGACCTATTTGGCCTCCCTGTAATTATAACAACCCATACAATACCGTGAGCAGTTTAATTATGGTGGTAGGTAAATGGCATTAAAAAATTGTGTGTTCTTTGTCCGAAACGCACGTCGGGGTGCGCTATATTGGACGTGGCGATCCGTGAAGGTAATACTCAGCACATATTCCTTTGTTTACACACCCCCCTTTTTTGGCACTTTGCACTTTACCTCAATATCGTTATGTGATAGTTTTATTGTGATGTGGCACAAGGCACTTTGGCCCTTATATAAAACACACCGTTTGTGTATACGTTTTTTTACCAGGTTTTTTGCACTGTTGCACATTTTTTTACCTTGCACTTCTGTAGTAATTACCATATGTAAACTGGGTCATCATTACGTATCAGATCATATATATTAGCTGGCTCCTGGTCCTATTTTGCGCACGGAATATTGATTAATGGTGTTGCCATCTGTATAAAATAAAGGCATTTTATAATTTACCTCCTGTATGGTGTTCCTCTGTGGATCTGTTATCTGGTTGTTTGGGTTGTTTCTCTCTGCTTGGGTAGTACTTACCCATTTTTCACAGAGCACTGATACCACGGTTTTATAGTTTATGTGTGTATGCATATATGTTTTATTTTTTTACTGTTCATTTTTATTGTTTTACAATTTTAGGGTGATCTGCAGTGTATCTGTGATTTTAATAGTGTACCATCTCTGCACGTTGGACACCGGGTGGCGAAATCACTTCATTATTATAATTTATTTAGTGCATTCCGCCCACCTTAACAGGGTGTGGCTTTAGCTCTGGATAAGGGCTTAGCCCAAAATATTCTGCCCTTTACTTTGAAAGTTGGGGGGTATGGCTCTGGATGCTATGTCATTACATCAATTTGACTGACGTGTTTTACATGTTTCATTGTACAGTATGTGATTGTACAGATTTATTGTACCACCATCTAGTAGTCATTGCTTGCCCTGCAGTTTATTCCTATGGGTGATATTTTACTGTGTTGTGTTAGAACCAGAAACCAGGGTTTACTTTTATAGGAGCTGATGATTGTGAAAATTATCCGCGGAATTAATAACCTTGGAACCGGCGATCTGTTACAACTAGAACAACCCGGAATCAGGGTGCAGCCCTATGGCAGAACTACATAATAAATGAATACAATGTAATGGAGCCACATGGCTGAACATCGGGTTCCTGACTTAGAGGTTGTCATGTGAAAAAAGTAATTACCTATCAACAGGATAGGTGATAACATATTGATCAGTGGGTGTCCGACAACTGGTAATGTTACTAATGGGCAGAATGGAGTGGCTGTGTGGATGTGCAACCGCCACTCCAGTTATTCCCTATGTCACTGCAGAGCGCTGCGTGTTATGGCCGGCAATCAGGCAACACAGCGTGCAGTAATCAGCGCACATACAGAGATCTGGCAATAACCAAAAACAATAGGACGAGCTCTGAGACGTGGAATCTCTGTAGACTGCAGTACCTGATCTATCCTCACACAACTATAAGCAGCAGTGGATTGCGCCTATCACTACCTATGCAACTCAGCACTGCCTGAGGAGCTGACTAGCCTGAAGATAGAAATACAAGCCTGACTTACCTCAGAGAAATACCCCAAAGGAATAGGCAGCCCCCCACATATAATGACTGTTAGCAAGATGAAAAGACAAACGTAGGAATGAAATAGATTCAGCAAAGTGAGGCCCGATATTCTAGACAGAGCGAGGATAGCAAAGAGAACTATGCAGTCTACAAAAAACCCTAAAACGAAAACCACGCAAAGGGGCAAAAAGACCCACCGTGCCGAACTAACAGCACGGCGGTGCACCCCTTTGCTTCTCAGAGCTTCCAGCAAAAGTTAATAGCAAGCTGGACAGAAAAAACAGAAAACAAACTAGAAGCACTTATCTAGCAGAGCAGCAGGCCCAAGGAAAGATGCAGTAGCTCAGATCCAACACTGGAACATTGACAAGGAGCAAGGAAGACAGACTCAGGTGGAGCTAAATAGCAAGGCAGCCAACGAGCTCACCAAAACACCTGAGGGAGGAAGCCCAGAGACTGCAATACCACTTGTGACCACAGAAGTGAATTCAGCCACAGAATTCACAACAGTACCCCCCCCCTTGAGGAGGGGTCACCGAACCCTCACCAGAACCCCCAGGCCGACCAGGATGAGCCACATGAAAGGCACGAACAAGATCTGGGGCATGGACATCAGAGGCAAAAACCCAGGAATTATCTTCCTGAGCATAACCCTTCCATTTGACCAGATACTGGAGTTTCCGTCTAGAGACACGAGAATCCAAAATCTTCTCCACAATATACTCCAATTCCCCCTCCACCAAAACAGGGGCAGGAGGCTCCACAGATGGAACCATAGGTGCCACGTATCTCCTCAACAACGACCTATGGAATACATTATGTATGGAAAAGGAGTCTGGGAGGATCAGACGAAAAGACACCGGATTGAGAATCTCAGAAATCCTATACGGACCAATAAAACGAGGTTTAAATTTAGGAGAGGAAACCTTCATAGGAATATGACGAGAAGATAACCAAACCAGATCCCCAACACGAAGTCGGGGTCCCACACGGCGTCTGCGATTAGCGAAAAGCTGAGCCTTCTCCTGGGACAAGGTCAAATTGTCCACTACCTGAGTCCAGATCTGCTGCAACCTGTCCACCACAGAATCCACACCAGGACAGTCCGAAGACTCAACCTGTCCTGAAGAGAAACGAGGATGGAACCCAGAATTGCAGAAAAATGGAGAGACCAAGGTAGCCGAGCTGGCCCGATTATTAAGGGCGAACTCAGCCAACGGCAAAAATGACACCCAATCATCCTGGTCAGCGGAAACAAAACATCTCAGATATGTTTCCAAGGTCTGATTGGTTCGTTCGGTCTGGCCATTAGTCTGAGGATGGAAGGCCGAGGAGAAAGATAGGTCAATGCCCATCCTACCACAAAAGGCTCGCCAGAACCTCGAGACAAACTGGGAACCTCTGTCAGAAACAATATTCTCAGGAATGCCATGTAAACGAACCACATGCTGGAAGAACAAAGGCACCAAATCAGAGGAGGAAGGCAATTTAACCAAGGGCACCAGATGGACCATTTTAGAAAAGCGATAACAGACCACCCAAATGACCGACATTTTTTGAGAAACGGGAAGGTCAGAAATGAAATCCATCGAAATATGTGTCCAAGGCCTCTTCGGGACCGGCAAGGGCAAAAGCAACCCACTGGCACGTGAACAGCAGGGCTTAGCCCTAGCACAAATTCCACAGGACTGCACAAAAGCACGCACATCCCGCGACAGAGATGGCCACCAGAAGGATCTAGCAACCAACTCCCTGGTACCAAAGATTCCTGGATGACCGGCCAGCACCGAACAATGAAGTTCAGAACTTTACTAGTCCACCTATCAGGGACGAACAGTTTCTCGGCCGGACAACGATCAGGTTTATTAGCCTGAAATTTCTGCAACACTCTCCGTAAATCAGGGGAGATGGCAGACACAATGACTCCTTCCTTGAGGATACTCGCCGGCTCAGATAACCCCGGTGAGTCGGGCACAAAACTCCTAGACAGAGCATCCGCCTTCACATTTTTAGAGCCCGGAAGGTATGAAATCACAAAATCAAAACGAGCAAAAAATAACGACCAACGGGCCTGTCTAGGATTCAAGCGCTTGGCAGACTCAAGATAAGTAAGGTTCTTATGATCAGTCAAAACCACCACGCGATGCTTAGCACCCTCAAGCCAATGACGCCACTCCTCGAATGCCCACTTCATGGCCAGCAACTCTCGGTTGCCCACATCATAATTACGCTCAGCAGCAGAAAATTTCCTGGAAAAGAAAGCACATGGTTTGAACACTGAGCAACCAGAACCTCTCTGTGACAAAACCGCCCCTGCACCAATCTCAGAAGCATCAACCTCGACCTGGAACGGAAGAGAAACATCAGGTTGACACAACACAGGGGCACAGCAAAAACGACGCTTCAACTCCTGAAAAGCTTCCACGGCAGCAGAAGACCAATTAACCAAATCAGCACCCTTCTTGGTCAAATCGGTCAATGGTCTGGCAATGCTAGAAAAATTACAGATGAAGCGACGATAAAAATTAGCAAAGCCCAGGAATTTCTGCAGACTTTTTAGAGATGTCGGCTGAGTCCAATCCTGGATGGCCTGAACCTTAACCGGATCCATCTCGATAGTAGAAGGGGAAAAGATGAACCCCAAAAATGAAACTTTCTGCACACTGAAGAGACACTTTGATCCCTTCACGAACAAGGAATTAGCACGCAGTACCTGGAAAACCATTCTGACTTGCTTCACATGAGACTCCCAATCATCCGAGAAGATCAAAATGTCATCCAAGTAAACAATCAAGAATTTATCCAGATACTCACGGAAAATGTCATGCATAAAAGACTGAAAAACAGATGGAGCATTGGCAAGTCCGAACGGCATCACCAGATACTCAAAATGACCCTCGGGCGTATTAAGTGCCGTTTTCCATTCATCTCCCTGCCTGATTCTCACCAGATTATACGCACCACGAAGATCAATCTTAGTAAACCAACTAGCCCCCTTAATCCGAGCAAACAAGTCAGAAATCAATGGCAAGGGATACTGAAACTTAACAGTGATCTTATTAAGAAGGCGGTAATCAATACACGGTCTTAGCGAACCATCCTTCTTGGCTACAAAAAAGAACCCTGCTCCCAATGGTGACGACGATGGGCGAATATGTCCCTTCTCCAGGAACTCCTTCACATAACTGCGCATAGCGGTGTGTTCAGGTACGGACAAATTAAATAAACGACCCTTAGGGAATTTACTACCAGGAATCAAATCGATAGCACAATCACAATTCCTATGCGGAGGTAGGGCATCAGACTTGGACTCTTCAAATACATCCTGAAAGTCCGACAAGAACTCTGGGATGTCAGAAGGAATGGATGACGAAATAGACAAAAATGGAACATCACCATGTACTCCCTGACAACCCCAGCTGGTTACCGACATAGAGTTCCAATCCAATACTGGATTATGGGTTTGTAGCCATGGCAACCCCAACACAACCACATCATGCAAATTATGCAGTACCAGAAAGCGAATAACTTCCTGATGTGCAGGAGCCATGCACATGGTCAGCTGGGCCCAGTACTGAGGCTTATTCTTGGCCAAAGGTGTAGCATCAATTCCTCTCAACGGAATAGGACACCGCAAAGGCTCCAAGAAAAATCCACAACGTTTAGCATAATCCAAATCCATCAGATTCAGGGCAGCGCCTGAATCCACAAACGCCATGACAGAATACGATGACAAAGAGCACATTAAGGTAATGGACAAAAGGAATTTGGACTGTACAGTACCAATAACGGCAGAGCTATCGAACCGCCTAGTGCGTTTAGGACAATTAGAAATAGCATGAGTAGAATCACCACAATAGAAACACAGTCTGTTCAGACGTCTGTGTTCTTGCCGTTCTACTTTAGTCATAGTCCTGTCGCACTGCATAGGCTCAGGTTTACTCTCAGACAATACCGCCAGATGGTGCACAGATTTACGCTCGCGCAAGCGACGACCGATCTGAATGGCCAAGGACATAGACTCATTCAAACCAGCAGGCATAGGAAATCCCACCATTACATCCTTAAGAGCTTCAGAGAGACCCTTTCTGAACAAAGCCGCTAGTGCAGATTCATTCCACAGAGTGAGTACTGACCACTTCCTAAATTTCTGACAATATCCTTCTACATCATCCTGACCCTGGCATAAAGCCAGCAGATTTTTCTCAGCCTGATCCACTGAATTAGGCTCATCGTAAAGCAATCCCAGCGCCTGGAAAAATGCATCAACATTACTCAATGCAGAATCTCCTGGTGCAAGAGAAAACGCCCAGTCCTGTGGGTCGCCGCGCAAAAAAGAAATAATAATCAAAACCTGTTGAATAGGATTACCAGAAGAATGAGGTTTCAAGGCCAAAAATAGCTTACAATTATTTCTGAAGCTCAGGAACTTAGTTCTGTCACCAAAAAACAAATCAGGAATCGGAATTCTTGGTTCTAGCATCGATTTCTGATCAATAGTATCTTGAATCTTTTGTACATTTACAACGAGATTATCCATTGAGGAGCACAGAGCCTGAATATCCATGTCCACAGCTGTGTCCTGAAGCACTCTAATGTCTAGGGGAAAAAAAAGACTGAAGACAGAGCTAAGAAAAAAAAATGATGTCAGGATTTCTTTTTTCCCTCTATTGGGAATCATTGGTTTGGCTCCTTGTACTGTTATGGCCGGCAATCAGGCAACACAGCGTGCAGTAATCAGCGCACATACAGAGATCTGGCAATAACCAAAAACAATAGGACGAGCTCTGAGACGTGGAATCTCTGTAGACTGCAGTACCTGATCTATCCTCACACAACTATAAGCAGCAGTGGATTGCGCCTATCACTACCTATGCAACTCGGCACTGCCTGAGGAGCTGACTAGCCTGAAGATAGAAATACAAGCCTGACTTACCTCAGAGAAATACCCCAAAGGAATAGGCAGCCCCCCACATATAATGACTGTTAGCAAGATGAAAAGACAAACGTAGGAATGAAATAGATTCAGCAAAGTGAGGCCCGATATTCTAGACAGAGCGAGGATAGCAAAGAGAACTATGCAGTCTACAAAAAACCCTAAAACGAAAACCACGCAAAGGGGCAAAAAGACCCACCGTGCCGAACTAACAGCACGGCGGTGCACCCCTTTGCTTCTCAGAGCTTCCAGCAAAAGTTAATAGCAAGCTGGACAGAAAAAACAGAAAACAAACTAGAAGCACTTATCTAGCAGAGCAGCAGGCCCAAGGAAAGATGCAGTAGCTCAGATCCAACACTGGAACATTGACAAGGAGCAAGGAAGACAGACTCAGGTGGAGCTAAATAGCAAGGCAGCCAACGAGCTCACCAAAACACCTGAGGGAGGAAGCCCAGAGACTGCAATACCACTTGTGACCACAGAAGTGAATTCAGCCACAGAATTCACAACAGCTGCGCTTGGCTTTTTCCATTAGCCCCACAGTTAATTAATGGATCAGTGATCGGGTATCCAACCTGCTGCAGGGGTCCTATGGTGTAGGGCGTGGATGGTATGTGTTATGACCTGGTGGTTAGGAGCACCCGGAATGACCTGATAGTTAAACCTCATACAGGACGAGCTCTGGGATGTGGGAGCTCTGCTGACCGCAAACCCTAATCCTATCACACACACTAGAAATAGCCGTGGAGCGCTCCTGACCAGACCTAGGCGCCTCGTCACAGCCTAAGAGCTATCTAGCCCTAGAGATAGAAAATAAAGCCTACCTTGCCTCAGAGAAATTCCCCAAAGGTAAAGGAAGCCCCCCACATATATTGACTGTGAGTAAAGATGAAAGTCACAAACGCAGAAATGAAACAGGTTTCAGCAAAGGGAGGCCAGACTTACTAAATAGACAGAGGATAGGAAAGGTAACTTTGCGATCAGCACAAAAACCTACAAAAGACCACGCAGAGTGTGCAAAAAAGACCTCCGCACCGACTCACGGTGCGGAGGGGCCACTCTGCATCCCAGAGCTTCCAGCTAGCAAGATAAAATCATGAAAACCAGCTGGACAAGAAAACAGAGAACAAATAAAGACTATAAGAAACTTAGCTTCTGCAGGAGATGGCAGGTCACCAGAGAGATCCAGGAGCGAACTGAACTAATGCAAAAACATTGACAGCTGGCATGGAGTAACGATCTGAGAGGAGTTAAATAGAGCAGCCAACCAAAGGATAAACCACGTCACCTGTGTAAGGAACCTCAGAAGCAGCAGCTTCACTCATAGCCACCAGAGGGAGCCCATAGACAGAACTCGCCGAAGTACCATTCACGACCACAGGAGGGAGTTCGACAACAGAATTCACAACAGGTATGTGCCGGTGAATAAATGGAGGAGACAATTTGTAAGTCTTTACCTGGCTTACTGCAGGTTGCTGGCCACAGTCCAGGGCACCAGGCACAGGTGATGGTGGTCCGGCCGGCTCAGAGGCAATAGAGGGTTCCCTTCTCCAGTAGAGGTCCATGAGCCTTTCCAACTAGCGCCATCAAAGGTGAGGTCCCTACTGCCTGAAGCTTCCTACAGGGTCCTCCAGTTTCCCCTTGTCCTGGGACAGATACCTGCACGACGGGCAGCTTGAGACTTTTTACAGGGACTCTAACATGCCCCGGGCTCCTCAGGTGCTGCTGCATCTCAGGCGTGGTGCAGGCAGGTAACGTGTAGTGTCGTGCCCTCCAATTCTGCTCTGGGTCTTAGAGTCCCACAAAAGCCTTGGGCTCCTGGTTACTGTGCTTCAGCTCTGAGGGTGCCCTGCCACAGTTCCCCTCTGAGCTCTGTTTCTCTCCTGTGCTCCTTCCCTTCCGGCTACTCCACATACAACAACCCTTCAGGTTCTCTCACTTCTTCCAGAGGCTGCAGCTCCCTCGTGGCTGCCAGGCCTCTCTGCTCTGTGTCTCTCCTGGACGTCTGTTCTCCTTGGTCTCCTAGGACCAACTCCCCAACTCCTCCTCCAGGTCAGGATCTTTATACAGGGAAGCTCCCCTGAATCCAGGTCCTGAGCTCCCCCTCCTGGCCTGGATTCAGAATGTGTTGCTTGTGTGTGCCTTACCTGGTGAAGAGAACTCCATTGCCTCTGAGCATGACATTACCTTCCCCAAAGGAAAAGCAACATCACTGCAGCAACCGGTCACCTGGGGTGCTACACCTGCACCCCGGAAGTAGTAATTTCTAGTGGTCAAGGGCATGGATGGGATTAATGTTTTCATGCTTTAAAAAGAGAGAAATGATAGCTCACCCATAATTGTCGATCACATTTGAAGCACAGAAAACCACCCATGTCCTAGCGTAAAGTCAAGGATTCAAAAGTAATGTATCCGGCTCAAGCAAGGTTTTAAAATATATAATAATAATCTTTATATAGCGCTAACATATTCCGCAGCGCTTTACAGTTTGCACACATTATCATTGCTGTCCCCAATGGGGCTCACAATCTAAATTCCCTATTAGTATGTCTTTGGAATGTGGGAGGAAACCAGAGTGCCCACACAAATACAGGGAGAACATATAAACTCCTTGGAGATGTTAACCTTGGTGGGATTTGAACCCAGGACTCCAGCGCTGCAAGACTGCAGTGCTAAACACTGAGCCACCGTGCTACCCCAAGCCAACATATTCACAAACTGTCCATTGTCCAATCTGTGAATATGTTGGACTTGTTAAGCCATGTTCACACAGTGCGTTTTTTACTGCGGAACCGCCGCGATTTTGCCGCTGCGGCTCCGCAGCTGTTTTCCATGCAGGGTACAGTACACTGTACCCTATGGAAAACAGGAACCACTGTGCACATGATGCGGGATTCGGGAAAAAAAGCCGCGCTGAATAGCTGCGGTAAAAAAGAAGTACCATGTCACTTCTTTTTGCAAAACTGCAGCGGTTCTGCACCCATTGACCTCCATTGTGAGGTCAAACCCGCAGTAAAACCCGCAGATGAAAAATATATCTGCGGGTTTTACTGCGGTTTGTGGTGCAGAACCGCTGCAGTGTGGCTGCCCCCCGTGCCCCAATCCCACCCCCCCATGCTCCGATGCCACCCCCCCGTGCTCCGACGCCCCCCCGTGCCCTCATCTCCCCCCCTTATACTTACCCGGCCTCCCGGTGTCCGTCCGTCCGTCTTCTCCCTGGGCGCCGCCATCTTCCAAAATGGCAGGCGCATGCGCAGTGCTCCCGCCGAATCTGCCGGCCGGCATATTCGTTCCAAAGTGCATTTTGATCACTGAGATATAACCTATCTCAGTGATCAAAAAAAAAAAATAGTAAATGACCCCCCCCCCCTTTGTCACCCCCATAGGTAGGGACAATAAAAAAAATAAAGGATTTTTTTTTTCCCCACTAAGGTTAGAATAGGGTTAGGGTTAGGGGTAGGGTTAGGGGTAGGGTTAGGGTTAGGGGTAGGGTTAGGGTATTTTCAGCCATTTTAACCCTAAAAAACTCCCTAGAAAACACACAGACTCTGCATAGAAAACTGCATAAAAAAACGCACTAAAAAACGCATAAAAAAAACGCATCAAAAAACGCACCAAAAATGCACCAAAAAAAGGACCTGCATTTTCTGCCAAGAGCTGCGGTTTTTAGTGCAGAAAAAAAAGGATGGAAATCAGGAATGTGTGAACATGGCCTAATATAGTTTAATGATCTGAAATAAACAGAAGATTGTATACTTACCTCTGTTGAACCGGATACATTGACATAGTAGCTTAAAGAAATAAGGGATTATTATCAGCATTCCTAGTAATCAAGAGCAGGAAAAGGGTTGAGATATTCATTCCTAGTGGTCTAAAGCAGAAAAAAAGGTTTATGTCAGAATTCTTGAAGGTCAAGGGCAGGGAAGAGGTTAATGCAATCATCATTATTGTGAGTCAGAATGTAATATTGGTCCTGGCCTCCTGTGTCTGTCACAGGGGCACTGTCAATGGCAGCCTGGCAGCTCTTAATAGGGTTTCCATGAACAGGCTTTGTGCTAGCGACTCTTGTCTACCATATCCCAGGGATTGCCCTGATCTTTACCCTATAATACCTGCACAGGGATCTGGATTTACACAGGGATCCTGGGGATAGGTCCCATAGTAGCTGCTGGCTAGTCCCTCAGGCTTGTTCACCTGCTCACTCCCGTCTCCTGCACACCTCACCATGCACTTTATTGAGATGTTGATATCATCTAAGATGGATTAAAGGAATTTCAACAAGAGTGATCGGGTGAGTGCTCCATTTCTTTTCTTCTTGTTTGTGCAAGAGCCATTATTGAGTCTCTTCTACAGGTCCTTCTCAAAAAATTAGCATATAGTGTTAAATTTCATTATTTACCATAATGTAATGATTACAATTAAACTTTCATATATTATAGATTCATTATCCACCAACTGAAATTTGTCAGGTCTTTTATTGTTTTAATACTGATGATTTTGGCATACAACTCCTGATAACCCAAAAAACCTGTCTCAATAAATTAGCATATTTCACCCATCCAATCAAATAAAAGTGTTTTTTAATAACAAACAAAAAAAACAACAAATAATAATGTTCAGTTATGCACTCAATACTTGGTCGGGAATCCTTTGGCAGAAATGACTGCTTCAATGCGGCGTGGCATGGAGGCAATCAGCCTGTGACACTGCTGAGATGTTATGGAGGCCCAGGATGCTTCAATAGCGGCCTTAAGCTCATCCAGAGTGTTGGGTCTTGCGTCTCTCAACTTTCTCTTCACAATATCCCACAGATTCTCTATGGGGTTCAGGTCAGGAGAGTTGGCAGGCCAATTGAGCACAGTAATACCATGGTCAGTAAACCATTTACCAGTGGTTTTGGCACTGTGAGCAGGTGCCAGGTCGTGCTGAAAAATGAAATCTTCATCTCCATAAAGCATTTCAGCCGATGGAAGCATGAAGTGCTCCAAAATCTCCTGATAGCTAGCTGCATTGACCCTGCCCTTGATGAAACACAGTGGACCAACACCAGCAGCGGACATGGCACCCCACACCATCACTGACTGTGGGTACTTGACACTGGACTTCATGCATTTTGGCATTTCCTTCTCCCCAGTCTTCCTCCTGACTCTGGCACCTTGATTTCCGAATGACATGCAAAATTTGCTTTCATCAGAAAAAAGTACTTGGGACCACTTAGCAACAGTCCAGTGCTGCTTCTCTGTAGCCCAGGTCAGGCGCCTCTGCCGCTGTTTATGGTTCAAAAGTGGCTTTACCTGGGGAATGCGGCACCTGTAGCCCATTTCCTGCACACGCCTGTGCACGGTGGCTCTGGATGTTTCCACACCAGACTCAGTCCACTGCTTCCTCAGGTTCCCCAAGGTCTGGAATCGGTCCTTCTCCACAATCTTCCTCAGGGTCCGGTCTCCTCTTCTCGTTGTACAGCGTTTTCTGCCACATTGTTTCCTTCCAACAGACTTACCATTGAGGTGCCTTGATACAGCACTTTGGGAACAGCCTATTTGTTGAGAAATTTCTTTCTGGATCTTACCCTCTTGCTTGAGGGTGTCAATGATGGCCTTCTTGACATCTGTCAGGTCGCTAGTCTTACCCATGATGGGGGTTTTGAGTAATGAACCAGGCAGGGAGTTTATAAAAGCCTCAGGTATCTTTTGCATGTGTTTAGAGTTAATTAGTTGATTCAGAAGATTAGGGTAATAGGTCGTTTAGAGAACCTTTTCTTGATATGCTAATTTATTGAGACAGGTTTTTTGGGTTATCAGGAGTTGTATGCCAAAATCATCAGTATTAAAATAATAAAAGACCTGACAAATTTCAGTTGGTGGATAATGAATCTATAATATATGAAAGTTTAATTGTAATCATTACATTATGGTAAATAATGAAATTTAACACTATATGCTAATTTTTTGAGAAGGACCTGTATATTCATGGCCAATAGTAGGTTAGCACTACAGCCTGGAATCAAAAACCTTAGATGTTTTTGCAATTGACAGTAAGAGTTGCTCGAGATATCATGAATAAGGAACTTGTTGCCTCATGAAATTCCTCCATATTTGGACCTCTTGGATGACATATGCCCAGTCTAACTCAACTAGTCAATAGCTCCTCTTTCTATAAAAATGGTTGGGTTACCTAACTTACTTTGATGGCCAATGATCCAACCAACCTCCTAATCACTTCCTGCAATTATTTTACCTCTATTCCTCCATTCCACTACATATTTCCACCAGTACAACCTAATCATGCCTTCACAGACTGGTCAACACACTTCTTCATACTTCTTTCTTTAGAGCCTTAACTTGAGCCTTAGCCATTCCAAACTGGAACTCTTCATAACTAGAAGGACTATTTTTTTTTAACTTGTTTTACTAAAGAGGAAGAGGCATCCCTTGACTTTTCTGATACGAATTGTAGAGATATCTAATACGTAATCAATGAGGAACTTATTATAAAATTGTCATCACTTCTCTTGCCTAAAGGTACCTTCACACTGGACGATATCGCTAGCGATCCGTGACGTTGCAGCGTCCTGGCTAGCGATATCGTTCAGTTTGACACGCAGCAGCGATCAGGATCCTGCTGTGATGTTGTTGGTCGCTGCAGAAAGTCCAGAACTTTATTTCGTCACTGGACTTCCTGCAGACATCGTTGAATTGGCGTGTGTGACGCCGATTCAGCGATGTCTTCACTGGTAACCAGGGTAAACATCGGGTTACTAAGCGCAGGGCCGCGCTTAGTAACCCGATGTTTACCCTGGTTACCAGCATAAACGTAAAAAAAACAAACACTATATACTTACCTTCTGCTGTCTGTCCCCGGCGCTGTGCTTCTCTGCTCTGGCTGTGAGCGCCGGCCAGCCGGAAAGCACAGCGGTGACGTCACCGCTCTGCTTTCCGGCCGCTGTGCTCACAGTCAGTGCAGAGAAGCACAGCGCCGGGGACAGACAGCAGAAGGTAAGTATGTAGTGGTTGTTTTTTTTATGTTTACGCTGGTTACCAGGGTAAACATCGGGTTACTAAGCGCGGCCCTGCGCTTAGTAACCCGATGTTTACCCTGATTACCAGGGGACTTCGGGATCGTTGGTCGCTGGAGAGCGGTCTGTGTGACAGCTCTCCAGTGACCAAACAGCTACGCTGCAGCGATCGACATCGTTGTCGGTATCGCTGCAGCGTCGCTGAGTGTGAAGGTACCTTAACTCCATTGCCTGTGGAATTTTGGGACCTTCTATTTAACTAGCCTTCCTTCTTCAAATTGCCTGCTTTTAGAAGTGTAACCTGGTGGTTTTGACTGCTAGACAACCATGATTTTGTTTTATCTTTTGAAAAAGTTACTTTCTTGATGACAATCCTCAGTCTCACTTTGGACTTTTCATCCTTGAATTGATTTAGTTTTAAGAATGCAAAGATTAGTTAGACAACACACCTCAGGAGAGCCAGCCCAAAAAATTTACTGTGGTTCAAGAATCTTCTTCTTTGGTGAGAAATCTATTTTCAGACAGTCGTGACAAAGTGTTCTGCATGTGCACGTCTTGGGTGACATTGTGCTATACATAGGTGCCATACATTTAGTTTGAAAATCTGCTAGATATTTTTGAGAAAACATTCTTTAAGTTCACAGGCATGGGACATGAAGTGGGCAGTGTCAATCTGTCCATAGCACCACTTCTCCAGCTGGCTAATTCTGTCCCCTGCAATGATTGGCACAGCTAAGCTAGTCATGAAAACTGTGGGTGGAAGGATGCGGCCACTCCAATGGCTCTTCTTAGAGTAAGGCGTTCTACAAGAATATGTGCCTACTTTAATACTGATTTTACTGCTGAAAGACTCTATTTAAAGGCTATAGACACATTTACATCATTTTTGTATAGAATTGCATCTAATACATTTTCATAATTAGTTTTAATTAAAAGTTCTCAACCGTTTGTCTTCGGCAGCCTGCATGTCATTAATGCATTGTAGGCTGTTTAGTCCCTTCAAAGTGAGTCTGATCCGTCAGCTCAGTCTGTAGCCTCTATGTCTGCCATCCTGAACTATTATTCAGCATCATATCTTTACATCCAATTAAAATAAACCTAAATCCATCAGTTTTTGGATTAGACGACTGATCAGGAGAGCTGAGAGAGGAGGTACAAGCTGCTCCAGTGGCGGATCTCACTCTGAACTGGACTGAGCAGCTTGCAATGTATGCGAGCACATGCAGGCTACAGAAGAAGAGGTTTGAATTTTTTTTTAATTAAAAACCAATTACAAAATTATTTTTTATCACATAATGGGTGCAATTAAATTACAAAAACAAGTGTCAATAATCTCTATAAAAATTGTCCGATATTACTGATAAGGACACTAGGAGTACTCCACATTGGCCGCACATGATGTACATCATCGGGGATCGGGAAAAGATTAATAGAGATCATTGTGAGAGTGTTGATAACAATTCTACTATGCCAGTGACCACCTTAAAAGTTATCATACCTTGATAGACCTTGAACAATTTTTCATAATGTTTTCATTGGCTGCAGAGCAGAATGTAATCTATAGCAACTCCCTAATCAGCCAGAATCTGCAGTGTCTGCAGTGTCCTTGAATGATTAGGAAGAAATATGCACCAAAATATCTTACTTCATAATCTTAAAATGGTTACATAGGATTGGAGAAAAAGGCTCACATCTGTCGAAGGATGTGTACGGCATCACAACTCAATTGAATTTAAGGAGACTGAGTGACAAAATTAGAAACAACTTGTGGACAATTGTATCACTATTTCTGGAAGAAAACAGACGCTTTTTTTTCTCTCGAACAGCTCCTTAAAATGTAGGATTAAATTTAGTGAATGAACCTCCACTTAGATATTGGGAAAATAGTAGAAATTGAGATAATAGAGAAATAGAAAGATCTCTCCTTTCTTAACAAATATAGGGAGTGTTAGAAAAATAAAAACTGTATATGAACATAATTGTACATGTAACACAATCTCCATTTAATACACTGTTCGACTTCGTACAGTACAGACCAAAAGTTTGGACACACCTCATTTAAAAATTTTTCTGTATTTTCATGACTATGAAAATTGTACATTCACACTGAAGGCATCAAAACTATGAACTAACACATGTGGAATTATATGCTTAACAAAAAAGTGTGAAACAACTGAAAATATGTCTTATATTCTAGGTTCTTCAAAGTAGCCACCTTTTGCTTTGATGACTGCTTTGCACACTCTTGGCATTCTCTTGATGACCTTCAAGAGGTAGTCACCGGGAATGGTCTTCCAACAATCTTGAAGGAGTTCCCAGAGATGCTTAGCACTTGTTGGCCCTTTTGCCCTCACTCTGCGGTCCAGCTCAACCCAAACCATCTCGATTGGGTTCAGGTCTGGTGACTGTGGAGGCCAGGTCATCTGGCGTAGCACCCCATCACTCTCCTTCTTGGTCAAATAGTCCTTACACAGCCTGGAGGTGTGTTTGGGGTCATTGTCCTGTTGAAAAATAAATGATGGTCCAACTAAACGCAAACCGGATGGAATAGCATGCCGCTGCAAGATGCTGTGGTAGCCATGCTTGTTCAGTATGCCTTCAATTTTGAATAAATCCCCAACAGTGTCACCAGCAAAGCACACCCACACCATCACACCTCCTCCTCCATGCTTCACGGTGGGAACCAGGCATGTAGAGTCCATCCATTCACCTTTTTCAGACCAAAGCACAGATTTCCACTGGTCTGATGTCCATTCCTTGTGTTCTTTAGCCCAAACAAGTCTCTTCTGCTTGTTGCCTGTCCTTAACAGTGGTTTCCTAGCAGCTATTTTACCATGAAGGCCTGCTGCACAAAGTCTCCTCTTAACAGTTGTTGTAGAGATGTGTCTGCTGCTAGAACTCTGTGTGGCATTGACCTGGTCTGGTCTCTAATCTGAGCTGCTGTTAACCTGCGACTTCTGAGGCTGGTGACTCGGATAAACTTATCCTCAGAAGCAGAGGTGACTCTTGGTCTTCCTTTCCTGGGGCGGTCCTCATGTGAGCCAGTTTCTTTGTATCGCTTGATGGTTTTTGCCACTGCATTTGGGGACACTTTCAAAGTTTTCCCAATTTTTTGGACTGACTGACCTTCATTTCTTAAAGTAATGATGGCCACTTGTTTTTCTTTACTTAGAATTTGTATTATGGCAAGAAAAAAGCAGCTAACAGTCTATTCAGTAGGACTATCAGCTGTGTATCCACCAGACTTCTGCACAACACAACTAATGGTCCCAACACCATTTATAAGGGAAGAAATCCCACTTATTAAACCTGACAGGGCACACCTGTGAAGTGAAAACCATTCCCGGTGACTACCTCTTGAAGCTCATCAAGAGAATGCCAAGAGTGTGCAAAGCAGTCATCAAAGCATAAGGTGGCTACTTTAAAGAACCTAGAATATAAGACATAATTTCAGTTGTTTCACACTTTTTTGTTAGGTATGTAATTCCACATTATTATTATTATTATTTATTGTTATAGCGCCATTTATTCCATGGCGCTTTACATGTGAGGAGGGGTATACATAAAAACAAGTACAATAATCTTAAACAATACAAGTCATAACTGGTACAGGAGGAATGAGGACCCTGCCCGCGAAGGCTCACAATCTACTAGGGATGGGTGAGAATACAGTAGGTGAGGGTAGAGATGGTCATGCAGCGGTTTGGTCGATCGGTGGTTACTGCAGGTTGTAGGCTTGTCGGAAGAGGTGGGTCTTCAGGTTCTTTTTGAAGGTTTCGATGGTAGGCGAGAGTCTGATGTGTTGTGGTAGAGGGTTCCAGAGTAGGGGTGATAGAGGGGTGATTAGAGACCTTTGCTACAAGACTAAGAGGCTGGACTCTAACCTATGCGGGCAAACCCACCCTATTGTATGGACTTTTTACTTTATGTTGCACTTTGTGCCAGACAAGGGCTGTATTTAAGTTTTCCTCTGATGCGGTTTATGAGAAGTGAAATAAACCAGCTGGACTTTTAAATAGAAATGGTTCCTGTGATACCTCATTCCGCTCCTGCATTGTTACACTTCACTATGACTGTTAATTTGATTTATTTGCTTCTGTTCTTACTTCTGCTATTCAGTATCATAACCATAGCTCTAAGTTAGTTACCTGGAACAATTAATCACAGTATTAACTGACCCAACTGAATCTATCCAAAAATAGCCTTCAGCTCACTCGATTAACCACCTCTTTAACTGGGCCTCCTGACCATCTGTTCACACGACTGACCACCTCTTTAACTAGACCGCCTTGCCTGAGGTAATGACCTTGTCCTACTGCTCAAAGAATAATACTCGGTTCCTTAGGCCTCCTGACCTGGTCTAAGGACCTTGTCCTGCTACTGTCTTGAGCGATACTCCATTTAGTTAATTAGGCGTCCTGGCCTGGTTAAGGACCTTTCCTCTTCTAACATGTCTGGGTGATGACTCACCCTCTGCCTTGGTCTTAGGGATTTATACATTTTCTAACTGAGTCACAGTAGTTCACAGGCCCCTGTGCATCTGGCCACTCTCTTCCCTCTGGGTAATCAATCTTCTTATTTTAGTTCCTACATTGTTCCGGTAGTTCCCATCTCTGTTGTCTCTGGCCAGTAGATGGCAAAATTCATCCATACAAGTCCCACTGTGCATTCCTGATGTGTGAGTCCCTCACTCACTTACAATATTACACCCCTGTGGCCCTGATAATATGATTTACAAGAGCCGGTGTCATTGCTAGCTCTCTAAAAATCTCAGGCATCTGCATTACTTTCTTTCTTACACGTCAGTGCGCCTCTGAAGCCAGCTGTACGCTTCCCAGCTTCAAAAGTGCATTGCATGTGCCCAGAAACAAAGAAGAAACCTGTCCGTAATGCATACAGCAGTAATTGCAATTCTGCAGACCTCACATCTTCCGTCACCCCCTGCTTGCACTGCTGATGCTGAACCTGCAACACCACATCCTAAAACTCATACTCGTCAACAATCATCAATGGCTTACAATTCAGCAGACTTCTGAGCTCATGTCTGTCATTCCCCTGCTTGTTCAGTATGTAAAAGACACTGAACAAGCATGTAATGAGAATGCTCTTCAACATCTGTGTCACACTCTGTCAGCCACCCCCTACTTGTTCATTGTTCAAAAGAACATGTCAAGAAAAGCCAATGAACAAGCAGGCAAAGGATGACAAAAGATGTGAATTGTGATGGCAGTATCTGACATTAGAAAATAATTAAAGCTAAAGATTTTTTTATCTAAATGCGGCTTTCATTTTAATAGAAGGAATTGAAAGGTGGCAGCCTTTTGTAGCGTTTTCCCACTTTTGACCTTTCTAATGCTAATTTTCGATAATGGTTAACCGTTTTGTATACATTAAATGTGAATTCATGGGAGAACACAGAGTGGATTTTTTTTTCTTCTCTTGCCAGTTAATTAGCATTAGCTGGAATATTTTTTTAAATTTTTTGCAGGGCGTATTATTAACTATGTTCTTGCGCTAGACTAAATATAATGGCAATTATTCAAATGTATTCAAAGAGCACAATGCAATTATAGAATGAAATCAATACGGCTTTGAAACTGTTGGCGACGGACGTGTCTAAAATGTGCTCGTCTCGTCACTGAAACACGAGGCAGGTTCAATATATCACGTGGATGAATGCCTCATATCCATATATGTCATCAAAAAACAATATAGTCTTATGTATAGGCAGCCTTTAATTGTCATGTTGACGAGATGGAAGATAATTGTCTCAAGACACCACCAGCTTATTCTGGAGATAGGTGTCTCCGGAAGAGGAATCTGAAGCAACGGAATGATATAGGTAGGCAGCATGAGTCTGGGTGTGGGGGTTGGAAGGGGTTGTTGGGCTAATTAGACGACTATTTTAATTGGCATTCAGCTCTGTTACAATATTCTTATGGTATTCTGAGAAGGAAGGTAAGATCCTAATTTACACAGTGATTGTCGTCCTTCAGAAGTGCAACTGGGAATGTACTGGAAACCACAGCACTTGAATTTGAAGGAATTGTCTGTACCTTAGAGTATGTTTGCTCAAGCTAAAGATCTCCTGATCTGCCTGCACAGCTGAGAAGTCCTGTACAGGTGCGAGTTACTATTTTGTGAATACTAGTGCGCTGGTATGAGATTTGGCTGTGAGGTTCTCATTGGATATGCTTATTGGAGGCGGATTGGTGAGATTTGCGAGCGCCAATAAGTGGCCACAGTGGCCAGATGACCTGAATGAAGGTGAGGGATCCTGGCTGGTTGTGTGGGCTTGTGCTCTGGGGTTTGCCATGCCCTTTCAGGCTGCATGTAACTGATGACTTCGGTTGGCCAGGAGCAGATGTTTGACAGTTCAATGAGGGAGTCCACCAGTCAAAAATAAACTTTTACTGAACAATAACTTGGAGGGGATTATATACAGTAGATAGTGGGTATGAGTCGCCTGCTAGGGCTGTGGGGTACTCGGTACCGGGTCCGGTACTCACAGGGGGATGTCACGGTGGCGGCGACCCGGTCCGTGGCCCTGGGCGCCGATGATAAAGAGAATGTCCTTAAAGGGGTTTTGAATAAAGTTTGTGTTCGTGACGCCACCTGTGATATTTGGTCAGTAGGGGGCCAACGCTGCTTAAAGGGGTCCACTGGGGTGATGTTAAGACAGCTGAGATGGTATAACTTCCCACAGGTGAAGTAGGTCCCCAGGGCTCCCAGGTGTATGGATGAGGATGGTGAGTGGTGCAGTAAAGAACGGAGGACACAGGTTTGCATTCTCTTTACCTGGTTTACTGAAGACTTCAGTCTGTCACAGTCCAGGGCACCAGATCACAGGTACAGGCCAGGTCCGGCCGGCTTGGAAGCAAATTCAGAGTCCCCCTTACCTGGTGGAGTTAAAAGTAGTGATGAGCGAATATACTCGTCACTCGAGATTTCTCGAGCATGCTCAGGGGTCCTCCGAGTATTTTTTAGTGCTCGGAGATTTAGTTTTCCTTGCCGCAGCTGAATGGTTTACATCTCTTAGCCAGCTTAAGTACATGTGGGGATTCCCTAGCAACCAGGCAACCCCCCACATGTACTTATGCTGGCAAACAGATGTAAATCATTCAGCTGCGGCAAGAAAAACAAACTCCAAGCGCTAAAAAATACTCGGAGGACCCCTGAGCATGCTCGAGAAATCTCTAGTAACGAGTATATTCGCTCAATACTAGTTGAAAGCCTTCCTCATAGCGTGGTGGTGTTGTAGTCCCTTACTGCTTATGGCTTCTGGCAAGGTCCTCACAGCTCTCTCTGTCCTCCATAAAGGTGGGACAGACCCGTATGACAGGTGACTAGAGCCTTTTTACATGGTCTCTATCATGACCTGACCTCTGTGTGCCACTGTGCCTCCTGGGTATTAGGGCAGACAGGTGATGTATAATCCAGCTGTCCTGACGGTTTCTGCTGTGCCTCCTAGAGTCCGACACAACCTCGGTCTTCCAGCTACCAGTATCTGTGCTCTGCTAGGGAGGTAGCCCAGTTGCATCTGTTCTCCCCAAATGTCACTCTCCTGTGCTTCACTCCCCTGAATGCTCACTAAACGCTGTTCTTCCTTCGGTATATACTATCCAGGAGCTGCAGACTCCCACGTCTGCTAAGCTATACTCCTTCCTTACCAGATCTGCCTAGCTGAAGTTCCTCGACAAGCTCCCTTCTGGCAATCTCTCTCTAGCCCCCTCTGACAGGGAGCTCCCTGTTAGCACATCTTCCTGCTTCACTGTCCTCTCACCAACTAACTTTCCCTCCAGACCAGAATGTATCAATTGGGAAGTTCCCCTTAATCCAGGTTTAGAGCTCCCCCTTCTGGCCTGGAACATGTATGCTGGTGAAAGAGATCTTCCTTCGCTTCCTGGTGAAAGAGATCTTCCTTTGCTACCCATGAGGAAAGCAATGCCACTGTGACAACCAGGACCCTGGGATGTCACAGGTACATAACTTGATGAACATTTCCTTCACAATACGGAGCATTTTCCACGCACAGTTTCAATTCCTTCCTCTTTATTTGCTTGTTCTCTTCCTTCAACGTTCCTTTCTACTTCACTACAGTCCAGTTAACAAGAGTACTATTCTCAGCCCATGGGTCTGTGTCTTCTTTCCCCTCTAGGGAACGATATTGCCAGTAAGGCCGTGCTTATCTTCTCTTCTACTGGTGCACTACAACTCCCACTTGGAGCACTCTCTTCGTCTTATGTATTCTGTTCCGTCCAGGCCCTTCTGAAGGTATAAACTCTGTACTGACCCGACTCCAATAGATCACTCCGTTCCTTTGGTCACTTCTCTTCTACCTTCCGCTAGAATCTCACTTTCTTTTATTTTGGTCTCCTCTCACAGTTAGAAATACCCAAGTCATGTGGCTCTGCTCACATTACACCTTAGGTCTGCTCTCTACGCACACTGGGCCCTTTCTGAGAGGAAACTGTCTCTGTCCCTTCATCTTAGTCCCTCCCACTCTGGGCTAGTCCCAACCATTAACTCTAACTTTCCCCACGAACAACACACATTATTAACATCATTAAATGTATACCACAGTTTACATTACACCTTACGGTAACTCACATATTTTTCATGGGGTAAAATATGGGCAGTATATCTATCTCTTTACATCTGGTCCAGAGGAGATACTTGCTTTTGCAGAGGTGAGTATAGCTTCCTTTCTTCTTTTCTCAGACTGTGAATTTTAAAAATAGACCAGAAATCCCCTTTAAGCTCCCAGTGAATATTATTGTTGTATTATTAGGAAGCAGAAGCATGTTATGGCAGCCTTACAAGGCTTCGCCCTGCTTGTAACACATAAGTCTGTATGTAGAGTACAATTATATGGTGTTATGCTTTACTGCCCGCACTACCTGCCTCGTGAGAACTTCAGATTGAAGGATTGTCTCCGCCGTTCCACATGACATTTCCTTTGTTTAAATTACAAATTTACATCCTCCAAATTAATAAGCGAGAAAAAAGCTGGTAAACAATGTTCCCATTCTGCATCGAAAGCAGAAAACATTTGATAGTATTGTTATATCGACAAAGTGTGAAGTCAATGGATTTTCAATGCAAAATTTCATCTAGATTATTTTGAAACGGATTTAAAGTGACATAATGTTGTACCTGAAGATGCCACTAGGAGGAGTTTAGCAGCTTACCACATACTGTTTTATTATGTAGCTAGATGTATAAACAGTATGCAGTAAGCTCAGAAGCTCCCTCTAGTGGTGGCTGCAGGAAGACAAATCTTCATACTTTATAATGTAAAGGGTTATTCTTATGTAATAGAGAAATGTCATATCACTACAATATGACATCAGTTATTACTGTGTGTGTAGAGTTAGAGTTAGTAGTGCCCCACTAATTTTTCACCTCATGGAGCTCATAGCCACCAGATTGTTCCAAGGTTTAAAGACAGCTGCAAACCATTGGTTTGGAGTAGCTTCCTGAAAATAAGCTCATATTAATATTCATCCTACTTGTTGATGGTTTCCAGGACCCAACCAATAAAATTGTATCTGCTACTCAAGGCATACACTAGCCCTGCAGCTGATTACAGGAAGACCTGTTCCTACGCCATCAACTTTGACATTTCGGTTGTCTAAACCATAGCAGACCAAAGAATGGCCATTAGAAATTCTAGGTCCCTTACTACCCACCATCGTGGTTGTCAGAAGTCCCAAATTTGCTTGGACTGTTCTGAATAATCTGACAAACATGTCCTCTAAAATGGTTGGGTTTATGTAAATCATGCCGCAAAGTGAGCATTCATAGATGGGATGGGGGGCATCAGGGCCGGACTGGGACTAAAATTCAGCCCTGGCATTTGAAGTCACACAGGCCCACTTGTCACATGGTGACTGTATAATATCTTTGTACACTTGTAGGTTACAAGAAGTGAAGGGGAGTGTAACATGACTATATAACATATAATCACAGCTGTATCCAGCATTACAGCTCAGTCCTATTTATTGCTTTTAGTTACAGTACCAAGAAAAGCCGCTACTTTACCTACATAACTGGATCTCGTAGATAATGAAGGGATTGAGACGACCAAAGGCTGTGGAACCTCATTCTGATGCTCCATAAACTTTGCCTACAGCCACTTTTGGTTCCGCTGCGCAGGACGAGACCCGGTGACTCTGAAAAGTGGTGACATCAGTAACGTCACCGCTCTTCAGATATTCAAGGTCTTGCGCTGAGCCCGGCAACTGTGAAGAGCGGTATTGTTACTACCGTCACCGCTCTTCACAGTCGCTGGGTCTCGCCAGGTCTGGGCTTGTAGTGGCGATGTCTGATAGCCACCTCTCCACTACTTACACCAGGGATTGATAGCAGCTGACATTACACAGCTGACATCAACCCTAAAAATCATTACACATACCAGAATGAAATGCTCTGGCGGCTGGGAAAAGCAGTAGAATTAGCGCTAACTACAACTGTCATCATCCTTGCCTGGTCTCCCTGCGAAGCATTTCTGCTGTATTTACATGCGCTGATCTCAGGCCACTAAACGAGTGTGATCGACAATACTGAAGTCGTTCGCTTGTTTCCTGGTCTCTTTACACCGATCGAGAAAGAATGAAGGGAACAGAACATTCATAATTAGATCAATCTGTCCCCATACAGTATCATGTTATCAGCAGCACAACTACAGTTTACACTGGCGATGTGCTGCTGAGAACAAGGATTTCTGTTCCCACATAAAGAATCCAATCACTCGATGAATAGGCAGCATTTTGCTTGTTTAGTATAATACACCCCATAGTCCTCCATTTAGCTACTATATAATTGTCTAAGGGTCACTTCCGTCTGTCTGTCTGTCCTTCTGTCACGGTTATTCATTTGCTGATTGGTCTCAGCAGCTGCCTGTCATGCAGCGACGGGCACAGTCCGATTAGTCCCTCCCCTGCTCCCCTGCACTCACTGCCCGGTCATGTGACTGCGACGTCATCACAGGTCCTGCTCATACCAGCCCTGGGACCGGAAGCTGACGCTTGCAATGGAGCGATCCCGGGAGCGTCCCGAGGAGCAGGAAAGGCGGCGGATGGTGAGTATAGCAGGACTTCAACGGGCCTTCGGAAGGTGAGTATATGTTTATTTTATTTTTTTTAAGTCTCTATACTACGTGGCTCTGTGCTGTATACTCTGTCGCTGTGCAATATACTATGTGGCTAGGCAATCTACTACGTGCCTGGGCAATATACTACGTGACTGGGCAATATACTATGTGGCTGGACAATATACTCCGTCGCTGTGCAATATACTCCGTCGCTGTGCAATATACTACGTGGCTGGGCAATATACTATGTGACTGTGCAATATACTACGTGACTGGGCAATATACTACGTCGCTGTGCAATATACTACGTGGCTAGGCAATATACTACTTGGCTGGCCAATATACTACTTGACTGGGCAATATACTACGTGGCTGGGCAATATACTACGTGGCTGGGCAATATACTACGTGGGCTGTGCAATATACTACGTGACTAGGCAATATACTACGTGGGCTGTGCAATATACTACGTGACTGGGCAATATACTACGTCGCTGGGCAATATACTACATGGGCTGTGCAATATACTACGTGACTGGGCAATATACTACGTGGCTCTGCTATATACTATGTGGCTGGGCAATATACTACGTGGCTGGGCAATATACTACGTGGCTGGGCAATATACTACGTCGTTGTGCAATATACTACGTGGCTGGGAAATATACTATGTGGCTGGCCAATATACTACGTGACTGGGCAATATACTACGTGGCTGGGCAATATACTACGTGGCTGGGCAATATACTACGTGGCTGAGCAATATACTACGTGACTGGGCAATATACTACGTGACTGGCCAATATACTATGTGACTGGCCAATATACTACGTGGACATGCATATTCTAGAATACCCGATGCGTTAGAATCGGGCCACCATCTAGTATATATATAATTGTCTAAGGGGTACTTCCGTCTTTCTGTTGGCAACTTCCGTAAGGGAAATCCCGCGTCGCTGATTGGTCTCGCCAGCTGCCTGTCATGGCTGCCGCGACCAATCAGCGACGGGCACAGTCCGATTAGTCCCTCCCCTACTCCCCTGCAGTCAGTGCCCAGCACCCGCTCCGTAATCCCCTCCAGTCACCGCTCACACAGGGTTAATGCCAGCGGTAACGGGCCGCGGGTACCGCACTCCGTTACCGCTGGTATTAACCCTGTGCCTATGCAGCATCGATAGTAAAAAGATGTAATGTTAAAAATAATAAAAAAAAACAAAAAACCTGCTATTCTCACCTTCCGTCTTCGTTCATCTTCCGTTCCCAGAGATGCATTGCGAAATTGCATTGCGAAATTACCCAGAAGACTTAGCGGTCTCGCGAGACCGCTAAGTCATCTGTGTAATTTCGCAATGCATCCTGGGAACGGAAGATGGCGGCAGCCGCGCACGCATCGTCAGAGTTTCGCTGGATCCTAGGGGGTGAGTATATAACTATTTTTTATTTTAATTATTTTTTTTAACAGGGATATGGTGCCCACACTGCTAAATACTGCGTGGGCACTGTTATATACCGCGTGGCTGCTATATACTACATGGGCAGTGTTATATACTCCATGAGCCATGTGATATACTCCGTGGGCTGTGCTATATACTACGTACCCTGTCTTATATGTTGCGTGGGCTGTGTTATATACTGCGTCGCCTGTGTTATATACTGCGTGGCTGCTATATACTGCGTGGGCTGTGTTATATAGTACGTGGGCTGTGTTATATAGTACGTGGGCTGTGTTATATACTCCATGGGCTGTGTGATATACTGCGTGGGCTGTGCTATATACTACGTGCCCTGTGTTATATACTGTGTGGCCTGTGTTATATACTACGTCGCCTGTGTTATATTCTGCGTGGCTGCTATATATTGCGTGGGTTGTGTTATATAGTATGTGGGCTGTGTTATATACTGTTTGGGCTGTGTTATATACTGCGTGGCCACTGTTATATACTGCGTGGCCTGTATTAACGCAACGGGTATTCTACAATATGTATGTATGTATATAGCAGCCACATAGTATATAGCACAGGCCACGTAGTATTTGCTATATACTACATGGCCTCTGCTATATACTATGTGGCTGTTATATACATACATACATACATATTCTAGAATACCCGATGCGTTAGAATCGGGCCACCATCTAGTATATTATAATGTGCACCTCAGTCCTCCATATAGTATAATACACTCCTCCATATAGTATAATGTACTACTCATAGTCCTTCATATAGTATAATACACTCCTCAGTCCTCCATATAGTATAATACACTCCTCAGTCCTCCATATAGTATAATACACTCCTCAGTCCTCCATATAGTATAATACACTCCTCATAGTCCTCCACATATTAAAATACACTGCAATTCCTCCATATAGTATAATACACTCCTCAGTCCTCCATATAGTATAATGTACTGCCACAATCCTCCAAATAGTATAATACATTCCTCATAGTGCTTCATATAGTAGAATACCCTGCCATTGTCATCCATGTAGTACAATTCACTTCCCATAGTATAATGCACCCCATAGTTCTTCATATAGTATAATGCGTTCCCCATACTCCTTGATACAGTATAATGCAGCCCACATATAGTATAATGATGCCACTGCAGAATATAAAGCAGCCACCCCACAGAATATATTGTAGCCCGAGTATAATGTAACCCCCAGAGAATATAATGCAGCCCTTTCATATAGTATAATGCAGCCACTGCATAGTAGCCCCCTCATAGAGCATAATGTAGCCCCTCCATAGAATACAATGCAGCTCTCCTCATATAGTATAATGCAGCTCCCCATAGAATATGATGTAGCACCCTCATAGAGAATGATGCAATCACCTCCCATAGAATATAATGTAGTCCCCAGAGAATGTAATACAGCCCCCCATAGAATATAATACAGCCCCACATAGAATATAATACAGCACCCCATAGAATGTAATACAGCCCCCCATAGAATGTAATACAGCCCCCCATAGGATATAATACAGCCCCCCATAGAATAAAATGTAGCCCCTAGAGAATGTAATACAGCCCCCCAAAGATGTAATACAGCCCCTCATAGAATGTAATGCAGCACAGCCCCCATAGAATGTAATACAGCCCCCCATAGAATGTAATACAGCACAGCCCTCATAGAATGTAATACAGACCCCCATAAATGTAATGCAGCCAGCCCCCATTGAATGTAATGCAGCCAGCCCCATGAAATGTAATGCAGCCAGCCCCCATAGAATGTAATACAGCACAGCCCCCATAGAATGTAATGCAGCCAGCCCCCATAGAATGTAATGCAGACATCCCCATAGAATGTAATGCAACCTGCCCCCATAGAATGTAATCCAGCCAGCCCCATAGAATGTAATCCAGCCAGCCCCCATAGAATGTAATGCAGCCAGCCCCCATAGAATGTAATCCAGCCAGCCCCATAAAATGTAATGCAGCCAGCCCCCATAGAATGTAATGCAGCCAGCACCCATAGAATGTAATGCAGCCAGCCCCCATAGAATGTAATCCAGCCAGCCCCCATAGAATATAATCCAGTCAGCCCCCATAGAATGTAATACAGCCAGCCCCCATAGAATGTAATGCAGCCAGCCCCCATAGAATTTAATACAGCACAGCCCCCATAGAATGTAATGCAGCCAGCCCCCATAGAATGTAATGCAGCCAGCCTCCATAGAATGTAATACAGCACAGCCCCCGTAGAATGTAATGCAGCCAGCCACCCATAGATTGTAATGCAGCCAGCCCCAATAGAATGTAATAAATCCCCCCCATAGAATGTAATACAGCCCCCAGAATCCAGTTATCACTCATTGATTTATTTGAAAAAAACAAAACACTCTCCTCACCTCTCCTCGTGCCTGGCGCTGCCCCCGACTCTGGTCTCAGCAGCTGCACCTTCAGTGACGTGGTTATGATACTCTTCAGATTGTCTTGGATTGGAAAAATGGCATGTTTTTATTGGACTGCTATCCATGGGTTGTGTCTGCTATTACAGCAAGTGAGTTGCAGTACCAGACCCAGCCTATTGACAACAGTGGCGCTGCAGAGCCTTTTTTCTTTTTCTTTTTTATACTGGCACAACCTTATGGGTTTGTATTATTTCCAGTAGTGGTGTACATATGTGTTGTTACTAGTTAACTACTCTTATGTGTGGAAACCCGGGAAGACTGGTGCATTTAATCGAATGCTTTTGGATTTGCTGATTTAGTATAAAGTAATACCATTGTTGAGTGATGCACTCCGGATACTAATAGATCTTTAAAACGTTACTTTTCCAGCTCTGCCTGGAGAAATCAATAGGCTACATCTTATAAGGGTAATTGTATACCTGGGCTATCTGTTCTATGTTTTGGAGCTGTCTTGGGTATTGATTAGTACATCTGTATTAGTAATAATGGGATTGATATATTACTGACATTGTGCCTCTTTATATCGTAGATGGTGAATTTATTTAAAGGGGCGATGTCATTTGTTTAATTCATGCGTTGTGGAAGCTCTGCAGCTAACACATGCGGTTGGGAGAGGGGAAATTTGATGTGTTTCTTATGTATTTGTAGTTTACTTATAAAACTGGAGAATGTGATTGACATCAAAGAGTTTTTGACATGATAGTCAGTATAGCCATAAAAATGCAACTCACAATTGTAATAGTATGCAGGTACTGAGTGTGTCACCACGGAACAGACAGACCAACAGTTGAGTGGTTTGTTAGGCTTCTTTCACACTTGCGTCGGTACGGGTCCGTCGCTAAGCGGGAGGAGGGGGCGGAATTCCGGTCGCGCATGCGCGGTAGGAAATGGCGGATCCGACATATGAAAAAAACGTTACATTGAACGTTTTTTTGTGCCAATGGTCCGCCAAAACACGACGCATCCAGTGCACGACGGATGACCATCCGTCGCGATCCGTCGGCAATACAAGTCTATGGGCAAAAAACGCATCCTGCGGGCACAGGATCAGTTTTTTCCCCAAAACGATGCATTGTGACAGACATCACACGACGCAAGTGTGAAAGTAGCCTTAACAGGAATCAGGTTCTCCTCGCAGGGAGGAAGCAGTGGAATATAACTAACAATATAACAGTGCAAAAATATGGGAGTCAAACAGTGTAACAGGAAAAACACTTATCAGTCTGATGAGGATTTGCTTGAAGGGTCATCTTCTCCAACGTAGGCGCCGAGATACAGCGGCACTTGTCGTCCCTCTGTTGTCCGTGGGCTGAGTAGTCTGTAGGAACCCGCTGCCTGGGGTTTCGGGAGTTAATGTGATATACACCGGCTCTGAGTCTTTAATTTTTACAGCACAGCCTATCCCGGGAAAACGATGGTCAGTCTCAGTCTATTATTAAGTCTCTCAACAGGAATCAAGGGCTCTGCACTGGTACCGTGGGTACCAGGGGTCACAGTCTCTGCACTTCCCGGAGTGCAGCTGCATCCTGCTCTGACCGCTGCTCTGACCGACGCTCACACTGCTCTGACCCTTGCGTGCGTGCCTTTCCCGCTCTTTGCCCGGCTTCCATCCTGTCAGGGTCTCTAAGTCTGCCCCCTGGGGAACCTGTAGCACAGCTCAATGGTTCCAGGCACGGAGCCGAGAAGGTAACCGCCCCAGGACTCTTCTTGTGCTTCACCTCCTTACACTATCTAAACCAGGGGTGGGGAACATCTGGCCTGTGTACCGTTTATGGCATGTAATGTCATTTTCACCTGCCCCCAGGCACCGCAGTGCTTAGGCAGCCGGCCCCATTTTGCCAGCTGTCGACCCTATAATTTCTCCTTAGGCTACGTTCACACTAGCGTTCGGCTAGTGTGCGTCGCGCTAGCGTCGGGCGACGCAGCGGCGACGCACGCGTCATGCGCCCCTATGTTTAACATGGGGGATGCATGCGTTTTTACTTGTTGCGTTTTCCGACACGTGCGTCTTTTTTGACGCTAGCGTCGGACCAAGAAAACGCAACAAGTTGCATTTTTCTTGCGTCCGATTTTCGTCAAAAAATGACGCACGCGTCGAAAAACGCAGCGTTTTTGCGTGCGTTTGCACGCGTTTTTCGGTGCGTTGTGTGTCGCGTCGCCGACGCAGCGGCGCACAACGCTAGTGTGAATGTAGCCTTACACTGCAATCTTTAGCACACAGCGTTCACTAATGAACGTCATTCCGCATGCAATGAAGGACATTCTTTGTGGGTGGAGTTAGTGCCCTCTGCGCTCCAAATCTCTGAAGATGAAGCCAGCAATTGTAGTGTCTCCTATGTGATGTATGCACCAGCCCCTCTCCTATGTAACGTATATACCAGCCCCACTGTCTCCTATGTAATGTAAGCACCAGCCCCACTGTCTCCTATGTGATGTATGCACCAGCCCCACTGTCTCCTATGCAATGTATATGCACCAGCCCCACTGTCCCCTATGTGATGTATGCACCAACCCCACTGTCTCCTATGTAATGTATATGCACCAGCCCCACTGTCTCCTATGTGATGTATATGCACCAGCCCCACTGTCTCCTATGTAATGTATATGCACCAGCCCCACTGTCCCCTATGTAATGTATATATATATACCTGCCCCACTGTCTCATTTGTGATGTATGCACCAGCCCCACTGTCTCCTGTATAATGTATATACCAGCTCCACTGTCTCCTATGTAATGTATGCTCCAGCACCACTATCTCCTTTGTAACGTATGCACCAGCCCCACTGTCTCCTATGTAATCTATATATATACCTGCCCCACTGTCTCCTATGTAATGTATATACCAGTCCCACTGTCTCCTATGTAATGTATATATATATATACCTGCCCCACTGTCTCCTATGTAATGTATACACCAGCCCCACTGTCTCCTATGTAATGTATATACCTGCCCCACTGTCTCATTTGTGATGTATGCACCAGCCCAACTGTAACCTATGTAATGTATATATATATACCTGCCCCACTGTCTCCTATGTAATGTATATACCAGTCCCACTGTCTCCTATGTAATGTATATACCAGTCCCACTGTCTCCTATGTAATGTATATATATATATACCTGCCCCACTGTCTCCTATGTAATGTATATACCAGTCCCACTGTCTCCTATGTAATGTATATACCAGTCCCACTGTCTCCTATGTAATGTATATATATATATACCTGCCCCACTGTCTCCTATGTAATGTATATACCAGTCCCACTGTCTCCTATGTAATGTATATATATATACCTGCCCCACTGTCTCCTATGTAATGTATACACCAGCCCCACTGTCTCCTATGTAATGTATATACCTGCCCCACTGTCTCATTTGTGATGTATGCACCAGCCCCACTGTCTCCTATGTAATGTATATATATACCTGCCCCACTGTCTCCTATGTAATGTATATACCAGTCCCACTGTCTCCTATGTAATGTATATATATATATATACCTGCCCCACTGTCTCCTATGTAATGTATATACCAGTCCCACTGTCTCCTATGTAATGTATATATATATATATATATATATATATATATATACCTGCCCCACTGTCTCCTATGTAATGTATACACCAGCCCCACTGTCTCCTATGTAATGTATATACCTGCCCCACTGTCTCATTTGTGATGTATGCACCAGCCCAACTGTAACCTATGTAATGTATATACCAGCTCCACTGTCTCCTATGTAACGTATGCACCAGACCCACTGTCTCGTATGTAATGAATATACCAGCCCCACTTTCTCCTATGTAATGTATATATATATACCTGCCCCACTGTCTCATTTGTGATGTATGCACCAGCTCCACTGTCTCCTATGTAATGTATACACTGTCCTATGTAATGTATGCTCCAGCACCACTACCTCCTATGTAACGTATGCACCAGCACCACTCTTTCGTATGTAATGTGTATACCAGCCCCACTGTCTCCTATGTAATGCGTATACCTGCCCCACTGTCTCATTTGTGATGTATGCACCAGCCCCTCTGTCTCCTATGTAATGTATGCACCAGCCCCACTGTCTCATTTGTGATGTATGCACCAGCCCCACTGTCTCCTATGTAATGTAAGCACCTGCCCCATTGTCTCCTATGTGATGTATATACACCAGCCCCATTGTCTCCTATGTAATGTATATATATATATACCTGCCCCATTGTCTCCTATGTAATGTATATACCAGCCCCACTGTCTCCTATGTAATGTATACACCAGCCCCACTGTCTCCTATGTAATGTATATGCTCCAGCCCCACTGTCTCCTATGTAATGTATACACCAGCCCCACTGTGTCCTATGTAATGTATATACCAGCCCCACTGTCTCCTATGTAATGTATATACCAGCCCCACTGTGTCCTATGTAATGTATATACCAGCCCCACTGTCTCCTATGTAATGTATATGCTCCAGCCCCACTGTCTCCTATGTAATGTATACACCAGCCCCACTGTGTCCTATGTAATGTATATACCAGCCCCACTGTCTCCTATGTAATGTATATACCAGCCCCACTGTGTCCTATGTGATGTATACACCAGCCCCACTGTCTCCTATGTAATGTATATGCTCCAGGCCCACTGTGTCCTATGTAATGTATACACCAGCCCCACTGTGTCCTATGTAATGTATACACCAGCCCCACTGTGTCCTATGTAATGTATATGCTCCAGGCCCACTGTGTCTTATGTAATGTATACACCAGCCCCACTGTGTCCTATGTAATGTATATGCTCCAGGCCCACTGTGTCCTATGTAATGTATACACCAGCCCCACTGTGTCCTATGTAATGCATACACCAGCCCCACTGTCTCCTATGTAATGTATATGCTCCAGGCCCACTGTGTCCTATGTACTGTATACACCAGCCCCACTGTCTCCTATGTAATGTATATGCTCCAGGCCCACTGTGTCCTATGTAATGTATACACCAGCCCCACTGTCTCCTATGTAATGTATATGCTCCAGGCCCACTGTGTCCTATGTACTGTATACACCAGCCCCACTGTTTCCTATGTAATGTATATGCTCCAGGCCCACTGTGTCCTATGTACTGTATACACCAGCCCCACTGTCTCCTATGTAATGTATATGCTCCAGGCCCACTGTGTCCTATGTACTGTATACACCAGCCCCACTGTCTCCTATGTAATGTATGCTCCAGGCCCACTGTGTCCTATGTACTGTATACACCAGCCCCACTGTGTCCTATGTAATGTATACATCAGCCCCACTGTGTCCTATGTAATGTATACACCAGCCCCACTGTGTCCTATGTAATGTATACACCAGCCCCACTGTGTCCTATGTAATGCATACACCAGCCCCACTGTTTCCTATGTAATGCATACACCAGCCCCACTGTTTCCTATGTAATGTATATGCTCCAGGCCCACTGTGTCCTATGTAATGTATACACCAGCCCCACTGTGTCCTATGTAATGTATACACCAGCCCCACTGTCTCCTATGTAATGTATACACCAGCCCCACTGTGTCCTATGTAATGTATACACCAGCCCCACTGTTTCCTATGTAATGTATACACCAGCCCCACTGTGTCCTATGTAATGTATATGCTCCAGGCCCACTGTGTCCTATGTAATGTATACACCAGCCCCACTGTGTCCTACGTAATGTATACACCAGCCCCACTGTTTCCTATGTAATGTATATGCTCCAGGCCCACTGTGTCCTATGTAATGTATACACCAGCCCCACTGTGTCCTATGTAATGTATACACCAGCCCCACTGTGTCCTACGTAATGTATACACCAGCCCCACTGTGTCCTATGTAATGCATACACCAGCCCCACTGTTTCCTATGTAATGTATACACCAGCCCCACTGTGTCCTATGTAATGCATACACCAGCCCCACTGTCTCCTATGTAATGTATGCTCCAGGCCCACTGTGTCCTATGTAATGTATACACCAGCCCCACTGTGTCCTACGTAATGTATACACCAGCCCCACTGTGTCCTATGTAATGCATACACCAGCCCCACTGTTTCCTATGTAATGTATACACCAGCCCCACTGTCTCCTATGTAATGTATATGCTCCAGGCCCACTGTGTCCTATGTAATGTATACACCAGCCCCACTGTCTCCTATGTAATGTATATGCTCCAGGCCCACTGTGTCCTATGTAATGTATACACCAGCCCCACTGTCTCCTATGTAATGTATATGCTCCAGGCCCACTGTGTCCTATGTAATGTATACACCAGCCCCACTGTCTCCTATGTAATGTATATGCTCCAGGCCCACTGTGTCCTATGTAATGTATACACCAGCCCCACTGTCTCCTATGTAATGTATATGCTCCAGGCCCACTGTTTCCTATGTAATGTATACACCAGCCCCACTGTCTCCTATGTAATGTATATGCTCCAGGCCCACTGTGTCCTATGTAATGTATGCACCATCCTCACTGTCTCCTATGTGATGTATGCACCAATCACACTATCTCCTATGTAATATATGCAGTAATTTTCTGCAGATTTTCATCCGAGTTTGGTTAGAGAGTTCTGAGGTTTTCTCAGAGGAGAAAAAAAAAATATTTGTTTATCTTCTTCTATCTTGCAGTCCATAAAAAGGGACAGCAATCTGATGGCATCTGAGTGATGTCTGTTTTTTTCATGGACCCATAAACTTGCACATCCGACACTCAGATCAATATTAGACATGCTTGGACAACTCATCCGCAAAAAAAAGTAACATGTCAACAGCCCTATAGATAATAGGTAAGAAAAACAGGGATAACACTTGTACGCAAAAAATGGATATCTGATTGAGCCCTTAACATGAGATTTGGCAGGCCTGAAAATGTTAACCCCTTTCATTTAAGAAGCGTAGATTCCTTTCGTTTGCATTCCCAGCTACCACAGATTTTAGAAGCTTATCATTAGGCACAAGCAGACAGTGACAGATCTGAAATAACTGCTGCTATCACATCAACCTCCGCTGCAGAATCAGCTACTAGCAACGATCACAAACAGGAGGTAATTAATAGAGATAGCATTATAGGATGCCAGCCCCATTATAAACAGATAGAATTGTTCCCATACAGATGATTAACATTGACCAAAGTGACCGTAAGTGATGATAAATGAACAGTACAAAGGTCAATAATGACTCACAGAGGGCGAATATACCATGTCTGTTATATCAGGATAATTAACGGCAAAGTGTTAGAATTAATAGATGGAAACACATATGGTTACTGGACAATGCTGGTTAAAGGGATCCTGTCAGTAGGACCAGAGCTATACTGAATTGCTATGTAGTGCAATGACCACCAAAACACAGCAGAAATAATATACGGTAGTAATGCCTGATATACCGCCATATTTGGGCTCATATACCAAAAAGTCCAAGACCTTTCTGCAGCATATATGATAAAACTTAATGATCGGGGAGGGTTCAACTGCTGGGACCTGCATCCAACGGTAGAACGGGACATTTTTATCCCCGTTACAATGGAGTGTCTCAACCGCCGCTCCATTCATTCCCCATGGGGCTGCCGAGTGATGCGTTCAGCTTTCTTTGATTGCTCCATTTTGTAGCGGGGACGAAAATGACATACAGTATATAGATGCCCCATTCTGCCCCAGCGGTCAGACCCCCCCATAGGTAAGTTATCACCTATCCTCCTTCAACCCTTTTAATCATGTAGAAGCTGCTGTAAGTCTCTGACTGCAGCATTTTAGTGGTTGTGAACAAGCACCTGTCCTATTTATTTTACTCACTTGTATAGTACCATTAATTCCACAGCGCTTTACAGACCTTACTGGCACTCTCCCCGTTGGGGCTCACAATATAGATTCCCCATCAATATGTCTTTAGAGTGTGGGAGGAAACCAGAGAACCTGAAGGAAACATATTTTTGGTATTAGCCCTGTCCATAAAAGTCCAGTCTTTGATAATTAAAAATTAATTTACCCATACGGTACATGCCATAAAGAAAAAGGATCAAAACAGCTGAGTTGCTGTTTTCTGCTATCTTGCTTACCCCCCAAAAATGGAATAAAAAGCCATCAAAGCATCGTAACTACTTCAGTAAAAACTACCGCTCAGTACACAAACCACAAGCCCTCTCCCAGCTCCATCAGTGGAAAAAATTAAAAAGTTACGGAACCAGAAATCAATGATATAATTAAACTTTTTTTTCAAAGTCCAGAATTTTTTAAACCATGAAAATATAAGTGAAACCATAAGTGTTTGGCATCAGCATAATCGTACTGACCTGAAGAATCATGTTGGCGAAATCAATAACAGCTTTTAAATTTTTTCCCTATTTAACCCCAATTATAATTTTTTTCACCCATTTTTCAGTACATTACACTGTAAAGTGAAAAGTCTCATTCAAAACTGCAACTTATCTAAATGAAAAAATTCATGGCTCTTGGAAGAAGTGGATGAAAAAACGAAAACCCCAAAATAAAATTTTCTCAGTCACGAAGTGGTTAAAGAGGTTCTCCTACTAAACTGGGATGCCACCGAGCCCAAGAATGAGTATCCTGAAATTCCCTTCTGTCAATAGAGCAGAAGTCGACAGACGTGACCACCGCTCCATCCACTATTTTGGAATTGTAGGAGATAACTGTTTTTGCAGTCCCATAGAAGGGACTGTAGTAGTTACGAAAGTTTTTTCTTGGGATCGCAGGGACCCCCAGAGACAATACATTTATCAGTTATCCACAGAATAGGTGATAAATGTATTTATTGGGTCACCCCCTTCAGGGCCGGCTCCAGGTTTTTGAGGGCCCCGGGCGAAAGAGTCTCAGTGGGCCCCCCCTTTAACACATACCACGATTCATGATCGCATATAAACACAGCCCACATAGTATATAGCACAGCCACGTAGCATATAACACAGCCATGTAGTATATAACAGCCCACGTAGCATATAACACAGCCACGTAGTATATAGCACAGCCCATATAGTATATAGCACAGCCACATAGTATATAACACGGCCCACGTAGTTTATAGAACAGCTATCTAGTATATAGCACAGCCCACGTAGCATATAACAACCCACGTAGTATATAACACGACCCACGTAGTATATAGAACAGCCATGTAGTATATAGAGACACTTGCCCCATATAGTGCTGCACAAACGTTATGGCCCCATAGATGCTCCATACAGACACTTGCCCCATATAGTGCTGCACAAACGTTATGGCCCCATACAGACACTTGCCCCATATAGTGCTGCACAAACGTTATGGCCCCATACAGACACTTGCCCCATATAGGGCTGCACAAACGTTATTGCCCCATAAGATGCTCCATACAGACACTTGCTCCATTTGTTGGTGCTGCGATAAAAAAGAAAAAAATCACATACTCACCTCTCCGTCGCTCAGGCCCCCAGCACTTTCAATATTCACCTGTCCTCGTTCCAGCCGCCGCTCCATCTTCTACAGTGTCTTCTGCACTGACGCTCAGGCAGAGGGCGCGCACTAACCACGTCACCGCGCCCTCTGACCTCAGCGTCACTGCAGAAGACGCTGAAGACGGAGCGGAGGCTGGAACAAGGAGCAGGTGAATATCGTGCAGCACTCCCCTCCCCGTTATACTCACTTGCTCCTGGCGCTGTGCAGTCCCTGCTTCACGGCGCCGGCAGCTTCTTCCTGTATTGAGCGGTCACCGTTACCGCTCATTACAGTAATGAATATGCGGCTCCGCCTCTATGGGAGGTGGAGCCGCATATTGATTACTGTAATGAGCGATACCATGTGACCGCTCTGTACAGGAAGAAGCTGGGGAGCCGGGGACCTGCAGAGACCGCACAAGGAGTAGGTGAGTATAATTAGACAGCCCCCGGCCGCTTCCCCTCCTCTGCCGAGTCAGCTCCGTGATGTGCCGCTAGCTGAGGGCCCCTGGGGGAGCGGTGGTCCTAGGCACTGGCAGCTGCCTGCCCCTAACGCCGGCCTTGAATGGGCCCCCCTGTCTCGCCTGGGCCCCGGCACTTGCCCCGGTACGCCGGGTGCTGACGCCGGCCCTGACTCCCTTTTAGATTTTTAGTGATCATGAGCTTTGGGCGATAGGTCACGTGGGGCACCGCCATAGGCATATCACTAAGGCTAACCTTAACTAGGACTCGTCATCATACCCATACATACATCTCACTAGCATCTAGAGTGCCACTCATTGTACTTGTCCCACTATCATACCGCTCAGCATGTACTTCTTATCTCAGATTTTGTTTTCGCTCTTATTTCTCCGTTATGCTGCTACCCTCGCACGTCTTGTCCCCACTTCTGTCATTCCTTGTGCCGAGATTATTTGCTTATTATCTTAATATTTCTGCATCCCAGCCAAATGACAGCGGCAAAGAAGACGTACCATTTGTGCACGTCTTCGTAAAGTCTCAGAAGACATGAAAGCTTTCATGGTGATATATATAAAAAAGATGATTTGCACTCAGTGTCAGTCTGGAGCTGCGAAAGCCAATCAAACGCTGCCATGTTTGGGGAGATAGTATAATTTTCTGTTTATATTGGCTTTGGATGTACTTTGTGCAAGTTTTCTACATTAACTGGTTAAGTACTGAAAATTATCTATGCATTGTGCTCCCGATAGTCCATAGGCTTCCAAAGTTTTCTTCCCAAGAGGATCATGATGCCTAATATGTTCGTCACTGATGTAATCTAATTACCAATTTATTTCTTATTTGTCCCAGTTGTCTAAACATACGTCCCTAGAAGGGTCTACTTAAAGCGGTTGTCTGGTTTAAATAACCCATTGTCACGTTTCTGTTGTCAGATTACCCCGGGGCAAGGGGCTCCTTCCCTGTCCCTAAAGCTGGGGCGCCCTAGCTATCCCTGCTCCCCAGACTATGTCTGATGGTGAAGATGCTGGGGCCATGTACCTTGCTAAACTCTTCAATCAGCCATATATCTGTCCCCCACCCATGGAAATGATGAGGAATAGTGTATATATACACAAACCAAACAAACAAGGAAGGACGTACAGGGATTAATGAATATACCAATCATACAAATATACACTCACAGATGACAGAAGGAAACACTGGACAGAAAAGTTAGGGAAACTAAATAGAAGAGGGATTGCACACAGCCGAAACACCGTCAAAAATAAACAATCCAAATCGCCTCTACCAACAATCGACTCCTCCACTCCTCACCAGCTGGTACAAGACTTGAGAGAGAGGGACAGATATAGGGCTGATTCAGGAGTTTAACAAGGTATGTGGCCCCAGCATCTTCACCATCAGAAGTAATCTGGGGAGCATGGATAGCTAGGGCACCCCTAGTGTTAGGGACAGAGAAGGAGCCGAGGGTAATCTGACAACAGAAATGTGACACTCATCTATGAAATCCTTATTTTATAGAGGTGGATCCTTTTTTCAGAATCCTCATTTCTTGGACAGAGTGGAGAGTGAATTCATAGAGCGTTTCTCGCTCTGGAGGACCTGTCCTGTCCTGTATAGCACAGACACACAATGATTTGACTGTACATCTTGTAATGCCTCAATTCAACAGCGGAGGCGCTTTGAGTTCCACTCTTGATGAATTGTACTATGGTGTACGTTGCACCGACTGTATTAAGATTTGTGCACCTCTTAAGTAATTTGAGCACACAAAGAGAAAAAAGTTCCTTCAGCAATGACAAAATCGGTTAAAAAAGTAGAAAAAAACATCTTTATTAATCCAATATTAAAAAGTAAATGCACTGGTCACCATGAGAAATTCATGATACATAACCGACGCGTTTCAGCTAAAAGCCTTAATCACGGTACCTTTTGTCTTTTTAAAGCCATATGATATTTCAGTATGGGAAGAGGTGACTTCTAGAGTTCTTGGGAAATTCTACAAAGTCAAGTTAGTTCTGACAACATCCCTCGTCTTCTACATTAGTAGTTGGTCATATAATTTGCACTTTGATATTAGATGTACTGTGTCTTTAATTGCAAGTCCCTTTGTTTTACAATAGCTGCAATATCTCTTTTTGCCCATTAGGAGGCAGCAGAATTTCACCAAATCCTTCTCCTGACCTGAAAGAAAAAGTTAGTTTTTATCTCTGCAGTATTTTCAGGTTTTTTCCCCCTCTCACAAAAAGATTGTTTGCGGCTTTGTCAGTTGCAAGAAGCTCATTAATGAGGTTTGTTATATTGGATGCAGGTCGTTAGCCAGCTGGCAAAACATTTTAATTGTGTTTCGACATGCAGTAGACGAGGGAAAGAAAAAATTATTAGCTGAGTAACATCCGAAAATATGCAGACCAGGTATATGGCTGTTTAAAGGTTGCAAGAGCGGAAACATTCTGCGGCGAGGGTGGGCAGACGCTCACTTGTTAAAGCAGAGGGCTAATAATTCCCCTGGTAATCAATTAAAGGAACAGTAACACTACTGCAGAAAAACAAGCTCAGATACAAATATGCATAAGCTTAGATTTGGCTCCTATTTACATAAAGCGATAATAAGCCAGAACACAGCATAAATAAGTGAACCCAAATATTTTCTATTAATTTCTCCAGAACTAGGTAAAACCTACATACTGCCATACAATGCCAAGTAATACAGTATTATAAAATCCCCTGGTGGTCTGCGGCAATTTCTTGAATTCCCAGTGGTCTGACCGTCTGGGCATTTCATATAATGCTAGAGTTGGAAGGGCATCGTGTCCAACTCCCTGCTCAATGCAGGATTCACTAAACCATCTCAGTCGGATGTCTGTCCAGCCTCTGTTTGATATTTGTAGACAGCTATTAAGTCTCCTCTTAGCCTTCTTTTTTGCAAGATAAACATTCCCAGATCTTTTGACCGTTCCTCGTAGGACATACTTTGCAGTCCACTCACCATCCTGGTATCTCTTCTCTGAACTTGCTCCAGTCTTTTTTAAAATGTAGTGCCCAGATCTGGATTCCAGATGAGGTCTGACCAAGGAGGAGTAGAGGGGGATAGTGACTTCACGTTATCTAGACTCTAAGCATCTCTTAATACATCCTAGAACTGTGTTTGCCTTTTTTGCTGCTGCATCGCACTGTTGACTCATGTGCAGTCTGTGATCTATTAGTATACCCAAGGCTTTTTCACACGTTCTGTTGCTTAGTTCTATTCCTCCCATTCCGTAGATGTAATTTCTTAAATTCCTTAAATTCCTTGGTCATGTGGGGCAATTCTATGAGTTTCCTAATGGTCTGGAGCAATTTCTTAAATTCCCTGGTGGTCTGTGGCAATTCCTTAAATTTGCTAGTGGTCTGGGGCAATTCCTTAGATTCCATGGTGGTTTAGGGCAGTTCCCTAAATTCCCTGGCTGTCTGGGGAAAATTCTTAAATTGCCTGGGGAAATTCCTTAAATTCCCTGGTTGTCTGGGGCAATTCCTTGAGTTCTCTGGTGGTCTATGGCACGTCCCTAAATTTCCTGGGGGTCTGGGATATTTCCTTAAATGACTTGGTGATCTAGGGTAATTCCCTAAATTCGCTTGTGGCCTGGTGCAATTTCATAAATTCCCTTGGGCTCTGGGGCAATTCTTTAAATTCCCCGGTGGTCTAAATTGTTTATTGCCTGCATCACTAGTAATCTAAATCAATCAGTGTAGTGTAGAATAATTGGTAAAATTCCCATAGTGGTTTACAGCTGTAAATTAATTAATAGTCAAATTCCCTGGTTGTCTATTGGAGTAAAGAGATTATTGGTATAATGCTCTGGTGGTTTTAGGTAGCCAAGAGGTTAATAGTAAAATCATTTATTGATCTAAGGTAGTGAGTAGGCTATCGCTGGATAGTCTAGGACAGTGAATGAGGTTAATGGTAAAATTCCCTGGTGGACTAGGGTAGTGAATGGCTTCCCTGAATCAAATTTAATTACCTATTCAGATCTTATCCCTGGAACACCTCATTTATTCTCATTGAGGAGGGGGTAAGTTCAATGGTTGTCTAAGGGTCTGATTGATTGGGCAGTGCCAAAAAACTGGGACCCTCATTGATCATGTGAGTGGACCTCCTTATTGCATCACGGTGAGTAGTAGTTTGGATGGAGCAGCTATCTACATCAGCTCATTAGACATACTCAACCATCGCTCCATCCAAATCCCTCATCACGTTGTTTGTGTAGGGAGAAAGAACATGGGGGATGGAAACCAAGTTTTCCTGATCTTTTGGGGTCCCAGATATCCTGTGAATAGGTGAAAAATGTTGATTATTGGAAAAACCCTTTAATGGTAAAATCCTCTGGTGGTCTAAGGCAGTGGGGGAGATTGTTACTGGTAGTCCAAGGTGGTGAAAGAATTAATGATAAAAACCCATTTCAGACTGTGCAGTCAATGAGTTGATTTAACATTCCCTGGTGGCCTACTAGGGTAATGACAAGTTGGTTGTGTTGTCCCATGACATTCCTCAGGTTGCTCACCTTTAGCTTCTTCTTCATTCTCTAATAATATAAATTACCGTATTTCTGGAATTATAAGACGCACTTTTATGATCCCCAAAATTAAGGTGAAAATGAGGGTGCGTCTTATAAACCGAACACTGTTCTTTCCGAGGGGTCAATGCTGCGGGCCTGGAACTGGGGGTGATGTGGTGGTGCTGTGGTCCTGTGGTAGTACGGCGGCGAGTGATGGTCCTACAGCGGTAGCCCTGCGGCGGCAGCATATGGCAGCCGTCATTCTTCTTCCAAGGTCCGTCGTCCGGCTTCTCATTTGGCGCAGGCGCAGATAGAGGAATGCCGAGATCTCTATCGGCGCCTGCTTCTATATGATGTCTCCAGGAAAATGGCCGCGGATGCGGCACAGATGGAGATCTCTGCACTAAGATCTCAGAAGATGAGATCTCACGCCCAAATCTCCATTTTGCCTCCCAGCAGCTATTTTCCCGGAATCCACCACATAGTAAACAGTGCGGGGGCTCTGGGCTTTCACAAAATGTCGGCGGAGCCCTCACAACACCGAACACCCGTAGCACCACTCTTGCCTCCTGGGACCCTGCTCCTCTGCGGCCTCCACCACTGAACATCGCAGCGTTACCCTGACCGAACACCCCCTTCTCCCAGTCTGGGGTCCACAGAATCGCCCTACTCCTGCCTCCGCGAGCAGCGACCCTGGGACCCCACTTCACCCCAGTCACCACCCCTGGTAAGCAATAAGATGCCTGGATTATAAGAAGCACCACCATTTTATTAAAAAAAGTTTTTTTTCCTATTTTTTCCCTCAAAATTTGGGGTGCGTCTTATAATCCGGTGCGTCTTATAAACCGCAAAATACGGTAGGTTGTAAATGAGTCGTAAAAATGGACGAACTGAAAGAGCCTTATGCTTGGCCCCCTGCATAAAAAAATGGATCTGTGGCAATTGCCCATTCTGACCCTTCATATCTCTAGCCTTGAAGTTAGGTTGACAAATGACAGCTCGTCACTCAGTTTTATGTGTTGTCCTGGTTCTCTGCATCTGTTACTCACCTCTACGGGATCCAGCATCGGGCACTAATTCCTCTTCCTGCTGACGGCTTTCTCTGTCCCTCAGTGCACTGGTTTGCAATGAAAGCTCAGCACACACCTCTGACATCTTGCCTCCAGTTTTCAGGCTAGCTAAGGCCTCAGGTAACCACCTAGGTATTCATGTAGTTCATGTCCACACCACTATTGTGAAATACTCTATTGTTCCTGTATCTACTTGACAAAGCCAGCTCGGCTACATTGCTTGGCACTCTGCTATACTCTTCCTGGTCAGCTATGCTTGGAATTCAGACAAACTCAGCCCTGCTAATCCCCATGATAGCTCTGCTGTACCATTGTCAGCTCTGCATTGTTCTCTGTGACAAGATCAACTGTTATTCACTTGTCCCGGCTCCTCTTCTGGGCTCTGTTCCTGTCTACTATGGTTGCCTCTTTTTGTTGTAGTCCACACCAGGTTTTTCAACTAACCTTTAGAGCTCCCTTAACATGAGTATTCAGTGACTTTGCATTCAGTTGTCATAAGTACTTTAGGAGTTTTGCTTCACAATCCATTTTTCTCTGCTGGCTAATCATCTCTCCAGTCAACTCCTGCTTTTTTTCATTTATCTCCATTAACCTGCTGTTTCAGATCTGCATTTATCTATTCGTCTGCTGTAAGAATCACAAACTATTCTCAGCTAATACTTGTGCTCTTAAGACTAGTAACACTAGTGCAACAATGTATAATCTTTCATTCAAGCAAGTATCCAGTTTGCCTGTTCATCATTACTTTCTGTGGTTAACCACTTGTTTGCTGATTGCATAAGTTTCTGCCATTCACCATTTTACTGCTGCAAGCCCTGGATTGACTTTATACCTACTGTTCTTGGCTCTGTGTCTTCCTGCTCTGTCTATCTAATTGCCATCCTGCATACCCTTTTGTCCTGATCCTAGCTGATCTGCTTGCTGTATGGCAAGTCATGACTGCTGTGCTGTCACTTTCAGTCTGTGCTTCTCACTATGGCCAACTACTTATAGAATCTACCTAACTAGGTAAGCTCATAACAAAGCTCAGCTCTGTTACAGCGTGTGAAATAAGTATTGAAAACGTCACCAATTTTCTAAGTAAATATATTTGTAAAGGTGCTGTTGACATGAAATTCTAACCAGATGACGGTAATAAATCATCCAATTCAGACAGGTAAAGAATTCAAACCATAGATGTCCTTAAATTAAGCTATGTGTAATAAGGAGAAATTACACAAGGAAAAAGTATGAAGAAAGAGAGGTGCAAAAGCCATAGAAGTCAGGACACCTGCTGAAATCTATCAGTTGTTAGAAGGCAATCCTAACAATTAGTGAAAAATATTATCAGCTGGTTCAACTGATAGCCTATAAAAAGGTGTCTCATTACCAAGGTGCCACTCAAGAAACATCTCATGATGGTTAGAACCAGTGAGCTATCTCAAGACATTCATAACCTTATTGTTGCAAAACATACTGATGGCATTGGAATTTCTAAACTACTGATAGTTCCAGTAAGAACTGTTGGAACCACAATCTGAAAGTGGAAAGAACATAATTTCCCCATAAACCTGCCAAACTACGTGCTCCCTGCAAAATTTCAGAGAAGTGAAAATAATTACCAGAAGAGTTGTAAAACAGGCAAAGCCAACCTGTGGAGAGCTACAGAAATACCTGGAATCAGTAGGTACAATTGCTTCATAGAAAACTATGAGTAATGCACTGAACCTCCATGGCCTGTATATACACTCACCACCGAAACTCCATTGCTGAACAAAAAGCATGTTCAAGTGTGTTTAAAGTTTGCTCATCAACATGAAGGCTAGTTTCACACATCAGTTTTTTGCCATCAGGCACAATCCGGCAAATTTTTGAAAAAACGGATCCGTTGCAAATTGTGAAAAAGTGATGCTCCGGATCCGTTTTTTTGCTGGATCCGTTTTTGTTTAGCGGGCATAGAGTTTGGACTTCCTGTTGCGGGGAAGAGAGAGAGAGAGATTGAGAGAGAGAGAGAGAGACTCCAGAATGGAAAACGAAGCTACGGGGCATGCTCAGTGTAAAAATAACGGAATCGGTAGCCGGATTCAATAATTTCACCTCATGTTTCAACCGTCGCTGTGCGTTTTTTCAACGTACAGGAAAAACATTCCTCTGTACATTTTCTCTGTCCACCGGAAAAATAATTTTTGACGGATCCGGGAAAAAACGGATGAAACGTGTGGCCATCAGGCGCAAACAGATCCGTTTTTTTTCAAAATTCGCCGGATTGTGCCTGACGGCAAAAACCGTATGTGTGAAAGTAGCCTTAGACAAGCCTGTGGCATACTGTGAGAATATAGTGATGAGATGATACCAAAATGGCCTAAGGCTTTTGTACGAAATATTAATTACAGTTCAGTAAGCGTGTTCAATACTTTTTCCCTGTGTCATTTATAATTATTACACATACAACTTAATTTATGAACATCTATGGTTTGATTTCTTGGACTGTGTGGTTTGGATGGGCTGTTAATCTTCTGAGAATTTCATGTCACTAGGACCTTTAGAAATATATTCACTTAGAAAATTGGTGACATGTTCAATACTTATTTGACCCATTATATATCACTGAGATAACTCTGCTGGACTGCTGCCAGCTCTGCTTTACTTTTCAGGACAAACTGAGCTCTGCTATTTCACTCTACTTCTCCACTGTTAGTTCAGCGCCCCAGAGATCTGGTCGTTGCAGTATGACACTCTTCCATTAAGGGGAGTGATGGTACGTCTGATGGCACTGAAGGAATTCCACTGACCAGGTATCACCAGCACACATTACACTTCACACTCCGGCCACTAGGGGGAGCAAAAGGCTTTATTTATTGGGCCCCTCCTCACACTGGTAAAACTAGGGGTTGGATAGAAAGTTAGTCAGAAGCTGACTATGTTGGATTCAGGCAACATCCCGTGGCAGGGGGTGTTGTAGGGAGAAGACACAGGGGGGTCCCTGTCAGGCGTGGGAACCTGGCAGGCACCTAGTGACCAGAATAGAACGTTACAGAACCGCGCCTGCACACCTCGCGGCAGTATCCTAAGAAAGAGACACGAAGCAAAGGATATTGTGAGACAGTGAGAAACGAGATCAAGCACAAAGGAGAGCCAGTAGGAGTCGTGCCGTGAGACCGAGGCAACATCCTACTGAGGCGCGTAGCCGGTGGCTGGAACACCGAGGGAGTAACTGACTCTACGCCTTACTTCAAACTCCGCAGGACAGTTAATTATAGGTTGGCTGTCTCACCTAAACACCTACGAAGACATAGGGGGCAACAGTGGGAGAGGGGCGACTCTAGGGTCCAGGAAGACCTCCAGGCCTTCCCGTCATACGGGTGCGTCCTAGCCATAACATACCTGGGGGACGTTGAACTAGAAACATCTGGAACTAAAGAGAGAGAAAGAGAGCTGTAAAGAACGAACGAACGAGAACAGCAGTTGTGAGGACTATACCGAATGCTCAGCAGGGTAGCACTACAACACACAGGCGCTATTGGTAGGCAACGATTTCCACCTGCAAAGGGAATTCTAGAAGTGCCCATCGGACCGGCCGGTCTCAGATAGCCCTGTTAAGCGTGCTCTGGATTGCGGATCCTGAAGTCTTCAGTAAAGAGACTGCAACCCTGTGTCCTCGTTATTGACTGCACCTCACACCATCACCATCCACCTTACTGGGAAGCCCTGGGGACATACTTCACCTGTGGGAAGGTATACCATCCAGCTGCTATTTCATCACCCCAGCGGACCCCACAGCAGCGTCGGTCACCCTGACCGAACACCACAGGTAGCGTCACGAATCCCTGATAGACTGTATTCCCTTTATTGGACGCCCCTTAGCAGGGTCGCGGACCGGGTCTAGCCACCGTGACAGCTTCAGAACCGAACCAGAGAGGCCCTGTGTCTGGGGGCGCTCCATTAGCTTTGCACTGTACTTCTACAAAGTTAACTCTGCTACACCGCTCATCTAATTCTGCATTAGAACCTTCTGTTTTACTCAGCCGTGCTGCATCAATTTCTCATTGCTAAGTCTACTCTGCTTCATCAGATCCTGTGATTTGCTTCTACTGTTGCTGCTCTGCTACCACAGATTCCGTAGTTTCCTGCTGCAGGAATGTAATCTGTCTGCGCTGCACCACTCCTGCTCATCAGAACCAAGGGCTTTGAGGATCCAACTCACCAGGTGAGATATAACACCATCAGCCTTTTTATTGGTTCACATTAATAAAAAAAGACAATATTTTTGCCTTTCTGGGCCTTCATCAAGCTCTATTATTCTTTTTTCTAACACAGAGCTTCAAACTCCCTGCTCCCTTTTACATAGTGTTAAATAATAAAATGTCTGCCTGAGGCTACCACTAGGGTGCGCTCACTGCATACAGACATAAATAGCTCCATTTAATCCTTCTATATTATTTCAAAACACTCTTTTTCGGTGACTACTTTGTATCTCCGTTCATATTGCACCCACACACAAATGATACACCATTTGAAAGGTAAACTTGCCCCCTCCAGCAAGAAAATAGCCAAACAAACGCCACATCCACGATGTGATCACAAAATACAGATTAAACATTAATTTTCATAAACCTGCAGTAAGGAAAAATGACCTGCAGGTGGCACCACACTACCCCAAAGCACACTACCACAATGCTGCTTACAGACATCACAAACAAATCCTAACATTTCTAGCCTGCCGAACTCCTTCCCCAGCCGAGTTCAGGCACATTGGAGATTGCACACTTCACTGCAGGTGAGTCACATATGCAAACACATTTGTAAACATGCACTATCTATTCAATTGCACACTTGCTCTGTTTATACTCCACCGACACACACAAATGATACACCATTTCAAAGGTCAAATTACCTGCTGGTGGCATTTGCCTTTGTTGTCTTCCCAGCCTGCCGAAGTGCTTGCCCAGCCTATGTCAGGCACATTGGAGGATTGCATACTTCACTGCAGGTGAGTCACATATGAAAACACATTTGTAAACATGCACTACCAATTCAATTGCACACTTGCTCCGTTTATACTCCACCGACACACACAACTGATACACCATTTCAAAGGTCAAATTACCTGCAGGTGGCATTTGCCTTGGGGTCTTCCCAGCCTGCCGAAGTGGTTTCCCAGCCTATTTCAGGCAAATTCAAACACATTTGTAAACATGTAGAAAAGAGCTGTAACCGCGCATAAGGGGATAAAAAACTAAAAACACATAAAATGTCAAAGCACGTGATAGATGTGATTTGTATACAGAAACCCTTGGAAGCAATGTAACCACTCTCGGACAATGAGTAGTGCTACAACCAGGCCTATTTGGAGGTAATGATGTACATTAGTGCATGACGGATAATAGTACAGGAGGCCCACTCAGGGTTAATAGTGAACATACCTGTTAGGTCATGTAGTCTACATAGGAAGCTGTAAGTGTAGTAGCGTATGGTGATATGCAAGAAGCCGATGTCCAGATGCAGCGATACCAGGTGTGAAGCTATACGTAGGGACCTGCAGTGTAGTGCCCGGCGTCTGGTGTGTGGGTAGGATTACGGGCAGGCAAATCCGGAAATGCTGACGAACAGTGGCGCTGCGTGGAGCCAGGGAAAGCCCCGGCCGGTGGCGTCCCTGGATACGAGCACAAGGGAAGATGGCCGACAGGGAACTGAGCGTATTACGTCACAGCTACAGATCTACGGAGCAATACTGGGATGAGATAGCAACCAACGTGTTTCAAAGGAACAGCGTCCTTCTTGGTCAGGGTTACCAGTCTCTAGGTGCTCGAGAGAATTTACGCTAGTTACCTATCATTCAACCCAAAGGAGCCCGCCCATATGTTCGATTGCATAAATGGCTTTTACATGCTAATGGTGGGCCCTGAACGAGACCCTGGTGATGTAAATTCAAACTTGTGGAAAGGTGGCCAAAAGATGTATTGTCTACAAAAACGGGACTCTGTGCAGAATAAGGGGGAAATATGACAAATGCCACGAAATAGTAGATGGCAATCCGTGCAAAAAATGAACAATAAAAGTAACAATACTAATAACTGCAAATGCATCATACAGCGCATGTTGGATACAAATATGCGAGTAAGTGATATGTAAATATACGTGCAACATAAAAACAATTTTTAATAATTTATTCGTTAAAAGGGAAATACCCATAATAATAGTAAAATGACAATAAAAATAAGATTAAAAAGATCCAATTCGAAGCAGGATAGTGTTAATCTAAAATACTTCTATGGGCCTGCGCGGTACAGAATAAGTGTGCGTGCATATACAAGTAGTCCACTGGTAAGCCTAAATGGACTTCCATACTTGCAAGTGCCACCAACCTATTGAATGGTATGTTGATGATAAGAAATAGTGATAAATATACATAGATAATTCCCCATTTTACAAATATGTACCCCAACTAGATACACGGAAAAGGAGGGGTAAAGGGGAAGAGGGAAAAAGGGACCGAGAATGAAGGAAGGAGGAGGAAAGGGAGGTCAATGATGGATATAAGGGCTGGATTATATCTCAATGCATCATTAAAAGGCATATAATTCTAGCCCATAATTTATGCCCTTAGGTGCTAGGCAATTCAAGGAAAATATCCATTTGGATTCGGTCCTGGACGTGGCCGAATACGTTTTGATGGATTCTTTGGATTCCGAGAAAACGTACATTTTTTATAGATTTATTATATTTTTCACTGAAATGACATGAGAGGGGGTGGCCAAGAAAACCTTTTTGGACCCCTTATGGTACGAATAAAGGCGCACCTGATGAATATCCAAAAAGGTTTTGTACATATTTTACATATATGGTACATATTTGTAAAATGGGGAATTATCTATGTATATTTATCCCTATTTCTTATCATCAACATACCATTCAATAGGTTGGCGGCACTTGCAAGTATGCTTCCAAGGGTTTCTGTATACAAATCACATCTATCACGTGTTTTGACATTGTATGCGTTTTTAGTTTTTTATCCCCTTATGCGCGGTTTCAGCTCTTTTCTACTTGTAGTTTGCATGACAGGATTGGTGTCCACCTGCCTTGATTCCAGCTGCTAAGGGTATTTGCCATTCGATTAGCGCTTGTGTTTTTTCTTTTATACACATTTGTAAACATGCACTCCTTTTTCAGTGATTATTTCGCCCCCACACACACAAATGGTGAGTCACATATGCAAACACATTTGTAAACATGCACTGCTTCTTCGGTGATTACTTCGCCCCACACACTCAAATAATACACCATTTGAAAGGTAAACTTGCCCCCTTCAGCAAGAAAAGACACAAACCACTCATTCACAATTTGATCGATAAATACAGTTTAAACATTCATTTTCAGAAACCTGCAGAAAAAAATAATAACCTGCAGGTGGCAGCACAACCTCAAGACAATTTTTTAACCTTTACCAATTTATTGTATTACCAATCTACATATATAAATACCTCTCTGTGTTCATCATCTCGTTAAATACATTAACATTTGCCCAGCTTGATATTCCTGAACTTGCCTGTGCCCCCGACAACCAATGTGTGAAAATTTTGCAACTAGTCTCTATACTAACTAAATCTATACGTGCAGTCGATTGGAGACCGATCACTTGCAATACTGATCTTTTTGTCTTTTAAGTAGTCACCTCCACAAGGTATACTCAGGTTTCCGTAGAATTATGGAGGCGGTATCATCTCATACCTAACATTTAAATTAATTGTGTTATTAGAACATAAAGCGTGAATAAATCCCTACCGTCCGACTGTTGCTATGTAACCGGTTATTAGAATATATCTTGCTAATGTCCCATAAATCACACACAGAAGGTCAGCCACCGCGGCTCCTAATGAGACAAGATTAAATTTACAGAAATTGTAATGTAGAAGACAAAGCAAAGTTTCTTATACAGACGGAACACGACCACGGAATGTTCTAAAGAATTGTTTTATATTGGCGGGCATAAATACTCTGCAATCATTTTATTATTTGTTCTGCTGCATGACAGGTGAAAAAATAAAGCAATAGTGCATATAGTTTTCATTAAAAAATCATTTACCGTTTTGTGTATGCAGCTCCCATGCTGGCAATGTTATTCTTTATACTGGTAGATAGCATCATGGTATAGATTGTCCATCTTTGGGGACTTTTTCTTCCACTTAAATGCATGTATTTGGGGCTAAAAATATTTTTTAAAATTTGGTTTCAATAAAAATGTTGCACCATTTGGCTTTTACAGACTCTGTTTTCCCTGAACATTCAACTTTGATGTGGTCGGTAGTCATATAAATGAACTAAGTATCTCAGAAAAAGACAGATAAGAGTTACAAACTCTCCTGTTGGAAGGAGCTCTCTGACAGACTCTCTGTTTGCTCATTCTGCAGCGTAACACAGAGGCTATAGAAGGCAAACTTTTTAAAGGGAACCCCATTTAGAAGATGATTTTTAGCCCAGATTACTCGCAGTGAAAGAAGAGAACTGTTCTATGGAAATGTCTGTACAGGATACCATACAACTTAAGGCCTCCTTCACACATCCTGGTGATTCCTGCACTGGGAAAATCAATACTGGTGAGATCCGTGGTCCATGCGCCATACCTATGTACGTATTTGACATCCGTGTGACATCCTTGTATCTTTTTGCTGTCCATGTGTCACATCCGTGTGCCGTCCGTATGCCCGTGTGACACGTAATGGCCATAGGAAAATCAGTACAGTAAGCTGTTCCCAGGTGCTGGGTGCTGAAGGCAGCTCTCATCATTGTCGCCTGGTCTCCCTGAGATTAGCGAGACCAGGAGACAATGATGGGAGTTGTATTCACCATCTGCTGTGTACATCGTGTGTAAAATTAAGAGTTCAATTAAAAAAAAAATGTACTGGGCTCCCACGTAATTTTCATAATCAGCAGAGGCAAAGTACACAGCTGGGGGCTGATGTTAATTATCTGGGAAAGGGGACAATATCCCAAAAGATTCCCAGTATATTAATAACAGGTCACAGCTGTTTGCTTAGCTTTTACTAGTTATTTTAAAGGAGGACCCGAGAAAAAAATTACATAGCGTCCCCCTATAAATTCAAACCTGCAAAGACTGAACAGACAGCTGTGGGTTAATATCAATTGCCTGGGAAGGGACCAGAGATATTGCCCTCACCCCCCCCCCCCCCCTCTCAAGCTACCAACATCAGCCCTCAGCCTTCCTAGAAATGTTGTATCCTCAATATTCACCAAATCTAGTGCCTAGGCTCGCTCTTCCCACTTGTTACGTAGTGGTGGCAAGGAGAGTAATAGGGTTGGGGCTGATGTCAGCTTTGTATTGTCAGCTGACATCAAGCCCAGCGATTAGTAATGGAGAGGCGTCTATAAGACACCACCATTACTAGCCCTATAGTAAGTTTTGAAATAAACACACAGCAAGAATTAAATCCTTTATTTGAAATAAACACTCCCCAACACTATTTTTCCCATTTATTACTGAAAAAATGGAAATAATAAACAACCATAATCCTCACCTGTCGGACAAGAAGATCATCCATTTGTCGCCCGCCGTAATCCATCTCTGCTACATTTGGGTGTCTTGATGAACCGCGGCATGATGCGAACCTTCACCCTGACATCCAGGAGACACTGAGCTGACAAAATTCTCATGGTGCTAGTGGTGATCGCATTGAGTGGGAACCACAGCTTCAGTGATCAGCGGTCACCTCAATGACGTCACTGAAGCTGCGCCCCAAGCTCCTGGATGTCAGGGTGAATGGTCGCATCATGCCACCATTCATTAAAACATCTGGATGTAGCAGAGATGGATTATGGCGTGGGACAAATTGATTATTTTCACGTCGGACAGGTGAGGAATTTTTTAAAATTATTTTTATTTTTTCAGTAATAAATGGGAAAAATAGGGTTGGGGAGTATTTATTTCAAGTAAAAGATTTTATTTTTTGCAGTGTGTTTATTTCAAAACTTACTATGGGGTTTAGTAATTGGGACATCTTATAGACATCTCTCCATTACTAACCCCCTTGGCTTAATGTCAGCTGATAATACAAAGCTGACATTAACCCCAACCCTATTACTCCACTTACCACCATCACAGGGCAAAAAGGAAGAACGAGGCTAAGCACCAAATTTGGCGCATCTTATGGATGTGCCATTTCTGGGGCAGCTAAGGGCTGATGATAGCCTGGGAAGGAGGACATTATCCCTGGCCCCTTCCCATGCTATTAATATCAACCCACAGCTGTCTGCTTAGCATTTGCTGGTTTGAATTTATAGGGACACCCTACATAATACTTTTTACTGGGGTCCCCCTGTAAAATAACCAGTAAAGGCTAAACAAGCAGCTGTGAGTTGTTGTTGTTAATAGCCTGGGAATTTTTTGGTGTATTGTCCCCTTTCCCAGATAACTAACATCAGCCCTCGGCCGTGGGCTTTCCCTCCGTTGATTATGAAAATTATACTGAAGCCCACAAAAGTTTTTCATTTAATTCTTAATTTTACAGACAACGCACACGGTGGGAGCTGAATACAACTCCCGTCATTGTCGCCTGGTCGCGCTGATCTCAAGGAGACCAGGCGATAATGATGAGAGCTGCCTTCAGCACCCAGCGCCTATGTACAGCATGAACTGTACGGCTCTTTCCCAGGCACCAGTACGTGTCACGGGTGACACAAACATTTTGTCCGTGCTGCACAAAAAAAAGGACATGTCTGCAGATTTTTCACACGAGCCTGACGTGTTCACCACCATTGACTACAATGGGTGCGCGAGTGTTCATATTTGCAGTCATTAAAAAGCGCATACAGACACAAAAATGGACATGTGAGTGGGGCCTAGGGCCGGCTCTGCTCAAAATGCCCCTATGACAACACTGAAGGAAAAGAATGCAAAACAAGTCATTTTGTCATGGGAATACAGGAAAATGGATATACATCCTCTGAGAGCAGATACTCAAATAATGATCACCTGACTTGTAAATAAGTTATTTCAAAAATATTCACACCCCTTACAGTATGTACACTAAGTAAACTATGGTAGGCTTCATTTAAGCCATATTTTAGGTGTAAATATTAGAAATCTCAGAAGGTGACGTGATAACACATGGCAAAGAAGTGAACTTCATCTGGATACACGGAGTAACTCATAAGTGAAGCAGCTCATTGTCACTTTTAATTAAATGTTATAAAACACGTAAAATAATGAATGTCACATTGTAATATGCTATTATCGCAATCTCTCGCCAAGCAATGCTCACATGGCGGCTGAAAACGGTAAATCAGTTATAATTGTAAAGACACCGAAAATTAAGGAGCTCTTCAAGCGTACATTAAAGGGGCTCTAAACTTTCATAGGCGGCAGTAGCCTAAAGGGGATATAATACACTATAGCAGTTTACTTTGCCAGATTGTTCTGAAGTTTTCACCAAGGCAGCAACCACTAGGAGGAGCTCACTGCATATGCAATTATATGCATCTCATGTGTGCAATGAACTCCCTCTAGTGGTGGCTAAAGATGGCCTATATTTGATATTTTTTTCCTCAGAATTGAGTGATTCCATAATTTTCCCCTATGCTTGGTTAAAAAAGTAACTATTACTGACTACCACATTTTTTGTTCTTGATTTCGTTTAGTGTTTCTTAAAGCCAGGAAGTTGCCATGTGAAATGACTTTAGTTTTGTGCCATGTCTGTGATCTGCTTTTTTCTACAAAATTAAACAACCGAATGAACATCCTCCAAGGCCGGTGTTTCCATAATTATTGCCAGGGGTTGTATCACATCGGAAAGAGAAAACAAGTGTCCCCTAGCAACAACCGAACATATGTGTAGAGTTATGCTGGTATACAAAGGTGCAAAAAGGGTTAATTAGCCAGTGAGCCGGTAAGCTTTGTTGGCAGTCTGGGCAATGAGTTCAGGTATACAGTAACTCATCCCATCGGACAGAGCATCTAAAATAGGTGCTGCATGTGCATATGGCTGCTACGGGCTAAGTGTCAGACTAACAGCATAAATGGCATAGGGCAAGAAGATTATTCACTGGATATAAAAATAGTGTAAAGTAGCATTACTTTGAGACATGTCTTAACTAAAGTGCAGGACATGCACTTTATAGGACATGCAGGAGCCTCGACGCGCGTTTCACCACCTTTGCGTAGCAGCCATATGCACATGCAGCACCTATTTTAGATGCTATGTCCGATGGGAATATCAGGCTCTATTATACCTGAACTCATTGCCCAGACTGCCAACAAAGCTTACCGGCTCACTGGCTAATGAACCCTTTTTGCACCTTTGTATACCAGCATAGCTCTACACATATGTGCAGTTGTTTCTAGGGGACACTTGTTTTCTCTTTCTGATGTGATATAATTTGTTCCACCTTACTTCGCATCGGTCTTTTAGCTGTTGTTACTTCCTCGCGTTATTACCTGTTTTTGTCTGTTATTTATGCATAATAAACGTGAATCCTTTTTTTTGTTTAAACCTTTTCTGATGGATTTTGTGTCGTGCGTTATCTTCAAGAACTTATTGGTTGTTAAGTCTGGACTAGTCATTTAAAGATCCTAACTTTGGTTAGCATAGCTGGGTTTGTCTGGAGACACACTTTATCAATTGATGCAGCAGAGCACAACGGAATGGCTATGTTGAGTTTGTCAGGAGGCACACAAATGAGGGAGGGAAATGCACAGTTTGCTTTTTCGCCCTCAGCGGACTCAAGATAAAGGGCTCTGGGGAAAGCAGTCATTTGTGAATCCCGAACTCTGTGATTTTCTACTTTTCCACTAGTTAAACTAAACTGCTCGGGTCAATAGGAAGCGCTCTGCTTTACACTTGTTTAACACACGCACAGGTCAATAGCGACTTCTATTACATCGCTTCATCAAAATACACAAAGCAATATAGAATTGGCCGCTCTGCAGCGTGTTCAGCGGAGCTGTCAATAAAGTGATTAGAGGCCTCATACCAAACCAGAAAAGCTGATTTATCCAAACATCAAAAGGAAAACACAACTGGGATTAAGCATCACTGGCTTCTAAAAAATTCTGCTGTACCGAGGCAAGTTTGTTATTTAGCACAACATATAGTGGAAGTAATGATATCTTTGCGGATGTCGCAGAGCTTCACTAATTGGCGCACTTGACCTGACAGGTCCCAGGTGTACGAATGTGCTTGAAGTCATCTTAGTCTATGAAACCTCCAGCCCTACCTGCCCAGACACATTATATACAAAGTGACCAAATCCTTGGGACTAATGTATACAGGGGGTATACTGGCTACCCACTGACAGCAGATTTTGATGAAATTCTGGATTTCAATATGGCCGATTATTTTCCTCTACTTATTGAAAGTACTTGTGTAACACCCCAGGAAACTGGCTGTTACAGTGGTGTTGCTTTCCTCTCGGGGAGGGTGATGCCATGCCTTGAAGCAAGGAAGATCCCTTTAACAGGTGGTACACACACATGCAACATGTTCCGATTCCCAGCCAGAAGTGGGAGCTCCGAACCCGGTTTCAGGGGAGCTTCCCCAGATATAGATATATTCTGGCTTGGAGGAGTAGTTAGTGAGTTGGAAAAAGGCAGTTGGTCCAGGGAGACAGAGGAGAAGGAAGTTGTTCAGAGATGGTGGAGGAGAGAGGAGTGAGAGCAGAGTTGGGGCCGTGCAGCCACGTGTGGTGCTGTAGCTCCAGGCCAGAGAAGAGAAGCAGACGGGTTGCATGGACAGCAAGTGCCAGAGGGGAGAAGCACAGGAGAACAAAGGAGCTGGAGGAGAGTTGTGACTGGGCTCCCTGCAAGCTGAAACGCAGGAACCGGGCACTGGAAGCCCGTGGTTGTGTAGTACTCTATGTCTCACAGCAGAAGCGGAGGACAGAAGACTGCAGGTTGTCTGCCCACATCGACACCCGAAGGTACAGCTACACATAGAGCCCGGGTCATGATAGAAACCCTGTAAAAAGTCTTGCGTTGCCTACCATACGGGTACTGTCCTAGGACAGGGACAGAGAGGACCTTGTTAGGAGCCACAGGCAGCAAGGAACTCGCCCCAAAGTGCAAGAAGGAAGGCTTACGAACCTCACCTGAGAGAGGGATCCATCATTGCTCCCAGGTCGACCGGACCTCACCAACACCTGTTGCTGGTACCCTGGACTATGGCTGTCTACCATCAGTAAACTAGGTAAAGAGACTGCAACCCTGTGTCCTCTGATTATTTCTGGCACCACACCATCCTTGCCAAATATATCAGGAGCCCTGGGGACCCAACTTCACCTGTGGAAAGCTATCCCATCTTTGCTGCAGTACCATCCCCCCAGAGGACCCCTTTAAGCAACGTCAGTCACCCCTGACCGAGTACCACAGGTGGCGTCACAAACATTTCTTATTTTACAGACTTTATTCAAATCCCCTTTTAAGACTGTCCCCTTTATTTGGACGCCCAGGGCCACAGGCTGGGTCGTTACCACCATGACCACCCCATTAATGGCAATCGGACCCGGTACCGAGTAACCCCTAGGCCCTGGCAGGCGCTCCAGTTGTATACAGCAATAACTAGTCTGATAGGCCTGGTGCAAAATTTGTACCTGGGCCCTCACCTGCATGTTCACTAGATGTATGAACTCTTGTAGTGTTCCAGTTCCTGTGAGACATTTGTGTTCTCACTCTCATCCCTCATGTAAAATGTCCCCCATCTTGTAATAATGTCCTTAATCCTGGCCCCTTCCTGTAATTATGTCCCCCATCCTGGGCCGCTTCCTAATATGATGCCCTCTATAGAAGTATAATGTCTTACTTTCCTAGCATAATGTTATGTCCTCTATCCTGGGTCCCTTTCAATATTATCTGTCTCCCATCCTGTAATAATGTCCCGGATCCTGGCCTCTCCCTGTAATTATGTCCCCCCATCCTGGGCACCTTCCTGATATAATGTCCTCTATAGAAATATAATGTCTCACTTTCCTAGCAAAATGTCATGTCCTCCATCTTGGGCCCCTTTCAATAATATCTGTCCCCCATCCTGGGCCCCTTCATGGCATAATGCCTCCCATTACTGGTGTAATGTCCCCCATTCTGGTGTATTGTTCCCCATCTTGGGCCTCTTTCAGTAATATATGTCCCCCATTGTGGTAAAATTCCCCTCATCCTGGTATAATGTTCTCCATCCTGGGCTTCTTCCAGTAACAATGTCCCTGTTCTACTGCTCTACTCCAACAAATGTAGAAAAAAAAGACTCTACTCGCCTTACCCTGCTCCCTCGACGCATGCTATCCTCTTCAATTAGACGGAGTGGCAGGCTGCTTACTTCAGGTTGCAAGCATCGGACAAGGCATGAGGTCGCGGCGTGTATTGCAGTGCAGGGAACCAGCAGGTCTCATCATTGCAATACATTTCAGCTGAATGTGTGTCCTCGTCCTTTTCCCGCATGGGCCCGGCCCAGTCATGGTCATATTCTCTGCTACTGTGATCGTTACATTCCTGTTTGGATGATCAACATAGACGAGTACCTGTGTATGGGGAGAGTAGAAAGGAATAGCTCATTCGTCTTTCTTTCATCCAGGACAGACTTTTAGTTTGTTGTCCCATCTCAAGGCAGAGTGGCCTGTCAGTGCCCACGCTGGCACCTAACACCCAGGACACATACTAGGTGTTTAAGCCGATTGCTAAGATATTATGGTGTTACTTGTATCTCATGGATCCAGTGCTGCATCCTCCTCCTTCTGCCGACTCTGTTTCTCGGCCAACCCGACACAGCAAACAAACTAACTATAATACACCTTACCAGGCTAAACACTGGTCATAAATGAATACAATGGTATACTATAGGGACCACACAAGTGGCATCAGGAGGCAAAAGGGGCCATCAGTGTCAAAAGATTCAAGACATCAGAAAAAGCAGCCTGTTGTAGGTTGTAACATCTTTAATTTACTCTATATAATTGATTTGGATGAGGGTCCTTATTGGATTTTTGTCACTCTTACCCCTTAGCGCCTACATTAAATCCAACTCCCTAATCCCTACCACCCCCCCGCCCCACTCCTCCACACCCCCCTGCAATATTTGCGCCCCCTTCACCCTGCATCTGTTTTCAGGCTGTCTTGGATAAGTTTGTTTAGTACTTTTTCTAACAGGGAATTACAGCGTGACTCTAGGGGTAGCCACCATTGACCGGAGGCGCCATTTTGCGTTCAAGGTAGGGTGCCAACCTTCACAGTCAAGTAGGGGAGCTTTAGGGATACCATTGTATTTATTTATGACCAGTCTGTCTGGCCTGGTAAGGCATATTATAGTTAGTTTGTTTGCTGTGCATTTTTTATTAAAACAAAATTAAAAGGTATATTTTAAAGGCATTTGTTTTTCGTGAGCTATTTTTGTTAAAATCTGCTTATCATTATTGAGATTTCTGTATCGGTGAATCAACTATGCCATATTGTTGTGCACCTCAGCTCTGTTCCACGGATTTCTCATCGCTGTACCTCCTCTGCTACCTCTGATAAGCCAGTTGCCATCATAATAACTCTGGTCCCACCTGGTAAGGTGGATTCTCAAAGCCCTTTGTCCAGGTAAGCAGTTGTTATGCAGCAAGGACAGATGGCGCTGGTGCAGCCGGAAGGTCTAGATAGAACAAATGGGAATCACGAGATCTGATGTACCAAACTCTGGTTCATTGGATCTCGTGATTCTCATTTGTTCTATCCGGACCTTCCTGCTGTACCAACGCTATCTGTCCGTGCTGCATAACAACTGCTTATCTGGACCAAGGGCTTTGAGAATCCACCTCACCAGGTGAGACATAACATACGGAGACCGTGACTCCACTGTAAAGCGAAGTCCAATCTTCCTCTATTAGGCTGGACTATAGAGTCCATCACTGGCCTGATGTCTAGAACCTCTAGAGCTAAAACTAAGGACATGTGTGTAGTGACGAGACCCCAAAACATCAAAGCTTTTTGTGCTTTCTTGTGGTGGCTATACCACATTAGTCAAATCCCACATTTACCATACCTTTCACGGTGGGTCATGACCTAGGAGGATCTATTCTATCAATGCAATGGTCACTTGGTCATCTCAGATTGGTGGAGAAAGGGTTAAACATTGTATAGATAGATCTTTCTAAGTGTAACTTTTTTTTTTACTGTGAAACTCAGGTACTGTTGAATCGATAGAGAAGGGAGAGAGTGGTATCTTAATGCATTTCCAGCTGGCCTCAGCCAGACAGCTCAAGAAGCGAAGTCTTGATATTTTAAACAGGGGTTGACAGTGTATCAAAAACTATCAAAGGCTTGATGAGATAGAGCATGTCTAGATAAGCATTATACACAGGAGAGAGGAAGAGCCTTAAGTAGCCGTCTAGGACTCCAGAGGAGTGATAAAATGTCAAGCAGGCCAACTTTTAAGTTTTTCAGTTTGGAAATCGTGTTTTCCCTTGACTCGTTGACTGGTTCTCTTACATCAGTGATATCAAACCTGTAACTCTTCAGCTGTTCTGAAACAATAATCCCCCAAAAAATCATAAATTGCATTAATGGCATAACTTTTAAGCAGTTGCTTTGGTGTATTACGTTGTGTTTTAAGCAGTTGTCTTCATTGTACTAATAGTGCAGAGATTCTTTCCATTCAGATCTCTTCTCATTCATCTCATCCTCCATGTCAGTGAGGGGGAGTAGGGGATAATCTTTATTGCTAGGGCTGGTGTAATGGTGGTTTCTATATTACTTTTCTCTGCATTGTCCACAGGAGATGCGGATGCTCTGTGTGAAACAAGGATTAGGAGAGGTGTAGGCTGAGTTAAAGGTCTGTGCTCACTGATGGCTTGCAGCCCCGGAAAAGGAATGATGGTAAATGTAGTAGGAAGAGAGCAGAGAATTCTGAAGAGGAACAGATCTGCAGCAGTGACCCTGCCTCCTGTGACCCCGCTCTACATCTGCCACTTCCGCCAAAAGCTACATTTGGATTATAAGACACTCCCACATTTTTGCCCCAAATTTGGGGGAAAAAAGTGTGTCTTATAATCTGAAAATACAGTATATGGGGATCTTTAGGGGCATTATTATTCAGCATTTTTGGCAAAACTGGTAACAGAGTCAGGGTAGTGGACAGTCTCTTTAAGTCGTTTAGTACTCTAGACCACCAGGGATGTAGATATTAACAGCTTGAGTATTTTAAGTGATTTATCATCCTATAACACCGGTGATCGTATTAACCTGACAGGCCACTAACGAAGCTCAATTTTGTTTTGTCAGAAGGCTAAGAAATGTTATGAGCTGATGTATGAATATCAACGTCATATTCTGTACTCCTGCAAAGGCATCATTAACTTTAGCTGGAAATACAATATTAAAATAATGACTTCCTTGGGTATTGACATCTGGCCAAATCCTTGGACCTTCCTGTATAAAGCAGCTGACCTGTATATCAGAAAATAACAATGCGCTGAACAGGTGGAGGAGACCTCTGTGCATCTTCTCCTCGCTCCTAATGGCTTCGCCTGTGTTTATAGCATCAGACAGGGAGTTAAATGGACTTATTGAACAACAGCCAGAGGACACATTCAGAGCAAGATAAAGAGCCACATTTAACAGCAATCATCGGGGCTCTGTACTTAGTCAGATTAACCCTTGCGTTAACAGGAACTCAGCCGCAAATGGTTCATCCTCCACACTTAAGTGCATTCTGGGAGGAAAAAGGCCTACCAGGGCGGAGTGCATGCTTCACGTAGTGGGTCTTTTTTTGTGGATGAAGATGCAGGATGATTGTGTAGGACCATCGCTTGCTTTCCTCCATAGAAAGGCTCAGACAGCTCATAAAGAGAACCATTGACATTCCAATTAGTTTTAATTGAGAAGGGAACGCTACTTTAGTGAGTTTTAATGGCTTCAAGCGTCTTCTTAATGACCCCTAAGGCAGAGACTTAAACCCAGTGCCAGAAAATGTTACCGCAGCTTAGAAAGGAAAAAATAAAGCCATGAGAGTAGAAGCAAGCAATGCAATCTCCTCACCACAGTTGAATGGTTCATCAAGTGGACTCGCCATGGGGCAAGATTTATCAGAAGAATATTCCTGGTTATTTTCCTCACTGTAAGGACCTTGATTGCTTTAGATAACACCAAAATTATTGCAGGTTCAAGATTGGACCCTAAAATTAAGACACCAAAATTCATACCGTAGACTTGATCTTTACATTCAGACTCCAGGTCCTAAAATTTGCAAAATGTTTTTCACGCTCTACAATAAAATGATTCTGTTTAGCTGGCAGAGCACTGTTCCTAGTCCTACAGATGAGTTTCATTCACCATGGAGCTGCAGTACCAGGCACAATCACAGTCAAAGAACTGGTGTAATGCCAGGTAAACACGGAAATTCAAGTATCGAACCATCATAGTTGCCAAAATTTCTGGGGGTGATTAAGCAGCACCCTCATCCTCACTCATAAGAGAATGTCGCCACTCCTCCCCATAATGCCCTAGGTCTGCCCTTTTGGGCAGGGCCTACAGAAGCCATGTTCCCTTTTGGCCCAAACTTCTTTGGAAATCCAGTACTATTCTAAGGATAGTCTCAAAGTCCCTTAAAACTTATTTGATATTCAGTTCCTACCTTTCTGGACGTTCCTTCCCTCCAGTTTAAATGAGGGATTTTTCCACCCACTCCTTTCTGGACCCCCATTCTCATCATACAGTTAGGGCCAGAAATATTTGGACAGTGACACAATTTTCGCGAGTTGGGCTCTGCATGCCACCACATTGGATTTGAAATGAAACCTCTACAACAGAATTCAAGTGCAGATTGTAACGTTTAATTTGAAGGGTTGAACAAAAATATCTGATAGAAAATGTAGGAATTGTACACATTTCTTTACAAACACTCCACATTTTAGGAGGTCAAAAGTAATTGGACAAATAAACATAACCCAAACAAAATATTTTTATTTTCAATATTTTGTTGCAAATACTTTGGAGGCAATCACTGCCTTAAGTCTGGAACCCATAGACATCACCAAACGCTGGGTTTCCTCCTTCTTAATGCTTTGCCAGGCCTTTACAGCCGCAGCCTTCAGGTCTTGCTTGTTTGTGGGTCTTTCCGTCTTAAGTCTGGATTTGAGCAAGTGAAATGCATGCTCAATTGGGTTTAGATCTGGAGATTGACTTGGCCATTGCAGAATGTTCCACTTTTTGGCACTCATGAACTCCTGGGTAGCTTTGGATGTATGCTTGGGGTCATTGTCCATCTGTACTATGAAGCGCCGTCCAATCAACTTTGCAGCATTTGGCTGAATCTGGGCTGAAAGTATATCCCTGTACACTTCAGAATTCATCCGGCTACTCTTGTCTGCTCTTATGTCATCAATAAACACAAGTGACCCAGTACCATTGAAAGCCATGCATGCCCATGCCATCACGTTGCCTCCACCATGTTTTACAGAGGATGTGGTGTGCCTTGGATCATGTGCCGTTCCCTTTCTTCTCCAAACTTTTTTCTTCCCATCATTCTGGTACAGGTTGATCTTTGTCTCATCTGTCCATAGAATACTTTTCCAGAACTGAGCTGGCTTCTTGAGGTGTTTTTCTGCAAATTTAACTCTGGCCTGTCTATTTTTGGTATTGATGAATGGTTTGCATCTAGATGTGAACCCTTTGTATTTACTGTCATGGAGTCTTCTCTTTACTGTTGACTTAGAGACAGATACACCTACTTCACTGAGAGTGTTCTGGACTTCAGTTGATGTTGTGAACGGGTTCTTCTTCACCAAATTAAGTATGCGGCGATCATGCACCACTGTTGTCATCCGTGGACGCCCAGGCCTTTTTGAGTTCCCAAGCTCACCAGCCAATTCCTTTTTTCTCAGAATGTACCCAACTGTTGATTTTGCTACTCCAAGCATGTCTGCTATCTCTCTGATGGATTTTTTCTTTTTTTTCAGCCTCAGGATGTTCTGCTTCACCTCAATTGAGAGTTCCTTTGACCGCATGTTGTCTGCTCACAGCAACAGCTTCCAAATGCAAAACCACACACCTGGAATCCACCCCTGACCTTTTAACTACTTCATTGATTACAGGTTAACGAGGGAGACGCCTTCAGAGTTAATTGCAGCCCTTGGAGTCCATTGTCCAATTACTTTTGGTCCCTTGAAAAAGAGGACGCTATGCATTACAGAGCTATGATTCCTAAACCCTTTCTCCGATTTGGATGTGGAAACTATCATATTGCAGCTGGGAGTGTGCACTTTCAGCCCATATCTAATATATAATTGCCTAGAATACTACTTCCTGCAATTTGTGCCAACTTCCTGTCCGGAGCTAATGTCCGGAGCTAATGTCCGGAGATAAGTGACGTCAACAGTGTCCAGTGTCTGATTGGTTGCCGCCTGCTGCGAGCGACCAATCAGAAACGTGCCGTACTGTGACACACTCCGCCCGCCATTTTGGTGTGATTTTTGAATTTTTACCTCACAGCAAGTTTCTACTGCGTGGAGGCGGGCCCAGTGACGTTGCTCTTCAAGCTCCTGCCGAATTTCGTCAAAAAATGATAATACCATTTACCAAAACTATATATATTTAGTTGTGAAGTGATTCAGTGACATTTTCACACCAATTTTGAACTTTTGTTTGGTGTTTTCTCCATATACTGCCTCCCGTCATAAGCATGTTCATGGACCCTGTGTAACTGTACCTTAAATAACAAGAATTGTCAAGAGCTGGTGAGTGCAGCCATTTTTTGTTCTTTCTTACTATTATTTATTAATTGTATTATTCTTACATTTGAATAAATAAAGTATATATGGATTCTAGACTCCCGATTCTTTAGAATCGGGCTGCCATCTAGTTATATATATACCGTATATACTCGAGTATAAGCGAGATTTTCAGCCCAAATTTTTGGGCTGAAGGTGCCCCTCTCGGCTTATACTCGAGTCAATGTGGGTGGCAGGGTCGGCGGGTGAGGGGGTGAGGGCGCTGAGGTATACTTACCTAGTCCCAGCGATCCTCGCGCTGTCCCTGCCGTCCCACGGGCTTCTGTGCTGCAGCTTCTTCCCCTCTTCAGCGGTCACGTGGGACCGCTCATTAGAGATATGAATAAGCGGCTCCACCTCCCATAGGGGCGGAGCCGCCTATTCATTCCTCTAATCAGCGGTGCCGGTGACCGCTGACAGGAAGAGCTGCGGCACCGAAGACCAGGCAGAGGGACAGCGCGAGGATCGCCAGGACTAGGTAAGTATAGCATATTCACCTGTCCTCGTTCCAGCCGCCGGGCGCCGCTCCATCTTCCCGGCCGGCGCCTCCATCTTCCCGGCGTCTGCGCTCTGACTGTTCAGGCAGAGGGCGCGATGACGCATATAGTGTGCGCGGCGCCCTCTGCCTGATCAGTCAGAGCAGAGACGCCGGGAAGATGGAGGCGCCGGAACGAGACGCCGGGAGCTGCAATCAAGGGAGGTGAGTATGTGGTTTTTTTTTTTATTGCAGCAGCGGCGGCAGAGATTTCTATGGGGCACAATGAACGGTGCAGAGCACCGTATATGGCACAGCAATGGGGCACAATGAACGGTGCAAAGCACCGTGTATGGCACAGCAATGGGGCACAATGAACGGTGCAGAGCACCGTATATGGCACAGCAATGGGGCACAATGAACGGTGCAGAGCACCGTATATGGGCACAGATATGGGGCACAATGAACGGTGCAGAGCACCGTATATGGCACAGCAATGGGGCACAATGAACGGAGCAGAGCACCGTATATGGCACAGCAATGGGGCACAATGAACGGTGCAGAGCACTGTATATGGCACAGCAATGGGGCACAATGAACGGAGCAGAGCACCGTATATGGCACAGCAATGGGGCACAATGAACGGAGCAGAGCACCGTATATGGGCACAGCAATGGGGCACAATGAACGGTGCAGAGCACCGTATATGGCACAGCAATGGGGCACAATGAACGGAGCAGAGCACCGTATATGGGCACAGATATGGGGCACAATGAACGGTGCAGAGCACTGTATATGGCACAGCAATGGGGCACAATGAACGGTGCAGAGCACCGTATATGGCACAGCAATGGGGCACAATGAACGGTGCAGAGCACCGTATATGGCACAGCAATGGGGCACAATGAACGGAGCAGAGCACCGTATATGGGCACAGATATGGGGCACAATGAACGGTGCAGAGCACTGTATATGGCACAGCAATGGGGCACAATGAACGGTGCAGAGCACCGTATATGGCACAGCTATGGGGCACAATGAACGGTGCAGAGCACTATATGGGGCACAGCTATGGGGAAATAATGAACGGTGTAGAGCACTATATGGCACAGCTATGGGGAAATAATGATCTATTTTTATTTTTGAAATTCACCGGTAAATGCTGCATTTCCACCCTAGGCTTATACTCGAGTCAATAAGTTTTCCCAGTTTTTTGTGGCAAAATTAGGGGGGTCGGCTTATACTCGGGTCGGCTTATACTCGAGTATATACGGTAATTGTATTTCTGAACATGTTTTTGTAAACAGCTAAAATAACAAAACTTGTGTCACTGTCCAAATATTTCTGGCCCTAACTGTAGGTGGTATCAGCAGTACATTCTGTGAAACCTCTACTTTTGTTAAGGGTGATGGTGTTATACCATAATCAATATATATTATCTATATACAGAATAGGTAAGAAATAATCATGGAGGTCCCCACCAATCACGAGGACAAGGGTCCCAAAGTCCCCTTTGTACACATGTGCTGCTATATGAGCCTGTTTGTGCACAGTACTATTGCATTCACACACCAATTCTTAGGATCGCTGGGAGGTATCAGCATCCAGACCCCTGGTCATCAGGCATTGATCATCTAACCTGTAGAGAGGTTATAGAGCTTTTTATAAGCCAAACCCTTTTAATATTTAAACCATGTTTATTATATTTAAATGAAAAAGGAAAGATTTCCCATTCATTCCTATAAGAACCTTGATACAGCCTCTTAGGAAAGTATAGAGAGACAGACTTTCTGTCCTCACTAAGGACCATGAATGATTTTGGCATCCTAAAGTATGGGTCATATGGTACAACCAAAGGATTGGAGCAGAGCTGATTTATCAAGCATAAAGCAATCAATAATATTTTTAACTGCGCAGCTATTTATTCAGTGTCCATTACAAATGGAGCCAAGATAAATGTTTTCCCTGGAGCGATTCCTTAATTAGCTGACAGATAAGCAGAGTGAACGTTAGTTACTGTATATGGATGTAAGTTCATAGTCCTGATGGCCTCACTACTTCTGTGGTAGGTTTCTTAGATTGAGGATTTAAAATTGTATTTTTTATTCAACTTATGTTCTCCATGGGTTCCTCCAGGTTCTCCATATTCCTCCCACACTCCAAAAACATACTGATAGGGAGTCCCAATGGGGACAAGTGATGATGATGACTTTAAAGTGCTGTGGAAAACTAATAAATAGTAACAATAATAATAACTTTTATATGGTCCAGTTTGTTTCCAGGGCTTCAAAAATGTTTAGCGGCAGCTAAAAGTTTCCTTTAGAGTCAGAGTTATCGAAACAACGGTATAACGAAATAAAGATTTATAGTCTTTTAAGTATATTATTTATAAGAGGGAATCTATTTTTCTATTGCACTCTAATTCCTGGTACCTTTCTAACATACATACATTTTTTTTCTGAGATATAATCCTGTATCAGGAAAATCCTGTAGAGAACAGTAAAGTTAATATCCTGCTGATCAGTTCCGACTTCATCTGGTGGCCAATTGAAGCCTCGCTCCCTCGGCTTATGAGTCTTTTGTCACACTGCAGTCAGGGCAGTGGGGGGAGGCTCCTGCTGCAGCTACACACAGTATAGTTGAGGTGAGGAAATAAGAGACATTCCTGAGCTCTTGTGACACAGAAAAGCTGTTTCTCTACTTACTACTTAGCTTTCTTGCAATTTTAAATAAAGTAGAAAATGAGATAAAGGATTGAGGTCCTGGGATGTTTTTGCCACTTTGGTGCATTTTTTATGTTTAGTATTCCTTTATATAGTAAGAAAAATTAAATTTAAATTGCTATTGATGTATTTGATATGTGCTCCGTGTTATTAGGTTTTGTGAACTCTGCTGCGTTTGACATTTCTCTTTGCTTTGTGCGGAAAATATGTTTCACAGGTTTTCAATAAAACTGATTGAAGCTTAAACTGTTATTGATATGTGGCTTTCAGTGTTTGTTTGCTCTTAGGGGTATTTTTTAATAAATATTGACACCTCCTTATACAAGGACATATTTTCCAAGGGAAGATTAGCTTGTGTTGAGAAAAACTTTATTATTTCAGGTAGTAGTAATATGACTTAATTTGCCTTGGTCCCTTTCACCAGACATGTCAGGTTTACTTTCCTTTGAATCGGAAGATGTCCAGCAGTGCCATCAGTTCAGAACTAGTAATGACCAATGAAATCCAGTTATACCCATGTATTGTTTGGAGAAATTTGGCAAAGAAGTTGTCTTCATGGAAGAATTGCCAACAAGCCATATTTTGACATGGAAACAAGGCCAAGCAACAAGTGAATCAACTATGCCTGAAAATATAGGAACTGGGGTGCAGAAAAACAGCAGCAGCTGCTTTCAACTGATGATTCACAATGTGAAATATTTGGCTGTAATAAAAGGCAGTTTGTTTGCTGAAGGATTTAAAGGGAACTTGTCACCCCCCCAGGGCGTTTTTAAGTGCATTCTGTTTCAGCCGCCTCCCAGCCGTCCATCTTTTCCGTCTTGCGTCTGAGCGCCGCCTCCTGTGCTGTTACATGCCCAGCGCCTGCCCCCATCTCTATCCTCCTCTTTCTCTTTCCTCCCTCGGCAGCGTCTGATGATCTGAGCTCCCCACACGCAGTTCACTGGCAGGTCAGCTCATCACACGCTGCCAAAGGAGGAAAGAGAAAGATGAGAGATGGGGGCAGGTGCCAGGCATGTAACAGCAACACAGGAAGTGGCACACAGATGCAAGAGCTGGATGATGGATGGTTGGGAGGCGGCTGAAACAGGGGGAGACACCATACATCTGGGACTCAATACAGGTATGGTGCAGCGCCCCGGAGATCTGGTCGTTGCAGTATGACACTCTGCCACTAAGGGGAGTAATGGTACGTCTGATGGCACTGAAGGAATTCTCCTGACCAGGTATCACTAGCACACATTACACTTCACACTTCGGCCACTAGGGGTAGCAAAAGGCTTTATTTATTGGGCCCCTCCTCTGTTGTGAATTCTGTGGCTGAGTTCACTTCTGTGGTCACAAGTGGTATTGCAGTCTCTGGGCTTCCTCCCTCAGGTGTTTTGGTGAGCTCGTTGGCTGCCTTGCTATTTAGCTCCACCTGAGTCTGTCTTCCTTGCTCCTTGTCAATGTTCCAGTGTTGGATCTGAGCTACTGCATCTTTCCTTGGGCCTGCTGCTCTGCTAGATAAGTGCTTCTAGTTTGTTTTCTGTTTTTTCTGTCCAGCTTGCTATTAACTTTTGCTGGAAGCTCTGAGAAGCAAAGGGGTGCACCGCCGTGCTGTTAGTTCGGCACGGTGGGTCTTTTTGCCCCTTTGCGTGGTTTTTGTTTTAGGGTTTTTTGTAGACTGCATAGTTCTCTTTGCTATCCTCGCTCTGTCTAGAATATCGGGCCTCACTTTGCTGAATCTATTTCATTCCTACGTTTGTCTTTTCATCTTGCTAACAGTCATTATATGTGGGGGGCTGCCTATTCCTTTGGGGTATTTCTCTGAGGTAAGTCAGGCTTGTATTTCTATCTTCAGGCTAGTCAGCTCCTCAGGCAGTGCCGAGTTGCATAGGTAGTTGATAGGCGCAATCCACTGCTGCTTCCAGTTGTGTGAGGATAGATCAGGTACTGCAGTCTACAGAGATTCCACGTCTCAGAGCTTGTCCTATTGTTTTTGGTTATTGCCAGATCTCTGTATGTGCGCTGATTACTGCACGCTGTGTTGCCTGATTGCCAGCCATAACAGTACAAGGAGCCATTCAATGATTTCCAATAGAGGGAAAAAAGAAATCCTGACATCATTTTTTTTTCTTAGCTCTGTCTTCAGTCTTTTTTTTCCCCTAGACATTAGAGTGCTTCAGGACACAGCTGTGGACATGGATATTCAGGCTCTGTGCTCCTCAATGGATAATCTCGTTGTAAATGTACAAAAGATTCAAGATACTATTGATCAGAAATCGATGCTAGAACCAAGAATTCCGATTCCTGATTTGTTTTTTGGTGACAGAACTAAGTTCCTGAGCTTCAGAAATAATTGTAAGCTATTTTTGGCCTTGAAACCTCATTCTTCTGGTAATCCTATTCAACAGGTTTTGATTATTATTTCTTTTTTGCGCGGCGACCCACAGGACTGGGCGTTTTCTCTTGCACCAGGAGATTCTGCATTGAGTAATGTTGATGCATTTTTCCAGGCGCTGGGATTGCTTTACGATGAGCCTAATTCAGTGGATCAAGCTGAGAAAAATCTGCTGGCTTTATGCCAGGGTCAGGATGATGTAGAAGTATATTGTCAGAAATTTAGAAAATGGTCAGTACTCACTCTGTGGAATGAATCTGCACTAGCGGCTTTGTTCAGAAAGGGTCTCTCTGAAGCTCTTAAGGATGTAATGGTGGGATTTCCTATGCCTGCTGGTTTGAATGAGTCTATGTCCTTGGCCATTCAGATCGGTCGTCGCTTGCGCGAGCGTAAATCTGTGCACCATCTGGCGGTATTGTCTGAGAGTAAGCCTGAGCCTATGCAGTGCGACAGGACTATGACTAAAGTAGAACGGCACGAACACAGACGTCTGAACAGACTGTGTTTCTATTGTGGTGATTCTACTCATGCTATTTCTAATTGTCCTAAACGCACTAGGCGGTTCGATAGCTCTGCCGTTATTGGTACTGTACAGTCCAAATTCCTTTTGTCCATTACCTTAATGTGCTCTTTGTCATCATATTCTGTCATGGCGTTTGTGGATTCAGGCGCTGCCCTGAATCTGATGGATTTGGATTATGCTAAACGTTGTGGATTTTTCTTGGAGCCTTTGCGGTGTCCTATTCCGTTGAGAGGAATTGATGCTACACCTCTGGCCAAGAATAAGCCTCAGTACTGGGCCCAGCTGACCATGTGCATGGCTCCTGCACATCAGGAAGTTATTCGCTTTTTGGTACTGCATAATTTGCATGATGTGGTCGTGTTGGGGTTGCCATGGCTACAAACCCATAATCCAGTATTGGATTGGAACTCTATGTCTGTAACCAGCTGGGGTTGTCAGGGAGTACATGGTGATGTTCCATTTTTGTCTATTTCGTCATCCATTCCTTCTGACATCCCAGAGTTCTTGTCGGACTTTCAGGATGTATTTGAAGAGTCCAAGTCTGATGCCCTTCCTCCGCATAGGAATTGTGATTGTGCTATCGATTTGATTCCTGGTAGTAAATTCCCTAAGGGTCGTTTATTTAATTTGTCCGTACCTGAACACACCGCTATGCGCAGTTATGTGAAGGAGTCCCTGGAGAAGGGACATATTCGCCCATCGTCGTCACCATTGGGAGCAGGGTTCTTTTTTGTAGCCAAGAAGGATGGTTCGCTAAGACCGTGTATTGATTACCGCCTTCTTAATAAGATCACTGTTAAGTTTCAGTATCCCTTGCCATTGATTTCTGACTTGTTTGCTCGGATTAAGGGGGCTAGTTGGTTTACTAAGATTGATCTTCGTGGTGCGTATAATCTGGTGAGAATCAGGCAGGGAGATGAATGGAAAACGGCATTTAATACGCCCGAGGGTCATTTTGAGTATCTGGTGATGCCGTTCGGACTTGCCAATGCTCCATCTGTTTTTCAGTCTTTTATGCATGACATTTTCCGTGAGTATCTGGATAAATTCTTGATTGTTTACTTGGATGACATTTTGATCTTCTCAGATGATTGGGAGTCTCATGTGAAGCAAGTCAGAATGGTTTTCCAGGTACTGCGTGCTAATTCCTTGTTCGTGAAGGGATCAAAGTGTCTCTTCGGTGTGCAGAAAGTTTCATTTTTGGGGTTCATCTTTTCCCCTTCTACTATCGAGATGGATCCGGTTAAGGTTCAGGCCATCCAGGATTGGACTCAGCCGACATCTCTAAAAAGTTTGCAGAAATTCCTGGGCTTTGCTAATTTTTATCGTCGCTTCATCTGTAATTTTTCTAGCATTGCCAGACCATTGACCGATTTGACCAAGAAGGGTGCTGATTTGGTTAATTGGTCTTCTGCTCCCGTGGAAGCTTTTCAGGAGTTGAAGCGTCGTTTTTGCTGTGCCCCTGTGTTGTGTCAACCTGATGTTTCTCTTCCGTTCCAGGTCGAGGTTGATGCTTCTGAGATTGGTGCAGGGGCGGTTTTGTCACAGAGAGGTTCTGGTTGCTCAGTGTTCAAACCATGTGCTTTCTTTTCCAGGAAATTTTCTGCTGCTGAGCGTAATTATGATGTGGGCAACCGAGAGTTGCTGGCCATGAAGTGGGCATTCGAGGAGTGGCGTCATTGGCTTGAGGGTGCTAAGCATCGCGTGGTGGTTTTGACTGATCATAAGAACCTTACTTATCTTGAGTCTGCCAAGCGCTTGAATCCTAGACAGGCCCGTTGGTCGTTATTTTTTGCTCGTTTTGATTTTGTGATTTCATACCTTCCGGGCTCTAAAAATGTGAAGGCGGATGCTCTGTCTAGGAGTTTTGTGCCCGACTCTCCGGGGTTATCTGAGCCGGCGAGTATCCTCAAGGAAGGAGTCATTGTGTCTGCCATCTCCCCTGATTTGCGGAGAGTGTTGCAGAGATTTCAGGCTAATAAACCTGATCGTTGTCCGGCCGAGAAACTGTTCGTCCCTGATAGGTGGACTAGTAAAGTTATCTCTGAACTTCATTGTTCGGTGCTGGCCGGTCATCCAGGAATCTTTGGTACCAGGGAGTTGGTTGCTAGATCCTTCTGGTGGCCATCTCTGTCACGGGATGTGCGTGCTTTTGTGCAGTCCTGTGGAATTTGTGCTAGGGCTAAGCCCTGCTGTTCACGTGCCAGTGGGTTGCTTTTGCCCTTGCCGGTCCCGAAGAGGCCTTGGACACATATTTCGATGGATTTCATTTCTGACCTTCCCGTTTCTCAAAAGATGTCTGTCATTTGGGTGGTCTGTGATCGCTTTTCTAAAATGGTCCATCTGGTGCCCTTGGTTAAATTGCCTTCCTCCTCTGATTTGGTGCCTTTGTTCTTCCAGCATGTGGTTCGTTTACATGGCATTCCTGAGAATATTGTTTCTGACAGAGGTTCCCAGTTTGTCTCGAGGTTCTGGCGAGCCTTTTGTGGTAGGATGGGCATTGACCTATCTTTTTCCTCGGCCTTCCATCCTCAGACTAATGGCCAGACCGAACGAACCAATCAGACCTTGGAAACATATCTGAGATGTTTTGTTTCCGCTGACCAGGATGATTGGGTGTCATTTTTGCCGTTGGCTGAGTTCGCCCCTAATAATCGGGCCAGCTCGGCTACCTTGGTCTCTCCATTTTTCTGCAATTCTGGGTTCCATCCTCGTTTCTCTTCAGGACAGGTTGAGTCTTCGGACTGTCCTGGTGTGGATTATGTGGTGGACAGGTTGCAGCAGATCTGGACTCAGGTAGTGGACAATTTGACCTTGTCCCAGGAGAAGGCTCAGCTTTTCGCTAATCGCAGACGCCGTGTGGGACCCCGACTTCGTGTTGGGGATCTGGTTTGGTTATCTTCTCGTCATATACCTATGAAGGTTTCCTCTCCTGAATTTAAACCTCGTTTTATTGGTCCGTATAGGATTTCTGAGATTCTCAATCCGGTGTCTTTTCGTCTGACCCTCCCAGACTCCTTTTCCATACATAATGTATTCCATAGGTCGTTGTTGAGGAGATACGTGGCACCTATGGTTCCATCTGTGGAGCCTCCTGCCCCTGTTTTGGTGGAGGGGGAATTGGAGTATATTGTGGAGAAGATTTTGGATTCTCGTGTCTCTAGACGGAAACTCCAGTATCTGGTCAAATGGAAGGGTTATGCTCAGGAAGATAATTCCTGGGTTTTTGCCTCTGATGTCCATGCCCCAGATCTTGTTCGTGCCTTTCATGTGGCTCATCCTGGTCGGCCTGGGGGTTCTGGTGAGGGTTCGGTGACCCCTCCTCAAGGGGGGGGTACTGTTGTGAATTCTGTGGCTGAGTTCACTTCTGTGGTCACAAGTGGTATTGCAGTCTCTGGGCTTCCTCCCTCAGGTGTTTTGGTGAGCTCGTTGGCTGCCTTGCTATTTAGCTCCACCTGAGTCTGTCTTCCTTGCTCCTTGTCAATGTTCCAGTGTTGGATCTGAGCTACTGCATCTTTCCTTGGGCCTGCTGCTCTGCTAGATAAGTGCTTCTAGTTTGTTTTCTGTTTTTTCTGTCCAGCTTGCTATTAACTTTTGCTGGAAGCTCTGAGAAGCAAAGGGGTGCACCGCCGTGCTGTTAGTTCGGCACGGTGGGTCTTTTTGCCCCTTTGCGTGGTTTTCGTTTTAGGGTTTTTTGTAGACTGCATAGATCTCTTTGCTATCCTCGCTCTGTCTAGAATATCGGGCCTCACTTTGCTGAATCTATTTCATTCCTACGTTTGTCTTTTCATCTTGCTAACAGTCATTATATGTGGGGGGCTGCCTATTCCTTTGGGGTATTTCTCTGAGGTAAGTCAGGCTTGTATTTCTATCTTCAGGCTAGTCAGCTCCTCAGGCAGTGCCGAGTTGCATAGGTAGTTGATAGGCGCAATCCACTGCTGCTTCCAGTTGTGTGAGGATAGATCAGGTACTGCAGTCTACAGAGATTCCACGTCTCAGAGCTTGTCCTATTGTTTTTGGTTATTGCCAGATCTCTGTATGTGCGCTGATTACTGCACGCTGTGTTGCCTGATTGCCAGCCATAACACTCCTCACACTGGTAAAACTAGGGGTTGGATAGAAAGTTAGGCAGACTGACTGGGTTGGATTCAGGCAACATCCCGTGACAGGGGGTGTTGCAGGGAGAAGACACAGGGGGGGGGGGGTCCCTGTCAGGTGTTGGAACCTGGCAGGTGCCTAGCGAACAGAGCAGAACGTAACAGAGCTGCGCCTGCACCTCCTTGCGGTGGTATCCTAAGAAAGAGACAAGAAGGGAAGGATATTGTGGAAAAGTGTAAACGAGATCAAGCAAAAAGGAGTACCAGTAGGAGTCGTGCCGTGAGACCGAGGCAACATCCTACTGAGGCGCGTAGCCGGTGGCCGGAACACCGCGAGAGTAACTGACTTTAGGCCTTACTTCAAACTCTGCAGGACAGTTAATTATAGGTTGCCTGTCTACCTTAAATTTCCTAAGAAGACATAGGGGGCAACAGTGGGAGAGGGGCGTCTCTAGGGTTCCGGAAGACTTCCAGGCCTTCCCGTCATACGGGTGCGTCCTAGCCAAAACATACTGGGGGACGAGAAACTAGCAACATCTGGAACTAAAGAGAGAGAGAGAGCTGTAGAGAACGACGAATGAGAACAGCAGTTGTGAGGACTATTCCGAATGCTCAGCAGGGTAGGACTACAACACACAGGCGCTAGTGGTGGGCAACGATTTCCATCTGCGAGGGAAACTCTGGAAGTGCCCATCGGACCGGCCGGTCTCTGATAGCCCTGTTAAACGTGCTCTGGATTGAGGATCCTGAAGTCTACAGTAAAGAGGTAAAGAGACTGCAACCTTGTGTCCTCATTATTGACTGCACCTCACACCATCACCATCCACCTTACTGGGAAGCCCTGGGGACATACTTCACCTGTGGGAAGGTATACCATCCAGCTGCCATTCCATCACCCCAGCGGACCCCACAGCAGCGTCGGTCACCCTGACCGAACACCACAGGTGGCGTCACGAACCCCTGACAAACTGCACCACCTTTATTGGACGCCCCTTAGCAGGGTCGCGGACCGGGTCTAGCCACCGTGACAGCCTCAGAACCGAACCAGAGAGGCCCGGTATCGAGAACCCGTGGCCCTGTGTCTGGGGGCGCTCCATATAGGGCGCAATTTATAAAAGTCAATATTCCAGAGTTAGTAGGGATCAGAAACATAACAAGTTCCCTTTAAGAGCGGGAAAATAATGAGAATTTACATGAAAAGTGAAGATGGTGGCTCTTTGTTGCAAGTTGGAACTCCATTTCAGCAAATGGAGTTGGAGATTTGGTCAGGATTAGTGGTGTCATTGTTGCTGAGAAATAAAGGCAGATACTAATCTATCATACAATACCACCAGGGAGGTGTCTGATGGCTCCAAGTAGATCCTGCAGCAGAAAAGACTTCAAATGTACAGCCAATGTCATTAAGAGCTATATTCATTGTGAAAAAGAATAAGGAGTCCTGGAAGTGATGATATGACCCCCACAGAGATCTGATCTCACAACATCCCGTCTGTCTGGAATAAGAATTCGCACAAGGGTCATCTACAGAAGATCTATGGTTAGTTCTCCAATATGTTTGGAACAAAAAGGGTGGTCACCAAATAATGATGTGATTTAGATTTTTCTTTTGTTCATTCACTTTGACATTTCTTAATTGATAAAAAATAAACTATTAACGCTTTTATTCTTGAAAGCATTCTTAGTTTAGAGCAGATGCCAGGCCTGTCTATTTCTGAACTTGTCTAGTCTAAAATAGTCCATTAACCTGTTACCTGTCCTGTCAATACCAGTACTTGGACTCCGAATTCACTCTGAACTAGCATCAGCATCCGGTCCAACCTTAAGGTACCGTCACACTAGACGATATCGCTAGCGATCCGTGACGTTGCAGCGTCCTGGCTGGCGATATCGTCCAGTGTGACAGGCAGCAGCGATCAGGCCCCTGCTGGGAGATCGCTGGTCAGGGAAGAAAGTCCAGAACTTTATTTCGTCGCTGGACTCCCCGCAGACATCGCTGAATCGGCGTGTGTGACACCGATTCAGCGATGTCTTCACTGGTAACCAGGGTAAACATCGGGTAACTAAGCGCAGGGCCGCGCTTAGTAACCCGATGTTTACCCTCGTTACCATCCTAAAAGTAAAAAAAAACAACCACTACATACTTACCTACCGCTGTCTGTCCTCCAGCGCTGTGCTCTGCACTCCTCCTGGTCTGGCTGTGAGCACAGCGGCCGGAAAGCAGAGCGGTGACGTCACCGCTCTGCTTTCCGGCTGACCGACGCTCACAGCCAGTACAGGAGGAGTGCAGAGCACAGCGCTGGAGGACAGACAGCGGTAGGTAATTATGTAGTGTTTGTTTTTTTTTACTTTTAGGATGGTAACCAGGGTAAACATCGGGTTACTAAGCGCGGCCCTGCGCTTAGTTACCCGATGTTTACCCTGGTTACCGGCATCGTTGGTCGCTGGAGAGCGGTCTGTGTGACAGCTCTCCAGCGACCAAACAGCGACGCTGCAGCGATCCGGATCGTTGTCGGTATCGCTGCAGCGTCGCTAAGTGTGACGGTACCTTAAGACTCTGAGTCTGCTCCTGCATCCCTATTCCCTGGAGTCAGCTGCTATGGATCTGGGGTCTTTGCTGGAGTGGTACCTGGTGACCACCTGTGGCTCATATCCAACCATACCCTTAGGGGCTCTAGTGAAGAACCATATATTCATTTAGTTACGCCTCTCCAGGCTCTCTCTACGGTCCGTGGTTCAGTGGGTACCCATCCACCAGCGTGACGGTTACATTATGAAGGCATTAAATAGAGTTTAGGTTAGGCAATATGATTCAGTTGTTAAGAACTTCATATTGAAACTTGAAATTTAGTATCTGAGGCTGTATGTTGGGTTGTATTATGGTTGGTCGAGGTGCCTAGGCAATATATTGGTGGGACCTTGACACCACCTGACCTCTTTTTTTACAGCCACACTTGGAGAATGTTACTAGGGAAGACAACCAAATCATCAACTCAGACTTCAAGAGAGAAAATTACTCACATAGCCACCTCTCCAGCTCTTCTTGACTAGATAGACAAACAACCATTGGGAACCCTGATATTTTAGGCCTCTTTCACACTTCCGTCTTTTCAGATTCGTTGCAATCCGTCGTTTTGGGCAAAAAACAGATCCTGCAAATGTGCTTGCAGGATGCGTTTTTTGCCCATAGACTTGTATTAGCGACAGATCCGTCGTGTTTTGGCGGACCGTCGTCACAAAAAAGTTCAATGTAACTTTTTTGTCCGTCGCATCCGCCATTTTCGACTGCTCATGCATGGCCGAAACTCCGCCCCCTCCTCTCCGGACTGCAGAATGGGCAGCGGATGCGTCGAAAAACAGCATTCGCTGCCCACGTCATGCCAAAAATTCACAACGTCCGTCGGCCCGATGCACTGCGATGGACCCGTACCGACGGAAGTGTAAAAAAGGCCTTAGGTGAGGACTACAGTTTATTTTAGCAGCGTAGATAGGCTATCCCAAAGTAAACAATGACTACTGGGGTATACCTAAAACTACTAGGTAGGAGAAATCAGAAGATCTGCCAAGGCTTTGGAAGCACCCTAAATCCTCAAGGTCGTGTTAGTCCCTTGGATATGTGCTGTATGTGAATACTTGGCCATGAACCTAATCCAAGTAGCTCAAGTTCTCATTTGGATGCTACAATATATATGTTGTTGCAAGGGCATAACTGACTTTCAAGGACACTTGAAAAAACTATCTTGTAAGACAAAGTCAAGAGAAAACCAGATAAATGTTATAACAAAAAACATTTTATGTATGATTTTGTTTTGACATCATACGTAGTAGAGCAATGCACGGCCATTGACTAGTGGTGGCCAAATAGTAGATCATGATCTACAGTACTAGTAGACCTGACAGCATAAACCCATAGTTCTTGATGGTCACCAGGCTGTTTTTCTGTTCACTTCTAAACAAAAGTGATGAAGCGTCTTTCTTGCTTGAGAGTTGAGAACTATGATCATGTATGAAGAATGCATGGAAAACATGTAGGATAAAAATTTCACCCATGTCAGCCACTCCACATTAAGTAAAAATAGACTGAACTGAAGAACCAGTCACTCCTGCCGTCAACCATCAGAAGCCAAATTATGGTTTACAGAAGCCAATGGTGTCACCATTATATGGTTGATAAACTTGGATCCTGGTGGCCAAGGGGAAGGGCAACATACCAATAAGAAATATTACATAACCAAATGTTATTTTAGCCTATAAAAGTTTCTGTTAAGTGTTGGAACACAGTCTAGTAAAAGTTTTTGAATCCATGGCCACAGAATATCTAATATTATCTCCAATAACAAGCCAGTAAAAAATTATTTAGGACTGTGGGATAAAATAGCACCTAACACATGAAGGGTTCTTTTGTTTTACGGTTATTTTGGTCAATTATCCGACAGATGTCTTCAAGGTGAAAAGGACTTTCTGGCAAAAAAGATTTCTCCGTCATGTCCGACACTTTCTTGGTTGCATTTAGGCGGTAGAAAAGGCGGGAAAGGGGTGTAAGGAAATTGTCATGTTTGTGAAAGGATTTCCAGCACTGCAATAACCCTACAAGATATAATGAGACAAAAGGCAGAGTTTTTGAAGTTACTTCATAAAATAATGCAGATTTATTTATTTTTACTACATGTGTTGTTCGGCTCTTCAATGAGATTCTGTGCTGGAGCAGAGGGCACTGTTGTTTGTCAGTCAATCATTCTGTCAATGTAAACCTGCCTAAGCCGGCATATAATTTATTGCCGTATCGCAAAAATACTTTCTCTCTCTCTCTCTGTTCCAAATGAATTTTCTAGCTCCGCGTACATAAAGTCAGATTTTTATAGAATTTGTACAAAATCAGATATAGGCTGTTAGTTTTGTGGCATAAATTTATTACATGCCGACAGTATAAAAGTTCTATGTGTACAAAATAGAGTTTGAGTGACAAAATAAATATGACACGCCAAACAAAAAAGTTCCATACGCACACAACAGACTTTCAGCTATTAAATAAATGTTACAGCAAAATAACATTTCTATGGACAAAAAAATAGACCATGAGGCACAAATGAAGTGATAAAGTGATGTAACGACAAAGTGAAAGTTTGCTAGGCACAAAATAGATTTTGTGTTTCAAAACAAAATATAAATTTTATGAATTTTGCTTTCGAAAATACAAATTACATGGACACAAAATGGAATATGAGTGACAAAATAAATCTTGTATAAATATTGTATGAGGAGAAAATAATAATTTGATGGACAAAAATAGATTTTGTGTTACAAAATATATATTATATAACAAAATAAAGTCTTAATAATGGGCTTAAAATAGCATTTGAGTGGCAATAGAAATATAATTTGATGACAAAATAAAGGTTCTACGGGCACAAAGAGTTTTTTTGTTACAAAATCTGCAATTGTATGGCTTTTTAGTGTGTGTATATATATATATATATATATATATATATATATACAGCTCAGGCAAAATTTAAGAGACCACCACATCAAAACCCAGTCATGGGCAGCCCAATCTCCAGACCTGAACCCCATTGGAATGTAATCAAGAGCATGATGGATAGTCACAAGCCATCAATCAAAGAAGAACTGCTTACATTCTTGTGCCAGGAGCAGTGTGAAAGACTGGTGGAAAGCATGCCAAGACGCATGAAAGCTGTGATTAACAATCATGGTTATTCCACAAAATATTGATTTCTGAACTCTTCCTGAGTTAAAACATTAGTATTGTTGTTTCTAAATGATTCTGAACTTGTTTTATTTGCATTATTTGAGGTCTGAAGGCAGTGTTTTATTTTTTTAAATTTTGACCAGAAAAAAAATACAAAATTTATTGCTTGAAAATTCGGAGACATGTTGTCACAAGTTTATAGACTAAAAGAACAATTTACATTTTACTCAAAAATATACCTATAAAGAGAAAAGTCAGACAAACTGAACATTTTGCAGTGGTCTCTTAATTTTTGCCAGAGCTGTATATGTAATAATCTGTATTTTTAATCTTTATTTTTTATATAGCGCTATCTTATTCCGCAGCGCTTTACAGGTTGCACACATTATCACCACCGTCCCCGATGGGGCTCACAATCTAAATTCCCTATCAGTATATCTTTGGAATGTGGGAGGAAACCAGAGAACCTGGAGGAAACCCATGCAAACACGGGAAGAACATACAAACTCCTTGCAGATGCTGTCCTTGGTGGGATTTGAACCCAGGACTCCAGCGCTGTATGTGTATATATATATATATATATATATATATATATATATATATATATATATATATATATAGTATATATTAAGCTATGCATACCACTACAAGGGATGCTGACCTTATATTACAAATTGTATTCATTTGCGATGCTGAGGCATGGAGTGTTAATAATTGATAGTGACTGAGTGCGCTCGGAGACATCAAGTTGAATGACTTCCACGAATTATCTTCTTCTGTCGATTATAAAATCATGAGATGTTGTATACTGGAGATATAGTTGGAGAGAGTCATTCATGGAAAATGTCTTACCGAACTATTACCACATATTGGAAACCTGTTGGTAATAGTCATCTTATATTCTAGGCAGGCAAGCTTAAAGGGTACTAGTTCTGGCTCTTATTTTATGACCCCTCCTACCATACTTCCGTTTAGTCCACCACACCACTGGACTGAACTAACCAGGGCAACCCAACTTTTGATACTCTCTGTTCTCTAGTCTTTCCCTGGCTTATGTCCCGCACAGCTTTTCTGGCGTCAACTGTAGCCTCCCTAGGTATAAGGTTTACACCAACCAACTTTTTCTCCCAGCAGAGCTGGTACTTCTCACAGCAGCAGCTTCCCCCAGAGCTGACACCTCTCACAGTCTCAGCAGCTGCTTCCGAGCTCACACCTCTCAATCTCAGCAGCTTCTCCAGAGCTCATACTTCTCACAGACTCAGCATCTTCTCCAGAGTTGATGCCTCTCAGTCTCAGTAGCTTCTCCAAAACCAGCACCTATTAATGTCTGACCAGGGCTCTGTGCTTGATACAGATGCCGTGTCCTTCAGTGGGACACACATCTATTGAACATTCATGGCGTAATCAATTGATATGCTGTAAATGTCCCATATGGGCAACCCCGTAAAGACTTCACAAGAAGTTGTATCCCATGAATGTCTAGAATGAGAATGGGTGTTATGAGGTCAGGCTTCATGGCCGTCATCTGTAGAGTTCTGGGGCCAACAGATATTAGGTACAGATGTCAGGTATAGGCAGTGGCATAACTTGAAGCTCATGGGCCCAAGTGCAAAATCTCCAACAGGGACCCCAACTTTCACAGGTCTTTATTAATATTGGACTTCTCATATGGGCCACAGAGACCTTTTGGGCACCCTAAGCTGCAGGATCCGAATGCCACTGCAATCCCAGCACCTGCTGTAGTTAAGTCCCAGGTTACAAGAGTGGGTGCATATAGCTAGGTATGAGATTATACTGTATCAAGAGACCCTTGGTGACCTGTCCCCTTTAATAGGCTCCCTTGCCTATTTATTTTTGGTAAGGCAATTAAGTTCTGCTTCGGGGGTTCCCGCCTTTCTCTATAATATTTCATGCATGGCCGACACTCAGATTCCAGTAGAGAACATAGTGATACACGAATAGTCGACTGTGCTTAAAGGACAATGGGAACGTAATAAAAATCCAGCCTGTAGGTAACATTTACAGAAAAGCGAGTACATGGCAGGGCTTATTATTGTGCAGAGAAGCTAATACATTTTTTATACAGTAATACATATTTAATTATTAATAGTAGAGAAGAGGTGAAAAAGACGTAGAATAGGTTTATTATTGTCAGTCATTGGCCCTATATCGAGCAGTATGTAATAACAGGGAGCATATGATTCATATCCGGAAAATTCAGCGTCAAGTATCAATCCATTCAAGCCTTAAAGGGAACCTGTCCCTTGCTTATGTAAATCCTTACTTTGATGTTTTAAGATTCATAATTCCATTCTCGCTATTTCTTGATATAGGAATAGCGGTCATAATTCCATTTTGATGATACAGAGCTTCAAATTCCCTGCACAGACATAGATGCAAGAATAAAAATTTAGGTGACAGCAGTCACCACTAGGGGGAGCTTACTGAATACTGTCAGAAAATATTCTATCAGGTCACTGAAGCTATACTAGGGTCCAGACCACCACTAGTGTGTCTTGGCACCAGAAATATCTCATATCTCATACTTGCTAACTTCCAAAAGTAAGGGGAGACCTCCCGGACTCCTGGAAGAGTTGACTCTACAGAAGCTTCCTGAAAAGTTTTTTGTATCTGTTGCATACATCATCTTCTACTAAGCAGGATGATAGTTTTTAGTCCCATCAGGGCATAATATGCCTCTTTTTCTAAGTCATAACAAAAGAGATGCAAAAGCTATTCTTGCTCTGGAGGACTCAGTGTGACCATGTTTTAAATAGTTGCTTTTGCATTTGAATGGACACCATGTAATACCACACTTTTCCAGCAGTGGCCACTGCAGGAAAAATGTATAGCTGATTGAAGACTCTCATAAAGATCAGCAAATTTCCAACAGGTTCTCATTTTACGCAGAACTTTTAATTTTTCCTTGTGCTTACTTTTTTTTTCATAAAAATATTAAAATGTTTTTAACCCTCTCAAGTAATGGAATTGATCTTATTTCGGCAGCCTTTGGTCCTAAAATACATTGTATGAGCTTTTTCCACTTCAACAATGGGGATCCAGTTTCCCAGCAATGATGGCTATTGATTCAGGTGTAAAATATTATATGGCTATTAGATTAGATGGCTATTTTACACGTATCCCTTTTAGTGCAGGAAAGGAACAAATCCTATCAAAAGTATTGGAAAGAAAAAATGCGGGTGGAGGGATTGTATCTTTGAACTATCCCATTTTGCTTGAAGTGACCGCCAGAAAATTTCACAAGCATTTCCAACAGATCTTCAATGATCAGTGTGGGATCTTGCAATAAGTGCTCGGTTCACCTGCAGCGCTACTACAAGTGAACTGTAGCATTACACAGGTCCTATTAAAATCATGTGATGCATGGACAGGCAGGATCTTTCAGAATCTGCTCTCCTGTATATATATCATACATTGAGGTCTTCTTTACTAGCCCTATTAATGGATGGCTTGGGCTTTCGAATGCTGATATTGTTTTTTCTCATTTGACAGAATTCATTTTAATTACCATGTAAGAAGTCCGGCAGGGCAGTCCAAGCTTGGAAAAACCTGATGTAATGAGTGCGATATATGGAGCAGGGAGCAGAGAGGTCTCTAAGCTCTCTCATTGTAAAGGCCACAGTTAAATTAGTCCTAGCATAACCTGTCCTTAAACATGTTATCTCCGAGGAATGATGACATTTTTATTTTTTGGGATTTTGTACTCAATGGCGTAACAATTGCATAAACCATTGTGACAGGCCAAAAAGGCTTGGAGGCCATACCATAGAGTGCCCACCAAATAAACAGTCATGATCTTTATTCATTTCACATTTACACAGAGAAAAACACATGAATGAAGAAAACATTGACTGTCCAACTCAGCATCCTGGCGGAAAAAAAATTATATATATATGGAGGGCCCGCCAGGGCCTAGGAGTACTCGGTACCGGATCCGGTCGTCGCTAAAACCGGTGGTCACGGTGGAAGCGACCCAGTCCGTGGCCCTGGGAGTCCAAATTAAAGGGAATGTCTTTAAAGGGGTTATTGAAATAAGAATGTTCGTGACACCACCTGTGGTATTCGGTCAGGAGTGACCAACGCTGCTTAAAGGGGTCCTCTGGGGAGTGATGGCACTGCAGCAAGGATGGTATGGCTTCCCACAGGTGAAGCTGGGTCCCCAGGGCTCCCGCTGTAGTAGGGACAGATGGTAGATGGTGTAGAAAGAAACAGCGGACACAAGTTGCAGTCTCTTTACCGCTTTACTGATGCAAGGCAGCCACAGTCCAGGGTCCAGATCACGGGTGTTGGTGTGGCCCGGCCAGCCTGGAAGCGACTCAGGAATCCCCTTAGCCAGGTGGGATCAGAAGCCTAACTATCCCTTGCTGCCTTAGGCCTCACACAAGGTCCTCATGTTCTCACAAGGTCCTCACGTTCTCTCTGTCCCCCTTGTTGGTAGGATACTACCCGCATGACAGCTAACAAGAGCCTTTTTACAGGGTCTCTCAGGTGACTCTGGGCTCTATCTGTTTACTGAGTCTTCGGGTGTTACTGGTGGATAGGTGACTTGAAATCCAGCTGTCCGCTGGTTTCTGAAGTGGGGCATAGAGTTACCCCCACAACCTCGGTCTTCCAGCTACCAGAATTCTGTGCTTCAGCATGGAATGGGGGAAGCTCAGTCGCAGCTTCCCTCCAACTCTTTACTCTCCTTTGCTTTTCTTCCCTCTCAGTCTTCTACAGACTGCTCTGTTTGTTCTCTTTCCTTTCAGGAGCTGCAGCACTTCACGTGGCTGCATGGCCCCAACTTTCTTCTCAGACTCTTGTAACACCTCAGGTAACCGGTTGTTACAGTGATGTTGCCTTCCTTTCGGGGAGGGCGATATCATGCTTGGAGGCAAGGAGGATTCCCTTTATCAGGTAACGCACCTACATACAACACATTCCGAATCCAGGCCAGTTGGGGGAGCTCTGAACCCAGATTTAGGGGAGCTTCCCAGCTTTAAATATTCTGGTCTGGAGGAGGAGTTAGTCTGGAGAGACAGAAGAAGTGAGTGGAGTGAGAGTAGACAGTGGAGCCGTGCAGCCAGGACTGAGCTGCAGCTCCAGGGAAAGGAAGAGAACCTGAAGGGTTGGATTGTAGTGAGCATCAGAGGAACGAAGCACAGGAGCAGGAAGGGGCTTAGAGGGGGAACTGTGACTGGGCACCCTCTGAGCTGAAGCGCAGGAATCGGGCACCGGAAACCCGAGGCTGTGTTGTACTCCAAGTCGCACAGCAGAACCGGAGGGCATAGGACTTTATGTAATTTGCCCGCACCCACACCTGAAGGTGCAGCAGTACACTAGGAGCCTGGGTCATGATAGAGACCCTATAAAAAGGCTCACACTGCCCACCATATGGGTAACTGTCCCAGGACAGGAGAGAGAGGACTTTGTACGGAAGCCACAGACAGCAAGAACCTCGCATACGAGCGCAAGTAGGAAGGCTTACGGACCTCACCTGGGAGAGGGATCTACCTTTGCCTCCAGGCCGGCCGGACCATATCATCACCTGTTCCTGGTACCCTGGACTGTGGCCTGCTATCATCAGTAAACCAGGTAAAAACGTTACAACCTTGTGTCCTCCTTTTTTTTGCCGACATCCACCATCCCTGCCAACACACACACTGGGAGCCCTGGGGACCCCGGTTCACCTGTGGGAAGCGTCACCATCTTTGCTGCAGTAACATCACCCTAGAGGACCTCTTTAACCCCTTAACAACTGCCGATACGCCTTTTAACAGCGGCAGATAAGGGTACTTAAACCACAGCGCCGTTAATTAGAAAAAGTGAATAGCGCCCCCCAGAGTCGGATTTTCTCTGGGGTCTCGGTTACCGGGGTAGCCGAGACCCCAGAGAACATGATTCGGGGTTTTTTTACCGACCCCTGGGTTGCGATCGCCGGTAATTAACCGTTTACCAGCGGTCGCAAAAAATCCCCCAAAAAAGCAATTTCCCATTTAATTTCTCTGTCCTCCGATGTGATCGCACATCAGAGGACAGAGAAATGGGGTCCCCGATAGCCCCCCGATACTTACCTGTTTCTCCGGTGCTCCTCGTGGCTCCCGGTGGGCGCCGCCATCTTGTTCCGGCCAAAAAATGGCGGGCGCATGCGCAGTGTGCCCGCCGACCGGCACCCGGTAAATCTTTGGGGTCTTGGCTGCCTGGGGTAGCCGAGACCCCAAAGAACATGATCGGGGTCGGGTTTTACCGACCCCTGTTTTGCAATCGCCGGTAACTAACTGTTTAACGGCGGCCGCAAACAAAAAAAAAGCGATCTATCGTTCTCTGTCCTCTGATGTGATCCCACATCAGAGGACAGAGAAATAGGGGGATTCGGGGACCCTGCTATACTTACCGGTGTCCCTGGGTCCTCCTGCGTCCCCTCCTGCCCGCCATGATCTGCCGGCAGCTGGAGGAGTTGGGGCTAAATTTAGGGTTAGGGTTGGGGCTAAATTTAGGGTTAGGGTTGGGGCTAAATTTAGGGTTAGGGTTAGGGCTAGGGTTAGGCTTCTTTCACACTTGCATCGGCCCGACGTACCGACGCACGTTGAGAAAATTGTGCACAATATGGGCAGCGGATGCAGTTTTTCAACGCATCCTCTGCGCAGTCTATGTCCTGGGGAGGAGGGGGCGGAGCTACGGCCACGCATGCACGGTCGGAAATGGCGGACGCAACGTACAAAAAAACGTTACATTGAACTTTTTTGTGACGACGGTCTGCCAAAACACAACGGATCCAGTGCACGACGGACGCGACGTGTGGCCATCCGTCGCGATCCGTCGGCAATACAAGTCTATGGGCAAAAAACGCATCCTGCGGGTACATTTGCAGGATCTGTTTTTTGTCCAAAATGATGGATTGCGACGGATGCCACACGACGCAAGTGTGAAAGTAGCCTTAGGGTTAGGGCTAGGGTTAGGGTTGGGGCTAAATTTAGGGTTAGGGCTAGAGTTAGGGTTGGGGCTAAAGTTAGGGCTAGGGTTGCGGCTTAAGTTAGGGTTAGAGTTGGGATTAGGGTTAGGGTTTGGATTAGGGTTGGTATTAGGGTTAGGGTTGGCATTAGGGTTAGGTTTGGGATTTGGGTTAAGGTTAGGGTTGGGATTAGGGTTAGGGGTGTATTGGGATTAGGGTTACGTTTGAGGTTAGGGTTGAGATTAGGATAGGATTAGGGGTGTGTTGGATTTAGGGTTTTGATTAGGGTTATGGTTAGGGTTGAGATTAGGGTTGTTTTGGGGTTAGGGTTGTGATTATCGTTAGGGTTGTGATTAGGATTATGGATCAGGTTGTCATTAGGGTTAGGGGTGTGTTGGGGTTAGGGTTGGAGTTAGAATTGGGGGGTTTCCACTGTTTAGGTACATCAGGGGGTCTCCAAACACAACAGACAATTTTGCGCTCTAAAAGTCAAATGGTGTTGGGGGGGCGTGGCTAGCTGCAGAAGGAGCAGGACGTATATTCCCTGAGCTCCTCTGATAGCAGATATAATCAGCCTAATCTGCCCATCCAGGGACGCAATTTTTCTGTTTAAAAGGCTTAATCCAACTGCCCATAAGCCTTGGACATTGATCCTAGCCATATTGGCGGCACCTGTGAGTTGCAGATGCCGGGAATCCTAGTGGCCTACACACAGGCCTGAGGCCCGCGGACAACGTGCGGTCTCCTGCTTCTCATGGACCTCCGGATAGAAGAACCCACGCAGCAGGGCCTCGGTGAGGCTTACCCCCGCTCCTCAAGATCCCGACAGACAATCCGGTGCCGGCGGGAGGAGAGGGAGTCCGCCGGGGAAGACCGGCGCTCGGGCGCGTGGACGGCATCTTTCCCGCCTTCCCCGTCCTCCATCCCTGTGGCGGCCCCCTGCTGAATTCGCATCGCAGCGGCGAGGCTTACCCCAGTCCCTTGGGACCCGTCGGCGGCGATCCAAGGCCAACAGGAGGGGGCAGAGACTGTCGGTGGACGAGCGGTGCTTGGCACGCTAGCAGAGAACTTCCCGCCCTCCCCCTCCTTCGTTCCGGCGGCGGTCCCCGGCTACATGCACAGCGGCCGGTGGGAGGACAATGGGAGAGGAGGTAATTAGCGGCATCCGCCGCCATAATGGGGACTCCGATACCATCCCCCTGCAGGCCACTCACATAGCTGCAGCACCCTCGGAGACGGGAAGCTGTGGGTGGTGTTGGGAGCGCCTGACGGTGCAGGAGCGCTGGAGCGCTGTGCATCCTGCGGCCTGAAGCTGCGGGCGCATACACGGCGGCGGCGTTCCGAGAAGGGGGCATACCTACGGCTACGGTTTCCAGGCACGTCTCGCAGTGTGGTTCCGGAACGGCCGCGGGGGACGACTCTTCGGTGCCGCATCCCTGATGAGTACGGCGCCGCTGGTGCTGAGGCTCCCCACCTGACTCCCCAGCTTGTGGCTCGGCAGCTCTCTCCTCCCGTTGATTGCTCACTTGCAGGACAGAGAGGGATCGTGCCCCTCCAGAGAGACTGCGACAGATCCTGGGTGCTAGGCTGTCTGGCTGTGGGTCCCTGTAAAATAAATTGAAGCAAGAACAGCAGACTGTCTTTATATATAAAATACCTCCACAGGCCCAGTGAATCTAGAACCGCAAGCTCTCTGGTCACTATTACAGCTTCGCTCCCATGAGATCAGGCCTGTTGGGCCCCAGCCATAGAAGTTTACTGAAGCTGATTTAATGGCATAAATCCAGCATCCCCCTAATCCCTGAAAGGGACAACGTACAGCATGCATTTCCCTTGACTCTATCTCTTTAAGCTGGTCGTATAATTGTGCGGTCCTCTGTCCAATCTCACCGCTCCCATGACTAAGTAGCGCAGAACTAACTCCAGGTACGCTAGCAATAGGTTCCAGGCGCTGACTGATTTAGAGGACACTATGTCTCCGGGGCCACACTCCCAGTCTGAATCTTCCAATTCCTCCATAATGGATGGAGCAGAGCCTGATTCAATTCCAGCCTCTACTACTAAGATCCCAAGTACTCCAATTCCGGATCATAATGCCCTACTCTCACAATTTCAGTCTATATTAAATACGGAATTATCTAAAATGTCTGATAAACTGACTAAAGACTTGACGAAAGAGATTAGGGAGCTGGGATCTCGTACCTCTGACCTAGAAGATAAAATGGACTCCACTCTAGCCAATCTCGCTACCCAGGAAAAAGATATGGAGTTGCTTCATGAAGAGATATATACCCTCAACAACAGGCTAGAGGATTTTGAGAATCGAGCCCGCAGAGGTAATATCAGAATTAGAGGTCTGCCAGAATCCATTACAGACCTCCAGTCTACGGCCACTGCTCTGTTCCAAGAACTCCTACCCGGCATTTCCATTGAACGCCTTGAGATGGACCGTATTCACAGAGCCTTAACCACAAAAAACCCCAATGGCCCTCCGAGAGACATAATATTAAAGCATCATTATTATAAAACCAAAGATCAACTCCTTCACGCTGCGCGAAAATCGGCGTCACTGGTTTTCCAGGGGCACACTTACGAACTGTTTCCAGACCTGGCCCCCACTACTATTGCGAAGAGGCGGGCAATGAAGCCATATTTAGAAGTTCTACGTTCTAAAAATATTAAGTATTGCTGGGGATTCCCCTTTAAGCTGATGTTTACCCATGGCGAGATGGTCCACACGGTCCTTTCCCCAGAGGGCGCAAGCCGCTGCGTCACCAAGCTGCAGCTTATGAATCCCCCCTCATCGCCTTCTTCGTCATTGCCGCGGTCGGGAGACAGACGACCTGAAAAGCAAGCTTCATCGGGCCCCCTTGAGACCATACAATTTATATAGCTCTATCGTGAGCACTATCCCCCAACTGGGCAACTTTGAATGCTGCCTTAAAGTCCCTTGGTAACATTACTAACCTATGACTCTTAATTGTTTTATAGCCGACAGAGCGTTCGTGTCAGAATTACTAATGCATATCAATGTTTTTTTCTATTCAATGGTTTTTTGACTGTCTTTCAGTTTTTGTTTTTTTTTTCTCTACGATTCTTTGGAGTTTATGGCCTTAACTGGACATCTTCTCGGAATACAGATCCGAAATGTTATCTTTCTGACACGGGTGCCTGATAAGGTTTATCTCTCCTATTATACATCGTTGTTTTACTTTTATCCTCAGGTTATCGTTACCAACTACATGTCAAGAAGTGTTTTCAGTACTTTACGGTGGCTGATTGTTCTCTCTCATTAGCCACCCTTACGGGGCTAGCTTACTGTGCAATTTATATGATGACCCAGGGTATTGTTTAGCCCTATTTGAGTTCCATATAACCAGCTTTCCCCCATTTACCCTACCCTTCCTATCTGCCTAAAATTACTAGTCATATTACAAAACGCGTTGTCCCTGACTAGTCCTTATGTCCCTACAGTCTCTCTATACACTGCTGCTCAGCACGTTGTGCTTAGCCTATGTTGTAATTTTCCCTCTCTCCCTCACATCCCAGTTGTGCCCGAACCACTCTACTTGTGTTGTCCCGATCACCCAATTCTTCTCCCCCATCCACCACCCGAGTAAATACTGTCCATCTCGCCTGAGCAAAATGGTCTCTTCCACTTCTCGCCCCATGCCACGATTGATTGGTACCATAAGCGATCATCATACCATTTTACCATGCCTCTGACGATCATCTCACACAATGTGCGGGGCTTTAACTCTCCACACAAACGTACCAAGGCCTTTCGCTATTATAGGGCCCAACGGGCCGATGTGGTCTGCCTTCAGGAAACGCACTTCTCGGCTAGCTCTTATCCGAAGTTTCTATCCACTTCCTACCCGTCATATTATTTAGCTAATGCCCCAAATAAAACTAAAGGCGTGGCCATCTGTTTTCAGAGGTCCGTCCCCTTTGTCTTTAAATCCTTAGTCGCCGATAAAGAGGGCCGTTACTTAATAGTTACGGGCTCCATTTCGGACGAACTGATAACTATTGTCTCATATTATGCCCCTAACACCCATCAAACCGCCTTTTTCTCCCAGTTGTGTGAATTAATCACTGAACACGCCCAGGGAACCACGATACTTTGTGGCGATTCTAACTGTATACTCAAACCTAACCTGGATAGGTCAATCAACGTACAATCCCCTGCTACTCCATCGCCACCCCCGTCAGCGGACTCGACCTCGCTTAATAAACTTCTTTCCCAATATCACTGGGTAGACCTGTGGAGGGACTTACACCCTTCGAATAGAGACTACACATATTTTTCTCCACGACATTTAGTCCATACTAGAATAGACCATATATTTGCCCACCCATCCTTTATTCCCAATGTCTCTAATATTACCATCCTTTCCACGCCGTGGTCTGATCACTCCCCAATCATACTTATGTGCTCCACGCTACATCCTAAACCTCACTCATACAAACCTCCAATCAGCTTCTTCTCCAATCTCCTTATGGGAAGCTCATAAGGCAGTTCTGAGAGGTCTTTGTATTCAAGTGGCCTCCCGCAAGAAAAAAGAAAGACGCGCGAGAGTGGCGGAGTTGGAGGACAGGGTATCAGCGCTCGAGACTCAGTTGAAGAATTCGCCATCCCCAGATACATATAAAGACCTTACTCACGCTCGAACTGAGCTCGATCTTTGCTTATCTGAAGATGCAGACCGAGCCATACGCTGGTCCCAGCAATGGTTCTATGCCCTTAACAATAAAAACAATTCTAACTTAGCACGACGGTTAAAATGTTTACCCCAACCCCGCCCCCCAGTAAGATTACGTACTCCTACAGGAATCACGTCCAACCCGCAAAAAATTACTCAACTGTTTCAACAGAAATTAAAACAACTATATAGCGGTACTACATCTGTAAATGCAAAAGAGCTGGATTTTTTAGACTCCGTTCCTCTCCCGGCTCTGGGTCCAAATCTGATTGAATCACTGAATCAACCTATTTCCTCTGAAGATATAGAGTTGGCTATCCAACAATTGAAAGTCAATAAGAAGCCTGGCCCAGATAGATTTACAGCCTTATACTATAAAAAATATGCCCCACTCCTGATACCCCATCTTGCCAATTACTTTAATTCCTTGAGAGACGGAAATAAGCCTGGAGAGGCATCATTGATAGCAGCTGTGTCTATGATACCAAAGCCTAACTCTGACCAGTTAGTATGGTCCAATTATAGGCCAATATCCCTAATCAACGTAGATCTTAAAATATTAGCCAAAATTTTATCTCAACGCCTAAATTCAGGTCTGGGAACCTTAATACATAAAGATCAGGTGGGTTTTGTCCCTAGAAGATAAGCTTCCGATAATATAAGAAGAGTTTCTCATTTGCTACATCACTGCAAACAGCGCAATATACCAAGCATGTTACTGTCGCTTGACATTAAAAAAGCCTTTGACTCCATTTCGTGGTCATACCTGTTTGCGGTTTTGCGGAAATGGGGTTTCCCTAATCACTTCCTTACATGGATTCATGCCCTCTATAGCTCCCCTTCAGCATACGTACGATACAACGGCTTCTCCTCCACACGATTCCCAATTCATAGAGGCACTCGCCAAGGTTGTCCCTTATCACCCTTATTATTTCTTTTAGCTTTAGAGCCTTTGGCGATACAGCTTCGACTCAACTCATCCATCCAGGGAGTTACCATAGCATCAGTTCCCCATAAACTTTTTTTATTCGCTGACGATATGCTGCTCCTCCTAACGTCTCCTCGGTCATCCCTCCCAGCCCTGCTTCAAACTCTTAACAGTTTTGATTTCATTTCAGGTCTGCAACTTAATCCCTCTAAATCCTATGCCATGAATATAACGCTCCCTCCCGCCACTATTGCAATACTAAAACAAGATTTCCCGTTCCAGTGGACCACCTCCCACTTGGACTACTTGGGAGTGAAACTCACTCCAGAGTACAATGCATTATACGCAGCTAATTACCCTCATATGCTCCGTAAAATTAGATTAATGCTCCAGTCATGGAGCAAACTTCATCTTTCCTGGCTCGGCCGAGTGCGTGCATTAAAAATGACTATCCTCCCTAAACTACTTTACCTTTTTCGGGTTCTGCCAGTCTCAGTTCCTACTCAATATCTTAAAATAGCCCAGCGAGCGATTAATACCTTTGTTTGGAGGGGTGGTCTCCCCAGGGTTAATAGAACCACTCTTTATCGTCATCGCCTAAAGGGTGGGTTGGGGGTCCCAAACCTCTCGAAATACTATCAAGCAGCCCAACTGGTTCAACTGACATGGAACCATGCCTATTCTGAGTCCCCCCTGTGGCTAGCTCTAGAGGCCTCTGAACTCCACTCGACTACCCTTGATACAATACTCTGGATTCTCCCTACACAGCGTAAGGAAATCACTAACCCTATCATGGTTCATTCTCTAAGGGTACCGTCACACTATACCATTTCGATCGCTACGACGGTACGATTCGTGACGTTCCAGCGATATCGTTACGATATCGCTGTGTCTGACACGCAGCAGCGATCAGGGATCCTGCTGAGAATCGTACGTCGTAGCAGATCGTTTAGAACTTTCTTTCATCGCTGGATCTCCCGCTGTCATCGCTAGATCGGTGTGTGTGACACCGATCTAGCGATGCGATCCAGTGATGCGTTCGCTTGTAACCAGGGTAAACATCGGGTAACTAAGCGCAGGACCGCGCTTAGTAACCCGATGTTTACCCTGGTTACAAGCGTAAAACTAAAAAAAAAAAAACAGCACATACTTACATTCTGGTGTCCGTCAGGTCCCTTGCCGTCTGCTTCACGCACTGTGACTGCCGGCCGTAAAGTGAAAGCAGAGCACAGCGGCTGTGCTTTCACTTTCACTTTACGGCCGGCAGTCAGTGAGTGCGGGAAGCAGACGGCAAGGGACCTGACGGACACCAGAATGTAAGTATGTGCTGTTTGTTTTTTTTTAGTTTTACGCTTGTAACCAGGGTAAACATCGGGTTACTAAGCGCGGTCCTGCGCTTAGTTACCCGATGTTTACCCTGGTTACCCAGGGACCTCGGCATCGTTGGTCGCTGGAGAGCTGTCTGTCTGTACGAAGGTTTTGGACCAGGGTATATTTCTTGATTCTCTCTATAACGAATATCAACCTTAAGAAAAACTCCTGGGAAGCTCTACTAAATAAGCGTATCCCCAATTTGCCCAGACATTCCCAAGCCCTTATTGCATTTATATTTTTAGCGGCTAAGCAAACTATAGCTTCGGCTTGGAAAAAAACAAACTTGGATCTCTCGGGAGTTAAATCTCGTCTATCGTGGTACATGATAAACGAAAAACTATCTGCCATACTTACTGACAAAGTGGACAGATTTGAACTTATTTGGCTGCCATGGGCGGACTATGCAAGCCATACCCCTTCGCTATTCCGGTATCTCGGCTGTCCAACTCTAGTCCTCAGGCTTCTGGTTAGCTTACCCAATTGGAAGAGGATCTAACAAAATCTCTCTTCAGGTCTCCCATCCCTTACCTCCCCCCCCCCCCCCGACCCTCGACCCCCACCTGGTTGTTTGTTTTTTTTATTGTTACTGTTAGTTTACTGTCAGTTTACCGGAACATAATTGAAGGACAGTTGCCCCTTCTTTATGATGTAATGTATTTGACAAAATATCATTGTTCCTTCTTTTCCTGTACCATATTTGCAAATTTCAATTTCAATAAAAATTTATTGTTTAAAAAAAAAAAAAAAAAAAAAAGTCAAATGGTGCTCCCTCCCTTCTGAACTCTGCCGTGCGCCCAAACAGTGGTTTACCCCCACATATAGGGCATCAGCGTACTCGGGATAAATTGGTCAACAACTTTTGGGGTCCAATTTCCCCTGTTACCCTTGTGAAAATAAAAACTTGGGTGCTACAAAATCTTTTTTGTGGAAACATTTTTTATTTTTATTTTCACGACTCTGCATTATAAACTTCTGTGAAGCACTTGGGCATTCAAAGTTCTCACCACACATCTAGATAGGTTCCTTTGAGGGGTCTAGTTTCCAAAATGTGGTCACTTGTGGGGGTTACTACTGTTTAGGTACATCAGGGACTCTGCAAACACAACATAACTTCCGCAGACCATTCTATCAAAGTCTGCATTCCAAAACGACGCTCCTTCCCTTCTGAGCTCTGCCATGCGCCCAAACAGTGGTCCCCCCACATATGGGGTATCAGCCTACTCAGCATAAATTGCACAATAAATTTTGGGGTCCAATTTCTCCTGTTACCCTTGTGAAAGTAAAAATTTGGGGGTGAAAAGATCATTTTTGTGGAAAAAATATGATTTTTTTTTATTTTCATTGCTCTACATTATAAACTTTTGTGAAGCAGTTGGGGGTTCATAGTGTTCACCACACATCTAGATATGCTCTTTGGGGGGTCTAGTTTCCAAAATGGGGTCACTTGTGGGGGGTTTCTACTGTTTAGGTATATCAGGAGCTCTGCAAATGCAACATGACGCCCGCAGACCATCCCATCAAAGTCTGAATTCCAGGCAGCGCTCCTTCCCTTCCGAGCCCCGATGGGTGCCCAAACAGTGGCCCCACCCCCCACATTTGGGGTATCAGCATATTCAGGACAAACTGTTCAACAGATTTTGGGGTTCAATGTCTCCTGTTACCCTTGAGAAAATAAAAAATTGCAGGCTAAAAAATCATTTTTGAGGAAAAAAAAAAGGATTTTTTATTTTCACGGCTCTACTTTATAAATTTCTGTGAAGCACTTGGGGGTTTAAAGTGCTCACCACACATCTAGATAAGTTCCTTAAGGGGTCTAGTTTCCAAAATGGGGTCACTTGTCGGGGGTTTCTACTGTTTAGGCACATCAGGGGCTCTCCAAACGCGACATGGCGTCCGATCTCAATTCCAGCCAATTCTACATTGAAAAAGTAAAACGGCACTCCTTCTCTTCCAAGCTCTGCGGTGCACCCAAACAGTGGTTTACCCCCACATATGGGGTATCGACGTACTCAGGAGAAATTGCACAACAACGTTTGTGGTCTAATTTCTCCTGTTACCCTTGTGAAAATAAAAATTTTGGGGCAAAAAGATCATTTTTGTAGAAAAAATGCGATTTTTTATTATCACGCCTCTACATTATAAACTTCCATGAAGCACCTGGGGGTTTAAAGTGCTCACCACACATCTAGATAAGTTCCTTAAGGGGTCTAGTTTCCAAAATGGTGTCACTTGTGGGGGGGTTTCCACTGTTTAGGCACATCAAGGGCTCTCCAAACGCGACATGGCGTCCGATCTCAATTCCAGCCAATTCTACATTGAAAAAGTAAAACGGCGCTCCTTCTCTTCCAAGCTCTGCGGTGCGCCCAAACAGTGGTTTACCTCCACATATGGGGTATCGGCGTATTCATGAGAAATTGTACAACAAATTTTATGGTTAAATTTCTGTTTTTACACTTGTGAAAATAAAAAAAAATGGTTCTGAATTAAAATGTTTCATTCCACATTGTTTCAGTTCCTGTGAAGCACATAAGGGGTTAATAAACTTCTTGAATGTGGTTTTGAGCACGTTGAGTGGTGCAATTTTTAGAATGGTGTCACACTTGGTTATTTTCTATCATATAGACGCCTCAAAATGACTTCAAATGTGATGTGGTCCAAAAAAAAAATGGTGTTGTAAAATTGAGAAATTGCTGGTCAACTTTTAACCCTTATAAGTCCCTAACAAAAAAAAAATGTTGATTCCAAAATTATGCTGATGTAAAGTAGACATGTGGGAAATGTTATTTATTAACTATTTTTTGTGACATATCTCTCTAATTTAAGGGCATAAAAATACAAAATTTGAAAATTGCAAAATTTTAAATGTTTTTGCCATATTTCCACTTTTTTCATAAATAATCGCAAGTAATATCGAAGAAATTTTACCACTATCATGAAGCACAATATGTCACGAAAAAACAATCTCTGAATCAGCGGGATCCGTTAAAGCGTTCCAGAGTTATAACCTCATAAAGTGACAGTGGTCAGAATTGTAAAAATTGGCTCGGTCATTAAGTACCAAATTGGCTCTGTCACTAAGGGGTTAAGCAGCGTAGGTCCCCTCTGACCAAGAACCACAGGTGGCATCACAAACACAAACTTTACAAATCCCTTTAAAGGGAACCTGTCACCTGAATTTTGCAGGCTCTGTTAACAGTCTGATGGGCGGTGTTTTCTGTTCTTTCATGCACCCCTTCCTTTCCCGCTTGCCGCAATATTGTCTTGAATTTGATTAGGTTTCCTCCGTAGTAAACGCGTGCGCAATGCAATCTCGCCTTGCGCATGCGCAGTATGCTTTGCCCAACTGCGGGCAAAGCCGAAAAGCATAAGTGCGCATACGCCTGCGCACTATGTCCCGGAACACAGCGAAATACTTCCGGGACATAGTGCGCCGGCGCATGCGCACTAATGCTTTTTGGCTTTGCCTGCAGTTGGGCAAAGCATACTGCGCGTGCTCCAGTGATTCCAGGCCTCGACCAATCAGCAACGGGCACAGCGACGATGATGTCATAAAGGACGTAGAAATCCCGCGTTTCTGATTCAGCGATGGGCACAGTATCGACGTAGATGTCATAATGGTTGCCATGGCGACGATGATGTCATAAAGGTTGCCTCGACCAATCAGCGACGGGCACAGTCTGCCGCGAATTCTGGAATCATCATTGTCCATATACTACGGGGACATGCATATTCTAGAATACCCGATGCGTTAGAATCGGGCCACAATCTAGTCTATATATATAATTGTCTAAGGGTTTTTCCGTCTGTCTGTCTTTCTGTCTGTCTGTCCTGGAAATCCCGGGTCTCTGATTGGTCGAGGCCTGGCGGCCTCGACCAATCAGCGACGAGCACAGTATCGACGTAGAAATCCCGCGTCTCTGATATTCTAGAATACCCGATGCGTTAGAATCGGGCCACAATCTAGTGTATAATATTAATGTTACTTCACACTAGACCTTGGAAATCAAGGTCCCAGAGTCTGGAGGAAGAGTGGAGAGGCCACAATCCAAGCTGCTTGAGGTCTAGTGTGAAGATCTTCTGGACATCAAGAAGAGTTGGTAAATCTCCGTGGCACTGCTGAAGCCTTCTAGAACCTTTTGGAAAGCAGCACTTCCGGAAGTTTTTCTGTGTGTAACCTGGAAAGATAATACTTTATACAATTGCTGGACAGAGGAACATTTCATCATGTTCGTTCACAGTTTTAGCAAAAACAATGTCCAGAATGGCAGAAAATCTCAGAAGCGGCCGTCCGATACCACAAGGCCAGTGAAGATTCATTGCTGCACATTCTGCACCTTTCTGTTTTAATTGAAGGTGAGATTCTTTCAAGCATAGTTAAAATGCAATTAATGTAGACTCTGCTGTGATCATGGGCCGGTGGTTTTTCGGTTATTTGATATTAGCTCTTTTGTGTGTCAGGTTTAATTAGCTATTACCTTCTGACTCTGTTATAATCCTATTTTTTTAGACTGTGTATTTTACGATATTATATTCTTCCGGATTGGATGAAAGAGGGTGTTCTGTAGGTTTACAGGCAGAGTGCAGAGGTATCATTCACATCAAGGTCTTTGGTGACTTGGGCGTAAAGGCCCTCATGGGGAGACAGCAATATTATAAGAGGCACTTGGTAGATGAAGGGCCCGGGATGCATTGGGATCAAGGAGCTTCAAGTCACATCTCTGTGAAGTTATGCGACATAACGGCAAAAGGAGCCTTTGTTCCCACTGGGAGCAGCAACTCGATCCTGTGTCCATAAGCCTAAAGACAGCCATATACATTAGATGATGCTTCAGCTGATCTTTCAGCTAGCGTCCATCCCAGCTCACACTTCCATATATATGAGCGATCACTCCTGTGTTCCCTACTTGAAAGTCACTCGCCGACTCGTCAGGCAGCGACTTGTCTTTGGGCAATTATTGCGACTGGTGGTCCAAAATCGGACATGCGCGATCGACATCTCTCCCAACCATCTGCTGGCTGGCGCCCCCTATAAACTTGAGACTGTCGGCCAAACTCATCGATAATGATGGTGCTGTGAGCTACGGAGGAGGCGCTAGATGTTGCAGAGAGGTCATCTAGGACATGTAGTTCCCATGGCAGCGGATTGTATTGTCGCGGTAGCTGAAGTGTGTAGCTGGTCCCCTAAACACTTCTCTCGTGTCCACATCAATTGTTAACAGAGGGAGGTGACACTTATGGAGATGGTATAGCACCCCCTAAGGGAACTCCTTTAGAAGTCGTGTCAGGGTGCAGGTGTTGAAGCGCCGTAATGTTCCTGCAATTTCAAGCAGCCAGATCCAAGGGATCCATTAGTAGGGATCCATTTAGGATCCAAAAGAGCTGGCTCTTCTTGATGAGCGGATCACCAAAAAGAGCCGGACTACACATTGACTAGTTTGTGCCAGCTCACAGGAAGTGTGTGACCTGAGCTGGGAGGCTCCTCCCAGCCATATCTATGGCAGCTTATTGTTAAGAAATGAATCACCTAACGTTCATATGCATGCATTTACCAGTGGATGGCAGCAAAGTACAAATTACAATGCACATTTTTCAGTCCTCAGTGTACCCACATGGAATGTATCACACATCTACTAACTCAAGTAGCACTGGCACAATGGAGCAAATCTACTGCCACATGACAACTGTTTCTCTCATCAGCAGTAGACAGGGTACTGGGAGGCCACAGCGGGTTCGGCTGACATTACTCTAGTGGTCTAGTCTGGTTGAGGGTCATATCTCTTGTTCTTCACACCTTACTCACTCATGTAGGTGTAGTCTTGTAGGTCAGGTCCTAGTCTCAAGATCAGCCATACATAGGCATTTACAGACATACAGATATAAACCAGAAGAAAATGAGGGTCAGGGCAGGCAGCAAACAGGCGGGGTTATATTTAGGTCAAGGGCAGTAATAAGGTCTGATTACACATACAGATTTTTCAAAGATCAGTTAACTGAACCTGTTGCTCAGTCATTCTGGAAGAGGACTGACCTATCTTGAAGTAGCTGTCGCTTTTAGAAACAATATTTTATTAGGGTTTAGTTTTCTGTGAGTAGAATGTTCTGAGTTAATAAAGGGCCTCTGTTTTGGGATCCTCATGTCTTGGTCTCTTATGGTCAATTAACCCCATACCAGCAGATAAATAGCATTTCTCAAGGGGACAAGTTACCCTTAAAGGGACTCTGTCAGTATAGAATGACCGTTCAAAAGAAGTCCTGCCGCTCGGTGCTTCACAGCGTGGCCAATCATTTATATATATACCTGCTTGTTTTCCCTCAATCTCCACCACCCCCCTCTAATTTAATTGACAGCTCTGGCTTCTTAAAGCCAGAGAAGGCTGGAGATAGATGGAAACAAGCATGTGGGAAGATGTATATAAATTATGCACATGTGCTTGATTTGAACAGTTATTCTGAGCTGACAGAATCCCTTTAAAGAGGAGTCCAGTATACTTGAAGGCTTTCACTCTGACTCATAAGATTGTATATAATGCACTTGGCATTATACAGTGGGGAAAATGAGTATTTGATACACTGCTGATTTTGCAAGTTTTCCCACCTACAAAGAATGGAGAGGTCTGTAATTTATGTGGTAGGTACACTTCAACTGTGAGAGACAGGATCTAAAAATAAAAATAAAAACAGAAAATCACACAGAATGATTTTTACATAATTAGTTTGCATTTTATTGCATAAAATAAGTATTTGATACAAAAGAAATGCAGAAATTAATATTTGGTACAGAAACCTTTGTTTGCAATTATAGAGGTCAGACGTTTCATGTAGTTCTTGACCAAGTCTGCACACACTGCAGCAGGGATTTTGGCCCACTCCTCCATAGAGATCTTCTCCAGATCTTTCAGTTTTCAGGGCTGTCTGTTGTGAATTCTGTTGTCGAACTCCCTCCTGTGGTCGTGAATGGTACTTCGGCGAGTTCTGTCTATGGGCTCCCTCTGGTGGCTGTGAGTGAAGCTGCTGCTTCTGAGGTTCCTTACACAGGTGACATGGTTTATCCTTTGGTTGACTGCTCTATTTAACTCCTCTCAGATCGTTACTCCATGCCAGTTGTCAATATTTTTGCATTGGTTCAGTTCGCTCTTGGATCTTCCTGGTGACCTGCCTTCTCCTGCAGAAGCTAAGTTCCTGATAGTCATTATTTGTTCATTGTTTTCTTGTCCAGCTGGTTTTCATGATTTTGTCTTGCTAGCTGGAAGCTCTGGGATGCAGAGTGGCCCCTCCGCACCGTGAGTCGGTGCGGAGGTCTTTTTTGCACACTCTGCGTGGTCTTTTGTAGGTTTTTGTGCTGATCGCAAAGTTACCTCTCCTATCCTCTGTCTATTTAGTAAGTCTGGCCTCCCTTTGCTGAAACCTGTTTCATTTCTGCATTTGTGACTTTCATCTTTACTCACAGTCAATATATGTGGGGGGCTTCCTTTACCTTTGGGGAATTTCTCTGAGGCAAGGTAGGCTTTATTTTCTATCTCTAGGGCTAGATAGTTCTTAGGCTGTGACGAGGCGCCTAGGTCTGGTCAGGAGCGCTCCACGGCTATTTTTAGTGTGTGTGATAGGATTAGGGCTTGCGGTCAGCAGAGCTCCCACATCCCAGAGCTCGTCCTGTATGAGGTTTAACTATCAGGTCATTCCGGGTGCTCCTAACCACCAGGTCATAACAGTACAGCTGGCCCAAAGTATTAATGCATCTCAATAGAGGGATAAGAGAACTTCTGAGACCATTTTTTTTCTTTGCACTGTGTTTTGTCTTTCTTTTCCCCTAGACCTTTGGGTGGTTCAGGACACAGGTGTAGATATGGACATCCAAGGTCTGTCCTCTTGTATGGATCATCTCTCTGCAAGGGTATAAAACATTCAAGATTTTGTGGTTCAGAATCCTATGTTAGAGCCTAAAATTCCTATTCCTGACTTATTTTCTGGGGATAGATCTAGGTTCTTGAATTTCAAAAATAATTGTAAACTGTTTCTAGCTTTGAAACCCCGCTCCTCTGGTGACCCCGTTCAACAGGTAAAAATCATTATTTCTTTGTTGCGTGGTGACCCTCAAGACTGGGCATTTTCGCTTGCGCCAGGAGATCCGGCATTGCGTGATGTTGATGCGTTTTTTCTGGCGCTTGGATTGCTTTATGATGAACCAAATTCAGTGGATCAGGCAGAGAAAATCTTGCTGGCTTTGTGTCAGGGTCAGGATGAAGCGGAGGTGTACTGTCAGAAGTTTAGAAAGTGGTCTGTGCTTACTCAGTGGAATGAATGTGCCCTGGCGGCAATTTTCAGAAACGGTCTTTCTGAAGCCCTTAAGGATGCCATGGTGGGATTTCCCACGCCTGCTGGTCTGAATGAGTCTATGTCTTTGGCCATTCAGATCGATCGGCGCATGCGTGAGTGCAAAGCTGTGCACCATCTGGCGGTATTCTCTGAGCATAGGCCTGAGCCTATGCAGTGTGATAGGACTTTGACCAGAGCTGAACGGCAAGAACACAGATGTCGGAATGGGCTGTGTTTTTACTGTGGTGAATCCACTCATGCTATTTCCGATTGTCCTAAGCGCACTAAGCGGTTCGCTAGGTCTGCCACCATTGGTACGGTACAGTCTAAATTTCTTTTGTCCGTTACTCTGATTTGCTCTCTGTCGTCCTATTCTGTAATGGCATTTGTGGATTCAGGCGCTGCCCTGAATTTGATGGACTTGGAGTTTGCCAGGCACTGTGGTTTTTTCTTGGAGCCCTTGCAGTATCCTATTCCATTGAGAGGAATTGATGCTACGCCTTTGGCCAAGAATAAGCCTCAGTACTGGACTCAATTGACCATGTGCATGGCTCCTGCACATCAGGAGGATATTCGCTTTTTGGTGTTGCATAATCTGTATGATGTGGTCGTTTTGGGGTTGCCATGGCTACAGGTCCATAATCCAGTGTTGGATTGGAAATCTATGTCTGTGTCCAGTTTGGGTTGTCAGGGGGTACATGGTGATGTTCCATTGCTCTCAATTTCACCTTCCACTCCTTCTGTAGTCCCTGAGTTTTTATCGGATTACCGGGATGTATTTGAAGAGCCCAAATCTGGTGCCCTACCTCCTCATAGGGATTGCGACTGTGCTATTGATTTGATTCCTGGTAGTAAGTTTCCTAAGGGCCGTCTGTTTAATTTATCTGTGCCAGAGCACGCCGCTATGCGGAGTTATATAAAGGAATCCTTGGAGAAGGGTCATATTCGTCCGTCGTCGTCACCATTGGGAGCAGGGTTCTTTTTTGTGGCCAAGAAGGATGGTTCTTTGAGACCTTGTATTGATTACCGCCTTCTTAATAAGATCACAGTCAAATTTCAGTATCCTTTGCCGCTGCTGTCTGATTTATTTGCTCGGATTAAGGGGGCTAGTTGGTTCACCAAGATAGATCTTCGTGGTGCGTATAATCTTGTGCGAATTAAACAGGGTGATGAATGGAAGACGGCATTTAATACGCCCGAGGGCCATTTTGAGTACCTGGTTATGCCATTCGGGCTTTCTAATGCTCCATCTGTGTTTCAGTCCTTTATGCATGACATCTTCCGAGAGTACCTGGATAGATTCATGATTGTATATTTGGATGACATTTTGGTCTTTTCGGATGATTGGGAATCTCATGTGAAGCAGGTCAGAATGGTGTTCCAGGTCCTTCGTGCGAATTCTTTGTTTGTGAAGGGGTCAAAGTGTCTCTTTGGTGTTCAGAAGGTTTAATTTTTGGGTTTAATTTTTTCCCCTTCTACTATCGAGATGGACCCTGTTAAAGTTCAGGCCATTTACGATTGGACTCAGCCGACATCTGTGAAGAGCTTGCAGAAGTTCCTGGGCTTTGCTAATTTTTATCGTCGCTTCATCGCTAACTTTTCCAGTGTTGCTAAGCCGTTGACTGATTTGACCAAGAAAGGTGCTGATGTGGTCAATTGGTCCTCTGCGGCTGTAGAGGCTTTTCAGGAGTTGAAGCGTCGTTTTGCTTCTGCCCCTGTGTTGTGCCAGCCAGATGTTTCGCTCCCTTTTCAGGTGGAGGTTGATGCTTCTGAAATTGGAGCAGGGGCTGTTTTGTCGCAAAGAAGTTCTGATGGCTCGGTGATGAAACCCTGTGCCTTCTTTTCTAGAAAATTCTCGCCTGCTGAGCGCAATTATGATGTGGGCAATCGGGAGTTGTTGGCCATGAAGTGGGCATTCGAGGAGTGGCGACATTGGCTTGAAGGAGCTAAACATCGTGTGGTGGTCTTGACGGATCACAAGAATTTAACTTATCTTGAGTCTGCTAAACGGTTGAATCCTAGACAGGCTCGATGGTCGCTCTTTTTCTCCCGTTTTGATTTTGTGGTTTCATACCTTCCGGGATCTAAGAATGTGAAGGCTGACGCCCTGTCAAGGAGTTTTGTGCCTGACTCTCCGGGTGTTCCGGAGCTGGCGGGTATTCTTAAAGAGGGGGTAATTTTGTCTGCCATTTCCCCTGATTTGCGGCGTGTGCTGCAAAAGTTTCAGGCTGATAGACCTGACCGTTGTCCTACGGAGAAACTGTTTGTCCCTGATAGATGGACTAGTAGAGTTATCTCGGAGATTCATTGCTCAGTATTGGCTGGTCATCCTGGAATCTTTGGTACCAGAGATTTGGTGGCTAGATCCTTTTGGTGGCCTTCTTTGTCACGGGATGTGCGTTCTTTTGTGCAGTCCTGTGGGATTTGTGCTCGGGCTAAGCCCTGCTGTTCTCGTGCCAGTGGGTTGCTTTTGCCCTTGCCGATCCCGAAGAGGCCCTGGACGCATATTTCCATGGATTTTATTTCTGATCTCTCTGTTTCTCAAAAGATGTCGGTCATTTGGGTGGTTTGTGATTGCTTCTCTAAGATGGTCCATTTGGTACCCATATCTAAACTGCCTTCCTCCTCTGATTTGGTGCCATTGTTTTTCCAGCATGTGGTTCGTTTGCATGGCATTCCAGAGAACATCGTCTCGGACAGAGGTTCCCAGTTTGTTTCGAGGTTTTGGCGGTCCTTTTGCGCTAAGATGGGCATTGATTTGTCTTTTTCTTCGGCTTTCCATCCTCAGACTAATGGCCAAACCGAACGAACTAATCAGACTTTGGAGACATATCTGAGATGCTTTGTTTCTGCTGATCAGGATGATTGGGTGTCTTTCTTGCCTTTGGCTGAGTTCGCCCTTAATAATCGGGCCAGCTCGGCTACTTTAGTTTCTCCTTTTTTCTGTAATTCTGGTTTCCATCCTCGTTTCTCTTCAGGGCAGGTTGAGCCTTCGGACTGTCCTGGTGTGGATGCGGTGGTGGACAGGTTGCAGCAGATTTGGACTCATGTGGTGGACAATTTGACATTGTCCCAGGAGAAGGCTCAACGTTTCGCTAACCGTTGGTCCCCGACTTCGTGTTGGGGATTTGGTTTGGTTGTCATCTCGTCACATTCCTATGAAGGTTTACTCTCCTAAGTTTAAGCCTCGTTTCATTGGACCATATAAGATTTCTGAAGTTCTTAATCCTGTGTCATTTCATTTGGATCTTCCAGCTTCTTTTGCCATCCATAATGTGTTCCATAGGTCGTTGTTGCGGAGATACGTGGCGCCTATGGTTCCCTCCGTTGATCCTCCTGCCCCGGTGTTGGTCGAGGGGGAGTTGGAGTATGTGGTGGAGAAGATTTTGGATTCTCATGTTTCGAGGCGGAAACTCCAGTACCTGGTCAAGTGGAAGGGTTATGGTAAGGAAGATAATTCCTGGGTTTTTGCCTCTGATGTTCATGCTGCCGATCTTGTTCGTGCCTTTCATTTGGCGCATCCTGATCGGCCTGGGGGCTCTGGTGAGGGTTCGGTGACCCCTCCTCAAGGGGGGGTACTGTTGTGAATTCTGTTGTCGAACTCCCTCCTGTGGTCGTGAATGGTACTTCGGCGAGTTCTGTCTATGGGCTCCCTCTGGTGGCTGTAAGTGAAGCTGCTGCTTCTGAGGTTCCTTACACAGGTGACGTGGTTTATCCTTTGGTTGACTGCTCTATTTAACTCCACTCAGATCGTTACTCCATGTCAGTTGTCAATGTTTTTGCATTGGTTCAGTTCGCTCCTGGATCTCTCTGGTGACCTGCCTTCTCCTGCAGAAGCTAAGTTCCTGATAGTCATTATTTGTTCATTGTTTTCTTGTCCAGCTGGTTTTCATGATTTTGTCTTCCTAGCTGGGAGCTCTGGGATGCAGAGTGGCCCCTCCGCACTGGGAGTCGGTGCGGAGGTCTTTTTTTGCACACTCTGCGTGGTCTTTTGTAGGTTTTTGTGCTGATCGCAAAGTTATCTTTCCTATCCTCTGTCTATTTTGTAAGTCTGGCCTCCCTTTGCTGAAACCTGTTTCATTTCTGCGTTTGTGACTTTCATCTTTACTCACAGTCAATATATGTGGGGGGCTTCCTTTACCTTTGGGGGATTTCTCTGAGGCAAGGTAGGCTTTATTTTCTATCTTTAGGGCTAGATAGTTCCTCCCTTCAATATGGTGACCTCTCCCCTTTGCAGAAAAGCACCCCAAAGTATGATGTTACCCCCGCCATGCTTCACAGTTGGGATGGTGTTCTTGGGGTTGTACTCATCCTTCTTCCTCCACATACTGCGAGTAGAGTTCATACCCTAAAATTCTATTTTGGTCTCATCTGACCACATGACCTTTTTCCATGCCTCCTTTGGATCATCCAGATGGTCATTGGCGAACTTCAAATTGGCCTGGACATGTACTGGCATGAGAAGGGGGACCTTGAGTGCTCTGCAAGATTTTAATCCGTGACGGTGTAGTGTGTTACTTACGGTAATGTTTGAGACTGTGGTCCCAGCTCTCTTCAGGTCATTGACCTGGTCCTCCGGTGTAGTTCTGGGCTGACATTTCTCGGAATCATCCTTACCCCATGAGGCGAAAACTTACATGGAGCCCCAGACCCAGGAAGATTGACAGTCGTCCTGTGTGTATTCCATTTTAACAAAAAACACTTTGATATAGTGCAGTGCACATTACAGTTCTTTTACACACTTTATAATTTGCTAAAAAGCACACGTTTGAGTGAGAGAGGCCAAAAATGAACAAGTAAAAAAAAAGTTTATGGTAGTTGTAGTGTGGACACCTACAGTAGAGTCATTTCTCTTGGGGGGCCCTAGGCACTCCAGTCCAGCCCTGAGTAATTTTGAACCAAACCCTGACTGATGACCGCTCTGTAAAACTACTTGCTCTTCATACGTTGAATCTTTTGTGCATCTTCTAACTTTCAGGTTTCCAAAGAAGCCAATTGGTTAATAGAAATGACCTCACCGTTTTTCAAGAGTTTTACGTTCTGAAGACGCTCTGAACTTTACAATTCAAGTCAAAAGGATGGCTCGGAAGATACCAGGGGCATCTTCTTGAGGATTTTCCCAGCCTTTATAAACCACTAACAATTTCTTTATTGTTAAATGGAGAAGAAAAATAATAACCAGAAATTGCCAGTAAAAAGACAAAGCGAAAAACCGTGGAAAAATTAGGTAAAAAATGACAAAGAAAGCACATAAGAAATGACCAAACAGAAGTAAAAAAAAGACGCTTCAGGGAAAAAATAGCTGATGCGTCCTGAATAGTCTATCTCTTCGAATCTTCAATGGGTTCAGAGTTTAAAATATGTTGTGTGCGCATACCTTTATGGTGGAATCTGACCCCAATGCTACCATATGGAAGCTCAGCATAGAGCCCACATGTTGGAGTAGTCCTAAAAGGGTGATGTGGTAGAATGGCCCATTTATGTTCTCAAAGGTTAGAAAGTTTGGGCCTCCATCTTCATGTAGATCATTAGTTTTTCACTGTTATGATACAATTATGGAGAACTACACCTTTTCTGACGATCAAACATGAACCGTAAGCAAAGCGCTAAGTGCATTACCATAAATGTAACACACTCTACAAAAGAGAACATTGATCGGAAGTCCATCTTTGTAGCTAATTGGATCTCGTTAGTGCTTGTAATACTTCATGGATGGTAGTGAGTCTTGGATGAGAAACATATGCTCCATTCTCTACCTCGTCAGATAACATCTGATGTGTCACCTCACAAACTCTTTGTCATATTGTCATTAAAATCCAATAGGAACCTCTGGGGGGACTTTTTTTTTTGTAACTGCCGCTGTATAAATCTAACATTAACACAGTAGCAGATGTAGAAATAGAATTTGAAGCGATAGAGATGCAGAGATGACTTTGTTAGCCCCCTCTTTCCTCCGTTTTCTGTGACTGACTAATGAATTAGATTAATTTATGCATTACTCTGTTAACTGCACCATTCATAATAGATGAATTTTTGTGAAAGCCGAATGTTATAAATTTTAAGGCAGCTGCTCGCACAATGGTAAGAACAGAAACCCATAAAGAATCCCGGATTAATATGTAAATGGCTGCCATTCCAAAGGAAAACATGAGATGCGTTGGGCTTGTGACTGATTCAGCAAAGTTTTTTTGTAACTGAAGGTGAGATGGAGGGTGTTGGAAAATGGAGGAGGATATTTGACCTCCAGACAATGACAAAGAAGGTTGTGTCTTGGTTGTTTCTTTAAGTATAGGAATGGACTGGACAAGAATCAGAAAATGTTAGAGTTGAAAGGGACCTCAAGAGTCATCATGTCCAAGCAGAGGCTCAATGCAGGATTCACTAAACCATCTCAGACAGATTTCTGTCCAGCCTCTGTTTAAAGATTTCTATTGAAGGTGAACACGCCACCTCTTGTGGCAGCCTGTTCCACTCATTGATTACCCTCACTGCCAAAAAGTTTTTTCTAATATCTAGTCTGTATCTTCTCCCTTTCAGTTTCATTCTGTTGCTTCTCGTGTTTCTATGTGCAAATGTGACATCCTTTCAGATATTTGTAGGCAGCTACTAAGTCTCCTCTTAGCCTTCTTTTTTGCAAGCTAAACATTCCCAGATCCTTTAACTGTTTCTCGTAGGACATACTTTGTAGTCCGCTCGCCATCCTGGTAGCTCTTCACTGAACTTGCTCCAGTTTTTCAATGTCTTTTTTAAAATGTGATGCCCAGAACTGGACACAGTATTCCAGATGAGGCCTGACCAACGAGGAGTAGAGGGGATAATTACTTTACGCGATCTAGACGCTATGCTTCTCTTATTGCATCCTAGAACTGTGTTTGCCTTTTTTCTGCTACATCACGCTGTTGACTCATGTGCAATCTATTAGTATACCCAAGTCTTTTTCACACGTGCTGTTGTTTAGCTCTATTCCTCTTATTCTGTAGATGTAATTTTCGTTTTTCTTGCCCAGATGTAGAATCTTGCATTTCTCCCTGTTATATACCATTCTATTAGTCGTTGCCCATTGTTCTAGCTTATCTAGATCCTTCTGAATCCTTCCTCTGTCTTCTCTAGTGTTAGCTATCCCTCTTAGCTTTGCATCGTCTGCAAATCTAATTAGTTTACCTTCAGTTCCCTGAAGACATCTCTTGGTGACTTCCGATACACAGGACGAACCAATTGATTTCAGCAAAACTGCCAACTATCTAATATCTATGGCATATCTAATATCTATGGAAGAGTCATCAGAAGAAAACCTCTCCTGCATCCTCATCATAAAATTCAACATCAGAAGTATGCAAAAGAACATCTAAGCAAGCCTGATGCATTTTGGAAACAAGTCTTGTGGACCGAGGAGGTTAAAATAAAACTCATGGCTACAATGATCACAGGTATGTGTTGAAAAAATGGCACAGAATTTCAGGAAAAGAACGGCTCACCAACTATTAAGCATGGAGATGGATCAATCATGCTTTGAGGTTCTGTTGAATGTCAGCAAATTCTTGATGCAAACATAACACCATCTGTAAAAAAGCTGACGATGAAAGGAGGATGGCTTCTACAAATAGATAATGATCCTAAACACACGTGGAAATCCACAATAGACGACCTCAAAAGGAGCAAACTGAAGGTTTTACAATGGCCCTCACAGTCCCTTGGTCTGAACATCATTGAAAATCTGTGGCTAGACCTCAAAATAGCAGTGCATGCAAGACAACTCAGGAGTCTCACAGAACTGGAAGAATCTTCCAAAGAAGAATGGATGAAAATCCCTCAAACAAGAATTGAAAGACTCTTTTATGGCTTTTACAAGCTGTCATACTTTCAAAAGGGGGTTCTTCTGTTCTACTAGGTACTAACCATGCAGGGTGCATAAATGTTTGCCTCAGCCCATTTTCATTTTTGTATTTTTTAAAATGTAATAGATGGATATATATATATATATATATATATATATATATATATATATATATATATATATATATATTACAAGGTAATGTGTCATCTTTAACTTTAGGTCTTTTAGAGGTAATTTAATCTTCAACTTGCTTAACTGTTCACAATAGCAGTAGTTCTGACCAGAGGTGCTCAAACTTTTACATGCCACTATATTTCTATATAGATTAGGAAATAGTGTACAACTATCTCGCTGATGAGCCTTTGTGAATTTGATGTGTTCATAAAAACTGAAAATAATAAATTAATAAATGAAATCATATGACATTAATAATCAAAAACTGCAAGAAAACACCCTAGATATGATTGTAAGTTGCTCCACACATGGGACTCACTTACTAAACTCATGAATCAACTCCCCCCAACTCTAGATATCGACCCATAATAATAAAAGTTCATAATATTATTGCATCTATCTAGCTGATGGCTAAAGTAAGAAGTATAAAAGAAACTCATTTCACATCGCCTGGACTGAAACTATAAAACTCAGCCTTCAAGTTATGTAGCGGGGACCTCCAAGCCCCCTCCTCCTGCGAAAAAGTCCTGAAGAAATTTAATCTTGTTTCCTCTGCCCGCAGTTGGACTGATGAAGAATTCTAAGGCTGGTTCAGTAATTAAAAATGTTGGAGATAAATCACTTAACCTATGCAGGAGAGGGGGGTATGGAACATTATCTGTAACCTAAACCCATACAGTTTTCCTTAAAGGGACAGCACACATTTAACTATTGGTCCTTAACTTAGAAAAAAAAAATCAGTCCTCATCTATTGGGATCCTAGATATTTTGCTTCTTAGAAGGTAACCATGACTTTTTGCTTATGAGGGTGCAATATTCCCAGGGCATAAGGATAATAATTCATATGATTCCTATTTTCGTATTTAGTGCTTAAAGGGGACTCCACCCATTCATATTTATGTTGCGTAATTTACACTTTTTTTTTTTTAATTCTTTTCCATTCCTTTATTTAGGGGTTTGTTGGACGTTTGTGCTATTTTTTTTACCTTTTAAAGAAACACTGTGAGTTAAACTGTATTAAAATGATTGATACTGGATCCGAGGGGGCGGTGCATCACACAAAGCACCATGCCAAGCACCGCCCCTGCAGTCCCTGTGCTAGTCATAATACAATGTATCAGTTTTTCCCCTGGACCATCCCTTTAAGGATTTTTTTTAATACAGTAAAGCCCGAATTAGGTAGAATCATGTGCCTGTAGAAAAAACAAACTCCCCCGAGTAATTGCCATTTTTAATACAATCTACCCTATAAACCCAATTCATTATTGCATTTGCATCTACTATTTGTTTTTTTTTTTTCCTTTTTCCTGATTTACCCTGAATTATTATTTTTTATTTTGCTCCTTTTTTTTTCATCTAGTTTTTAGTATTTTCTAGCCTGTTTTTGATTTATCCTGAATGCTTTTCTATTTTGTGCCGTTTTTGTCTAGTTTTTGGTGTTTTTTCTTCTCTCTGATTTACCCTGAATTATTCTTTTATTTTGCGCCTTTTTGTCTAGTTTTTGGTGTTCTTTCTTCTCTCTGATTTACCCTGAATGCTTTTTTATTTTGCACCTTTTTTGTCTAATTTTACGTGTTTTTTCTTCTCTGATTTAGCCTGAATTTTTCTTTTATTTTCTTCTAGCTTCTGGTATTTTTATGCTATTTTTGGCTTACTCTGAATTCTTTTATTTTGTTGCTTTTTCTTTTCATCTGTTTCTTTTTTTTATGTTTGCCAATGTAGAGCAGGTTTTTCTTTCCAAGTCTTTGCAGCCAATTTATCAACTGCAATTTTAAAAAAAATTGAGCAAATTTACACCAGACCACCCTGAAGTGCTTTTACGTATGCATGAACATTTTTCACAAATTTTGTGACATTTAGCAAAACATGTAACTTTTTGCTCCATAAAGGTGCAAAAAAGTAAAAAATATATAATTTTTAATTTGCGCAATATTCATGAACCACATGTGCCATTTTGAAGAATTTTTAGCAAAAAATGTCAACAGACACCTCAGGGCAAAACATGAAAAGTGCCTTAAAAAAGCCAATATTGAATTACACCCTATATCTGTTGCAACAATGTAACAATTTACTGTTAATTATGGTGCATATTTCCATTGTATTGAATTCTGTTGTTTCGTGATATTTTTCATGATGATTGATATTGGAGAGCCCAAGGCTTGGTTGGATATGCCATAAATGAAAATGAGAATAGACTCCGGGTCAATAATAAAATCCTTGGAGCGATAGTCGCACTCTTCAGGGTCTCCAGTGACTGTAAATTCTCCAGGACGACTGTCCAGGCCGCCACTGAGTGGCAGTGTTAGTTCATGTATGGGACTGTCCTTAAATAACCTCTATTGGTTTTCAAGCCTGAGCAGTAAAAGGGTTAAATAATCATCATTTTTATATCCTGAGCAGCTGTTAATGCCCAGTGCGATTTTTTTTCAGGTAAAATAACACGCCGGCGCTAAATTATTGATAAGAGAGATTTTATGTCAGTTGTAAAGTAAGAATAAATGTTTCAGAAATGTGCAATTAATCAGAAGGAGCAAGGATGACCAGAAAAAGAATAATGAAGCCGCACGTTAAAGAAACATTATCCTGAAAGCTGGATGTGTAACTCAGGATCAGTACAGGATAAGTAATGTAATGTATGTACACAGTGACTGCACCAGCAGAATAGTGAGTGCAGCTCTGGAGTATAATACAGAATATAACTCAGGATCAGTACAGGATAAGTAATGTAATGTATGTACACAGTGACTGCACCAGCGGAATAGTGAGTGCAGCTCTGGAGTATAATACAGGATGTAATTCAGAATCAGTACAGGATCAGTAATGTAATGTATGTACACAGTGACTGCACCAGCAGAATAGTGAGTGCAGCTCTGGAGTAAAATACAGGAGGTACCTCAGGATCAATACAGGATACATAATGTAATGTATATAAAGGTACAGATGATTGGCCTCGGGGAGACCAAAACATCCAACACCGCGGAGACACCATCACGTGTTTCTCAACGCAGTGATTCCAGAACACTGCCCCCATCCCTTATGGGAAATATGCAGATGCATGTAAAGAAGCTGCGGAGACACCATCACGTGTTTCTTGATGCAAGCAGTGAATAGCCAGGCCTTTCCCCGGGAAGGAACAACCACGGGAAGGGCAGCATCCTATGAAGGAAAGCCACCTATGCCAAGCATGGTATCCATCCACAGACAGCTGTTTCGGGGTTTTTGCCCCTCATCAGTGTGGAGTAGGAATCTGGCTATTAGGAGCAGTGCCTAGTAAAAAGGCTATAAAGGTACAGATGATTGGCCTCGGGGAGACCAAAACATCCAACACCGCGGAGACACCATCACGTGTTTCTCAACGCAGTGATTCCAGAACACTGCCCCCATCCCTTATGGGAAATATGCAGATGCATGTAAAGAAGCTGCGGAGACACCATCACATGTTTCTCGACGCAAGCAGTGAATAGCCAGGCCTTTCCCCGGGAAGGAACAACCATGGGAAGGGCAGCATCCTATGAAGGAAGCCACCTATGCCAAGCATGGTATCCATCCACAGACAGCTGTTTCGGGGTTTTTGCCCCTCATCAGTGTGGAGTAGGAATCTGGCTATTAGGAGCAGTGCCTAGTAAAAATGCTATAAAGGTACAGATGATTGGCCTCGGGGAGACCAAAACATCCAACACCGCGGAGACACCATCACGTGTTTCTCAACGCAGTGATTCCAGAACACTGCCCCCTGTTATGGCTGGCAATCAGGCAACACAGCGTGCAGTAATCAGCGCACATACAGAGATCTGGCAATAACCAAAAACAATAGGACGAGCTCTGAGACGTGGAATCTCTGTAGACTGCAGTACCTGATCTATCCTCACACAACTGGAAACAGCAGTGGATTGCGCCTATCAACTACCTATGCAACTCGGCACTGCCTGAGGAGCTGACTAGCCTGAAGATAGAAATACAAGCCTGACTTACCTCAGAGAAATACCCCAAAGGAATAGGCAGCCCCCACATATAATGACTGTTAGCAAGATGAAAAGACAAACGTAGGAATGAAATAGATTTAGCAAAGTGAGGCCCGATATTCTAGACAGAGCGAGGATAGCAAAGAGAACTATGCAGTCTACAAAAAACCCTAAAACGCCAACCACGCAAAGGGGCAAAAAGACCCACCGTGCCGAACTAACAGCACGGCGGTGCACCCCTTTGCTTCTCAGAGCTTCCAGCAAAAGATAATAACAAGCTGGACAGAAAAAACAGAAAACAAACTAGAAGCACTTATCTAGCAGAGCAGCAGGCCCAAGGAAAGATGCAGTAGCTCAGATCCAACACTGGAACATTGACAAGGAGCAAGGAAGACAGACTCAGGTGGAGCTAAATAGCAAGGCAGCCAACGAGCTCACCAAAACACCTGAGGGAGGAAGCCCAGAGACTGCAATACCACTTGTGACCACAGAAGTGAACTCAGCCACAGAATTCACAACAGTACCCCCCCCTTGAGGAGGGGTCACCGAACACTCACCAGAACCCCCAGGCCGACCAGGATGAGCCACATGAAAGGCACGAACAAGATCTGGGGCATGGACATCAGAGGCAAAAACCCAGGAATTATCTTCCTGAGCATAACCCTTCCATTTGACCAGATACTGGAGTTTCCGTCTAGAGACACGAGAATCCAAAATCTTCTCCACAATATACTCCAATTCCCCCTCCACCAAAACAGGGGCAGGAGGCTCCACAGATGGAACCATAGGTGCCACGTATCTCCTCAACAACGACCTATGGAATACATTATGTATGGAAAAGGAGTCTGGGAGGGTCAGACGAAAAGACACCGGATTGAGAATCTCAGAAATCCTATACGGACCAATAAAACGAGGTTTAAATTTAGGAGAGGAAACCTTCATAGGTATATGACGAGAAGATAACCAAACCAGATCCCCAACACGAAGTCGGGGTCCCACACGGCGTCTGCGATTAGCAAAAAGCTGAGCCTTCTCCTGGGACAAGGTCAAATTGTCCACTACCTGAGTCCAGATCTGCTGCAACCTGTCCACCACATAATCCACACCAGGAGAGTCCGAAGACTCAACCTGTCCTGAAGAGAAACGAGGATGGAACCCAGAATTGCAGAAAAATGGAGAGACCAAGGTAGCCGAGCTGGCCCGATTATTAAGGGCGAACTCAGCCAACGGCAAAAATGACACCCAATCATCCTGGTCAGCGGAAACAAAACATCTCAGATATGTTTCCAAGGTCTGATTGGTTTGTTCGGTGCTGGCCGGTCATCCAGGAATCTTTGGTACCAGGGAGTTGGTTGCTAGATCCTTCTGGTGGCCATCTCTGTCACGGGATGTGCGTGCTTTTGTGCAGTCCTGTGGAATTTGTGCTAGGGCTAAGCCCTGCTGTTCACGTGCCAGTGGGTTGCTTTTGCCCTTGCCGGTCCCGAAGAGGCCTTGGACACATATTTCGATGGATTTCATTTCTGACCTTCCCGTTTCTCAAAAGATGTCTGTCATTTGGGTGGTCTGTGATCGCTTTTCTAAAATGGTCCATCTGGTGCCCTTGGTTAAATTGCCTTCCTCCTCTGATTTGGTGCCTTTGTTCTTCCAGCATGTGGTTCGTTTACATGGCATTCCTGAGAATATTGTTTCTGACAGAGGTTCCCAGTTTGTCTCGAGGTTCTGGCGAGCCTTTTGTGGTAGGATGGGCATTGACCTATCTTTTTCCTCGGCCTTCCATCCTCAGACTAATGGCCAGACCGAACAATGAAGTTCAGAGATAACTTTACTAGTCCACCTATCAGGGACGAACAGTTTCTCGGCCGGACAACGATCAGGTTTATTAGCCTGAAATTTCTGCAACACTCTCCGCAAATCAGGGGAGATGGCAGACACAATGACTCCTTCCTTGAGGATACTCGCCGGCTCAGATAACCCCGGAGAGTCGGGCACAAAACTCCTAGACAGAGCATCCGCCTTCACATTTTTAGAGCCCGGAAGGTATGAAATCACAAAATCAAAACGAGCAAAAAATAACGACCAACGGGCCTGTCTAGGATTCAAGCGCTTGGCAGACTCAAGATAAGTAAGGTTCTTATGATCAGTCAAAACCACCACGCGATGCTTAGCACCCTCAAGCCAATGACGCCACTCCTCGAATGCCCACTTCATGGCCAGCAACTCTCGGTTGCCCACATCATAATTACGCTCAGCAGCAGAAAATTTCCTGGAAAAGAAAGCACATGGTTTGAACACTGAGCAACCAGAACCTCTCTGTGACAAAACTGCCCCTGCACCAATCTCAGAAGCATCAACCTCGACCTGGAACGGAAGAGAAACATCAGGTTGACACAACACAGGGGCACAGCAAAAACGACGCTTCAACTCCTGAAAAGCTTCCACGGCAGCAGAAGACCAATTAACCAAATCAGCACCCTTCTTGGTCAAATCGGTCAATGGTCTGGCAATGCTAGAAAAATTACAGATGAAGCGACGATAAAAATTAGCAAAGCCCAGGAATTTCTGCAAACTTTTTAGAGATGTCGGCTGAGTCCAATCCTGGATGGCCTGAACCTTAACCGGATCCATCTCGATAGTAGAAGGGGAAAAGATGAACCCCAAAAATGAAACTTTCTGCACACCGAAGAGACACTTTGATCCCTTCACGAACAAGGAATTAGCACGCAGTACCTGGAAAACCATTCTGACTTGCTTCACATGAGACTCCCAATCATCTGAGAAGATCAAAATGTCATCCAAGTAAACAATCAAGAATTTATCCAGATACTCACGGAAAATGTCATGCATAAAAGACTGAAAAACAGATGGAGCATTGGCAAGTCCGAACGGCATCACCAGATACTCAAAATGACCCTCGGGCGTATTAAATGCCGTTTTCCATTCATCTCCCTGCCTGATTCTCACCAGATTATACGCACCACGAAGATCAATCTTAGTAAACCAACTAGCCCCCTTAATCCGAGCAAACAAGTCAGAAATCAATGGCAAGGGATACTGAAACTTAACAGTGATCTTATTAAGAAGGCGGTAATCAATACACGGTCTTAGCGAACCATCCTTCTTGGCTACAAAAAAGAACCCTGCTCCCAATGGTGACGACGATGGGCGAATATGTCCCTTCTCCAGGGACTCCTTCACATAACTGCGCATAGCGGTGTGTTCAGGTACGGACAAATTAAATAAACGACCCTTAGGGAATTTACTACCAGGAATCAAATCGATAGCACAATCACAATTCCTATGCGGAGGAAGGGCATCAGACTTGGACTCTTCAAATACATCCTGAAAGTCCGACAAGAACTCTGGGATGTCAGAAGGAATGGATGACGAAATAGACAAAAATGGAACATCACCATGTACTCCCTGACAACCCCAGCTGGTTACCGACATAGAGTTCCAATCCAATACTGGATTATGGGTTTGTAGCCATGGCAACCCCAACACGACCACATCATGCAAATTATGCAGTACCAAAAAGCGAATAACTTCCTGATGTGCAGGAGCCATGCACATGGTCAGCTGGGCCCAGTACTGAGGCTTATTCTTGGCCAGAGGTGTAGCATCAATTCCTCTCAACGGAATAGGACACCGCAAAGGCTCCAAGAAAAATCCACAACGTTTAGCATAATCCAAATCCATCAGATTCAGGGCAGCGCCTGAATCCACAAACGCCATGACAGAATATGATGACAAAGAGCACATTAAGGTAATGGACAAAAGGAATTTGGAATGTACAGTACCAATAACGGCAGAGCTATCGAACCGCCTAGTGCGTTTAGGACAATTAGAAATAGCATGAGTAGAATCACCACAATAGAAACACAGTCTGTTCAGACGTCTGTGTTCGTGCCGTTCTACTTTAGTCATAGTCCTGTCGCACTGCATAGGCTCAGGCTTACTCTCAGACAATACCGCCAGATGGTGCACAGATTTACGCTCGCGCAAGCGACGACCGATCTGAATGGCCAAGGACATAGACTCATTCAAACCAGCAGGCATAGGAAATCCCACCATTACATCCTTAAGAGCTTCAGAGAGACCCTTTCTGAACAAAGCCGCTAGTGCAGATTCATTCCACAGAGTGAGTACTGACCATTTTCTAAATTTCTGACAATATACTTCTACATCATCCTGACCCTGGCATAAAGCCAGCAGATTTTTCTCAGCTTGATCCACTGAATTAGGCTCATCGTAAAGCAATCCCAGCGCCTGGAAAAATGCATCAACATTACTCAATGCAGAATCTCCTGGTGCAAGAGAAAACGCCCAGTCCTGTGGGTCGCCGCGCAAAAAAGAAATAATAATCAAAACCTGTTGAATAGGATTACCAGAAGAATGAGGTTTCAAGGCCAAAAATAGCTTACAATTATTTCTGAAGCTCAGGAACTTAGTTCTGTCACCAAAAAACAAATCAGGAATCGGAATTCTTGGTTCTAGCATCGATTTCTGATCAATAGAATCTTGAATCTTTTGTACATTTACAACGAGATTATCCATTGAGGAGCACAGAGCCTGAATATCCATGTCCACAGCTGTGTCCTGAAGCACTCTAATGTCTAGGGGAAAAAAAAGACTGAAGACAGAGCTAAGAAAAAAAAATGATGTCAGGATTTCTTTTTTCCCTCTATTGGAAATCATTGAAGGGCTCCTTGTACTGTTATGGCTGGCAATCAGGCAACACAGCGTGCAGTAATCAGCGCACATACAGAGATCTGGCAATAACCAAAAACAATAGGACGAGCTCTGAGACGTGGAATCTCTGTAGACTGCAGTACCTGATCTATCCTCACACAACTGGAAACAGCAGTGGATTGCACCTATCAACTACCTATGCAACTCGGCACTGCCTGAGGAGCTGACTAGCCTGAAGATAGAAATACAAGCCTGACTTACCTCAGAGAAATACCCCAAAGGAATAGGCAGCCCCTACATATAATGACTGTTAGCAAGATGAAAAGACAAACGTAGGAATGAAATAGATTCAGCAAAGTGAGGCCCGATATTCTAGACAGAGCGAGGATAGCAAAGAGAACTATGCAGTCTACAAAAAACCCTAAAACGCCAACCACGCAAAGGGGCAAAAAGACCCACCGTGCCGAACTAACAGCACGGCGGTGCACCCCTTTGCTTCTCAGAGCTTCCAGCAAAAGATAATAACAAGCTGGACAGAAAAAACAGAAAACAAACTAGAAGCACTTATCTAGCAGAGCAGCAGGCCCAAGGAAAGATGCAGTAGCTCAGATCCAACACTGGAACATTGACAAGGAGCAAGGAAGACAGACTCAGGTGGAGCTAAATAGCAAGGCAGCCAACGAGCTCACCAAAACACCTGAGGGAGGAAGCCCAGAGACTGCAATACCACTTGTGACCACAGAAGTGAACTCAGCCACAGAATTCACAACAGCCCCCATCCCTTATGGGAAATATGCAGATGCATGTAAAGAAGCTGCGGAGACAACATCACGTGTTTCTCGACGCAAGCAGTGAATAGCCAGGCCTTTCCCCGGGAAGGAACAACCACGGGAAGGGCAGCATCCTATGAAGGAAAGCCACCTATGCCAAGCATGTTATCCATCCACAGACAGCTGTTTCGGGGTTTTTGCCCCTCATCAGTGTGGAGTAGAAATCTGGCTATTAGGAGCAGTGCCTAGTAAAAAGGCTATAAAAGTACAGATGATTGGCCTCGGGGAGACCAAAACATCCAACACCGCGGAGACACCATCACGTGTTTCTCAACGCAATGATTCCAGAAGACTGCCCCCATCCCTTATGGGAAATATGCACACTGATGAGGGGCAAAAACTCTGAAACAGCTGTCTGTGGATGGATACCATGCTTGGCATAGGTGGCTTTCCTTCATAGGATGCTGCCCTTCCCGTGGTTGTTCCTTCCCGGGGAAAGGCCTGGCTATTCACTGCTTGCGTCGAGAAACACGTGATGGTGTCTCCGCAGCTTCTTTACATGCATCTGCATATTTCCCATAAGGGATGGGGGCAGTGTTCTGGAATCACTGCGTTCAGAAACACGTGATGGTGTCTCCGCGGTGTTGGATGTTTTGGTCTCCCCGAGGCCAATCATCTGTACCTTTATAGCCTTTTTACTGGGCACTGCTCCTAATAGCCAGATTCCTATTCCACACTGATGAGGGGAAAACCCCGAAACAGCTGTCTGTGGATGGATACCATGCTTGGCATAGGTGGCTTTCCTTCATAGGATGCTGCCCTTCCCGTGGTTGTTCCTTCCCGGGGAAAGGCCTGGCTATTCACTGCTTGCATCGAGAAACACGTGATGGTGTCTCCGCAGCTTCTTTACATAATGTAATGTATGTACACAGTGACTGCACCAGAAGAATAATGAGTGCAGCTCTGGGGTTTAATACAGGAGGTAACTCAGGATCAGTACAGGATAAGTAATGCAATGTATGTACACAGTGACTGCACCAGCAGAATAGTGAGTGCAGCTCTGGGGTATTAGGCCCAGGACTGCCACTAGAAATTTCAGGGCCCCATACTGGCAAAATTTCCGGGGACCCCTTGAGACTCCGCCCAGGCTCCACCCCAGCCCCGCCTCCACGCTCCACCCCTCAAACTGTCCACAGTCCCACCGCTCTTTCTTGGAAAAACTCCACTTCTCACCTATCACACATTAACAGATCCCATCCTGCCCCATCTGTCTCCATCGTATCCATCCTGCCCCATGATCCTGTCCCATCTGTCTCCAATCCTGCCTCCAGTGTCTCCAATCATGCCCGTATCACCATTCTGCCCTGTCTCCAATCATTCCCCCTGTGTCTCAATTCTGCCCCATCTGTCTCCAGTCATGCCCCAGTGTTTCCAGTCATGCTGCCATGTCTGTCATCCTGCCCCCTGTGTCTCCAATCATGCCCCGTTTCTCCATTCTGCCCCTGTGTCCAGCAATCTGCCCCTGTGTCCAGCAATCTGCCCCTGTGTCCAGCAATCTGCCCCTATGCCCAGCTTTCTGCCCGTGTCCAGCTTTCTGCCCCTGTGTGCAGCTTTCTGCCCATGTCCAGCGTTCTTCCCCTGTGCGCAGCATTCTGCCCCTGTGTCCAGCTTTCTGCCCCCCGTGTCCAGCTTTCTTCCCCCCGTGTCCAGCTTTTTGCTCCCCTGTGTCCAGCTTTCTGCCCCCCCGTGTCCAGCTTTCTGCCCCCCCTTGTCCAGCTTTCTGCCCCCCCTGTGTCCAGCTTTCTGCCCCCCCTGTGTCCAGCTTTCTGCCCCCCCCGTGTCCAGCTTTTTGCCCCCCCGCCGTGTCCAGCTTTCCTTTCTGCCCCCCCCCCTGTATCCAGCTTTCTGCCCTCCCTGTGTCCAGCTTTACTGCCCTGGGCCCCCCCCCCGAATCGCCGCTCTCAATGAAAAACAACAAAAAAAAAACAAGTTCTGCTTACCTGCTGCGCTCCTGCTCTCTCCACGCAGCTGCAGCGTGCACTCGCCGGCGACTGACAATGACGTGTGCAGCTTTCTGCCCATGTCCAGTGTTCTGCCCCTGTGCGCAGCATTCTGCCCCTGTGCCCAACTTTCTGCCCCTGTGCCCAGCTTTCTGCCCCGTGCCCAGCTTTCTGCCCCCGTGCCCAGCTTTCTGCCCCTGTGCCCAGCTTTCTGCCCCCCCTGTGTCCAGCTTTCTGCCCCCCCTGTGTCCAGCTTTCTGCCCCCCCTGTGTCCAGCTTTCTGCTCCCCCTGTGTCCAGCTTTTTGCTCTCCTCTGTCCAGCTTTCTGCCCCCCCGTGTCCAGCTTTCTTCCCCCCCGTGTCCAGCTTTCTGCCCCCCCGTGTCCAGCTTTCTGCCCCCCCCGTGTCCAGCTTTCTGCCCCCCTGTGTCCAGCTTTCTGCCCCCCCTGTGTCCAGCTTTCTGCCCCCCCCTGTGTCCAGCTTTCTGCCTTTCTGCCTCCCCCCGTGTTCAGCTTTCTGCCCCCCCCCCCTGTATCCAGCTCTCTGCCCTCCCTGTGTCCAGCTTTACTGCCCTGGCCCCCCCCTAATCGCCACTCTCAATGAAAAACAACAACAAAAAAAAACATGTTCTGCTTACCTGCTGCGCTCCTGCTCTCTCCACGCAGCTGCAGCGTGCACTCGCCGGCGACAGACAATGACGTCAGACGCAGGCGACCTGCACGCTGCGGCTGAAGTCAGCTGCCAGCCTCAGATTGGCTGGCGGCTGTTAACTATTGACGTGCGGGCGCGGGCCCGCACGTCAATAGCGTTAAACAGCTGCAGCGTCGGCCGCCGCTAAGGGCCCGGTTCAGCCTGCAGCTGCCGGTAGGGGCCCGGTGAGCAGATAAGACGGGGGCTGCCAATGCGGGCCCCCTCTGCTCACCGGGCCCCATACGCCAGTCACAGCTGTAATGCCCTGATGGGGGCCCTGATTAGGCCTGTCCCACACGTCCAGATAAATCCGGTACCGGAAAAATCGGTACCGGAATTATCCGTGTCCGTGTGCTCACGTGGCACATCAGTGTGGCACACGTGCAGCATCCGTGTGCCGCTCGTGTGCCAACTGGGTACCACATGCACCGTGCAGGAGACAGCGCTACAGTTAAGCGCTGTCCCCTGCATCTGGTGCTGAAGCCGCCATTCATTTCTTCTCTCCAGCAGCATTCGCTGGAGAGAAGATATGAAAAATCTTTTTTTTTTTGGTGTTTAAAAAAAAGATCCCTGTCCCCAACCCCCTCCCACCCCCTGTGCGCCCCCCCCCCCCCCCCGCTGTTAATAAAATACTTACCCGGCTCCCTCGCTGCTTCCTCTCCTGTATGAGCGGTCACGTGGTACCGCTCATTACAGTGATGAATATGCGTCTCCACCCCTAAACAACAAAAAAAAAAAAATTTTCATATCTTCTCTCCAGCGAACGCTGCTGGAGAGAAGAAATGAATGGCTGCTTCAGCACCATGCTGGGGGGACAGCGCTTACAGTAGCGCTGTCTCCTGCATGGCACACGGACTGCAAACGGTCAGCATCCATGTGCGGTACGTGTTTTACACAGACCCATTGACTTTAATGGGTCCGTGTAATACGTGCGCTCACACGAACACTGACATGTCTCCGTGTTTTTCAAACGGACACACAGTCCGTGAAAACACGCTGACATGTGCAGAGACACATTGATTTTAATGTGTCTATGTGAGTCAGTGTCTCCGGTATGTGAGGAAACTGTCACCTCACGTACCGGAGCCACTGACGTGTGAAACTGGCCTAAGACAGGATGTAACTCAGGATCAGTACAGGACATTGAGGCAAAATATTGGCTTTGAGAAATATTTTACCAGAGTTTTCTACTTCTAGAGGTGAATATTTATTTCTACTTACTGAAAATAGTTGGTGATATTTTTAATTAGATTTGTTCTTGTGGGTAGGAGAACGTTACAATAATATGCTTAGGACCCCAAACTTGCCCTCATTTGCTGCCCATTAATCAATCCATTCACTGCGCTGAACTCTGGAGCGTGGGAAAATGAACTGGCATTTTCCCACGCTCCAGAGTTCAACGCAGGTCAGGCTGTGAGGCAGCGCAGCATCAGTGACGTCACCCCTATTCACTGAAGCTCCACTCCCAGCATCTCCTCATTCACCGGAAGTTTTCAGCCGGAGCGGTCTCATGTTGGCACCGTCCTGGTTGAAAACTATATATTCCCCAGATATGGATTACTGCGTGGGACACAGCGACGGACAGGTATGGGTATATTGTTGGTTTGTTATTTTTATTTTTATTACAGGAGATCGAGGGCGTCGCATTGATTAGGAGTAAGAATATAATGTGTTGTGCTTTATTTCATTAAAAGACTTTATTCTGGCTGTGTCTTTATTTAACATGTAGCAACTATAGGATAAGTAAGGTATAGGTGTTATTGACACCTTTCCATTATTAAGCCGTGGGCTTGATGTCATCTTACAATACAAAGGTGACATCAACCCCACAACTATTACCCCACTTGCCACCACTACAGAGCAAGTGGGCAGAGCGAGGCTAAGTGCCAGAATTGGCACATCTTAGAGATGCGCCTTTTCTGGGGCGGCTGAGTGCTGATATTTTTAGCCAGGTAGGGGCAATAACCATAGCCCCTTCCTAGGCTATTAATATCAGCCTGCAGCTGTCTGCATAGCCTTTGCTGGTTATAAATTTTAAGGGGACCCAACATCATTTTTTGGGGGCTCCCCTATTTTAATAGCCAGTAAAGGCCAAGTATACCGTTGTGGGCTGATATTAATAGCCTGGGAAGCTCCATGGGTATTACCCTCTTCCCAGGCTATGAACATCTGTCCCCAGTCGCTGGCTTTCCCTCTGCTGGTTGTGAAAAATTGCACGGGAGCCCACGCCATTTTTTCCCCCAAAAAGAATCTTTTATTAATTACATACATGTCCCATAATTTGCACACACACACTACTAATTGGATTGGTCAGTGACATCTATATATCTACCTATTCTGCATTTGTTTACTGAATGCAAACCATGTCTTCTATCCTGTCGGCTCCTGCAGTGATTTTACAGAAGCCGGCAGCTGAATTACCTGCTTTTCTTTTATCTATCTTTCTGTGCAAAATAAACACACACATATATACATATATATATATATATATATATATATATATATATGTTTCTCCAGCAATCAGTTCAATGGTAGAGTAAAATATACCTTTTATTTATCCATTAAAAAGTTCCAGAATTCTTCAGTAACAATAATGCATACATTCAATCCCTTATGGACGACATGTTTCGACACCAAATGTGTCTTCCTCCAGCTCCGTTTTCCGTGCAGACTGTAACCACAAGTTGGATGTATTCCTGTTTCTTCAAAGCGGTATGCCGGCTTTGCCAAAAACTCATATACAGTATATATGTATATATATATATATATATATATATATATACTAGATGGTGGCCTGATTCTAACGCATTGGGTATTCTAGAATATGTATGTCCACGTAGTATATTGCCCAGCCACATAGTATATTGTCCAGTCACGTAGTACAGTATATTGCCCAGTCACATAGTATATTGCCCAGTCACGTAGTATATTGCCCAGTGACGTAGTATATTGCCCAGCCACGCAGTATATTGCCCAGCCACGTAGTATATTGCACAGCTACGTAGTATACTGCACAGGCACGTAGTATACTGCCAGCCACGTAGTATATTGCCCAGCCACATATGTAACAGGTTAAAAAAGACTTAAAATAAAAAATAAGCATACTCTCCTTCTGAAGGGCTCTTGTAGTCCTGGTGCCTGTGTGCGGTGCACGCGGCAGCTTCCGGTCCCAGGGTTGGTATGAGCGCAGGACCTGTGATGACCGTGACGTCATGGCAGGTCCTTCTAGCATAGCATCCTTAGCACTGGAACCTGCCGCTTGCACTGCCGAGGACAGTGCGACGTCGGAGGGTGAGAATAACGTTTTTGTTTTTATTATTATTATTTGTAACATTACATCTTTTTACTATTGATGCTGCATGCGCAGCATCAATAGTAAAAAGTTGGTCACACAGGGTTAATAGCTGCGTTAATGGAGTGCGTTACACCGCGGTCCATTAACGCTGGCATTAACCCTGTGTGAGGGCTGACTGGAGGGGAGTAAGGAGCGGGCACTGACTGCGGGGAGGAAGGAGCGGCCATTTTGCCGGCGGACTGTGCCTGTCGCTGATTGGTCGTGGGTGTTTTGCCACGACCAATCAGCGACTTGGATTTCCATGACAGACAGAGGCCGCGACCAATGAATATCCGCGACAGAAAGAAGAACAGAGGGAAGTGACCCTTAGACAATTATATAGTAGATATATATGTGTGTGTGTGTTTTGAAGAATATTTCGTCTTAAAACGATGTGTAAATGACAGAGAATTGCTGTATGCAAAAGCTCATGTTAAAATCACATTGCATACGGATGTCATATGGATACATACAGTAGATGCAAGGAAATAACATAATCACACTGCAAACGGATTACACACCGATGAGCATACGGAGTACACTCGTGCGACTCTCAGCCGAGAGAATTGGACTGATTTTTAATACGTTAAGCGTGACGCCAGCCTTACCTTCACTAGGTGAGGTGGATACGCTAGGCCTTAGGTCTGGGCGGGTACATGGACCCCGCATGGTGATGCAGTAGGCAGCAAGTCATGTGGACAGCGAGGACTTGGCACACTTGCAAAACCTGACATGGAGCACAACAGAGGGCAGCAGCCCAGGGGAAGGAAATGGAGACCAGGATAGCTGGGACAGGTGTGTAACACTTTATTGTAAAGATCGTATTAAGACTATGTTCTGCAAACTGTTGTCAACACCATCCAATACATTTTTTTGAGTAGTATTTTTTATTTTTTTCTAGTAATTTGTGTTTTTTTTTCTGTATTTCATTGCTCAATTAAGTAATTAGATTTATACTTTTTGGACCATTATTGTATGATCGAAATCGGTGAAGATGTAGGTTTTGAAAATCAAAGTCAGCCTTGGTGATCAGCTGATCTAAGGTCTAAGAAACTGTGCGTTATCCCTAGAGTGGCCTCTACAGGAGGAATGCAGTATTACATGCTGACTACTCAAATGAAGGAATGACCATGTAAGGGTAGGGCCAAGTCCATTCGGTTGGGAACAATGCTTACGCTTAAATATAGGGGTCATCTCTGTCCCTATGTCCTCTAAAGATATTTGGATATGGATTGTATTTATTTAAAAACCCTTTAAAACGGAATCTGCCTATTAGTAGATTTTATGAGGCATCTTTGAAAGGTTTGGTTGAGGTTGTAATCAGGTTTGAGAATTAAATAGGATGTGAAAAGACGTCTTAGTGGAACTTGTCAATTTAGATAGCAAGGACAATTCCCTGCCCAGGGCTGATGTATGTGCTTGTGGATTATTACTCTGGATGTCTGGAGAATTCTAGAACTTTATGTTTCCATTGATCTTCCTTCTTCGAGATGGTTTTGGATAAATAACAACAAACATCGAGATGATCCTACGCGATCCATTTTCTTGCCCATAGGGGGCAGTATTATATTGGTGTTGGTCGTAAAGAGATATTCTATATCCTATGTCAGGCCAATGGCTGGATGAGCCTCAGAAGTGACAAATGCTCGGAGTACTTGTACTGTAACTAGTATCGTTCTTTGGAGGGGTGGCCCAAAGTTAGAAAAACATAGCGTATTTACAAAAAAAAAAAAAAGAAAACTTGACAACACAGTGACTTATTAAAAGGATTGTTTGGGATTAGAAAAACATAGTTTTTTTCCTTGTCCCAAAAAATTATTTAACCCATAAGGTAAACAAAAACAATAAAGTGTAACTCCAGAAATGGGGCTTTTGATGTACATCAAAATGGTATCAATAAAAACTACAGTTTGCTGCGTCAAAAAGTATATAAGTATATTGGATAGATATATTTATAATATAAATAAATTGGGTACTTAGTAAACACCGTTTTTGATAAAAAAAAAAAAGCTTAAGAGCCATCCCGCCAGTGACCCAAATTCGGGATTGTCCCAACCTCTACTATTAAAACCTTACCATGCATCATTTTAAAAATGGTTTTAAAATTGAAAATCTCTGTGTGAATATACCGTAAGGGTTAATTTAGACATCAGTTTTTCACGCACAAGATCTAGCCATGTTTTTCATTGATAGCACTCGTACCTATGATAGTCTATGGAATTGTTCATGTGTCTGATTTTTTCTTTTCTTTCACCACGCCGTCCGCAGAAAAGCATGGAGACTTGTCTGGTCTGACATTGATCCAAGTGTCGGATCAAAATAGGCAATGCGGTTCTATGGATCCTTGAAAAAAAAATCGACAGAACTTGGATGCCATCCATGTGCTTTCCTTTATTCATGGACTGTTTGATAGGAGAGGTTGGAGAACATTTTTTTTTCCCATTCGAGAACAATTGATGAAACGCTGACCAAACTCTAATCAAAAACAATGGTGAAATTTGGCTTTTTTTTTCCTTGAACGAAATTCTCCAAAACCACAAGGAGTTAAAAAAAATGACTTTTGATTGCATAGCTGGGGTTGGTGCACAGTATAGCAAAAGCACCCCATGAAATAAACATAATGCACAGCAATGTCAAAATGAAATTGTTGTGCACATGTTTTGTCTTATGTCAATTTTTTTAACCGCTTCAGTATTCGGAAAGCCCTGAAGCGGATAGAAGCGACATGCTTATTCTTTGGCGACTTCTGCTTAACAGTACAGAGTGAAAGTTAGCAAAATGACGGCGAAAACTCAGGAAAACAACCGTCGGGGTTTTTCTGAAGCTCTTTTCCGTGGGAAAGCTCGACAGTGTGCACATAGCCTAACGGAGTGTTCACACAGTTGTTTTGCTGAGGTTTGGGAAGAAACTGTCCAAATCCACCTGAAAAGGTGCCGAAATATCGCAGCAAAGAATGAACATAATACACAGCAATGTCAAATCAACACAATGCACATGTTCACTATATGGTTACTTCTCTGAACGGCTACAGGTTTCGGAAACCATGGAGTGGTTAAAAGAAGTGACGTTCATTCTGCAGGCGACTTCCGCTCGGAAGCTGCCAGCTCTCTTGATGAAAATACAAAGGAAAAGACGCCAGTGAAAAAACCCGGGAAGACTGCCGGTGGAGCCGCCTCAGGAATAGAGACTTCTATTTTGGCCGGACTCACACTAGACCGTAATACGGATGAGTACTAAGCAATAAAAGATCGCATAGCACTCAGAACAATGTTAATCTATGGGGCAGCTCCCAACATCCGTTGTTTTCTCGGCCGTATTATACATCGCATGCTGCGATTTGCACCGTATATCGGCCGAGAATCGGCAATGAAAGTCTATGGGTGCGAGAAAAACTTGCACACCACACTGATCATCAGTGTGACTTGCGAGAAATACGCACCGGCGTCCTATAGAAAAGCCGTCAATTCAGTGCGGCGTAATGTAAAATCACACTGACAGGTTAGAATAGAATAGATAAAATAAATGCCTACACATAGTATAGGTGTATATATATATATATATATATATATATATGTCATTGACACATATGTAGTATATATATCTTTATATTTCATAAAGAGTTAGGTAGCAGAATAGCCGATAATTCAATTGTCGGGTTCTGTAAAATCATTGCAGAACCCGACAGGGTATGAGACATGGTTTACGTACATTGACCCCTTTCTGACCTCGGACGGGATAGTACGTCCGAGGTCAGAAGCCCCGCTTTGATGCGGGCTCCGGCGGTGAGCCCGCATCAAAGCCGGGACATGTCAGCTGTTTTGAACAGCTGACATGTGTCCGTAATAGGCGCGGGCAGAATAGCGATCTGCCCGCGCCTATTAACTAGTTAAATGCCGCTGTCAAACTCAGACAGCGGCATTTAACTACCGCATCCGGCCGGGCGGCCGTAAATGACGGCATCGCCGTCACATGATCGGAGGTCGGCGATGCTTCAGTATTGTAACCATAGAGGTCCTTGAGACCTCTATGGTTACTGATCCCTGATACTTGATTTTCTGCTGCATAGCAGCGAACAGCAGATCGCTGCTATGTAGCAGAGCCGATCGTGCTGTGCCTGCTTCTAGCCTCTCATGGAGGCTATTGAAGCATGGCAAAAGTAAAAAAAAAGTTTAAAAAAAATGTGAAAAAAATAAAAAAAATATAAAAGTTTAAATCACCCCCCTTTCGCCCCAATCAAAATAAATCAATAAAAAAAAAAATCAAATCTACACATATTTGGTATCGCCGCGTTCAGAATCGCCCGATCTATCAAATAAAAAAAAGCATTAACCTGATCGCTAAACGGCGTAGGGAGAAAAAATTCGAAACGCCAGAATTACGTTTTTATGGTCGCCGCGACATTGCATTAAAATGCAATAACGGGCGATAAAAAGAATGCATCTGCACGAAAATGCTATCATTAAAAACATCATCTCGGCACACAAAAACTAAGCCCTCAACCGACCCCAGATCATGAAAAATGGAGACGCTACGAGTATTGGAAAATGGCGCAATTTTTTATTTATTTTTTTTAGCAAAGTTTGGAATTTTTTTTCAACAGTTAGGTAAAAAATAACCTAGTCATGTTAGGCGTCTATGAACTCGTACTGACCTGGAGAATCATAATGTCAGGTCAGTTTAGCATTTAGTGAACCTAGCAAAAAAGCCAAACAAAAAACACCAGCCACCCCAGAAAAGGCACATCTTACAGATACGCCTATTCCAGCACTTAGCCTCTCTCTTCCCACTCCCCTGTAGCATTGACATATGGGGTAATAAGGGGTTAATGTCACCTTGCTATTGTAAGGTGACATTATGCCTGGTTAATAATGGAGAGGTGTCAATTAGACACCTATCCATTAATCCAATAGTATGAAAGGGTTAAAAATGCACGCACACATTAAGAATAAAGTATTTTAATGAAATAGACACACAGGTTTAACATCTTTATTGCACTCTCAATCCAAGCGAAGCCCTCATTCTCCTGTAAAAAATTCAAAAATAAAAAACCAACAATATCCCATGCCTGTCCGCCGTACAGTCAAGTCCCATGCTGTAAATCCATCTCAAGGGATTAACCCCTTCATGACCCAGCCTATTTTGACCTTAAAGACCTTGCCGTTTTTTTGCAATTCTGACCAGTGTCCCTTTATGAGGTAATAACTCGGGAACGCTTCAACGGATCCTAACGGTTCTGAGATTGTTTTTTCGTGACATATTGGGCTCCATGTTAGTGGTAAATTTAGGTCAATAATTTTTGCGTTTATTTGTGAAAAAAATGGAAATTTGGCTAAAAGTTTGAAAATTTCGCAATTTTCAAATTTTGAATTTTTATTCTGTTAAACCAGAGAGTTATGTGACACAAAATAGTTAATAAATAACATTTCCCACATGTATACTTTACATCAGCACAATTTTGGAAACAAATTTTTTTTTGCAAGGAAGTTATAAGGGTTAAAATTTGACCAGCGATTTCTCATTTTTACAACGAAATTTACAAAACCATTTTTTTTAGGGACCACCAGATTGAGGGGTCTATATGGCTGAAAATACCCAAAAGTGACACCATTCTAAAAACTGCACCCCTCAAGGTGCACAAAACCACATTTAAGAAGTTTATTAACCCTTCAGGTGCTTCACAGCAGCAGAAGCAACATGGAAGGAAAAAATGAACATTTAACTTTTTAGCCACAAATATGATCTTTCAGCAACAATTTTTTTATTTTCCCTATGGTAAAAGGAGAAACTGAACCACGAAAGTTGTTGTCCAATTTGTCCTGAGTACGCTGATACCTCATATGTGGGGGTAAACCACTGTTTGGGCGCAGGGCAGGGCTTGGAAGGGAAGGAGCGCCATTTGACTTTTTGAATGAAAAATTGGCTGCACTCTTTAGCGGACACCATGTCACGTTTGGAGAGCCCCTGTGTGCCTAAAAATTGGAGCTCCCCCACAAGTGACCCCATTTTGGAAACTGGACCCCCCAAGGAACTTATATAGATGCCTAGTGAGCACTTTAAACCCTCAGGTACTTCACAAATTGATCCGTAAAAATGAAAAAGTACTTTTTTTTCACAAAAAATTTCTTTTCGCCTCAAGTTTTTCATTTTCACATGGGCAATAGGATAAAATGGATCCTAAAATTTGTTGGGCAATTTCTCCCGAGTACGCCGATACCTCAAATGTGGGGGTAAACCACTGTTTGGGCACACGGCAGGGCTCGGAAGGGAAGGCGCGCCTTTTGACTTTTTGAATGGAAAATTAGCTCCAATTGTTAGCGGACACCATGTCGCGTTTGGAGAGCCCCTGTGTGCCTATGCATTGGAGCTCCCCCACAAGTGACCCCATTTTGGAAACTAGACCCCCCAAGGAACTTATCTAGATGCATACTGAGCACTTTAAACCCCCAGGTGCTTCACAGAAGTTTATAACGCAGAGCCATGAAAATAAAAAATAATTTTTCTTTCCTCAAAAATGATTTTTTAGCCTGGAATTTCCTATTTTGCCAACAGTAATAGGAGAAATTGGACCATAAATGTTGTTGTCCAGTTTGTCTTGAGTACGCAGATACCCCATACGTGGGGGTAAACCACTGTTTGGGCGCACGGCAGGGCTCAGAAGGGAAGGCACGCCATTTGGCTTTTTAAATGGAAAATTAGCTCCAATCATTAGCGGACACCATGTCGCGTTTGGAGAGCCCCTGTGTGCCTAAACATTGGAGATCCCCCACAAATGACCCCATTTTGGAAACTAGACCCACAAAGGAACTAATCTAGATGTGTGGTGAACACTTTGAACCCTCAAGTGCTTCACAGAAGTTTATAACGCAGAGCCATGAAAATAAAAAAAAAAAATTCTTTTCTCAAAAATGATTTTTTAGCCCGCAATTTTTTATTTTCCCAAGGGTAACAGGAGAAATTTGACCCCAATATTTGTTGTCCAGTTTCTCCTGAGTACGGTGATACCCCATATGTGGGGGTAAACTACTGTTTGGGCACATGCCGGGGCTCGGAAGTGAAGTAGTGAAGTTTTGAAATGCAGACTTTGATGGAATGCTCTACGGGCGTCACGTTGCGTTTGCAGAGCCCCTGATGTGGCTAAACAGTAGAAACCCCCCACAAGTGACCCCATTTTGGAAACTAGACCCCGAAAGGAACTAATCTAGATATGTGGTGAGCACTTTCAACCCCCAAGTGCTTCACAGAAGTTTATAACGCAGAGCCGTGAAAATAATAAATACGTTTTCTTTCCTCAAAAATAATCTTTTAGCCCATAATTTTTTATTTTCCCAAGGGTTACAGGAGAAATTGGACCCCAAAAGTTGTTGTCCAGTTTCTCCTGAGTACGCTGATACCCCATGTGTGGGGGTAAACCACTGTTTGGTCACACGTCGGGGCTCAGAAGGGAAGTAGTGACTTTTGAAATGCAGACTTTGATGGAATGGTCTGCGGGCGTCACGTTGCGTTTGCAGAGCTCCTGGTGTGCCTAAACAGTAGAAACCCCCCACAAGTGACCCCATTTTGGAAACTAGACCCCCCAAGGAACTTATCTAGATATGTGGTGAGCACTTTGAACCCCCAAGTGCTTCACAGATGTTTACAACGCAGAGCCGTGAAAATAAAAAATCATTTTTCTTTCCTCAAAAATGATGTTTTAGCAAGCAATTTTTTATTTTCTCAAGGGTAACAGGAGAAATTGGACCCCAGTAATTGTTGCGCAGTTTGTCTTGGCTATGCTGGTACCCCATATGTGGGGGTAAACCACTGTTTGGGCACACGTCAGGGCTCGGAAGGGAGGGAGCACCATTTGACTTTTTGAATAAAAGATTGGCTGGAATCAATGGTGGCGCCATGTTGCGTTTGGAGACCCCCTGATGTGCCTAAACAGTGGAAACCACTCAATTCTAACGCCAACACACCCCTAACCCTTATCCCAACTGTAGCCGTAACCCTAATCACAACCCTAAACACAACCCTAACCCCAACACACCCCTAACCCTAACCACAACCCTAATTCCAACCCAACCCTAACCCTAAGGCTATGTGCCCACGTTGCGAATTCGTGTGAGATTTTTCCGCACCATTTTTGAAAAATCCGCGGGTAAAAGGCACTACGTTTTACCTGTGGATTTACCACGGATTTCCAGTGTTTTTTGTGCGGATTTCACCTGCGGATTCCTATTGAGGATCAGGTGTAAAACGCTGCGGAATCCGCACAAAGAATTGACATGCTGCGGAAAATACAACGCAGCGTTTCCGCGCGGTATTTTCCGCACCATGGGCACAGCGGATTTGGTTTTCCATATGTTTACATGGTACTGTAAACCTGATGGAACACTGCTGCGGATCCGCAGCGGCCAATCCACTGCGGATCCGCAGCCAAATCCGAACGGTGTGCACATAGCCTAATTCTAAAGGTATGTGCACACGCTGCGGAAAATGCTGCGGATCCGCAGCAGTTTCCCATGAGTTTACATTTCAATGTAAAGCTATGGGAAACAAAAATCGCTGTACACATGCTGCAGAAAAACTGCACGGAAACGCAGCGGTTTACATTCAGCAGCATGTCACTTCTTTCTGCGGATTCCACAGCGGTTTTACAACTGCTCCAATAAAAAAATCGCAGTTGTAAAACCGCAGTGAAATGCGCAGAAAAACCGCGGTAAATCCGCGATAAATCCACAGCGGTTTAGCACTGCGGATTTATCAAATCCGCTGCGGAAAAATCCGCAGAGGACCAGAATACGTGTGCACATACCGAAGCCCTAACCCTAACCCTACCCCTAACCCTCACCCTACCCCTAACCCTACCCTAACCCTACCCCTAACCCTAACCCTAGTTCTAACTCCAACCTTAGTGGAAAAAAAAAAAATTCTTTATTTTATTATTGTCCCTACCTATGGGGGACAAAGGGGGGGGGGGGGGGTCATTTACTGTTTTTTTTTTATTTTGATCACTGTGATAAAACCTATCACAGTGATCAAAATTCACATTGGAACGAATCTGCCAGCCGGCAGATTCGGTGGGCGCACTGCGCATGCGCCCGCCATTTTGGAACATGGCGGCGCCCAGGAAAGAAGACGGACGGACCCCGGGAGGCTCGGTAAGTATAAGGGGGGGGAGATCAGGGACAAGGGGGGGGCGTCGGAGCACGGGGGGGGGGGGTGGATCGGAGCATGGGGGGGTGGATCGGTGTGTGGACGGGTGGATCGGTGTGCGGGCGGGTGGATCGGTGTGCGGGCGGGTGGATCGGTGTGCGGGGGGGTGGATCGGTGTGCAGGGGGGTGGATTGGAGCACGGGGGGTGGGATTGGAGCACGGGGGGAGCGGAGAGGAGGACGGGGGAGCGGAGCACAGGACGGAGAAGAGCGGACCACAGATCGGGGGGCTGGGGGAGCAATCGGTGGGGTTGGGGCGCATCAGTGTTTCCAGCCATGGCCGATGAAATTGCACCATCGGCCATGGCTGGATTGTAATATTTCACCAGTTTTTTAGGTGAAATATTACAAATCGCTCTGACTGGCAGTATCACTTTCAACAGGCAATCAGAGCGATCGTAGCCACGGGGGGGGGGGGGGGGGGTTGTGAAGCCACCCCCCCTGGACTAAACTACCACTCCCCCTGTCCCTGCAGGCCGGGTGAAATTGGAGTTAGCCCTTTCACCCGGCCTGCAGGAGCCCAATCCGGCCACGATGCATATGCTGCGTCACAGGTCGGATTGGCACGGGTTTTCATGACGCATACGCTGCGTCAAAGGTCGGGAAGAGGTTAAATAGTTTACAACTCAGAGCGGTGCTAATGCTACCGGCCGGGCTGTAAACCAAGGAGGAATGAATGAAAAGCTGCCTGCGCAGCTCATACAGGTCGCTGCTTGACCTGTATGAGCGGTCACGTGGTGCCGCACATTACAGTGATGAATATGCGTCTCCACCTCCCATAGGGGTGGAGCCGCATATTCATTACTGTAATAAGTGGCACCACGTGACCGCTCATACAGGAAGAGCTGCGACGCTGAGAGGATGCAAGCGCCGAGGGAGCTGGGTAAGTATTTTAATGCCAGCGGGAGGGGGCGCACAGGGGGTGAGAGGGGGCAGATTACCGGCAACTTTATTTTAAAAACAAAAATAAATAAAAAAAAAAAGATTATTCATTCTTTCTTTCCAGCGAACGCTGCTGGAGAGAAGAAATGAATGGGGCTTCAGCACCAGATGCAGGGGACAGTGCTTAACTGTAGCGCTGTCTCCTACACGGTGCGTGTGGTACCCAGTCAGCACACAGATGCCGCACGTGTGCCACACTGATGTGTCACGTGAGCACACGGACACGGATAATTCCGGTACCGATTTTTCCGGTACCGGAATTATCTGGACGTGTGAGACTGGCCAACCTCGGGTCAGGCGGGGTGTCTGCGCATGCTCAGTGACGTCAGAGGTAGTCGGCCCCGCCTGAACTTCTATTTTGGAATTTTTTTTACAGGAGAACGATTCCATGTGCCCATAGCAGCAAGAGGAAAATCCTCCTTAAAAATGGAAAACTTAAAAAAAAACGGAATTTCTGTTCTTACTGAATGTTATGTTCACATGATACGTTTTTTCTTTTTTTTTTTGCAGACAAAACCTGCATTCTTGGCAGTAAATAATTTGCTTACTAAAAGCAGGGTTTACTGCATTTTTTGCTGTGTTTTTGTTGTCTCTTGTCCATGTTGATAAAGTTTAGTGCCCCCCAAAAACATGATTCAACTTCCTTAGGTTTTTTCCAAAACCTTGTACCTGCATTTTTTTGCTGCATTTTTGCAATTACTCATTGCTTTCTATGGGTGAAAAATGCTGGTACTGTAAAACACAGCTTAAAATTTTTCTGTTCCAAAAACTCAGCAAAAAGACTTAGGGCCTGATGCGTCAAGAACGGCTCTGTTCCTCGTGCTGGAGTATGCCTCTTCATGAATCTCCAGTTTTGGGTGAGCGGCTTTCACCTCTGTATGTACCGCACCACAAATCCAACTCCAGGCCCTGAATTTGATGAGCGGTGGTCACTAGGCTTGAGCGAAACGGATCGGACAAATTCAAAAGTCGCCGACTTTTGGCAAAGTCGGGTTTCATGAAACCCGACCCGATCCTAGTGTGGGATTGGCCATGCGGTCGGCGATCTTCGTGCCAAAGTCGCGTTTCGTATGATGCGTTTGGCGCCATTTTTTCAGCCAATGAAGGAGCGTGGGCAGAGTGATGACATAGGTGTTAGGGGCGTGGACGCCTATCGCCATCTTGTCGCTTGTGCGCTGTAGCGATTTGCAATGTGTAACACCAGCTTTTCTGTTCAGGGACGGAGGAGAGAGAGAGAGAGAGAGAGGGAGAGAGAGAGAGAGAGAGAGAGAGAAAAAAAAAAAAAAAAGATAGATTTCCCATTGACTTTGCATTGGGTTTCGTGTTTCGGTCGATCCCCGACTTTTCGCCATAATCGGCCGATTTCACTCGACTCGACTTTTGAGATAGTCGGGTTTCGCAAAACCCGACTCGACCCTAAAAAAGTAAAAGTCGCTCAACCCTAGTGGTCACCATGCCCCCATCCCATCCCAGCTCTGCCCATTTTGTCAGAGCTCGGAGAAACTGTAGTGAGAATGCCAAAAGTTGCAACTTTTCAAAGGTTTTACTGCAGAATTCGAGTGTCAAGCTTTAAGTGTGATCACGCTTTTTGGCTATGTGCACACAAGATGTCTTATTCAGGTGAGTTCCTCCTGGAATCTGCCGAAAAAGAGCAGCAAAAATAATACCTATAGGGATAGAGGAAAGACGCCATCAGCGAAGTCACAGAAAAAATAAGTGAAAAGACGCCTGGAAAAATGCTTCAAGAAAACAATCTCTGGCATTTTTCTTAGGTATTCTCACCATGGAAAAGGTGGTTGCTCCACCGTCATCTCAAAGATGCCGTGTGCACATACCCTAAAGCTGTAAAAATTAATGTGCAAAAATCTTCTGATTTTGTTTTTTACTTTTTTGTGTGTTTTTTTTATGAGTTTTTCATTTTAATATAGAGTAACAGTATGGTGTCTCTTTTGGCTAAAAAAAAACCCCAAAATGTCCCAAATCCAAAGCTGCATGATACAACTCAAAAATGTGACATTTTGTTTTTTTTAATTTTTATTTTGTTACATGCCTTAAACAGTGTGTAAGTTTTGTTACACTACACCAAAATCCACGTAAAAAACCTCCATGAGAACATGCCTTAAGCCGTCAACACTGATATGTCACTGCCCAAACAGGTACATTTGCCCGGAAGATTACCACAAATAGTTTTTTCACTCAGCTTTCCTGGAAGCAGATAAAAACGGCTCTGCCGAAAAAAACGTTTCTAGAGACAGGAGCGGGCGACAATTTTTTTTTCCAAAGTAAAAAGTGAAATTAATTTTCCTGAATGTGATTTCTGTTTGGTAACTTGCTGCCGCGTACATCTGTCTAATGGTAATGCGTCTCTGACAGGTATTTGTATAATGCAATCACACAGCCGTATTGTGTTCATAGCATCATTTGTCTTCTACCACTCAATCTATTCCTGCTCCGCTTGTCGAGGTGAGATGCTCGGCACCAATTACACACTCACCACTTTACACAGAAGGAACATCAGATAAATGGGGTGATGAGAACACAGATGACCTCTGTGCACCCCACAAGTCCCCGCAGCAATGGCAGGAGAACTGCCCATAATGATATTGTCCATATACCTCCCCCCACACACATATAGAAGAGATAGTGCTCTACTGGTCCCAAAAATAAGCCACAGGCCCAAAAATAAGCCACCAGCATCCCAACAAGTGTGCCACTTACAGATATCCCTATAAGGCCCGGGTCACACAGACGAGTGCTATGCCAGAAAACATCGCATAGCACTCGGACCAGTGTTAGTCATTGGGGCAGATCACATCTGCAATTATTTTCTCATGCCAAATCGGCATGCAAGAACAATTGCAGCATGCTGCGATTGGCACCGAGACTCGGCCGAGTCTCGACTCACTCGCACCCATATAAGTCTATATCATCCAAGTGCTGTGCGATATACGCCGACGCCGGCAATGGAGGATCTGGAGAAATTACTTTCTCTGCCTCCTCCGCAGCTGTGCTCCGATCCGCTCTGTGCGAGAGGCTCGGAGCACTACGCATGACACCCGGCTCCCGATCGCAGCAGAGCAGGAGCCGAGAGTCATTAGCATACCGCATCCAATGCTCTCGTATATGCTAGTATGACCCCGGCCTAAGTCACAGATCCCACCACAATAGTTGCCTGCACAGACCTGTGGAGTCTGGTCTAGGGTCTTTCTTTAGCTAGTACAGTCGTGGGTCACCTTGAAATTTATAAAAAAAAATGTCTACAATTGAGGAAGTTTTTCCTTATCATCAAATATAACTATGTACTTTTTCATTTGGAACCAAACTTAACAAAACTTAACAGGGGTTGTCCCACGAACAAAGTATATTTTAATGAATAGATCTTAGAATAAAATATTGGAATAATATAATATGTTATGTAAGAGCAGTAAAAAGCATATAGCCCAATGGCATAATTTAAATATGTAATAGCAAAGGATAACAAACCTTGAATAATACAGATAAAATAGTATGATGCAAACATAAGTACCCCCAAACACAGTATGATATCCCCAAGAGGAATTACTCCATAGTATAATGGTCCCATATAGTGCTCCATACAGTATAATAGGCCCCACATAGTGTTCCATACAGTATAATGACCCCACATGGTGCTCTATACTAGGGGTGTCAAACTGCATTCCTCGAGGGCCGCAAACCATGCGTGTTTTCAAGATTTCCTTAGCTTTGCACAAGGTGCTGTAATCATGATGGCCCCACATGGTACTCTACACTGTATGATGGCCCCACATGGTGCTCCATACAGTATAATAGGCTCCACCTAGTGCTCGATATAGTATAATGACCCCACATGGTGCTTCATACAATATAATGGCCCCACAAAGTGCTCAGAAGAGCATTATAGGCCCCATATAGTGTTCCATACAGAAACATGGGCTGCATATAGTGTTGCATACAGTATAATGGCCCCACATAGTGTTCCATATAGTATGATGGGCTCCACATAGTGCTCCTTACAGTATAATAGACCCTACATTAAAAAAACAAACAAAACTCACCTCTGCCCGTTGCCCCAATGCTCCAGTCTTTTCATGGTGTAACATAGTAACATAGTAACATAGTTAGTAAGGCCGAAAAAAGACATTTGTCCATCCAGTTCAGCCTATATTCCATCATAATAAATCCCCAGATCTACGTCCTTCTACAGAACCTAATTGTATGATACAATATTGTTCTGCTCCAGGAAGACATCCAGGCCTCTCTTGAATCCCTCGACTGAGTTCGCCATCACCACCTCCTCAGGCAAGCAATTCCAGATTCTCACTGCCCTAACAGTAAAGAATCCTCTTCTATGTTGGTGGAAAAACCTTCTCTCCTCCAGACGCAAAGAATGCCCCCTTGTGCCCGTCACCTTCCTTGGTATAAACAGATCCTCAGCGAGATATTTGTATTGTCCCCTTATATACTTATACATGGTTATTAGATCGCCCCTCAGTCGTCTTTTTTCTAGACTAAATAATCCTAATTTCGCTAATCTATCTGGGTATTGTAGTTCTCCCATCCCCTTTATTAATTTTGTTGCCCTCCTTTGTACTCTCTCTAGTTCCATTATATCCTTCCTGAGCACCGGTGCCCAAAACTGGACACAGTACTCCATGTGCGGTCTAACTAGGGATTTGTACAGAGGCAGTATAATGCTCTCATCATGTGTATCCAGACCTCTTTTAATGCACCCCATGATCCTGTTTGCCTTGGCAGCTGCTGCCTGGCACTGGCTGCTCCAGGTAAGTTTATCATTAACTAGGATCCCCAAGTCCTTCTCCCTGTCAGATTTACCCAGTGGTTTCCCATTCAGTGTGTAATGGTGACATTGATTCCTTCTTCCCATGTGTATAACCTTACATTTATCATTGTTAAACCTCATCTGCCACCTTTCAGCCCAAGTTTCCAACTTATCCAGATCCATCTGTAGCAGAATACTATCTTCTCTTGTATTAACTGCTTTACATAGTTTTGTATCATCTGCAAATATCGATATTTTACTGTGTAAACCTTCTACCAGATCATTAATGAATATGTTGAAGAGAACAGGTCCCAATACTGACCCCTGCGGTACCCCACTGGTCACAGCGACCCAGTTAGAGACTATACCATTTATAACCACCCTCTGCTTTCTATCACTAAGCCAGTTACTAACCCATTTACACACATTTTCCCCCAGACCAAGCATTCTCATTTTGTGTACCAACCTCTTGTGCGGCACGGTATCAAACGCTTTGGAAAAATCGAGATATACCACGTCCAATGACTCACCGTGGTCCAGCCTATAGCTTACCTCTTCATAAAAACTGATTAGATTGGTTTGACAGGAGCGATTTCTCATAAACCCATGCTGATATGGAGTTAAACAGTTATTCTCATTGAGATAATCCAGAATAACATCCCTCAGAAACCCTTCAAATATTTTACCAACAATAGAGGTTAGACTTACTGGCCTATAATTTCCAGGTTCACTTTTAGAGCCCTTTTTGAATATTGGCACCACATTTGCTATGCGCCAATCCTGCGGAACAGACCCTGTCGCTATAGAGTCCCTAAAAATAAGAAATAATGGTTTATCTATTACAGTACTTAGTTCTCTTAGTACTCGTGGGTGTATGCCATCCGGACCCGGAGATTTATCTATTTTAATCTTATTTAGCCGGTTTCGCACCTCTTCTTGGGTTAGATTGGTGACCCTTAATATAGGGTTTTCATTGTTTCTTGGGATTTCACCTAGCATTTCATTTTCCACCGTGAATACCGTGGAGAAGAAGGTGTTTAAAATGTTAGCTTTTTCCTCGTCATCTACAACCATTCTTTCCTCACTATTTTTTAAGGGGCCTACATTTTCAGTGTCTTCAGATTCTCTGCATATCTCGGTACAGCGGACGTGTTGTAATGACGTCATCGCGCCCGCTGCGCTGAGACATCAGACACAGAGGGGGGATGATGGGAGAGAAAGTGTCACCTGACAATCCGTCCCCCATCATTGCTTTCAACTGTATTGGTATCTTGGATGCCGATATAATTGAAAGTGCGATGCTGAGTGAAAATGCAATGTTGGGAGTGTCGCAGATCAAATATATTCGGGGACCTCTCCGGCATCACAGGCCAAATATACTCACCATGTGCACCAGATTTGGCCCACGGACCAGAGTTTGACATGTGTGATCTGGAGGATCTTATCTGGAGTCTCAATTATCTAAGGAGTTCTGCATTCATTTAGGGTACTGGTCTGGGGTCTTGGGCTGGTGTCTGTATAACCTTATGAGGCCTAGAATCGGTATTTATTATTTTTTTATGAACTTTATGTTAGGTTGAAGATTTAGGGGTCTGATCTTGGGTACGTATTTATCTCAGGGGTCAGGTCTGGGGTCTGTTTTTAATCAAGGGGATTCATTTCTGCATTATTTAAGGGAACTGGTCTGGAGTCTATGTTTATTCAGAGTTCTGATTGAAGTCCGATTTTTTTAAGGGGTCTAATCTGTAGTAGTTTAGAGGGTTTGTTCTCTATTTGCTTATGGTGTCTGTTCTGGGGATTGTATCTATTTAGGTATTGTGATCTAATGTCTGAATTTAGGGGTTTTGGTTTCTGGCCTAAGTTCTATATTAGTTTAGGGGGTCTTTTAATCTGTTTAGAGGGCCTGTATTTATTTTGGAGGGTCTGATCAGGAGTCATTATTTAGGGGTCTAATTTAAGGTCTGTACTAGTCTAGAGATCTGGAGTCTGCATTTCTTTTGGGGTTTGGTCTTAGGTCTGTATTTATTTAGGGAGTCTGGTGTGGGGTCTGTATTTATTTAGGGGGTCTTGTCTGCAATTTGTATTTGTTTAGGGGGCCTGGTCCGGGCACCTGTATTCAGGAGTTCTGGTTTGTAGCCTGTACTTCTTTAGGGCATCTTTGGTCTGTACTCATTTTGGAGTTTATGACAGGGGCCACATGTACTATTTGTTATTCACATGTGGTATTTTAGGGGTGTATCTTATATACAGTGGGGCAAAAAAGTATTTAGTCAGTCAGCAATAGTGCAAGTTCCACCACTTAAAAAGATGAGAGGTGTCTGTAATTTACATCATAGGTAGACCTCAACTATGGGAGACAAACTGAGAAAAAAAAATCCAGAAAATCACATTGTCTGTTTTTTTATCATTTTTTTTGCATATTATGGTGGAAAATAAGTATTTGGTCAGAAACAAACAATCAAGATTTCTGGCTCTCACAGACCTGTAACTTCTTCTTTAAGAGTCTTCTCTTTCCTCCACTCATTACCTGTAGTAATGGCACCTGTTTAAACTTGTTATCAGTATAAAAAGACACCTGTGCACACCCTCAAACAGTCTGACTTCAAACTCCACTATGGTGAAGACCAAAGAGCTGTCAAAGGACACCAGAAACAAAATTGTAGCCCTGCACCAGGCTGGGAAGACTGAATCTGCAATAGCCAACCAGCTTGGAGTGAAGAAATCAACAGTGGGAGCAATAATTAGAAAATGGAAGACATACAAGACCACTGATAATCTCCCTCGATCTGGGGCTCCACGCAAAATCCCACCCCGTGGGGTCAGAATGATCACAAGAACGGTGAGCAAAAATCCCAGAACCACGCGGGGGGACCTAGTGAATGAACTGCAGAGAGCTGGGACCAATGTAACAAGGCCTACCATAAGTAACACACTACGCCACCATGGACTCAGATCCTGCAGTGCCAGACGTGTCCCACTGCTTAAGCCAGTACATGTCCGGGCCCGTCTGAAGTTTGCTAGAGAGCATTTGGATGATCCAGAAGAGTTTTGGGAGAATGTCCTATGGTCTGATGAAACCAAACTGGAACTGTTTGGTAGAAACACAACTTGTCGTGTTTGGAGGAAAAAGAATACTGAGTTGCATCCATCAAACACCATACCTACTGTAAAGCATGGTGGTGGAAACATCATGCTTTGGGGCTGTTTCTCTGCAAAGGGGCCAGGACGACTGATCCGGGTACATGAAAGAATGAATGGGGCCATGTATCGTGAGATTTTGAGTGCAAACCTCCTTCCATCAGCAAGGGCATTGAAGATGAAACGTGGCTGGGTCTTTCAACATGACAATGATCCAAAGCACACCGCCAGGGCAACGAAGGAGTGGCTTCGTAAGAAGCATTTCAAGGTCCTGGAGTGGCCTAGCCAGTCTCCAGATCTCAACCCTATAGAAAACCTTTGGAGGGAGTTGAAAGTCCGTGTTGCCAAGCAAAAAGCCAAAAACATCACTGCTCTAGAGGAGATCTGCATGGAGGAATGGGCCAACATACCAACAACAGTGTGTGGCAACCTTGTGAAGACTTACAGAAAACGTTTGACCTCTGTCATTGCCAACAAAGGATATATTACAAAGTATTGAGATGAAATTTTGTTTCTGACCAAATACTTATTTTCCACCATAATATGCAAATAAAATGTTAAAAAAACAGACAATGTGATTTTCTGGATTTTTTTTTCTCAGTTTGTCTCCCATAGTTGAGGTCTACCTATGATGTAAATTACAGACGCCTCTCATCTTTTTAAGTGGTGGAACTTGCACTATTGCTGACTGACTAAATACTTTTTTGCCCCACTGTATATAGGAAGGACATAATACATTATTTTCCACAATCTCCTGGATCTCTCCGCCTCACGACCAGCTCTACCCTCTCCTAGTGTATCCCCACCCATCCCCTGTAGACTGTGAGCCTCGCGGGCAGGGTCCTCTCTCCTTCTGTACTTGTGTGTGCCTTGTTTTGCTCATGTTTATTGCATAATAGACAATATTTGCCCCTTTCACATAGTAACATAGTAACATAGTTATTAAGGTTGAAGGAAGACTTTAAGTCCATCTAGTTCAACCCATAGCCTAACCTAACATGCCCTAACATGTGGAATAAATGGCGCTATAAAAATGTATAATAATAAAAAATATATGATGGACGCACATGCGTATGCCCTCAGGACACCGGATGATGCTAAATATCTGTTACAATAGTTACCCGTATTTGTCCTAAGTAACTGCAAGCAATGATGACTTTTCCACAATGTGATGATCATGCCTGCTACTCAACATATCATTTTCAATATATCTGAGCACAAAGATTGGATTTTGCAAGAAGGCTCTGTGAGTCCCACTCATTGCCCATGGTAATACTGCAGTCTGTAACATAACTTTATACTAAGGTCTTATATCATCCTGTCCAGTAACGTAGCTACCGGGTGGCAGAAGGGGCAGTTGCCCCGGGCTTTTAGAGGGCCCACCCAGAGCTACTCTACTATATTGCGTGAAACGGCCGTCGTCCTGCTTCATTTGCTTGCATAACCTGCACTTGTTTTACCCGTAATACCTTGTCCATGATCTTTATTATGCAATAAAGGACTAAGGTTGTTTTTTCACCAATAAGTGGAGTGTTGCTGCTTTTTCTTGTTTTATTGGACCCTGTATGCACCTTCTTCACAGCAAGCACCTCCAGCAAGGTGAAGGTTTCTGGAATGTGTCCGTGATTCAGAGCTCATTCATCCTTTATCAGTGAGTACTAAGAGCAGTTTTTCTCAGTGCCATTCATATTTCTTTTTACTGATCTACTATAGCTGTATTGGCATGCACAGCGCGCCCAAACAGTTATTTTTCTGCGGCAGAGCAGGGATACTTGATCTCCCTGCTCTGCCACCCGGCCGCTATGAGGCCCTTGAGCAGGAGGGGGGCCTGGTGCCAGCAGTGGCCCCCACTATCGCAAGTTCAACTGCATCATCCCCCTCTCAGCGTCTGACATCCCTGAAGCAGACACTGACAGGGGGTCCTGATGATGTCACTACTCAGCACCTGCTGTCCAGAGATGTGTGGGCGCTCGGAGCAGCGAAAGAACAAAGAGGAGGGGTGAGTATTAGATATTTTTCTTTTGAGGCTGCATTATACTATGTAGAGTATGCCTATGGGGAGTGCATTATATTATATACAGGCTGCCTATGGGGGTGCATTATAATATGCATCATAATATAGAGCCTACCCCTTTTTGGAAGTGCATTTGGACAGCAAGGTGGATTGCTGTTAAGGGAACTAAAGAAAAAAAAAATCTATAAATCTTCAGCAGAGCGAGTGTGAGCTGAGCGTAAGTGTGAACGGCGGTAAGTGTGACTTGTGATTCAGTGACTTTGGAGTCAGGGAGTTTCCAAGGGAGGAAGTACTGAATTGCTGTCTGGTTTTTTTTATTTTTTTATTAATACTTTGTATTTATTTATTTTTTTTATTTATTTTTTTTATTTAACTTTTCTGTCTGGTGCAATCCCCATTAGGAAATGTGCTCCACTCTTGTTAATGCCATCCAGTGCACATCTTGCCACATGTATGCAGTCCTTGAGCAGCCGGTCGAGGGTGCATACTGCTGTGCGAGATGTGAGCACGTTGTGCATTTGGAAAACCAGATTCTGAATCTAAATGTGCAGCTGGCAACACTGAGATCCATAGACAATATGGAGAGGAGTCTTCTGCTCACGGAGCAGACACTCAATGGGACAGATGAGGGGGGGGATGGTGGGATGGAGCTGCAGGACGACGAAGTAGCAAGCTGGGTGACAGTTAGGAAGCAGGGTAGAGGGAAGAGTGCCAGGGAGGATAGTCCTGATCTGGAACACCCCAATAAGTTTGCTAAGTTGGCAGATGAGGGGGGTGCCAGTACAGGGGTAGCACTGCTGCAGCCAGGCATGTCCTCTGAAAGCCGGAGGAGTAACTGCTCCAGTAAGGAGAGAAATAGGAGAGCAGGGCAGGCCAGACAGGTGCTGGTAGTGGGCGACTCAATTATTAGGGGAACAGATAGGGCAATCTGTCACAAAGACAGGGATCGTCAAACGGTGTGCTGCCTTCCTGGCGCTCGAGTCCGACACATCGCTGATCGGGTGGACAGATTACTGGGAGGGGCTGGTGAGGACCCAGCGGTCATGGTGCACATTGGCACTAATGACAAAGTTAGAGGTAGGTGGAAGGTCCTTAAAGATGATTTCAGGGAATTAGGCTGCAAGCTGAAAGCAAGGACCTCCAACGTGGTATTTTCCGAAATACTGCCTGTACCACATGCCACGCCAGAGAGGCAACGGGAGATTAGGGAGGTTAATAAGTGGCTCAAGAATTGGTGTAGCAAGGAGGGGTTTGGGTTCCTGCAGAACTGGGCCGACTTCTCACTTGGCTACAGGCTCTACGCTAGGAACGGGCTACACCTCAATGGGGAGGGTGCAGCTGTGTTGGGGGAGAAAATGGCTAGAAGGTTGGAGGAGTGTTTAAACTAGGAATTGGGGGGGAGGGTATTCATTTTATAGGAGGGGAAGATAGTGCAGATAGAGACCTGGGCACAAATAAGGAAGTTGGGGGTGGCGGTGGCATGGGGGGTGGGGTTAGAACAGTTAATAATTTAAGAAAGAATAGAGGTGCAGAGAGGAACATCAAGTGCATGTATACTAATGCCAGAAGCCTCGCCAACAAAATGGACGAATTAGAACTAATGTTGTTGGAGCATAATTATGACATGGTGGGGATATCTGAGACATGGCTGGATGAGAGCCATGACTGGGCTGTTAACTTGCAGGGCTATAGCCTGTTCAGAAATGACTGTACAGATAAGCGAGGGGGTGGGGTGTGTCTATATGTAAAATCGTCCTTAAAACCCATCCTGCGTGATAATATAGGTGAATTTAATGAAAATGTAGAATCCCTGTGGGTGGAGATAAGGGGACGGGGAAAAAATAATAAATTACTGATAGGGGTTTGTTATAAATCTCCAAAAATAATGGAAGCAATGGAGAATATCCTCGTAAAGCAAATAGATGAAGCTGCGACTCAAGGAGAAGTTATTATTATGGGGGACTTCAACTACCCTGAAATAGATTGGGGAACAGAAACCTGCAGTTCCAGCAAAGGTAATCGGTTTTTGACAACTATGAGAGACAATTACCTTTCACAACTGGTTCAGGACCCAGCAAGAAGGGGGGCACTGCTAGACCTAATATTAACCAACAGGCCAGACCGCATATCAAATATAAGGGTTGGGGGTCACTTGGGAAATAGTGATCACAAAATAATAAGTTTTCATGAATCCTTTAAAAAGATGTATAATAGAGGGGTTACAAGGACACTAAACTTCAGGAGGGCAAATTTCCAACGGATGAGAGAGGATCTTGGTGCAATTAACTGGGACGATATCCTGAGACACAAAAATACACAAAGAAAATGGGAGACATTTATTAGCACCCTGGATAGGACCTGTGCACAGTATATACCGTTTGGGAATAAACATACTAGAAATAGGAGGAAACCAATATGGCTAAATAGAGCTGTAAGGGGCGCAATAAGTGACAAAAAGAAAGCATTTAGAGAATTAAAGGAAGTAGGTAGTGATGAGGCATTAAATAAATACAGAAAATTAAATAAATTCTGTAAAAAGCAAATCAAGGCAGCAAAGATTGAGACAGAGAGACTCATTGCCAGAGAGAGTAAAAATAATCCTAAAATATTCTTTAACTACATAGGCCTGGATGTCTTCCTGGAGCAGAACAATATTGTATCATACAATTAGGTTCTGTAGAAGGACGTAGATCTGGGAATTTATTATGATGGAATATAGGCTGAACTGGATGGACAAATGTCTTTTTTCGGCCTTACTAACTATGTTACTATGTTACTATGTTACATAAATAGTAAGAAACTAAAAAATGATAGTGTTGGCCCCCTTAAAAATAGCCTGGGTAAAATGGTGGATGAGGAAGAGGAAAAAGCCAATATGCTAAATGACTTTTTTTCATCAGTATTTACACAAGAAAATCCCATGGCAGACAAAATGACTAGTGATAAAAATTCCCCATTAAATGTCACCTGCTTAACCCAGCAGGAAGTGCGGCGGCGTCTAAAAATCACTAAAATTGACAAATCTCCGGGCCCGGATGGGATACACCCTCGAGTACTGCAGGAATTAAGTACAGTCATTGATAGACCATTATTTTTAATCTTTAAAGACTCCATAATAACAGGGTCTGTACCACAGGACTGGCGTATAGCAAATGTGGTGCCAATATTCAAAAAGGGGACAAAAACTGAACTCGGAAATTATAGGCCAGTAAGCTTAACCTCTACTGTGGGTAAAATCCTGGAGGGCATTCTAAGGGATGCTATACTGGAGTATCTGAAGAGGAATAACCTCATGACCCAGTATCAGCACGGGTTTACTAGGGACCGTTCATGTCAGACTAATTTGATCAGTTTTTATGAAGAGGTAAGTTCCGGATTGGACCAAGGGAACCCAGTGGATGTAGTGTATATGGACTTTTCAAAAGCTTTTGATACGGTGCCACACAAAAGGTTGATACATAAAATGAGAATAATGGGGATAGGGGAAAATATGTGCAAGTGGGTTGAGAGCTGGCTCAGGGATAGGAAACAAAGGGTGTTTATTAATGGAGCACACTCGGACTGGGTAGCGGTTAGCCATGGGGTACCACAGGGGTCAGTATTGGGCCCTCTTCTTTTTAACATATTTATTAATAACCTTGTAGGGGGCATTCAGAGTAAAATTTCAATATTTGCAGATGACACTAAACTCTGCAGGGTAATCAATACAGAGGAGGACAATTTTATATTACAGGATGATTTATGTAAACTAGAAGCTTGGGCTGATAAATGGCAAATGAGCTTTAATGGGGATAAATGTAAGGTCATGCACTTGGGTAGAAGTAATAAGATGTATAATTATGTGCTTAATTCAAAAACTCTGGGCAAAACCGTCAATGAAAAAGACCTGGGTGTATGGGTGGATGACAAACTCATATTCAGTGGCCAGTGTCAGGCAGCTGCTACAAAGGCAAATAAAATAATGGGATGCATTAAAAGAGGCATAGATGCTCATGAGGAGAACATAATTTTACCTCTATACAAGTCACTAGTTCGACCACACTTAGAATACTGTGCACAGTTCTGGTCTCCGGTGTATAAGAAAGACATAGCTGAACTGGAGCGGGTGCAGAGAAGAGCGACCAAGGTTATTAGAGGACTGGGGGGTCTGCAATACCAAGATAGGTCATTACACTTGGGGCTATTTAGTTTGGAAATACGAAGACTAAGGGGTGGTCTTATGTTAATGTATAAATATATGAGGGGACAGTACAAAGACCTTTCTGATGATCTTTTTAATCATAGACCTGAAACCGGGACAAGGGGGCATCCTCTGCGTTTGGAGGAAAAAAGGTTTAAGCATAATAACAGACACAGATTCTTTACTGTAAGAGCAGTGAGACTATGGAACTCTCTGCCGTATGATGTTGTAATGAGTGATTCATTACTTAAATTTAAGAGGGGACTGGATACCTTTCTGGAAAAGTATAATGTTACAGGATATATACACTAGATTCCTTGATAGGGCGTTGATCCAGGGAACTAGTCTGATTGCCTTATGTGGAGTCGGGAAGGAATTTTTTTTTCCCCAATGTGGAGCTTACTCTTTGCCACATGGTTTTTTTTTTGCCTTCCTCTGGATCAACATGTTAGGGCATGTTAGGTTAGGCTATGGGTTGAACTAGATGGACTTATAGTCTTCCTTCAACCTTAATAACTATGTAACTATGTAACTATGGGGAGTACATTATACTATAGAGTCTGCCTATTGGGGTGCATTATACTATATAGCGTCTGTCTATGGGAGGTGCTTTATATTATATAGAATTTTGTTTTCATCTGTTCATCATTTGCAGATCAGTAACGTGTCTCCATTCTGTGATTTCCATCATTCCACCTCTTTTCCTTTTTGCTTTTTTCAGTTTCAATCTTGAGGAGTGCATCCGAAGATCAATACCATAAATCCTACGAGATTGTTGGGGAGCTCTGTTGTTGCATTGGGGCCCAGGATAAAAGATGGAGCCTAAGTGCACCCCTCATAAATTGCAGCATAAAGTTATAGGCTAAAGCAACTATTTTCATGTTGAGGTAACAGAAAGCTTTGTAAATGCGGACAGAATGGTTGGGAGTGCGGTTATGAGAAAATAATTAGTGCCGCCCTCCCTCTTCTCCCTTTCCTGGTGGAGATGATTTTATTTGGAATTCACAAATGAGAGGTTTAGTGCACAGGGTAGAGGTGCAATCCATCAGTCTGTCAGGCAAGAGATGGAATCTAGGAGGGGAGGAGGTCTACATGCTCCCCATAGATTGCAGATACGTGTAAAAGGGGGTTATATGGCACAATTTTATTATATTGACATACTGTATGTGGAATCATGGGCGGCATTATTACCTTGGTGGAGTGGTACAATAATTAAGCGACAAGAAAGCCTAAAAGAGTGAAATGCGTTTCTCCCTCTCGCGCTGTAAATATTGTTAGAGGGAGATGTATGACTGCTCATTACAAAAAGATATATGGCCTGAATTGCAGTATATGAGAAAAGCTATTACATAAAGGTTACCCTATAGGCAGGGGAGAATTACGTTGTAATCCTGGTACTAGGTGCAGCAATCCAAAGCTTCCGTATGGTCCCCGCCTGAAACATCACAAAGCCTGAGAAAGTCAGTAGGATCATGAAACATGAGGGTCAAATTCAGACTGTTCCCATCAACACCCCCATAACACTAAGCACTGGGCAAAAATGGGAATACAGTTAGGGCCAGAAATATTTGGACAGTGACACAATTTTCGCGAGTTGGGCTCTGCATGCCACCACATTGGATTTGAAATGAAACCTCTACAACAGAATTCAAGTGCAGATTGTAACGTTTAATTTGAAGGGATGAACAAAAATATCTGATAGAAAATGTAGGAATTGTACACATTTCTTTACAAACACTCCACATTTTAGGAGGTCAAAAGTAATTGGACAAATAAACATAACCCAAACAAAATATTTTTATTTTCAATATTTTGTTGCAAATCCTTTGGAGGCAATCACTGCCTTAAGTCTGGAACCCATGGACATCACCAAACGCTGGGTTTCCTCCTTCTTAATGCTTTGCCAGGCCTTTACAGCCGCAGCCTTCAGGTCTTGCTTGTTTGTGGGTCTTTCCGTCTTAAGTCTGGATTTGAGCAAGTGAAATGCATGCTCAATTGGGTTTAGATCTGGAGATTGACTTGGCCATTGCAGAATGTTCCACTTTTTGGCACTCATGAACTCCTGGGTAGCTTTGGATGTATGCTTGGGGTCATTGTCCATCTGTACTATGAAGCGCCGTCCAATCAACTTTGCAGCATTTGGCTGAATCTGGGCTGAAAGTATATCCCGGTACACTTCAGAATTCACCCGGCTACTCTTGTCTGCTCTTATGTCATCAATAAACACAAGTGACCCAGTGCCATTGAAAGCCATGCATGCCCATGCCATCACGTTGCCTCCACCATGTTTTACAGAGGATGTGGTGTGCCTTGGATCATGTGCCGTTCCCTTTCTTCTCCAAACTTTTTTCTTCCCATCATTCTGGTACAGGTTGATCTTTGTCTCATCTGTCCATAGAATACTTTTCCAGAACTGAGCTGGCTTCTTGAGGTGTTTTTCTGCAAATTTAACTCTGGCCTGTCTATTTTTGGTATTGATGAATGGTTTGCATCTAGATGTGAACCCTTTGTATTTACTGTCATGGAGTCTTCTCTTTACTGTTGACTTAGAGACAGATACACCTACTTCACTGAGAGTGTTCTGGACTTCAGTTGATGTTGTGAACGGGTTCTTCTTCACCAAATTAAGTATGCGGCGATCATCCACCACTGTTATCATCCGTGGACGCCCAGGCCTTTTTGAGTTCCCAAGCTCACCAGTCAATTCCTTTTTTCTCAGAATGTACCCAACTGTTGATTTTGCTACTCCAAGCATGTCTGCTATCTCTCTGATGGATTTTTTCTTTTTTTTTCAGCCTCAGGATGTTCTGCTTCACCTCAATTGAGAGTTCCTTTGACCGCATGTTGTCTGCTCACAGCAACAGCTTCCAAATGCAAAACCACACACCTGGAATCCACCCCTGACCTTTTAACTACTTCATTGATTACAGGTTAACGAGGGAGACGCCTTCAGAGTTAATTGCAGCCCTTAGAGTCCATTGTCCAATTACTTTTGGTCCCTTGAAAAAGAGGACGCTATGAATTACAGAGCTATGATTCCTAAACCCTTTCTCCGATTTGGATGTGGAAACTATCATATTGCAGCTGGGAGTGTGCACTTTCAGCCCATATTATATATATATAATTGTATTTCTGAACATGTTTTTGTAAACAGCTAAAATAACAAAACTTGTGTCACTGTCCAAATATTTCTAGCCCTAACTGTATGTTTGGGGGAGTACGGTAATGTGGTCAATGCTTGCTAAGTTAAGGGTAGATTTTACACAAAATTCCTCCCGAGGCGATAGGTAAATTTGAACCTCTATAACAAAATAATCCCTGCCGTATAGTGGCAAAAATTACTGACATATACAAATAACATTAAAAATACTGCCATAAAGAGCCCACATAATACCAAAATATTGTGTCAATACAATACTGTCATATGCGACACCTATAGAAAATTTTTCCCAATGTCTCTTAGAATGAATGACCACTTATAGATCCCTTATAATGCCACCATATAGTGCCAAAACAATACTACCACATATAATATCCACATGATACTGCCATTTTTACCCAAATAATATGTAAATAATGCTCCTTTTTTGGAACCCATGTATTACTGCTATATCATACCAAGACAATAATACATATTGTAACACCCATATCTTGCAAACATAAATTGTTTGATTAATATTCTTCATGGAAATATTACTCAATTATACAGCCTACATAATAATGCCATATAGTGATAAACTGCTATATACACACACAGTATACCAAGATTTTACTGCCACGTAAATAATGTGCTATTCAGTATGATACCAGCATATATTGCTCAAATAACGTCTCAGTGGATTAATGCTCATTTAAAAAGCCCACATAATACTGCCCTATAGTGCCAAGACAATATTTTCTTGTAAAACTCCTACAACATACTGCTATGTATAACCGAACTAACATACTGAATAATGGGATATTCAGTCAAATAAAAATATATATTTCCCAAATAACATATCATTGGAATAATAATCATCTAAAGAACACACATAATACTGCCCTATAGTGAGAAGAAAATACTGCCATATGAAGTACCTACAATTTACTTTACTATTTTACGAATGCAATATTCAGTATGTTGTCACAATATATTGCAAAAAATGTGCCTAGACAATTAATGCAATATTATTCATCACCCACATAATACCGCCATACCGGGCTATACTTATAGAGCGCCATGGTTAATAAGACCCCATACAGACATTACATAAACGTCCAGTGGACTATGTGTGTGTGTGTGTATAAGACCCTGTCTTGTTATATAAATCCTCTCCAGCAAGTAGCGGGGAAGATGAAGGTCCCCGACCTGCGGGAGACGAGAGAAGGTCACTCGTCACCTGCTCCACCTTTACGTTGCACGGTTTTTATCCTATGGAGCTCATTAGTTCTGATACAAGGAAGATGATGTATTGTGTGCATAAATATAAAGGACTCGCTTCTGCACACGTGTAAGGACACATCAGGGTATACATCAGGGGAGAAGCAGTAGAGGGTCCTAAGGTAGAGCTTGCACCTTGGCACTGGCACTAGTAATATAAATGGCATATAGCATTTGGTTGTCCACCTAAAATTATTTTTTTACTTAAAAGCATATATTTGGGTCTAGAAATCATTTTTACAATTGGGTCTGTTTAACGCTTTTTCACCTTTTTTTTTTTTTTTTGCTTTTACAGGCTTTATTTTTCCTGCACTTTGCAACTTTGATGTGGTTATAAATCAGCTGAGATGACGAGCTCAGGAAAAGACATAAAAACTATTGCAAATTCTCACTGATAGAATCTCAGTTAACTCATTCTGCAGCCAACAAGAGACACGACTGAAGGCAAATGGTGCACAAGTTTTAATAAAACCCAATTGTAAAAATGATTTTTAACCAAATTTACATGCAATAAAGTGAAAAAAAGGAACAACTACTTTAAGTTACACTTTTAAGGGAGTATTAAAGAATAATGGAGTAACCTTATACACCCAATATAGAATATGTCTCTAATTTACTCTAGCTACAAAAAGTGCGTATGACCGCAATCATCAAAATATGTATACACACCACGGACCAGACCTTGTAAAGTTATAGAAACCACCAGGCTTCTTAAAATAACACAGACCCCAGACCAGACCCCTCAGATCAGACCCCAGACCACTGCCCCATAGTCTAATACAGAGCCCATCTCTGTATTAGGTCCTCTAAACAAATACAGACATGACCCCCAAAAAGAATGCCAATTTCTGACCCACTTAAGTATAACAGACCTCACACCGCCTAAACTAATACAGACCCTCAACTAAAACCTTAAAATAACACTGACCCTGGAGCATCTAAACAAATACAGACCTCAAATCAGACCCCCTGAACTAATACAGACCCCAAACCTGACCCCCAAAGCTAATATAGATCAGAATAAATACAGATACCAGACAACCTAAATGAATACAGACCCCCAGACCAAACCCCCTAAACTAACATAAACACAAACACATAGATACAGATAACAGACAAGGTCACCCAAATCAGTAAAGGCCCCTTCACATTTAGCGACGCTGCAGCGATACCGACAACGATCCGAATCGCTGCAGCGTCGCTGTTTGGTCGCTGGAGAGCTGTCACACAGACCGCTCTCCAGCGACCAACGATGCCGGTAACCAGGGTAAACATCGGGTAACTAAGCGCAGGGCCGCGCTTAGTAACCCGATGTTTACCCTGGTTACCATGCTAAAAGTAAAAAAAAACAAACACTAGATACTTACCTACAGCCGTCTGTCCTCCAGCGCTGCGCTCTGCTTCTCTGCTCTCCTCCTGTACTGTCTGGGAGCCGGAAAGCAGAGCGGTGACGTCACCGCTCTGCTTTCCGGCTCACAGACAGTACAGGAGGAGAGCAGAGCGCAGCGCTGGAGGACAGACAGCGGTAGGTAAGTATGTACTGTTTGTTTTTTTTTACTTTTAGCATGGTAACCAGGGTAAACATCGGGTTACTAAGCGCGGCCCTGCGCTTAGTTACCCGATGTTTACCCTGGTTACCAGTGAAGACATCGCTGGATCGGTGTCACACACGCCGATCCAGCGATGTCTCCAGGGAGTCCAGCGACGAAATAAAGTTCTGGACTTTCTTCAGCGACCAACGATCTCCCAGCAGGGGCCTGATCGTTGGTCGCTGTCACACAGAACGATTTCATTAACGATATCGTTGCTACGTCACAAATAGCAACGATATCGTTAACAATATCGTTATGTGTGAAGGTACCTTAAGGACCCAGACCACACATCCTAAAATCAATACATAGGCTGTACCTAGACCTTCTCAATATAAACCTAAACTCTTATATTAATACAGACCAAAGACTAAACTACGGTAAATACAAACCCTTAAATAAAGACCCCACACCTGACACACAAATAAATATAGACCCCTAAATATATATAGAGCCGAGACCAGACGCTTAAATAACTATAGACTCCAGTCCTCTAATACAGATCACAGACCAGACCCCTAAATAAATATAGACCCCAGACCTCTAAATAATACAGACCCCAGACCAGACCCTCAAATAAATATAGACCCCAGATCCTTAAATAATACAGATCACAGACCAGACCCCTAAATAAATATAGACTCCAGACCACTAAATAATACAGACCCCAGACTAGGTACCCAAAATTAATATAAAACCCAGACCAGACAAATAATACAGACCCCAGACCAGATCCCTAATAAATATAAATCCAAGACCAGGCTCCTAAAAAATACAGACCACAGACCAGACCCGTAAAGAAGTAGAGACCCCAGACCAGATCGCCTAAATTAATATAGACCCCAAACCAGACCCGTAAATAATATAGATCACAGAGCAGACCCGTAAATAATATAGATCACAGAGCAGACCCCTAAATAACTATAGACCCCAGACCAGCCCCGTAAATATATATAGACCCCAAACCACATGCCTAAATAATACAGACCCCAGACCAAACCCATAAAAAAATACAGACCCCAAACCAGATACCCTAAAAAATACAGATCACAGACCAGACCCCCTAAACAACCTTAGACCTCAGACAAGACTCTGCAGTTACTCATCCCTCTGATTCCCAGATGCCATCGCGCCACGGAAGGAATTTCTATGTCTGAATGGGTCGACCTTTTATGTTGCTCTCATGGTAGATAAGCGGTGTCCGGCAGCCACTGATCGACCCCTGCTGGTCCACATACCTACAGTCACTGCCTTCCTAGTTGCTGATTTTTGGCTGTGAAGTATATAAGGACCTTGTACCATTGATTATTATCACCCCCCGACACGTTATTTGATGCGTGGGTGAAGCTTACATTTAGTCTCCCAGGACAAAATATATACAGTAGGAAAATGCAGGAACCAAATTTGTTTTGGGATGTTTAATTCTTCCTTCTACAGGTGTAGCACAAATTAGCGGGTGAAATGATGTGTGTAATCACATTGGACGCCAGTAATTTTTTGATGAACATAAATATCCGCTGGGACGATGGGCTGAACACATGGCCGATCATTGGATGCATTACCTGCGGAAGAAAGCTAAAGTGGAGGCATGGAAGAAAACCAGGGAGTCAGAACCACATGTCCCAAAATGAAGACATCCGAAGTCTTCTTCAGTCATCTTTAGTTATGTAAATTACCCTCCCTTTCTGAGAAATACAAAAAATGACTGCTTTCTACCAAAATGGCGCCACATTTATCCACTGCTTGTACTTGGTATTGCAGCTCAGCCTCATTCACATCAGTACAACCCATGGACAGGAGAAGCACTGTTTCTGAGGAAAAAACATGCAGGACAACCTCTTTAAGTTTGGAGCCCAAAGATGGGACTGTCTAATAGATAGATCAAGCTACTTCACAACATATGTGACACCACCCTAATCCTTAGTGAAGATGAATTCTTTATCGGGGTTGTTGAGTAAACCCATTTTCAAATACCCTGTTAGGAAATTTTGAGTAAAAAAGAGGAGGACCTATGTTTAGGATTGTCTCTTTTAGCCGAAGAGGTTGCAAAGAGCGTCTTGTTCTGGAGGACCTCTCTTGTACGGAATTATACAGACACTTAACTGTTTTGTGTAATACCTAATTTCCCCATGGGGTGCACTGCATAGAAACTGTACACTTACTGCCAGGATTTCCTTCAGATCACAACTGATCACTGGAGGTCTCAGTAGTAGGACATTTTGTGATGAAAGTGTTAGGTTGGATTTGAGTCAGCCAACATTTTACCAACCCAAGGTCCTGTCATGAGTTCTCTTGGCCCCTTGATTCTAAACATTTAGGAGCATATAGAAGGAAGCACATACCCAGGGTAGGGGACAGAAGTAGCAGTTGTACCTAGGCCTCTGTGCCTAACGCATCCCAAAATCCCCTCCATCACAACAAATCATACGTTTGAGGCTCTGGATTTGGCCCCAAACCTTCAGGTTGAGCTTCTGTATATAAAAATAGCTCATGAGACTGTTTTGTGGCCTCTAGGTCTTTAACAGGGGCATATAGATCATGGTCGCAGAGGCTGTGACCACCACCAGGCCCAGGTGGGAAGGGGGCCAAAGCCTATTTCAGCTGGATGTTTGACCGATATTGTGGGACATTAATACACTAAGGGGTCAAGATGAGGTATATTATTACAGGAAGGGGCAAGACCAAGGGACATTATTATAGAAAGGGCAAGGACAGGGGACATTTTTACAGTAAAGTGCCAGGATGGGGACATCATTAAATGGAGGGTGAACACATGTCTTTATAGGATCTAGAACATCGCAAGAGTCCATACATCTGATTAACATACAGGTGGGGATTCAGGTCCAAATTTTGCACTGAGGTTCATCAGACACTAGCTACGCCAATTGTCTTTAGTTAACTTCTTGCCAATGTGCACTGTACATGTACAGCACAAGTCAGAAGTGGAAGAATGGAGAGGACTCAGGAGCTGAGCCAGCACCATTACTGTCAGAAGATGGCTGTGTTATTGAGCCATCATCTGCCTCTAAGAGACAGTGGTGGAGCTGAGCTCTTTCCACTGCTGTTAATATGGTAAACAGAGACAAATAGCAACCTTTTATAGCATGAGGCCTGGGTGTTTTGCCACTCCACGTGCCCATCAACCCCCCAAGTGGATTACCATCCAACACCACAATATTCCCAAGATCCACTACATTTCCCTCACGCTAGAGCTAGGAGAAACTGGGGTGAAAACGCCAAAAGTTGACAAATTTTTGCACCTGGTCTTCTGGAGGACATATGTCAACTGTGCCGAACTTGTTGGGGCTATGTTGGTTTTATGGAAACATTCTCTACAAACCAGTAGCGTTACAAGCCAAAGGCATCATCCACAAAAAGGAGGTTCCAGCCATGATTGGGTCGGCACTAAAATATCCCTAAATTATCAACATGAGTGTTAGTAACTTTGCATTTCTAAGGTGTAAGAAGTGGGCTGGGGTCAACTAGCTCCAGGAAAGGGCCCTTATTTTTATCATTGCTGGATAATGCTACCCTCTTGTAGGCTCCTCAATGATTAGTGGATGGGACTGGCTGTACTGTAGAAAGCTAGTTTGGAGGGAGATGATATAAAAAGTACCGCACTCACGTGCTAAATGTTAATGACTATCCTAAATGCGATGCCCCTTCTACAATTTAATTGTATCTCAATGCAGAGTACTCAATCGCTCCTCGCCCTAACAAAGGTGAAGTCCTACGCCTCACTAACAATCATCCTGATTTTCTACCTCCTCTAATCAAAAGAAGTAATGTTGTGATCACATAGCTGAGAACTGGAAACAATGGAGCAAAGATGAGAGCGACATGAACGCCAACATTAAGCCCGGAATCCGATGATTTAGTAGAGGAAACTCTGTCAGAAAATGACAGTGTAAGGAGCCGGCATAATGGATCCATTTTTGTAAGGATTGTATGTTAATATGGATGAGGGAGGATTAAATTTAAAGGGGTAATTCAGGACTAAAACAGCATACAGTGCCACCACCCTCCATAGGTCGTGACTGGTATTACAGCTCATCAGCAGTCTTGAAACACCCCTCAAAACTTCTATCTATATAATTGTCTAAGGCAGTGATTTTCAACCAGTGTTCCGAGGCACACTAGTGTGCCGCGACACATGGTCGGGTGTGCCGCGGGGAAAGTTCCCCAAACTATGGTGCCCCCTTTGTTTTGTTCCCCGGCAATGCGCAGCGATGCGCAGTCACGGAATAACACATGCGCGAGCTTTGAACGCTCGCACGACTTAATGACGTCACCGAGGCCGGCGCGTCATCCTGAGAGCGGAGAGACTCTCGCATTTGCCCGCCGCCAAGGTAATGCCCGCCAATAATGCTGTGTATAATCATTAAGTCAGCAACAGCTCATTAACAGTTAATCAGCTGTTGCTGACTATATGAGCTTTTGCCTGAGTATATGAACTGTTGGCAGAATACTCAGCATATGAGCTGGTACTTTTAGTACCTGGCAGAGGTCCTTTAAGTGTGCCAGATATAATGTAATACTCTTCTATTTTAGTGTGTGGCTGCGCACACTATCTCAGCAGTGATGGAGAAGTATTTGAGAATAGAAAAGGCAAATGCCGAACAGGACCCTGGACACAATTCTAACCCAGATGAAGGCCCTAGTATGAGAAGTCGACAAAAGAAAAAAGACAAGACGGTGAGCTCAAGGCAATACAGTGAAAGCTATCTTTCATTTGGGGATGCGACAGCACCAACACCACTGTGCTTGGTGTGTGGTGAGAAGCTATCCAATAGCGCCATGGTGCCAAGCAAGCTTAAACGCCATCTCCAAACGAAACACCCTTCCGTTCAAAACAAGCCAATGGAGTATTTTGTACGCTTACGTACAAACAATGAGAAAGGGGCATCTTTTTTGAGAAAAAGCACAAAGGTAAATGAGAGCGCCCTCAAAGCTAGCTACATTGTTGCTGAACTCATAGCTAAATCAAAAAAGTCCGACACTGTGGCAGAAACATTAATACTGCCAGCTTGTAAAGCTATTGTAAATGAGATGCTTGGCCCTGACGCAGCCAAAGAGATAGCTAAAGTGCCTCTCTCTGATAACACAATTGCCAGACGGATTGAGGACATGTCTGCGGACATTGAAACAGTTGTTTTGGAAAAAGTGCGCATCAGTAAGAAATTTGCCTTGCAACTTGATGAGTCGACGGATATCAGTGGACATTGTCAGCTGTTGGCCAATGTGCGTTTTGTGGATGGAGAAGCCATTACAGAAAACTTCCTATTTTGCAAGGCACTGCCAGAAAAATCAACAGGAGAGGTAATATTCCAGGTCACATCGGAATATCTTGATAAAAGTGGGCTTACATGGGAAAACTGCACAGGTGTCTGCACTGATGGAGCCGCAGCCATGGTCGGGCGCATCAAAGGCTTTGTAAGTAGGGTTAAAGAAAGAAACCCAGATGTTCTTGTTACCCACCGTTTCTTGCACCGTGAGGCCCTCGTTGCAAAGACCTTACCAGCAGATCTAGCTCCCGTGTTGGATGATGTTGTGCAAATAGTGAACTTTGTGAAGACGCGACCTTTGAGATGTCGCTTATTTGCGTCTTTGTGTACAGAAATGGGAGCGGAACATAAAATCTTATTGCTCCACACGGAGGTCAGGTGGCTGTCACGCGGCAAAGTGCTAGCACGTGTGTATGAGTTGCGAGAGGAACTTAAAATATTTCTGACAAACGAGAGGTCCGATTATTCAAAGCTGCTTGCAAGTGATCAGTGGTGTGCAAAGCTGGCATACCTGGCTGATATATTTCAATATCTGAATGAACTAAACACACGGATTCAAGGCCGAAATGAAAACCTGCTTACAAGCACTGATAAAATGAACGGATTCCGTTTAAAGGTGCAGCTCTGGCAGCAACATGTGCAGGGTGGCAACCTTCAGATGTTCCCGCTCACCGAGAAACTGCATGATGACAACACTGCTGCAATGTGCGAGGTGATTGGCAGACATTTGAAAACTCTTGAGGAGAAGTTATCGTTTTATTTCTCTTCATCCTTCACAGAATGCCTTGACTGGGTTAGGGACCCATACAGCTCATTATCCGTTGCTGGAAAGGACATGACTTTAAAGGAGCAAGAGGAACTCATTGAACTGAAGCAAGATCGCGGTTTAAAGCTAAAGTTTGCTGATCTTCCTTTGGACAGTTTTTGGTTATCTGCTGCCAAGGAGTTCCCCATTCTGGCCAACAAAGCTATTTTGACATTGCTCCCATTTTCGACCACATATCTATGTGAGCTGGGCTTCTCAAGCTTGACTGCGATAAAAACTAAAAACAGGGAGAGACTGAGAACTGTTGAGGAAGAGCTTCGTGTGTGTCTTTCCACCATTCCTGCCAGGATATCCCTTTTGTGTTTATCGAAACAGGCCCAGGTTTCACACTGAGTGAGTATAAATACATTTAGAATCTATATTATTAACTATATGTATAATATGTACTGTTTTAGGGTCATTTTGTGCCATTTTGGTTGGTGGTGTGCCCCGGGATTTTTTAAGTATAAAAAGTGTGCCGCGGCTCAAAAAAGGTTGAAAATCACTGGTCTAAGGGGTACTTCCGTCTGTTTGTCTGTCAGACTGTTTGTCTGTAACGGAAATCCCGCGTCGCTGATTGGTCGCTGCCGGCCGCGATTGGCGTGGAATTTAAACACCGCTTCCTTGATTGGTCGTGCCCGGTCAGACGCGTCCAATCAGCGACAGGCGCTGTCCGGCCGCGAATTGGCAAGGGATTTAAACCACGCTTCGCTGATTGGTCGCGCCCGGCCAGCTGCGACCAATCAGCGACCATCCCGGACCAACTTTTTAATATTGATGCTGCCTATGCAGCATCAATAGTAAAAAGATATAATGTTAAAAATAATTAAAAAAAAACAAAAAACATTATATTCTCACCTTCCGAAGTCCGCCACAGCCTTTCTCCCTCCTCGCGCTCTGGTCCCAAGAATGCATTGCGGCAGTGCCCTGAGATCACGTGGCAGTCTCGTGAGACCGCTACATGATCACGGGTTATTGCCGCTAGGCATTACTGGGAACGGAGCGTCGCGAGGAGCATCGGTAAAGGCCTTAACTGGATCCGGGGGCCGACGGAAGGTGAGTATATAACTACTAGATGGTGGCCCGATTCTAACACATCGGGTATTCTAGAATATGCATGTCCACGTAGTATATTGCACAGCCCACGTAGTATATTGCCCTGCCACGTAGTATATTGTCCAGCCACGTAGTATATTTCAGAGCAACGTAGTATATTGCCCAGCCACGTAGTATATTTCAGAGCCACGTAGTATATTGCCCAGCCATGTACTATATTGCCCAGCCACGTAGTATATTGCCCAGTCACGTAGTATATTGCCCAGCCACGTAGTATATTGCCCAGTCACGTAGTATATTACCCAGTCACGTAGTATATTGCCCAGCCACGTAGTATATTGCCCAGTCACGTAGTATATTGCCCAGTCACGTAGTATATTGCCCAGCCACGTAGTATATTGCCCAGTCACGTAGTATATTACCCAGTCACGTAGTATATTGCCCAGCCACGTAGTATATTGCCCAGCCACGTAGTATATTGCCCAGTCACGTAGTATATTGCCTAGTCACGTAGTATATTGCCCAGCCACGTAGTATATTGCCCAGCCACATAGTATATTGCCCAGCCACGTAGTATATTGCCCAGTGACGTAGTATATTGCCCAGCCACGTAGTATATTGCCCAGCCACGTAGTATATTGCCCAGCCACGTAGTATATTGCCCATCCACGTACTATATTGCCCAGTCACGTAGTATATTGCCCAGCCATGTAGTATATTGCCCAGCCATGTAGTATATTGCCCAGCCACGTAGTATATTGCCCAGTGACGTAGTATATTGCCCAGCCACATAGTATATTGCCCAGCGACGTAGTATATTGCCCAGCCACGTAGTATATTGCCCAGTCACGTAGTATATTGCCCAGTTACGTAGTATATTGTCCAGCCACGCAGTATATTGACTAGTGACGTAGTATATTGCCCAGCCACGTAGTATATTGCCCATTGACGTAGTTTATTGCCCAGCCACCAGTATATTGACTAGTGACGTAGTATATTGCGCAGCCACGTAGTATATTGCCCAGCCACGTAGTATATTGCCCAGTCACGTAGTATATTGCCCAGCCACACAGTATATTGACTAGTGACGTAGTATATTGCCCAGCCACGTAGTATATTGCCCAGTGACGTAGTATATTGCCCAGCCACCAGTATATTGACTAGTGACGTAGTATATTGCCCAGCCACGTAGTATATTGCCCAGCCACGTAGTATATTGCCCAGTCACATAATATATTGCCCAGTCACATAGTATATTGCCCAGCCACGCAGTATATTGACTAGTGACGTAGTATATTGCCCAGCCACCAGTATATTGACTAGTGACATAGTATATTGCCCAGCCACGTAGTATATTGCCCAGTTACGTAGTATATTGCCCAGTGACGTAGTATATTGCCCAGTGACGTAGTATACAGCACAGGGCCACATAGTATATTGCCCAGCTGCGCAGTATATTGCTCAGCCATGTATGTCACAGGTTAGAAAAAAAAAATAAACATATACTCACCTTCCGAGGGCCCCTTGTAGTTCAGTCACATGACCGTGACGTCATGGCAGGCCCTTCTCGCGCAGCCGCGCAGGGCCTGTGATGACGTCGCGGTCACATGACCGTGACGTCATGGCAGGTCCTTCTCCCATACCATCCTTGCCACTGGAACCTGCCGCTTGCATGGAGCGGTCACCGGAGCGTTGCAAAAGGTGAGTATGTAATGATTTTTTTTTTTTATTTTATTATTTTTAGCATTAGATGTTTTTACTATTGACGCTGCATAGGCAGCATCAATAGTAAAAACTTGGTCACACAGGGTTAATAGCGGCGGTTACGGAGTGAGTTACCTGCGGCATAACGCGGTCCGTTACCGCTGGCATTAACCCTGCGTGAGCGGTGACTGCGGGGAGTATGGAGCGGGCGCCGACTGCAGGGGAGTAGGGAGGGACTAATCGGACTGTGGCCGTCGCGTTAGTTATCCACTATATATAGAAGTGTTAATTTCTTTGTAATCTTATTTTGTGATTATAATAAGGCAGCCAAAAAGTAATTTGTGCAGAAAATTTACTATGAGTCTAGTATAAGGCCTGGTTGCCAGTGTGAAAGATTTTAGTTTTTTCTGCAGATTATTTAAAAAAAAAATCATTATCAAAAATAAAATTAAAAAAATTGAATATAAAAAGTGATTTAAACATTAGGTCTTTTTCTAAATATACTGTATATTCCCTTTAGAGCACCTGTCAAACTCTGGCTGGAGGGTGAGTACATTTGGCCCCCGCCGCCCGGCATATCACACTTTCAACTGTATCGGCATCAATGTTGCCCTCATTGCTTACTATGTAGCAGGGAGATCATGATGGAAACTTAACGGACCCGACAGGATCCATTGGGCTCTGTTTATGCCCGTGATCGCCTGGATCCTTCCACTGTGGGAATTTCGTTTGGTTTTTGCACTGATGTGAACACAGCCCTCCATATAATGAGTGAATGCCAGCGAACACCCCATTGTTTCCGATCTGCCGTTCAGCAATACCAGTGATAATACCGCTATACACATCACACAAGACTTTACTGATACATCAATCATCGGACTGGAGATTAACTTGCCTAAAATAAGAAATGAATTGAATATTGATTGACAGACTGCTGTCTCTTCCTTCTGCTGCTCGGAGGAGCGCCGAGGAATTAGTGTGACTGAGAGCGCATCACGCAGTCTGTAGAGCGGCTTCATACACTTCACTAGATAACATCATTAGCTACCGGGGCCAGGTGAGACATATGTTTTTCCGCTTGTACTGCTCCGTAAGCCTATTTTTTCCAGTGCGGAGGATTTACATTTCTACATTGCTTTATGCATTAAATGCAGATTTATGTATCTAAAATATACAGAGTAAGGCAGAGCCGGGGCAACCGTCGTTCAATCACAGGCGCTTTCAGGGACATCAACCGTCATACACAGAGTGGAGTCATGGGCCGAGCTCGATTGCAATGGCGGAAGGAACAGATTTAAAAAGATATAGCTACATGCAAAATCTGAAAAATCTGTATCAAGATCCCTAATATACCATAGTCCATAATGCTTATGTTCAGGGACACCCTGTATAGCTACTTATATATGCGTATCATGATTATTCCTCCACACTTACTAGGCGATGTAAACCTTACCACCCATTACCCATTATGTTCATATAACTGTGTTCACTGTTTTTTCCTATTGGTTTTATGTACGTAATGTGCCTGCAATCATAACTGCTGCCACTAGATGTCTCTCTTGTATAATGAGCTATAAAAGGAGCTGAGAAGGAGGAAGTTAGGAAGTGTGTGGCTGAGACCACATGCGAGGCAGGGGAGGACAGTAAGCTAGACTGAAGATGAAAAGAAACAGCCTGGCAAAGTTTGAAACCAAGGAGAGTTTTCTGTGAGAGATAATAGTGCAAAGAGGCCGCATCAAAGCCGGGACATGTCAGCTGTTTTGAACAGCTGACATGTGCCCGTAATAGGCGCGGGCAGCATCGCGATCTGCCCACGCCTATTAACTAGTTAAATGCCGCTGTCAAACGCAGACAGCGGCATTTAACTACCGCTGCCGGCCGGGCGGCCGGATATGATCGCATTGCCAACCCCCATCACATGATCGGAGGTCGGCGATGCTTGTACATTGTAACCATAGAGGTCCTTGAGACCTCTATGGCTACTGATCGCCGGTAGCTGTGAGCGCCACCCTGTGGTCGGCGCTCACAGCACACCTGATTTTCTGCTATATAGCAGCGAACATCAGATCGCTGCTATGTAGCAGAGGCGATCGCGTTGTACCTGCTTCTAGCCTCCCATGGAGGCTATTGAAGCATGGCAAAAGTAAAAAAAAAAAGTTAAAAAAAATGTGAAAAAAATAAAAAAAATATAAAAGTTTAAATCACCCCCCTTTCGCCCCACTCAAAATAAATCAATAAAAAAAAAAATCAAACTTACACATATTTGGTATCGCCACGTTCAGAATCGCCCGATCTATCAATAAAAAAAAGTATTAACCTGATCGCTAAACGGCGTAGCGAGAAAAAAATTTGATCAAAAGAACGTATCTGCACCGAAATGGTATCATTAAAAACGCCAGCTCGGATGGCAAAAAATAAGCCCTCAACCGACCCCAGATCATGAAAAATGGAGACACTACGAGTATCGGAAAATGGCACAATTTTTTTTTTTTTTTTAGCAAAGTTTGGAATTTTTTTTCACCACGTAGATAAAAAATAACCTAGTCATGTTAGGTGTCTATGAACTCGTACTGCCCTGGAGAATCATAATGTCAGGTCAGTTTTAGTATTTAGTGAACCTAGCAAAAAAGCTAAACAAAAAACCAGTGTGGAATTGCACTTTTTTGCAATTTCACTGCACTTGGAATTTTTTTCCAGTTTTCTAGTACATGACATGGTAAAACCAATGATGTTTTTCAAAATTACAACTCGTCCCGCAAAAAATAAGCCCTCACATGGCCATATTGACGGAAAAATATAAAAGTTATGGCTCTGGGAAGGAGGGGAGCAAAAAACGGACACGGAAAACAGAAAATCCCAAGGTCATGAAGGGGTTAAAGGGGCCGAATAATATTACATGCCTCACTTTTCAGTTTTTGACTTTCCACAAAAATTTTAAATAACCAATAAATTTCATTCAACTTCACAATTGTGTTCCGCTTGTTGTTGATTCTTCACCAAAAATTTACATTTGGTATCTTTATGTTTGAAGCATGATATGTGGGAAAAGGTTGAAAAGTTCCAGGGGGCCGAAAACTTTCGCAAGGCACTGTATTAGTGCGATGACTTATACTCACCATTTTCTGTTGATGATGAACACCTCTCCTGAATTATTTCTGCAGAAGGAGGAGACATCATTCTGTTCTGGTGATTTTGCAATGTTAAGGCCAGTTTCACACGTCAGTAGCTCCGGTATGTGAGGTGACAGTTTCCTCACGTACCGGAGCCACTGACACACGTAGACACATTAAAATCAATGCATCTGTGCAGATGTCATTGATTTTTTGCGGACCGTGTCTCCGTGTGCCAAACACGAAGACATGTCAGTGTTCGTGGGAGCGCACGGATTACACGGACCCATTAAAGTCAATAGGTCCGTGTAAAACACGTACCGCACACGGACGTTGTCCGTGTGCAGTCTGTGTGCCCTGCAGGAGACAGCGCTACAGTAAGCGCTGTGCCCCCCACTGGTGCTGAAGCCGCGATTCATATCTTACCTGCAGCAGCGTTAGCTGTAGAGAAGATATGAATAATCGTGTTTAAAATAAATATCCATGTGCCCATCCCCCTCCCACCCCCTGTGCGCCCCCGCGCTGTTGTTAAAATACTCACCCGGCTCCCACGCTGGCTGGCGCTGCTTCCTGTCCTGGCTGCACCTTCTACTGTATGAGCTGTTATGATCCGGTGACGTTGGAGCTGCATGAGAACGTTCACTGGAGGAGGTGGCCACTATACTGACCGCAATCCTGAACTTAACACCACAACTAGAAGTAGCCGTGGAGTGTAACTAACACACCTAGACACCTCGTCACAGCCGGAGGACTAAATACCCCTAAAGATGGAAATTGGAATACTATCTTGCCTCAGAGAAAATCCCCAAAGGATAGACAGCCCCCCACAAATATTGGCGGTGAGTCGGAGAGGAAAAAACATACATAGGCAGAAAAATAGGATTTAGCACAGGAGGCCACTCTAGCTAAATAGGACAGGATAGGACAGAGATCTGTGCGGTCAGTATTAAAACCCTTCAAAACATCCACAGCAGAATATACAAAAAACTTCCTACATCTAACTAAAAGATGTAGGAGCGTAAATCTGCAACTCCAGTGAATCCTACAATCAGAGCAGGAATAAAACTGAAACAAGCACACAGCAGTGTGCCACAGATACAAAAACCAAACACTTATCTTTGCTGAATTTGGTAGCAAGCAGGAGAAGCCAGAAAGTGATCCAACACTTCACAAGGAACATTGACAACTGGCAAGGGCTAAAGGATCCTGCACACCTAAATATCCCAGTCAGAATTGTAATCATCCGATACACCTGGCCAGGACTGCGAGTCAGAGACAACTGCATTCCCACCTACAACCACTGGAGGGAACCCAAGAGCAGAATTCACAACAGTACCCCCCCCTTAAGGACGGGTAACCGAACCCTCACCAGGGCCCCCAGGACGATCAGGACGAGCCAGATGAAAGGCACGGACCAAATCAGCAGCATGGACATCAGAGGCAAAAACCCAAGAATTATCCTCCTGGCCATAACCCTTCCATTTGACCAGGTACTGAAGCTTCCGCCTCAAAAAACGGGAATCCAAAATCTTCTCAACAACATATTCCAACTCCCCATCAACCAACACAGGGGCCGGAGGATCAACAGAGGGAACAACGGGCTCCACATATTTCCGCGACAAAGATCTATGAAAGACATTATGGATAGCAAAAGAGGCCGGAAGCGCCAGTCGAAAAGACACCGGATTAATAATCTCAGAAATCCTATAAGGACCAATAAACCGAGGTTTAAACTTAGGAGAAGAAACCTTCATAGGAACATGACGGGAAGACAACCAGACCAGATCCCCAATCCGAAGCTGGGAACCAACACACCGACGATGATTAGCAAAACGTTGAGCCTCCTCTTGAGACAACACCAACTTGTCCACCACATGAGCCCAAATCTGCTGCAACCTGTCCACCACAGAATCCACACCAAGACAGTCAGAAGGCTCAACCTGCCCAGAAGAAAAACGAGGATGAAAACAAAAATTACAAAAGAAAGGCGAAACCAAGGTAGCAGAACTAGCCCGATTATTAAGGGCAAACTCGGCCAATGGCAAGAAGGCCACCCAATCATCCTGATCAGCAGACACAAAGCATCTCAAATAAGTCTCCAAGGTCTGATTAGTTCGCTCGGTCTGGCCATTTGTCTGAGGATGAAATGCAGAAGAAAAAGACAAATCAATGCCCAGCCTAGCACAAAAGACCCGCCAAAACCTAGAAACAAACTGGGAACCTCTGTCGGACACAATATTCTCCGGAATACCATGCAAACGAACCACATGCTGAAAGAACAACGGAACCAAATCAGAAGAGGAAGGCAATTTAGGTAAGGGCACCAAATGAACCATCTTAGAGAACCGGTCACAAACAACCCAGATAACAGACATCTTCTGGGAGACCGGAAGATCAGAAATAAAATCCATCGAAATATGCGTCCAGGGCCTCTCAGGGACTGGCAATGGCAAAAGCAACCCACTAGCACGGGAACAACAAAGCTTGGCCTGCGCACAAGTCCCACAGGACTGCACAAAAGAACGCACATCACGTGACAATGAAGGCCACCAAAAGGACTTACCAACCAAATCTCTGGTACCAAAAATGCCAGGATGACCGGCCAACACGGAATAGTGAACCTCAGAAATCACTCTACTAGTCCATCTGTCAGGAACAAACAATTTCCCCACAGGACAGCGGTCAGGTTTGTCAGCCTGAAATTCCTGAAGAACCCGTCGTAAATCAGGGGAAATGGCAGAAAGGACCACCCCCTCTTTCAGAATACCGACCGGCTCTAAGACCTCAGGAGAATCAGGCAAAAAACTCCTAGAGAGGGCATCAGCCTTAATTTTCTTAGAACCCGGAAGGTACGAGACCACGAAATCAAAACGGGAAAAAAACAAGGACCATCGAGCCTCTCTAAGATTCAGCCGTTTAGCAGACTCGAGGTAAATCAAATTCTTATGATCGGTCAAGACCACAATACAGTGCTTAGCTCCCTCAAGCCAATGTTGCCACTCCTCAAACGCCCACTTCATAGCCAACAACTCCCGATTGCCGACATCATAATTGCGTTCAGCAGGCAAAAACGTACAGGAAAAGAAGGCACACGGTTTCATTAAGGAACCAACAGGATCCCTCTGAGACAAAACAGCCCCTGCCCTAATCTCAGAAGCGTTAACCTCAACCTGAAATGGAAGAAAAACATCCGGTTGGCGCAACACTGGAGCAGAAGTAAATCGACGTTTAAACTCCTGAAAGGCAGAGACAGCCGCAGAGGACCAATTCGCCACATCAGCGCCTTTCTTCGTCAAATCGGTCAAGGGTTTAACCATGCTGGAAAAATTAGCAATGAAACGGCGATAAAAATTTGCAAAACCCAAAAATTTCTGAAGGCTCTTCACGGATGTGGGCTGAATCCAATCATGAATGGCCTGAACCTTAACCGGATCCATCTCTATAGACGAAGGAGAAAAAATGAAGCCCAAAAAAGAGACTTTCTGCACCCCAAAGAGACACATAGACCCTTTCACAAACAGGGCATTGTCACGAAGGATCTGAAATACCATCCTGACCTGTTGCACATGAGACTCCCAATCATCGGAAAAAATCAAAATATCGTCCAAATATACAATCAAGAATTTATCAAGATAAGTCCGGAAGATATCATGCATGAAGGACTGAAAAACAGATGGAGCATTAGAGAGTCCGAATTGCATCACAAGGTATTCAAAATGGCCTTCCGGCGTGTTAAACGCAGTTTTCCATTCATCACCCTGCTTAATACGAACAAGATTATATGCCCCTCGAAGGTCAATCTTGGTAAACCAACTAGCTCCCTTAATCCTAGCAAACAAATCGGAAAGCAAAGGTAAAGGGTATTGAAACTTGACCGTGATTTTATTCAAGAGGTGATAATCTATACAGGGTCTCAAGGAACCATCTTTTTTAGCAACAAATAAGAACCCCGCTCCCAACGGTGAAGAAGATGGCTGAATATGCCCTTTCTCCAAAGACTCCTTAATATAGCTCCGCATGGCGGTATGTTCAGGCACAGATAGATTAAAAAGTCGACCATTAGGAAACTTACAGCCTGGAATCAAGTCAATAGCACAATCGCAGTCCCTGTGCGGTGGAAGGAAACTGGACTTAGGCTCATCGAATACATCCTGAAAATCAGACAAAAACTCTGGAATTTCAGAAGGTGAAGAAGAGGAGATTGACATCAAAGGAACATCATTATGAACCCCCTGACAACCCCAACTAGTCACAGACATGGACTTCCAGTCCAACACAGGATTATGTACCTGCAACCATGGAAAACCCAGCACGATAACATCATGCAAGTTATGCAACACCAGAAATTGACAATCTTCCTGATGGGCTGGCGCCATGCGCATGGTCACCTGTGTCCAAAACTGGGGCTTATTTTTAGCCAAGGGTGTAGCATCAATGCCCCTTAAAGGAATAGGGTTCTGCAAAGGCTGCAAGGGAAAACCACAACGCTTGGCAAACTCAAAATCCATTAAATTCAAGGCGGCGCCTGAATCCACAAACGCCATGACAGAAAATGATGACAATGAGCAGATCAAGGACACAGATAACAGAAATTTAGGTTGCACAGTACTGATGGTAATTGAACTGGTGATCCTCTTTGAACCTTAGGGCAGACAGAAATGACATGAGAAGCGTCACCACAATAATAACACAACCTATTTTGATGTCTGAAAACTTGTCGTTCCGTTCTAGACAGAATTCTATCACATTGCATAGGCTCAGAAATTTGCTCTGAGGATAACGCCACAGCGCGTACAGTTCTGCGCTCCCGCAGGCATCGGTCAATCTGAATGGCCAGAGACATAGAATCACTCAGACCGGAAGGCGTGGGAAACCCCACCATAACATCTTTAATGGATTCAGAAAGCCCCCTTCTGAAAATTGCCGCCAAAGCATCATTATTCCATTTAGTCAACACAGACCATTTTCTGAATTTCTGACAATACAATTCTGCCGCCTCTTGACCCTGAGACAGGGCCAGCAAGGTCTTCTCAGCTTGATCCACAGAATTAGGTTCATCATATAATAGTCCTAAAGCCTGAAAAAAGGAGTCAATATTAAGCAAAGCCGGATTCCCAGATTCCAGGGAAAACGCCCAATCCTGCGGGTCGCCACGCAGCAGGGAGATTATGATTTTTACCTGCTGAATGGAATCACCAGAGGATCGAGGTCTCAGGTCAAAAAACAGTTTACAGTTGTTTTTAAAACTCAAAAATTTAGACCTGTCACCAGAAAACAAATCAGGAGTAGGAATCTTCGATTCTAAAGCAGGAGTCTGAACAATATAATCAGAAATACCTTGCACCCTAGCAGCAAGCTGGTCTACACGAGAAGCTAATTCCTGAACATTCATGCTTGCACCAGGCTCCTCAGCCACCCAGATATTAAGAGGGAAGAGAACACAAAACAGACTGGAGAAAAAAAAATGGCTCAAGAGCTTCCTTCCCTTCTTCTGAGATGCATTTAACTTATTGTTGGCCAGTTATACTGTTATGATCCGGTGACCTTCGAGCTGCATGAGAACTTTCACTGGAGGAGGTGGCCACTATACTGACCGCAATCCTGAACTTAACACCGCAACTAGAAGTAGCCGTGGAGTGTACCTAACACACCTAGACACCTCGTCACAGCCGGAGGACTAAATAACCCTAAAGATGGAAATTCGAATACTATCTTGCCTCAGAGAATATCCCCAAAGAATAGACAGCCCCCCACAAATATTGGCAGTGAGTCGGAGAGGAAAAAACATACGTAGGCAGAAAAACAGGATTTAGCACAGGAGGCCACTCTAGCTAGATAGGACAGGATAGGACAGAGTTCTGTGCGGTCAGTATTACAACCCTTCAAAACATCCACAGCAGAATATACGAAAAACTTCCTACATCTAACTAAAAGATGTAGGAGCGTAAATCTGCAACTCCAGTGAATCCTACAATCAGAGCAGGAATAAAACTGAAACAAGCACACAGCAGTGTGCCACAGATACAAAAAACAAACACTTATCTTTGCTGAATTTGGCAGCAAGCAGGAGAAGCCAGAAAGTGATCCAACACTTCACAAGGAACATTGACAACTGGCAAGGGCTAAAGGATCCTGCACACCTAAATATCCCAGTCAGAATTGTAATCATCCAATACACCTGGCCAGGACTGCGAGTCAGAGACAATTGCATTCCCACCTACAACCACTGGAGGGAACCCAAGAGGAGAATTCACAACAATGAGCGGTCACGTGGGGCCGTCCCATTACAATCATGAATATGCGGCTCCACCTCCCATAGGGGTGGAGCCGCATATTCATCACTGTAAATGAGCAGCCCCACGTGACCGCTCATACAGTAGAAGGTGCGGCCAGGACAGGAAGGAGCTTTATTTTAAACACGATTATTCATATCTTCTCAAACGCTGCTGCAGGGAAGATATGAATCGCGGCTTCAGCACCAGATGCTGGTCCGTGTGGTACCCAGCACGGTGCATGTGGTACCCAGTGGGCACACGGGCGGCACACGTGTGCCGCACGTGTGCCACACTGATGTGCCACAGAAATGCACCAGCACACGGACACGGATAATTCCGGTACCGATTTTTCCGGTACCGGAATTATCTGGACGTGTGAGACTGCCCTAAAACAGCTAAAAGTGCTGCATTAGTTCACTTGTTCAGATACAAGTGGTTTCAATAAGCATTGTGCACCACTCAAAGGGTATCTGTCATTAAGATCAACTATGCTAAGCCATCTATTTGGGAATGTAGGTCATAGGAAGTTGAATAAAATTATACCTTGATATCTGCGATCCGATATCTTATTTCTGAGAAATCTATGTTTTACTTAATATGTAAAACAGCTGTTAAGATCTATGGGCCGGACATAGATCTCCCTGACAATTTGAGCTTCTGAGCTTACTTTAAAGGGCCACTGTCACCCCCCCTCCAGCCGTTATAAACTAAAAGAGCCACCTTGTGCAGCAGTAATGCTGCATTCTAACAAGGTGGCTCTTTTAGTTTTGTGTTCATGTATTACTAAAATAAAGCGCTTTGAAACTTTTCAAAAATACCTATCTTTGTCCACGGAGGCGGGTCCTCAATCCCCAGCTTGAACGGTACTCTGCCGTCACTCACATCTTCAGGGGCTTTCGGCGCCGCCCCCTCCGCGCTGTTTTCTCTTCAAAACCGGCACCTGCGCTGTGTGAAACTTTGTGGGACAGGTGCAGTAAGCTCTGGCGGTCTGACATCCCAGCCAGGCTTGCAGACTGCGCCTGTGCTGGCAGTGCGGCCACCCACCTCGGGAATCCCTGCCCTGCACTATGCATTATGCATTATGCACAGTGCGGGGCTAGGATTCCTGGGCATGCGCACTGCGTGTGTCAGACTGTCACCCAGGTCCCCCGCCTTACAGCCTCTGTCTATTCAGCTGACCGTCCCGGCGATTGCTATGAGGAGGAGGAGGCACAATCAGCTGAATAGACAGAGGCTGTAAGGCGGGGGACCTGGGTGACAGTCTGACACACGCAGTGCGCATGCCCAGGAATCCTGTACTGTATACTGGGATACTCAAATGAAACATTATCAGGGGGCAGAGTCCCTGAGATAAAACATCGTTCCGGCTGGGCTAGTCCCTGCGTGATGCGCATTGTTCGATGTGCACAATGACAGTGCGCTCTCTTGTCTGCTCAAATCAGTAGTAATGAGTAGGCAATAGAGCGCACTGTCAGTGTCAGACCAGTGCCACCCTGTAAGTGACGGGTATTCTGACATTATGCACTATCGCTCTGTTGCCGACTTGTTACTGCCGAACTGAGCTGGTGAAAGAAAGCACACTGTCATTGTGCACAATGCACATTGTGCAGGGACTATCTCAGCTCCTGAAACAAAGGTCACTGGTGATGTTTTGTTTTACAGAGGGGATGATGCTGATGATGCTTTGTTTCAGTATCCCAGTATGCACTGGGATTCTATAACTATAAGTAGGACATTAAAAGATAGTGTAGCTAAGTAAGGATAGGGATTTTTTAATTAAAGCATGTTAGAAAACAGTTTTGTTTACGGCATTAAATAAATAGGGATTTGGGAGGAAAATTGTTTGCATTTCGGACCACCCTTTTTAGTACCAAAACATCTAAATGTTGCAAAGCTCGAGAGCAACCTGTGTTATTTTGTGCATAAACTGGAATATCCCCAAATAATTTCCACAAATGTGATTCAATGTACACTTGCTTATTTTATTTGCAGCCTATTTATATATTTGCACTTTTACGAAGGTTGAGATTTTAATGATCGTCTGCCATAAAATGTTTTTTACGTGAAGATACAGGGGTCGTCCTGTCCCCAACCCTTTCTTCGTAGGGCCCAGTTTTGAATACATAAACGCACATTTGATATCTCACTCGACAGTATTCCTCTCTCATAACACCCCGTGCCCCCCTTGGAAGTGGCGCCCCTTTGAAATCTCTCTGCTGTTTTATTTTTCTTTCAGGATTTTAATTGCTTAATTTGCTCAGATCCTCTGTCATACTTCAGTGCCTTTTAACTGCACAGGGAGATGAGCAGTTTTTCATGTTTAAGGGGAGTTGGATTGTATAATTAAAGCTCCAAAGGAATAAATCAATAAGGCAGAAAGGCAGATGCCTACTGTTAACCTTTGAAGAACCAGTCGGCATCCTGGCTGAGGATTAGTGGTTACCGATGGCATTCAAGCCTTGCTGGCTCTTCACGGGTTAAAGCGCTGGCCTTTCAGAACAAATCGTAGGCCATGTATCAACTTTGATTTTGCAGTAACACCGTTAATAAAGACTATAGAATATATGTCTGGAAGTGATAATGTATCAAACCATATTCCCATATCGGAGAGGTAACAGGCTGAAGTTATGTAGAGCAATGGGAGCCATTAGTCTCAATCACTAGTACTTAGCTGTAGGCAGAGCTGGATTATGGTTCCCGGAGGCCTCTCGGCAAAAACGTCTGGGACTTGGAACCAATTGACTCCGCTTTTGTTACCATATGAGTGAGGTAGCCCTCTCCGATGATGCCAAACTGGCCAAACAACTAATATATATAGTGGTGTCCCAAACTCAATGGCCGTTGTTAGAGGAAAGAAGAATGAGACATATTGGATTCTTTATTTTCATCTCATTGAAGTCTGGCCAAAAGTTATCTTAGATATTTGCTCACCTTTAAACTTTGACAAAGTGAGCCACGTGTCAAAGAGCCATCAGGGGATCAAAATCTTCCTGACTTTTTGAATACTTAGATGTTATACTGTATCAGGAGCAAGTGGTTACTTGTAATGAAAACATAAAGGCAATAGTGGACCTATGGGGCTACAAGGTGGACCAATCAGAGGGTAATCCAGCAAGTATTAGTTCAGTTGCTTAAACTCCGTTTTCTAAATGGAGGACTTCTCGATGGACTTCCCTGTAGATTAGCTCAATCAGGGTAGTCCACTGAGGATGGTGGAACCATAACAATTTGGGTTAACATATTCATAGCTTGGATGGTTAGACATTGGGCCAACTGTGACTCTGTTGACCAAGGATCCACATATAGCTGTAACAATCCCTTAGACATCTTTTTTTAAGTCTTTTCTGCAGACAAACCCATCTACAACATATTGATTTACAGTGAAGAGCAAAAGAGATGTTTAAAACTTTTGACTTTCAAGCTCAATATCTCAACATCCACTACTGCTTTGATCATAAGACTGCAATAATTTTATAGACAATCATCTTGGCTATCTCATACATAAATTTGACTTGCAACTATATAAGATATTAATAGTTATGCAGATTCTTGTCATGTCACTGCATTGTTGCTGTTTTGCTCCTGGTGATGGAAAAATATTTTTCTTCCTGAATACTACAAAATGTAACCTGTTCTCACATTACCTAATAGCTCAGTGTATTATTAAGTTGATTTCAAAGTGAAAGGTAATTGGTTTAAATCGAGGAGCAGCCATGAAGACGATTTCCCAAGAAAAGAGAAACAGCATTATCCAGCTTATTGATAGCAGTCTCTTGGCCAAGAAAATTGCCAAACTGCATCATCTGAGTGCCATGAGAGTTGGAAGAATACGAAATTAAGTCTGTCCATCTATTCAGAAATCAAAAGGTGGACATCCAGGAAAAATATCAGAGTCAACAAGTTGGATTATCCCAAGGTCTATCCGTTCTGAGCGAAAAACACAGCAGTGAAGGTGGCTTGTATGCTTCATAATAGTGAGATCACCGAAGTGGATGCAAGCACCGTGCGACGTACACTACACAAGTCTGGATGAAATGGTGGCCCAAAAAAAGGTGAAAAAGCCTCAACTTCAATATTGTCTTAAGAAGCGTTGGTTCAAGTTTGCAAACATGTACAAAATTGGACATTTAAAGAATTGAAACAGGCGATTTGGAACAATGAGACGAAGGTCAACAGACTAGGCTCTGACTGGTGCAAATGGGTCTGGAAGAAACAAAGGAAAAAGGGGCTAACGGATTGAGAAATTGAAAGAAATGTCAAGTTTGGTGGAGAAAGCCTGATGATATGGGATTGTTTCACAGACAAAGGTGCTGGTGGATACTTGACCAGGATCGATGGTGGTCTCAATGTGTAGCTATATGTACATATCCGACAAGATGAGTTACTTTGTACACTCAAGTACTATGGGTATGAAAAGAAAGACTTCACTAATAGTAATAGTATTAATAATACTAATAGTATGTATATGAGATATGAGAAGAAATATGGCACTCACCCCAACGATGCTGTAGTAAAAGAGTCCTTTATTCGCTATAAATAGCGCTCAGACGTACATGGAGAGGCAGCGGGGAATGTACAGGCGAGGGTGTGGGGAAACAGGTGAGGACAACGGCCGTTTCACGCTGTGCGCTTCAACGGGTCCAAGTGCAAACAACACACAAGGGCGGCACGGTGGCGCAGTGGTTAGCACAGTAGCCTTGCAGCGCTGGAGTCCTGGGTTCAAACCCCGCCAAGGACAACATCTGCAAAGAGTTTGTATGTTCTCTCTGTGTTTGCGTGGGTTTCCTCCAGGCACTCCGGTTTCCTCCCACATTCCAAAGACATACTGATAGGGAATTTAGATTCTGAACCCCATCGGGGACAGTGATGATAATGTGTGCAAAAATGTAAAGCGCTGCGGAATATGTTAGCGCTATATAAAAATAAAGATTATTATTATTATATTATTATAAGTCACTTCCTTTTGAGGGGATGGACAATTACGTGAATGAATGTGCTAAATTGTGAAGGAAATAAAAACGTTCAATTTGCAATAGAAATGTATACAAAGACATAATATTACCATTTAAATGCTAACAGAGGTGCAATGTGGCTAATATTTAAATTTATGGGAACACCATTCATAGAAACACCGCCATATCGAGCTTATCATTAAGGCCAATAGGGCCTTGGGCGTTAGTATCCAGGATCCACCTAGCTTCATGTTGGAGCAAAATTTTATTGCGGTCGCCACCATGCTGTGGCGTTTTTACAATTTCTAATCCGGCAAAGCGCAAAACGTCAGGATTTGCGTCGTGCTTATATTTTATATGATCGATCAGTCGTAGGGAACCTTTTCCTGTCAAAATAGATCTAAACCTAATAATTAGCGGGTTTGTATGTTCTCTCCGTGTTTGCGTGGGTTTCCTCCGGGCACTCCGGTTTCCTCCCACATTCCAAAGACATACTGATAGGGATTCTAGATTGTGAGCCCCAATGGGGACAGTGATGATAATGTGTGCAAACTGTAAAGCGCTGCGGAATATGTTAGCGCTATATAAAAATAAAGATTATTATTATTATTTTGCCGATATAAAAGAAAAGACACGGACAATAAATTATATAAACCACATATTTGCTCCTACATGAAATAAAATCCCGAACCATGTGTGATATGGAACCTATATGTAAAGGATTTTGTGTTAAATGGAAGTGACAATGATTACAGTTCCCACACTTATGATTTCCTTCAGGCAGGGACTTCTCTAACCAATTTTGGCTTTCTGACAATAATCGGTTGTGGACTAGAAGATCTCCGATATTTTTAGTACGTTTATAAGCGAATTGTGGTGGTGTGGACGTAATTTTGGAAAGATCCCTATCATTTTGCAAGACATGCCAATTTTTTCTAATCGCGGAATATATTGCCTTATCCATTTGGCTATGTGTAAAAGCAAAAGTGAATCTCTGTTCCTTTTGTCCCGAGATTTTAGTTCTTTTGCGATTCTTTAACAAAGTATTTTGTGATAATTTACTAACCCTAGATTCGGCTTCTGTTAGAATATTGGGGGGGGGGGGAGGTAATTTCTCTTCAGGAATCCTAATTTTAGCTCGGATAGTTGTTCTCTGAGAATTGCATTATTATTGTTAATTTTTCTATAATGAACCATCTGGCTGTAAGGAATGCTTTTTCTTGTGCGTAATGGGTGAGCACTATTAAAATGAAGGCAATTGTTTGTTGCCGTGGATTTTTTATGCACCCGAGTGATTAGTTCGCCATCAAGAATATTTATTTTCACGTCGAGAAATTCTAACTGGTTTTCACCGAAGATGGAAGTGAACCGCATGTTGTCTTTATTAACGCAATTAATATGGGTAACGAAACTATTAAAATCATTTTTTGAACCGTCCCAAATAATGAAAATGTCGTCAGCAAACCTTACGTAAAATTTCATATGTTTCAAAAACGGATTTGCCATGGAGGTGATGTATTCCTCTTCAAAGGTAGCCAAAAATAAATTCGCAAAAACGCACGCGACGGGCGTACCCATGGCAGTGCCTGTGCATTGCAAATACCATTTATCCATGAATTTGAAGGCATTGTGCGATAATACAAATTCCAAACTTTCTATAACAAATGCAATGAAGTCCGAATCTTTCTCCGTGTTGCACAAGATTTTCTTAATTGCCTCTATGCCATTTTTTTGTGGAATGCGGGTGTAAAGGCTAACAATGTCTATAGACGCGAGGGAAAAATCCGGCTGCCAATCGATGGTTTTTAAAACCGACAGGAAGTCTCCAGAGTCCTTTACAAACGACGGAATTTTTTGTAATAATGGCTTCAATAGCCAATCCAAAAATTGTGATAGTGGCTCTGTCAGCGATTCATTCCCTGAAATTATAGGGCGTCCAGGGGGATGTGTGGCGTTTTTGTGTATTTTTGGGAGGCTGTACCAATGAGGTGTTTTGGGATGTTCCGGGAGAAGTTTTTCTGCTCTTCTTTTAGATAATGCACCTTTTATCACAAATTTGTTCAGTAAAACCCGTAGTTTTTCTCTAAATTTTATGGTGGGGTTACTAACTAAGGGTACATATGTAGAGCTATCACTAAGTTGGGATAATGCTTCAGCAATATAATAACTTCTGTCCAAAATGATAATATTCCCCCCTTTATCCGCCTTTCTTATAAGGACGTCCTTCCATTGTTGAATTTCACGTAAGGCTTTTTTTTCATTCTGTGTCAAGTTTTTTCTGGGCTCTCTATATAGAATGGCCTTGACATCCTTCAGGACTAAATCATGGAATAGATCAATTGTATTCCCTGGGGAAACAATAGGCATATAGCTAGATGGAATTCCCCCTCTGAAGGGTTCCACCGTAATATTAAGTGTGTCCCGTTTAAGAAGCTGTTCAGCCTCATCAAAATCCTTATTTAGATTACACAATAAACGAATATCCTCCGTTTCCTTAATGTCGGGTGGGGGAAATGCCATAAAGCCCAAATTTCCTATTACTGCCGGATTTTCCGTTGTGGGTACGGCAGCTGCCTGCGGTTTTATTTTATCATTGGCAAATTGTTTGTGTAAGTGCAATTTTCTTACGCTTTTGAACAAATCTATTTTGAAGTTGGTTAAATTAAAACGCTCAGGTAAACAAAAGTTCAATCCCAACGACAGGACTCGCTCTTGGTCTGCTGACAAGGTTTTATTGGACAAATTGATGATTCGGAGTTTATCATCAGTAGTATTTACTTCCTCCACGACACATGCTTGCGTTTCTTTTGTCCTACTACGTTTGCGTTTGCGGCCCCCCCCCCGCCGAACCCTCTTTCTAAAGGGATAATCGACTGTGATGTACTTGCAATATTACGATCCTCCCCCTGCTTTTCCTGGCCACTAGAATCGGAGTCGGTGATCCACCCGTCTTTTATTGCATTTTTCTTATTAAAGTTTTTTCCGGAGCGATTTTTCGAAAATCCGCCACCTCTCCATGTACGTCTGAGCGCTATTTATAGTGAATAAAGGACTCTTTTACTACAGCATCGTTGGGTTGAGTGCCATATTTCTTCTCATATATTACTATTAGTGAAGTCTCCGGTCCACTGTTTTGTGTGCACCACCCCTAAGTGCGCTAATCTGGTCTGTGTTAGAAGTCGCAGCTTGTTGAACAGCCTGTGAAGATTGAATCACCTGGTGCCGCACGATCTCCTTGTCTTCGTTTGTTTCATAATGAAAAGAAAGACATAGTGTTCCAACAGGACATAGTGTTCCAACAGGACAACACAAAGCATACATCTAGATTGGTGAAGAAATGGTTAGTGACAATGAAGTAGACGTGCTGGATTGGCCCCCACAGTCCCCAGACCTCAACACAATCAAACACTTGTGGGTAGAATTGAAGAAAAAACTGTATACATACCCAAGTGAGTCGACCAGTATGTACCAACTTTGGGAATGTGTAGAACAGATTTGAAATCAAATTTCAGTCGACACGTTTGAACCTGGTTGAGAGCATGCTATCACACTGTGACTGTGTTCGGTAAGGAAGGGGGGGCTCAAACTGTCCCTGAAACTGGGACCCTAACTATCCCTGTCCCGGGCATACTCTGGGACAGATATGGAAGTGTATATACATGTAAGACAAACCGGGATAGCAAAAAGCAACTTACATATAAAAACACTCACCAAGGGTAGAGAGAGGTATAAAGGGAGGGATAGGAAGGTACAATTTAAATGAGAATAGGATAATGGACAAAGCATACACCCCAAAACAGCAAACAAGAATCTCCAGCAGCAACTATGAACTACAATTTCAGCACATCAACTCCAGGAAGCAAAACTTTCACAGGCAGGGATGAGAAGGTCTGGCTAGGTTTTATAGAGAGAGAAAAATTAGCAGTTCAGGAGCAACTGTGAGATGGAGCTGCATATCTCTAACCAGCATACAAAGAGTCGTTAACCTCTTCAGTGCCAAAAGAAACATAGTCCATTTAATATGAGGTACAAAACACACAGGCTAAATGGAAAATCTGTGATTCACAGTATATAAAGATCACCTAACCCTAGATATCCCAGGAGGATGTGACACACTGTGACACATGCCCAAAACGATTCAGGCAGTGTGGATTTGCAAAATACTAACAAAATAATAAAAATTAAAATGTTGATCTTTAGGAGCAAAACAGTAACAATGCAGTGACATGACAAGAATCTGCATAACTAATCATATACTAAATAGTGTCAAGTCAAATTTAAGTATGAGATCGCCAAGTTGATTGTCTATAAAATGATGGTAGCCTCAAGTTCAAAGCCGAAGTGGATAATGAGATATGGAGCATCAAAGTCAAAAGTTCAAGACATTGTTACTCTCTTTGCTCTTCACTGTAGTACTGAGTGGTTGGCGAAAAATAAACCATTTTGTCATCTTGATAAAGGCTTGTATTTTGTACTTTTTGGTAGCTTTCATGGGTACACTGAGGCTGTAGAAGCAATATGGCACTTTTGCCATGGTGAATGTACTGTGGCTATGATTACACTATTGTTGTTACTGATGCAATGTTAGTGATTGGGATATTTGACCATCATAGAGGCAATATGCCAATATTTTGGGCACTCTGGGATTGGCTATGCTCTTATGATGAGGTAATTGGTGTTGGGTATTTGTGAAAGTATAGAAATAATTGCAAATCTTTGCATATGATGGGGGCAAAATGGCAATGATTGGAACACTATAGCCATGATGGGGACAGGATGAAAGTGATTTTGACTCTGTTACCATAAAGGGGACTCTATGGCAATGATCGGGACAGTATAAACATAATGGGGCAATAGGACATTCAGTGGGACACTCTATGCATGATGGAGGCAATGTGGCTGTGATTTGGATTTCTGACTTTGATGAAGGCTCTATGTTGGTGATTAAGAATCTGTGACCTTGGTGTATTATTATTATTATTATTATTATTATTAATTTATATAGCACCATTAATTCCATGGTGCTGTACATGAGAAAGGGGTTACATACAGGGTTATAGATATTGTTAACAGTAAACAGGTTTACAGTGACAGACTGGTACAGAGGGGAGAGGACCCTGTCCTTGCGGACTTACATTCTATGGGAGGCAATATGGCAACGACTGGGACACTCTGATGAGGGCTATGATTGTGACATTCTGATGGGGCAAGGACAATATGGTAGTGATTAGGGCAATCTAACCATTGTACAGTCAATATGGCAAAATTTGGGACACCCCAAAAATGATAAACAACAACATGACAGTGATTGGGACCCTCTGACCATCACAGGGGCAATATGGCAGTCATTGGGACGATCTGACCTTATTGGGGGCAATATGATGCTGACTGGGACATTTTGACTATGATGGGGGCAATATGGTAGTAATTTAGAAACTCTGACCAATATGGCATTGATCGGACATGCTTTGTCCCTGATATTATAGCTTCCAGTCTAAATTTTAACATAATGGGGCACAAGTGGTAACATCAATATATAAACCCATGGAAATAATGGTCATAACCAAGAATTGATAACTACATTGTGATGGCAGAAGTGGATGGACTGAATAAATATGTCGTCCGTGCTCCAAATTAGTCCGGAAGTCCAATGCATCATAGGATATGTGAGTCTGCACAGTCTACACAGTATGACTAAACCCAGAGATTACGGTATGCTAAAAGTCTGTATGCTTTACTTATGTGACAGTGATAGCAGCAAAATATACGGTGATGGCCAAGAGCATATAGGAATTTGCATCAGTTCTGCATGATAATCGCTGTCAAAGCAGGCAATAAAACCTTATCATGTGGATGGATTCCAGTGAGTACCTGCTTGTACACAGTGGAGGATGACACAGGGAAATGCATTGCATGGTTTATAAAGGCAATTTATTGTATAATGGGAATATACATTTAATCTGGCATTAAAATGATCAAATTATCATAAGTATAAAATCTTATGAATTATCTGATGGTCATAGTTATGGAAAAGCAGCTAAATAAAATGCTAAAACTATGCAGCCAGGAAGCTTGCAAATGCTGCATTATCAAAATGTCAGCGGCAGATAATCAGGGGCCAGATTCATATATGTAAGCATCATTAAAAGGATTGTCTCCTGTCATATTAAAGGGTTTTTCTCATAATGAAAAACAAAATCAAAGAAATTAGTTGGAGCATACTTTGGTATACATGCAAAGCATAGGAGCATGTTCACACCGAGGCCATTTACCAGACATAAAAGATAGAAACAAAATCAGCATATACGCTGTTGTAACTAAGGAAATAGTAACATTTGGAACTTGGTAAACACTGTTTTTGATTAAAAAAGCGTAAAAACTACCCCACCGTGACAAGGTATACCCTAATTGGCACGGTCCAATCCTATCTCTAGTATTAAAACCTCACCTTGTGTCAGAAAACTCAATGTAGATGGGGCAGAGCAGGACTGAGGCCTGACACCCAGCCATGGGAAGCTAAACAAATGAAATGCCTAGCTCAAAAAGGGGGACCCACAGCCCTGTATGTACAAAGTGCAAGAAACTATAGCAAGACCAAAGAAATAGCTTCCCATGGCTGGGTGCCTGAACAATCGGGAATCGGTCCTGCTCTACCTCCATCTACATTGAGGTCATCTGACACTAGGTGAGATTTTAATACTAGAGGATAGGACCTGGGGCGTAATGACCGCGGTCGCAGAGGTCACAACTGCATCCGGGCCCTTACCACTGGATATGCGTATAATGTGTTGTGGAGCACAGACCCATTGGGGCCATGCGTGGCAATGCACTCTGCCGACTAATCAGTGGTCAGCAGCTGATGTCGGCGTGCACATGACTAGGGGCACATGGCAGTGATATCATGCACTTCTGTCGCTTGCTGAAGTCAGCTACTGGCTTCAGAAGAGGAGGGGGAGTGGAGAGAAGGTGAGTATAATGCTTTTTTGTATGCATTAAAGAACAGCGGCAGAACGGGGGATATATACCAGCATAGATTCCAGCATAAGGGGCATATTATCAGGATGGGGCCCAGGATATCTTTCACAGGGGCCCATTGGACTCTAGTTACACCACTGGAGAGAACACTTCAGATTGGGATACAAACAAGCAACTTTGCAATTAACCTCTTATTACAAATCATCCGTTCCCCAGGATGGAAGAATTTTTAATTCTTTTGTAAACTGCTCCTTGCCTTGGTTAAGGTCACTGCTGCAGTTCACAACTCCTGCACTTGACCAGCAGAGGTTTTAAAACCTTGCTGCACTGCACCAGCAGGGATGCTAATCCACCTCTAGATGACCTGACCACCAAAGATTATAAATCGCCCTACTTGAGCAATAGTGATTGTAATACCCTTATACTGGACAATTGAAAGCACCCCTACTGAACCACCAGGGAGAATAAACCAGCTTCTTGACTACTATAGGCAATAAATTACCCCATCAGCCATCAGGTTCACTAGGGCCTACAAACCACCCTACTAGTCATAGAATAGAATGTTAGAGTTGGAAGAGACCTCAAGGGTTATCATGTGGAACCCATTGAAGCATGCAAGACGTGAAACAACCATAGTCCTCTTTTTCTGTATGTTCTGCTAACGTCTCTCCCTTATAACCTTGTCCACATTGTGCAAATGAAATAAAGGACAAAGGTTTTTTATTCCACAGTAGATTCGAGTTGTGGGGCTGTTTTCTTCTTCTTATTGGATTACTTCATACGTGTTTTTCAGCAAGCACCTGCACACACCGTGAATATACCGTGAAGGGTGTTGTTGATTCAGAGACCACCATCAAGTCGATTTTTTTGTCTTTGTGCCATTCAATTTTTTCTTTTTTTTTGTCATCTCAGACATATGTCTGTCCAGCCTCTGTTTGAAGACTTCTATTACAGGAGAACTCACCACCTCTTGTGGCAGCCTATTCCACTCATTGATCATCCTCACTGTCAAAAAGTTTTTTTCTAATATCTAATTTCTCCCTTTCAGTTTCATCATTGCTTCTTGTGTTTCCATGTGCAAATGAGAATAAGGATGATCCCTCTACACTGTGACATTCCTTCAGATTTTTGTAGACAGCTATTAAGTCTCCTCTTAGCCTTCTTTTTTGCAAGCTGAACATTCCCAGGTCCTTTAACCATTCCTCGTGGGACATATTTTGCAGTCTGCTTACCATCCTGGTACCTTATCTCTGAACTTAGTGTGGTTTTTCAATGTCCTTTTTAAAATGTGGTGCCCGGAACTGGACACAGTATTCCAGGTGAGGTCTGACCAAGGAGGAGTAGAGGGGGATAATTAATTCACATGATTTAGACTCTATGCGTCTCTTAATACATTCTAGAACTGTCTTTGCCTCTTTTGCTGCTGTATCACACTGTTGACTCAAGTGCAGTCTGTGATCTATTAGTATACCCAAGTCTTTTTCACACATGCTGTTGCTTAGCTCTATTCCTCCCATTCTGTAGATGCAATTTCCATTTTTCTTGCCCTGATGTAGAATCTTGCATTTCTCCCTGTTAAATACCATTCTATTAGTTGCTGCCCATTGTTCAAGGTTATCTAGATCCTTCTGAATCCTTTCTGTCTTATCTAGCGTTAGCAATCCCTCCTAGTTTTGCATTGTCTGCAAATTTGATTAGTTTTACTTTCAGTTCCCTTATGTAGATTATTTATAAAAAATATTGAAAAACACTGAGACCAGGACAGAGCCTTCTGGTACCCCATTTGAAACACTTTTCCAATTAGATGTGGAACCATTCATTACCACTCTTTGAGTACGATCACTGAGCCAGTTATGAATCCACCTAATAGTATCCTTGTCAATCCCAAACTTGGTCATTTTTTCATTAAGGATATAAGGATAGTATGAGATACTTTATAAAAAGCTTTGCTGAAGTCGAGATATACTACATCTACAACATTTCCCTGAGCCACCCTGTCAGTGATTCCATCATAGAAGGAAATTAGATTTGTCTGGCATGATTTGTTTGCTACAAAACCATGCTGGCTCTGGTTAATTACGGTATACTTATCCAAGTAATTACATATATGCTGTTTTAATAATTTGCTCAAATATCTTTCCTGGTATAGAAGTAAAGCTCATTGGCCTGTAATTTCCTGGCTCCATCTTCTTTCCTTTTTTGAAGATGGGGACAACATTTGCCCTTCTCCAATCCTCTGGGACTTCTCCTGTTCTCCAGGATTTTTCAGAGATTCTGTCTAGTGGTTCTGCATTTTCCTCTGCTAACTCTTTTAGAACCCTGTGAAGTAATTCATCTGGACCAGGAGATTTAAATGTATTTGAATTAGCCACATGTTCCCTCACCATCTCTCTGTTTACAGATAGTGTGGATTCTTTTATTCCTTCAATGGCACCATGAAGATCACTTGATGTTACAATTGCTTTCTTAGAGAACACAGATGGAAAATAGGAATTGACAAGTTTGGCCTTCTGAATATCATTTTTGACCACTTCACTCTTTTCAGCCTGTAAAAATCCGATATCATCTTTGTCATTTTTCTTTTGCTTTTGACATTCCCCCCAAATCCTTTTTACTGCTTTTGGTCTCCTTTACTGCTTTTGGTCTCCTTTACAAGCCTTACTTCATCACTAGCTTTAGCTCTTCTAACGCTTGCCCTGCATTCCCTGCAAACAGCATTATATCCTTCTTAAAATATGCCCCCCTCTTTCCATTTAATATATGGTACATTTCTTTTTTCCTCTTTAACAAGTGACTAAGATTAAGTTCATCCATTCTTGTCTCTTTAAATGATTCCAATTTGTCTTTTTTGGGGGGATTTTTGCCAATTGCGCAGTGAGAATTTCATTTAGCAAAATATCCCATCCTTTTTGGACATTTCTGTCCTTTCGAACATCCAGCCATTGGACCTTTCCTACCCTCTTTGTGAGTCCAGTAAAGTCTGCCTTTCTGAAGTCCAACTTTAAAGTGTCACAACATAACTGTCGGGTGACTCGGGACCAGGGGCTCCATTCCTGTCCCTAACACTAGGGGGATGCCCTAGCTCAGCCTACTCCCCAGGATACTGCTGAAGGTGAAGATGCCAAGGCCTCCACCCTTGCCTTATCTTCTGAGTTAGCCCTCCGTCTGTTCTTTTCCCCCACCCAGAGAAGAGGGGCGCTACTGTGCAATGTAGTACATCAACCCAACAAACAAGGCAACACCAACAAGGGTTAACAGAAAACTCCAGGCATACAAAATATTCACTCACATATAATAGAGGACTGCACCGGGGTGTGGAGGTAGGGAAATAAACCAATATACAGAAGGATATGGAATTACCACACATACAAAACAAGCAACAGTCACTGATAACTCCTCCAACTCTCCTCATATGAACTCCTCTCCCACCGTTAGCCATGCAGCAAATGCTTGCTCTGACAAGGTTTTGTAACAGAGCCCAGATTATAAAGGGGAAAGGGGTGCCTAACTCAGCTGTGAGCACAGGGATTTCCAACATGGTCGATTAACACCTGTCCTGCCAGAAGGAATAAACACATTTAAAATGAAGTAGAAGTGCTTCTTCTCAGCACCAGAGTAGAAGAAATCAGACTCTGCAGTCTTCTGGCTCCACACTGTTGCGGTAACCCCGTGGCATAAAGTCTGAGTCCTCACTGGTCTTCCTCCTCTTGTAATCCAAAATTTGAGGATAGCATGATTTCTGCCTCTTCAATTCCCAGCTACTTTTACTAACTCAACCATTTCCTCCCTGTTGGCAAGAATTAGGTCCAAGATTGCAGATCCTTTTGTTCTCTCTCTACCTTTTGAAAGATAAAATTGTCAGCAAAAGAAGATAAGAATTTTCTGGACCCATTACTTTTGCCTGAGTGAGATGTCCAACAAATATCTGGATAACTAAAATCTCCCATGATCACAATGTCGTACTTTTTTGAGAACAGAGACATCTGATGCAAAAAGAGTTCATCCATATATTCAGGCTAAACACCTACAACAGTGTCCTTTCTGTACTTCCCTCCTTGTATTCTTTGTATTCTTACCCAAACAGTTTCTACAGAGCTACCAGTCTCTGAAGCTTAGTTCTCTGTGGAGATGTATACGTTTTCCTAACATACAATGCAACACCTCCACCCTTCTTGTTATCCTGTTTCTAATAAATAAGTTGTAGCCTTCAGGGTTTGTATTTCAATCATGTGTATCATCCCACCAAGTTTCAGTGATGCCATGACATCATATCTGTCTTCCTGTGTTAGCAGCCCCAATTCTCCTTGTTTGCTTCCCATGCTTTGTGCATTTGGGATAGGGATTTAATTGCCCCTCTACTAAGGATATAAATCACCCCTGTTAAATAGCAAAGGAGTGAAAATTAGGTAAACAAGGAGGTTTCAGGGTTTAATGGTTACTAGGGACTCTAAATCTCACCACTTGACTACCTGGGATTATAAAGTCTTCTCCACTATACCACCAGTGTTTTTAAATCACTCTGGTTAACTAATTAGGTTTTTCAAATGTCCCTACTTGAGCAATAGGATTTATAAACCCCTCCAATTGAACACCATGGAGGGTGACCTCGAACTGAAACACCAGTAATTGTAAGGCACCTCACACTGACCACCAGGGATTGTAAAAGACCAAATATGATAGGTAGGAATTGAAAACTGTCCCTTTCCTGAAACTAGGGATTGAAATTACCCCTGCCTGAATGCCAAGGAGAGTAAGCCCACTATCCCCTGCTAGATGTGGCCCTTCCTAAATTGTTCAGCATGGATTGTAACTGCCCTACCTGCAGACTGGGATTGTACCTCTCACTTGCCCACCAGGCAGTGTACCCCCACATCTGCCCACCAGGGATTGTACTCCATCACCTGTCCACCATGGGTTTGAACCCTCTATACCAGAACACACATCATTTTGGGTCTTATGAAAGGGACACAGGTATTTATAGTACCCATGCCCTTGTGTTTGTGCTTAGTAAACCTGCTTACATGACTAGCAGGGATTGATAACACCCCTAGTGTACTGTACTGCCATGTAGTGTAATTGATGGCTTTGAAAAGTTATGAAATAGTTAAAGTATTAAGTTGGCTGTTGTATGTGAAATATTTCCTACCAGCTGGGAGTACATTTTTTCCTCCTGCATTTTCGAGGACAGACTCTTGCTCAGTGTCTCTGTGTCTCCGGCAGTGTGGGGAATTGATGAAGTGTGTTATAGAGCTCCAAAGCAGATAAGCCTTTTAATGTCCCAGGCATATGGCCATATTCTGATTATGACACAGTAATTGTATTAATTACTATTTTCTTGGAGAGGTTGAAATCATGAGCTAGGTTGAGCCAAAGCAGATGCTGGGAATATGGACAATTCCAAAACATGGAACCAAACCACTTCAGACATTAACCCTTCAATGAGCAGGTGAAGTCACAAATATAATCATTATAAAAAGACTGTTAATCAGGAACATACTGCCCAGACTATTTAATAAATGCACATCTGATATGTCCTCGGTACTGCAAAAATAAGATACAAGCAGGGGTCAAAGCAGGGAAAAGTGTGACTGATGGCCTATGATTGTGGATTTCCCGGGATATCATTATTATTATTATTATTTATTTATTACTATTTATTTATATAGCACCATTAATTCCATGGTGCTGTACATTAGAAGGGGTTACATCAAAATACAAATATCACTTACAGTAAACAAAACTAACAATGACAGACTAATACAGAGGGGTGAGGACCCTGCCGTTGCAGGCTTACATTCTACAGGATTATGGGGAAGGAGACAGTAGATCGAGGGTTGCAGTAGCTCCAATAGTGTTGAGGTGGCCGTGTGGTCTTTACAGGCTGTAAGCTTCCTTGAAGAGGTTAGTTTTCAGGTTTCTTTTGAAGGATCCAAAAGTAGTGGATAACCGGATGTGTTGGGGCACTGAATTCCAGAGGATAGGTGAAACTCGGGAGAAGTCTTGGAGGCGATTGGGTGAGGAGCGAGTAAGCGTAGAGGAGAGGAGGAGGTCTTGGGAGGACCGGAGATTACGTGAGGGAAGATATTGAGAGATTAGTGTGGAAATATACGGAGGAGAAAGATTATGGATGGCTTTGTAGGTCAGTGTTATGCAAATTGTCTCTTCAGAGAGGAAGAGGACTAGAACTCTAGTGCCACCTATTGGAAGTAGCAATCCTAACAGTCAATGTCGACCCTTTAACGAGCCTTGTCACATGAGTTAGGATAATAGCCAAATCAGAATCTCAATTTGCAGACACTGTGTTTTGGGGTACTGCCACTCATCAGTGCAAAGTGGAGATCTGGTTTGGCTGATTGAGAGGCGTCTGACAAGGATCCAAGAAGTATCGTTTCTCCTTACGGAGAGTGATATCGTAAGTCATGTGACAAGGCTCGTTAAAGGGTCGACATTGACTGTTAGGATTGCTACTTCCGATAGGTGGCACTAGAGTTCTAGTCCTCTTCCTCTCTGAAGAGACAATTTGCATATTTCCCAGAGGAGCATTGCGGCTTTAAGTCTCCTCACCTCGACATGCTTATCATGTCACTCTCCGCAAGGAGAAACGATACTTCTTGGATCCCGGCCAGACGCCTCTCAATCAGCCATACCAGATCTCCACTTTGCACTGACGAGGGGCAGTACCCCAAAACACAGTGTCTGCAAATTGAGATTCTGGTTTGGCTGTTATCCTAAGTCATGTGACAAGGCTCGTTAAAGGGTTGACCTTGACTGTTAGGATTGCTACTTCCAATAGGTGGCACTAGAGTTCTAGTCCTCTTCCTCTCTGAAGAGACAATTTGCATATTTCCCAGAGGAGCATTGCGGCTTTAAGTCTCCTCACCTCGACATGCTTATCATGTCACTCTCCGCAAGGAGAAACGATACTTCTTGGATCTAGGTCAGTGTTAGTAATTTAAACTGGATACGCTGGGAAATTGGGAGCCAGTGAAGGGATTTGCAAAGAGGGGAAGCAGGATTGTAGTGAGGAGAGAGATTAATTAGTCGGGCAGCAGAGTTAAGGATGGACTGGAGGGGTGCGAGAGTGTTAGAAGGTAGGCCACAGAGGAGTATGCTGCAGTAGTCCAGGCGGGAGATGATTAGGGCATGCACGAGCATTTTGGTAGAGTGTGGGTTGAAGAGAGGACGGATTCAGGAAATATTTTTGAGCTGGAGGCAACAGGAGGTGGCGAGAGCTTGGATGTGCGGTTTGAAGGACAGGGCAGAGTCAAGGGTTACTCCGAGGCAGCGGATTTTGGGGACAGGGGAAAGTGTGATTTCATTTATTTTGATAGATAGATCAGGTAGGGAAGATATGCAAGATGGTGGAAGGATAATGAGTTCAGATTTGTCCACATTGAGCTTGAGGAAGCGAGAGAAGAAGGAGGATATGGCCGATAGACACTCTGGGATTCTGGAGAGCAAAGAGGTGACATCTGGGCCAGAGTGGTAGATCTGAGTGTTATCGGCATATAGATGGTACTGGAAGCCATAGGACCTTATGAGTTGTCCCAGGCCGATTGTATAGATTGAAAAGAGTAAGGGTCCTAGGACAGAGCCTTGGGGGACTCCAACAGAGAGGGGGCAAGATGAAGAGGTAGTATGGGAGTAGGAAACGCTAAATGTGCGGTTGGAAAGGTATGAGGAGATCCAAGATAGGGCAAGGTCTTCGACCCCAAAGGAAGAGAGGATCTGTAGTAGGAGGCAGTGGTCAACTGTGTCGAAGGCAGAGGACAGGCCTAGGAGGAGTATAGATAATTGTCTGTTAGCTTTGGCTGTAAGTCGTTAGTAATTTTGGTCAGGGCAGTCTCAGTGGAATGGTGTGGGAACTATTTTGGTCAGGGCAGTCTCAGTGGAATGGTGTGGGAACTATTTTATTTTATGTTATAACCTCCTTTGCTGAATGAACTCGTGGAAGTCTAGTATAGTTGATCATCATGGATTGTTGAGAACTTCACTTGACCACCAGGATTGCAAACCTGAGCTCCGCTACATTACTTGTGATTGTAGGCTCTTCAAATTGACCCCCAGACATTGTAGGAGCCATTCATGACTATAACTGGTAGTAAATCCCTCTATTGACCACCAGGGATTGTAACATCCATCCTTCTACTATTTCACAAGTTTTCTAGAGGTAATTGCAGTTGTTTTTAATTGACCCTCAGGGATTTCTAAACCCCTATAAGATGATCAGTGATATTGCTCTCTATAGCTTGAAAAAAGTCAGGTCAATCAAGTTCAACATTTCTCAAATCAAATCAATTATACATTATTATTATTATTATATTATTCATATTTCACAATGCCATTGGTTATAAGTAATGCATCCAGCCCTTTTTTAAATGACTACTACTTAAATGACTACTTTTCTTTTTCAATACCTTTCTTCCCCACACAATGAATGTCTCCTATTCCTTTGTAAGGAATACATAATGTGCCAGTCCTCAGTACTGAACATGTAAATGAAATCACCTTTGAGGTTTTTTATTCTAAGTTAAAAAAGCCCAAGTTTTCTAATCTCTCATTATAGTAGAGGCCTTCTACTTTGTGTAATAATCCAGTTGCCACTTTTAAACTAACTCTATCCCTCCAATGTCCAAAATTTGATCCCATATTCTTGATTGTCTTACAAGTGATTTTTAGAGGGTTAATAATAATACATTGGGATCACAGGACTTTCTCTCTCTTTTTATACATCCTAAAATCTTGTTTGCTTTTGCAGCCTCTGCCTGACATTGAGTATTACGGTTTAGCTGACTTGCAACCAGTGTGAGAGCAGGATTTATTTATCTATCTTGAGTCCATTTTGATTATTTTACATGCATCTCCGTGCTTTCCAAAATGGAGTCTGACTGTGTTTTGAGATAACACCAGAATACCAAAATCCTTCTCATGTTCTGTAGTCCTGACATATTTCCATTAGATATACAGTACAGACCAAAGGTTTGGACACACCTTCTCATTTAAAGATTTTTCTGTATTTTCATGACTATGAAAATTGCAAATTTACACTGAAGGCATCAAAACTATGAATTAACACATGTGGAATTATATACTTAACAAAAAAGTGTGAAACAACTGAAAATATGTCTTATATTCTAGGTTCTTCAAAGGAGCCACCTTTTTCTTTGATGACTGCTTTGCACACTCTTGGCATTCTCTTGATGAGCTTCAAGAGATAGTTTTTCTGAAAACACAGAAAAATCTTTAAATGAGAAGGTGTGTCCAAACTTTTGGTCTGTACTGTGTATGCAGCAATATAATTACACTAGACTAGGTACATTACATAAGCGTTTGCCCATTTAGCCATCTTATCCAGATACTTTACTCTCAATCCTATCCATAAAGCAATTAGTAAAGAGTATGGGAATTCACTCTCTCTGGTAGACATTACGCATTAGGTAACATTCACACAGGTAGTACAGTTTTAGTCCAAATATGTGCAGTTTTTATTGCTTTCCATAGGTTGCCCAGCACCAAAACAAAATCATAAACATAAATCCCTATCCTTGTCCAGGCCCTAATCAAACAGAACAGAACCTGGCTACTGATACACGGCTGTCTAGCCCCAGCTCAGTCAAACAAAACAGCTATTGTCCTTAGCAACCTCTGATACTTGGAGTTTTCTGCACACGGCCTGTGCATTTAACCCCTTACTGACCTCGGACGGGATAGTACGCCCGAGGTCAGCTCCCCTGCTTTGATGCAGGGCTCCGCGGTGAGCCCGCATCAAAGCCGGGACATGTCAGCTGTTTTGTACAGCTGACATGTGCCCGCAATAGCGGCGGGTGAAATCGCGATTCACCCGCCGCTATTAACTAGTTAAATGCCGCTGTCAAACACAGACAGCGGCATTTAACTACCGCATCCGGCCGGGCGGCCGGATATGAGCGCATCGCCCACCCCCGTCACATGATCGGAGGTCGGCGATGCTTGTACCTTGTAACCATAGAGGTCCTTGAGACACTGTGATCGGCGCTCACAGCACACCTGCAATTCTGCTACATAGCAGCGAACATCAGATCGCTGCTATGTAGCAGAGGTGATCGGGTTGTGCCTGCTTCTAGCCTCCCATGGAGGCTATTAAAGCATGGCAAAAGTTTAAAAAAAAGTTAAAAAAAATGTGAAGAAAATAAAAAAAATATAAAAGTTTAAATCACCCCCCTTTCGCCCCAATCAAAATAAATCAATAAAAAAAAATCAAATCTACACATATTTGGTATCGCCGCGTTCAGAATCGCCCGATCTATCAATAAAAAAAAGCATTAACCAGATCGCTAAACGGCGTAACGAGAAAAAAAATTGAAGCGCCAGAATTACGTTTTTTTGGTCGCCGTGACATTGCATTAAAATGCAATAACGGGCGATCAAATGAACGTATCTGCACCGAATTGGAATCATTAAAAACGCCAGCTTGGCACGCAAAAAATAAGCCCTCAACCAACCCCAGATCATGAAAAATGGAGACGCTATGAGTATCGGAAAATGGCGCAATTTATTTATTTAATTTTTTAACAAAGTTTGAAATTTTTTTTCACCACTTAGGTAAAAAATAACCTAGACATATTAGGTGTCTATGAACTCGTAGTGACCAGGAGAATCATAATGGCAGGTCAGTTTTAGCATTTAGTGAACCTAGCAAAAAAGCCAAACAAAAAACAAGTGTGGGACTGCACTTTTTTTGCAATTTCACTGCACTTGGAATTTTTTTCCCGTTTTCTAGTACACGACATGGTAAAACCAATGATGTCGTTCAAAAGTACAACTCGTTCCGCAAAAAATAAGCCCTCACATGGCCAAATTGACGGAAAAATAAAAAAGTTATGGCTCTGGGAAGGAGGGGAGCGAAAAACAAACACGGAAAAATGGAAAATCCCAAGGTCATGAAGGGGTTAATCACGATCACATATGTCAGTGCGGGCTCACCCAAACAGATTACTGTCCTTTCTCGAGGAGCAGACTTCATACATAAAAGAGGTGTAAGAATCTCAGGAACGCGGGATGCAGTAACGGACCGGAAGAAGACCAAGGGTTAACAGGTGTAATTGTTGGCCTAATGCATATTGATCTGTATGTATTGCAACAACTATTGTTTGTTTAATATGATGTGATGTATATATCTGCATGCATATTGTTCACATGTCAACAAAGTTAAAAAAAAAAAAAAGGAGTCCTTATTTCCAGACAGGATGTTCCTCCTCCCCCTTCCCTGTGAGCACATTTCTTGTGTGTAGGTGAAACTGAAAGGACTCACAGCAGATCTCTGTCTCTCAGAAACCAGATTGATCCTGTTCTCATGTTGTAATGCTGGATGTTCTTGATTCTTATTAAATGAACATTCTCTGTTGCTCGTTGTGGACATCACGCTGATTAACCCGCTGCTAACAATAATAACAGGAGAACACGCCACGCAGGGAGGCAATGGGTTAAACGGGAATAAATGGTATGGATGGGAAAGGATATTGGAAGGTTAAGAATAACAATTCTAGGAATGGTAGTTCTTATGAAGCAAATGTGTAAGGTGTTCCTCAAACTGTCACTCCTGCTGGGAACTCAATAGTGCCGGCAATGGCTGGCACGGTGTCTTTTCCAGGAAGGTCCTGTGGGCAACAATGCCCCATCTTCTGGCGGCAGCGGTCGGTCTCCGGTACCTTCCGCTGAGCCTAGTTCATATACTGCAGTCGCTGACAAAGGTGCAGGCCACAGTATTATATGATCCCAACGTGGCTCTGCAAATATAAACTAGCAAAATCAGGGACTCCCGTGAGCAGGAAAGTATATACTGGTAAGATGGGTTACACAAGTCTATCCAGTACTCGGTTCTCGCTTTGCGGCACGTGCACTGTACTCATGGTCGTGAAGCACACAGCACCTTGATCTCTGTCAGCTACTGGGCGCGCTACACTCTTCTCTCTATGCTGTGCGCTGCCTGATCATGCCAAGACTCAGGCACCGACAACCACTGGCATGCTGCACCTCTCTCTGTCTGTATCTAATCCCCGCTGTCGGCGGAGGAGAACTCACGGGCGCTGGCCTGCACACTGACGATGTTACCGCTCCCAGGATGGAGCACTTCTCTCCTTGGCTGCTGTTGATGCTCCCAGGATGGAGCACTCCTCTCTCTGGACTGTTGCAGCACTCCCGGATTCCCTCAGCGCAGCAGTCCCTGTCCTTCTAGTCTGCTTGGTGGGCAGCGGTCCCTCTGCAGGCGATGGGGGCTCTCTCTACACCACCTGTCGCAGCACTGGTACTCTGTGGTGAGGGCAGGGGAAGAGGAGTGCACCGCTCGCCTGTCTGTGCGCTGTCCTCCATTCGCGCCAAACTGACCTGTTGCGCGCGCTTTCTGCTTTTATCTGCCCGCCCTCCTGGGACAGCAGGAAAGTCTGTCTCTCTTGCGCTTCCCCCAGGCAATAGGGGAAGGTCGGGCTCACTCAGGCTTTCCCCCGGGAACAGGGGATGCAGCCTCTCTAGTTCCGGACATGGCACACAGGTACCCGCAGTGCTGTCGACCCGCTTACAGAGGCATGATCCCACCAGTTGCAGTGAGCTCCAGCAGCTTCCAGCACCAAACAGAAGTGTTCAACTCAGGGCACAGTTCACACTGAACAGGCCGTAGCTTCCACATGTTCTCTGCAGCTCCTACAAACAGACTGCTTAGCGCAGTCTCCATTCAGAGAAAGACCCTGGCATGTCTCTCTCTCTCTCTCTCAGCTACAGCTAACATTTTGGCTGGTCACTGACCAATAGCACACTCAAATCTTCTCAACAACCAGCAGTCTGACACTCCATGAAGCTACTTCCTGATTCTTAGCAGAACCCTACAGGTATATCCATACCTCCCAACTTTTGAAGTTAGGAAAGAGGGACAAATTAGCGGCGTGCAACGCGCGCCGTGGCAAATTTTAGGCCACGCCTCTGACCACGCCCATTCATAATTAGTCACACCCATATCCACGTCCCAACCACACCCATTTAGCACTGCTGATCACACTGTTTCATATACAATAATTATAAACAAAAAAATATGGCCACACATGATGCTGCATACTGTATAATGACCGCACATGATGCTCCATACTGTATAATGGCCACACATGACGCTCCATACTGTATATTGGCTGCACATGATGCTCCATACTGTATAATGAACACACATGATGCTCCATACTGTATAATGGCCACACATGATGCTCCATACTGTATAATGACCGCACATGATGCTCCATACTGTATAATGAACACACATGACGCTCCATACTGTATAATGAACACACATGATGCTCCATACTGTATAATGCCTGCACATGATGCTCCATACTGTATAACGGCCGCACATGATGCTCATACTGTATAACGGCCGCACATGATGCTCCATACTGTATAACGACCGCACATGACGCTCCATACTGTATAATGAACATACATGATGCTGCATACTGTATATTGGCCGCACATGATGCTCCATACTGTATAATGAACACACATGACGCTCCATACTGTATAATGAACACACATGATGCTCCATACTGTATAATGGCCACACATGACGCTCCATACTGTATAATGAACACACATGACGCTCCATACTGTATAATGAACACACATGATGCTCCATACTGTATAATGAACACACATGATGCTCCATACTGTATAATGCCTGCACATGATGCTCCATACTGTATAACAGCCGCACATGATGCTCCATACTGTATAATGAACACACATGATGCTCCATACTGTATAATGACCGCACACGATGCTCCATACTGTATATTGGCCGCACGATACTTCGTACCATATAATGGCCACACATAGCTACTCCTACACACGCGGCTGCGCTCCGTACACTTTGCACACGGCTCCGCTCCGTACACACGCGCTCCGCTCCATATACCTCGCACACACGGCTCCGCTCCATACACCTCGCACACACACGTGGCTCCGCTCCATACACCTCGCACACACACGTGGCTCCGCTCCATACACCTCGCACACACACGTGGCTCCGCTCCATACACCTCGCACACACACGTGGCTTCGCTCCGTACACCTCGCACACACACGTGGCTCCGCTCCGTACACCTCGCACACACACGTGGCTCCGCTCCGTACACCTTATACACACACGGCTCCGCTCCGTACACCTCATACACACACGGCTCCGCTCAGTACACCTCGTACACACACGGCTCCGCACACCTCGTACACACACGGCTCCGCTCCGTACACCTCGTACACACACGGCTCCTCTCCGTACGCCTCGTACACACACGGCTCCTCTCCGTACGCCTCGTACACACACGGCTCCTCTCCGTACGCCTCGTACACACACGGCTCCTCTCCGTACGCCTCGTACACACACGGCTCCGCTCCGTACGCCTCGTACACACACGGCTCCGCTCCGTACACCTCGTACACACACGGCTCCGCTCCGTACACCTCGTACACACACGGCTCCGCTCCGTACACCTCGTACACACACGGCTCCGCTCCGCACACCTCGTACACACACGGCTCCGCTCCGCACACCTCGTACACACACGGCTCCGCTCCGCACACCTCGTACACACACGGCTCCTCTCCGCACACCTCGTCCACACACGGCTCCGCTCCGTACACCTCGTACACACACGGCTCCGCTCCGTACAACTCGTACACACACGGCTCTGCTCCGCACACCTCGTACACACACGGCTCCGCTCCGCACACCTCGTACACACACGGCTCCTGTCCGTACACCTCGTACACCCACGGCTCCTGTCCGTACACCTCGTACACACACGGCTCCGCTCCGTACACCTCGCACACACACATGGCTCTGCTACATGCACACTGTAAACACCTCCTGACCCCACACAAGGCATTACACGCCTTGTCAGCTCTACAGCACTGTATCTGTGAGACTCGTCGGTGGTCCTGGCACAGGAGGGGTAACATCATCCTGTCCTCTGCCTTTGCCTATAGGGACCCTGCACATGTCACTGGCTGCAGTAATGTCGCAGCGAGTGTTTCTCTCTAGTTGTGAATATCACCATTGATTTCGGTCTCTCTGTCCATTCCTGAGAGTTCAGGGCACACAGCCTGTCCGTCCATCCACCACCTGCTCTGCTGCTCTGTGTTACCAGCACATAGGAATTACAGCAATGGAAAATGTCTCTGAACTTCACCTATTTGTTGCTGTGTACGGACAGTGCTTTCTAGATTATTCAGCAATAATAAAGTGATTGTGTTGATCGGCAGCACATTACCTCCTGCAGGACCATGTGGCAAGGTGGCAGCAACCCTAACCAGCACAGCCAAGCCTGCCTTCTGCGAGTATGCACAGGACCTGTGATGAGGTCACAGGAGGGGAGGAGTCAGGGGTCACATGATCGGCAGATCGGGACCTCCGTGGATTGCAGGACTGAGGCAGCCATAAGGAAGGGTAACTTGGCCTGGGGCATGGCTTAACTACACAAAGGGGCGTGTCGGTCCTGCTGTCTGCGGGATCAGAGCGTCCCGTGCGGGAGTGCGGGGCAAAGGCTGAAAACCGGGACAATCCCGCACAATGAGGGACGGTTGGGAGCTATGTATATCTAATCAAGACCCTGTGGAGCTGGGATTTAACCCTGTCCTTCCCAGCTATGCTACAAGAGATTAAAAAGAATAGTTCCTCATACAGATCCTTCTGGCCACCACTGCTCCCAGTAAAGATCCTTGTTACCCCCACTGCTGAATTAATCCCATATATTTTATGATGAATCCGCACCCAGGGTTATAAACTTCTCTACTTGACCACAATAAATTTTAACGCCCCCACAAACTATATCTCTAACTGAAATCCACCCCTAGTTGACAACCGAATATTGTATGGTCTTTGAATCTTGAATATCATGGATTTTAAACTTCAGGGCTTATAAACTTCTCATTACAATCATTACAATAGACAGTGTATGGCTTGAGAGTATCGATATCTGCTGCCAGATATTACATATTTCCAGTTTGCTATTACAGTCTATTGGAGTAAACACATAGAGTCATGGCCAAAAGTATTGACACCCCTGCAATTCTGTCAGTTTCTTCCTGAAAATGATTGCAAACACAAATTCTTTGGTATTATTATCTTCATTTAATTTGTCTTAAATGAAAAAACACAAAAGAGAATGAAGCAAAAAGCAAAACATTGATCATTTCACACAAAACTCCAAAAATGGGCCAGACAAAAGTATTGGCACCCTCAGCCTAATACTTGGTTGCACAACCTTTAGCCAAAATAACTGCGACCAACCGCTTCCGGTAACCATCAATGAGTTTCTTACAATGCTCTGCTGGAATTTTAGACCATTCTTCTTTGGCAAACTGCTCCAGGTCCCTGATATTTGAAGGGTGCCTTCTCCAAACTGCCATTTTTAGATCTCTCCACAGGTGTTCTATGGGATTCAGGTCTGGACTCATTGCTGGCCACCTTAGAAGCCTCCAGTGCTTTCTCTCAAACCATTTTCTAGTGTTTTTTGAAGTGTGTTTTGGGTCATTGTCCTGCTGGAAGACCCATGACCTCTGAGGGAGACCCAGTGTTTTTTCATTTAAGACAAATTAAATGAAGATAATAATACCAACTAATTTGTGTTTGCAATCATTTTCAGAAAGAAACTGAGTATTATCTGACAGAATTGCAGGGGTGTCAATACTTTTGGCCATGACTGTAACTGTAGATGTGAAGTATAATTTTATTTTTTTTTACACCTAAACAGCAAGTGTAAATTGCTGCCTCCATTTTAATCGTTTGCTTATGTTTGTTTAATGAAACACAGCATCTGGTAAGTTCACGTTTTGCGGAAACGTTTATCGCTCCAAGTTTACAAACCTCTTAATATGGAAACCGCAAAAGATGGCGATAGATTTCATTCTGTTCTGAAGGTGACAGTAACCTTATGTACAGACTTGGAAGGAGATGGCGAGTTTTATTCCCGTACATACTGTATTTGGCATTAAGTCCTTGCAATATCCTTACAACACATGCAAAACCTGGCATTTACCTTTGCACCATTAATAATGACGAATATTTCACATTTACCTCTCCGCCGCTCATCCTCCGCTGTGATATTATCAGCTCGTATTAACCCCTTTTTAGCAAGTCAAAAGTATTTTCAGCCAAAGTTACCGTCCATCATGGATTGTGTTGAATGCCAATCCTATCCCCTCCCGATACTTTAGACAGCGAAAATAAATGAGAATGTGAACTGCGAGATAAGGCTCTCATGTTATTCTACTAGCAACACATGTTCCTCCGGCTTTGATGTTGTTAGTCATTACTTAGTAGAAATGCATTTTTTTAATGAATCACAACTCTAATCATTATAAAATACATTAATTTTTTTTTTTTTTTTTACAAAAAATGTCATCAATCCAATTGCTACTAAATTGGAAACCCGGAGGAGATGTCCACTTTGAACTTAGTTATGTTTAACAAGAGACATTCATTATAAAATACATACAGAAATTTACATACAAAACAGGCAGCTCAGCGCCTGTCCAAAAATAATGTATAAATCATACAGAAATATGTATTTTCAGCTTTTTTGTGCAATCGTTCTGGGTTTGGAATGGGGAAAATAGCAAAGATTTGACTCTCTTCATTCTGCCATAATGCAAAACCTGCAACGGGGTTATAGCCATTTCCACCAAGGAATCCCGGCCAGATAACAAAAGGGGTACAATATTAGAGGCCTCAATTCATGGAAAAAATTGCAAAAAGGGTAGCAGCAATATTCTTGGGAACCAGTGTAGGATAATGAAGAGGATGATGACAAAAAAGCAGGGGTAATAGTAGCATTCCTGGTAATCCAGGCAGGTGAAGGGTTAATGTAAGCACTCCTGGTAGAAGGCAGACAATGGGTTAATGCTAAAGTCCCTGGTAGTATGTTGAAGATGCAAATACCTGGTGGCCAGAGCAATAAACTGTTAATATCTGTATCCCTGGTGGTCTAGCGGAGTGAAGAGGGTAATGTATGGATTTATAGTAAAAAGTAGTTAAAGGGAATCTGACAGCAGGTTTTTGTTATTTAGGCCGGGATCACACATGCGAGAAACACGTCCGTGTCTCGCATGTGAAATCCAAGCTCTGGCGCCGGCACTCCAGAGCGGAGCGTGCGGCCACATAGCAATACATGGAGCTGCACGCTCCGCTCTGGAGTGCCGGCGCCAGAGCTGGGTTTTCACCTGCGAGACACAGACGTGTTTCTCGCATGTGTGATCCCGGCCTTAATCTGAGAGTAGCATGATGTATGGGCTGGGACCCTAATCCCAGTGATATGTCACTTACTAGGCTGCTTGCTGCAATTCATGTTATGAAAGAGTATTTCGAGTCAAAAGTTCTTTTTCATTATTGTATGTAAATGTTTCAAGGTAGCAACCACCTTTTTAGTGGATGAACCATATTTAATCAGTTTTAGGCCGCCGTCACACTTGCGAGTTTTACGGACGTAAGAGCGCAGAAACTACGTCCGTAAAACTCGCAAAAAATACGGCACAATTATTCTCTATGCCCCTGCTCCTATCTGCCATATTAAACTGATCCGTATTATACGGCTTTCTACGGCCGTAGAAAATCGCAGCATGCTGCGTTTGTCACCGTATTGCGCAAATAAAACGTCAATGAAAGTCTATGGAAGCCCCAAAAATACGGATCACACACAGACCAGCAGTGTGACTTGCGAGGAATACGCAGCGCTGTTAGAGAGAAAAGCCGGTAATTCAATTACCGGCTTCTGCTTTCTCCTTCCTAAAACCCGACATGATATGAGACCTGGTTTACATACAGTAAACCATCTCATATCACCATTTTTTTTGCATATTCCACACTACTAATGTCAGTAGTGTGTCTATGCAAAATTTGGCCGTTCTAGCTACTAAAATAAGGGGTTAAATGGCGGAAAAAATTGGCGTGGGCTCCCGCACAATTTTCTCCGCCAGAGTAGTAAAGCCAGTGACTGAGGGCAGATATTAATAGCCTGGAGAGAGTCCACGGTTATTGGCCCCCCCCCTGGCTAAAAACATCTGCCCCCAGCCACCCCAGAACAGGCACATCTGGAAGATGCGCCTATTCTGGCACTTGGCCACTCTCTTCCCATTCCCGTGTAGCGGTGGGATATAGGGTAATGAAGGGTTTATGCCACCTTGCTATTGTAAGGTGACATTAAGCCAGATTAATAATGGAGAGGCAGGGCCGGCTCCAGGTTTTTGAGGGCCCCGGGCGAACGAGTCTCAGTGGGCTCCCCCAACCCCCCCTTTAACACATTTATACCACGATTCATGATGCATGATATAACGCACAGCCCACGCAGTATATAACGCACAGCCCACGCAGTATATAACGCACAGCCCACGCAGTATATAACGCACAGCCCACGCAGTATATAACGCACAGCCCACGCAGGATATAGCGCGCAGCCCATGAGTCTACACTGTCAGCGAACCATGATGTACTGTACATGTGCACAGATGTGACTTTCAGTTCACGATTTAAATCTGTTACAAAAAAAAACAAACATGAAAGCTGCAGACTGTACGAGTATCACAGGTGGCTGAATACATTAGATTCACATTTACTTAGTCATAATAGGTAAAATCAGGCTGACCATGCATATGGATTTTAGCAGTCACAACCTATAGAGAAAATACATTTAGATCTGTCTCATCCATCAGATATGTTCCAACTTCCACCACTGACTCAGTAGTTATCTAGTAGGCAGCGCTTACTTCCACTCTCCCCGGCCGTCCCCCCCCCCTTTCCCCCGCAAAGTGCAGCGTTGGGAGTTGGGACGGACGGACGGACCCCTCACCCTCTTTTAACCTCACCGAAGATGATTCACTGACAGACTCACACAGTACTCACTGCTTCGAAGGCCCCCTCGTTGTGGACTCAGCAGGAGAGGGTGCACCGTCCTCACTGCAGGCTGCAGCTGCTGCTCGTCTTCTCCTCCTGCTTGGCGCTTCCGGTCCGGATCTGTCCTCTCCTGTGCTGTGCTGGATCATCTGGATTCTGGATGGTGGACGCAGCCTGGACGGATAGATTCTGGACTGCCTGGAATGGGAAGGCTTCAGCGGCGCGGTCCAACTCGAGATCATAAGAGGGCGCCCTCTGCTGGTTGTCCTCATATGAACTCGAGCAAGGGAGCTTTCTAGGAAAGTTCCCACGATCTAGGAACAGCCAGCAGAGGGCGCCTCACCGCAAATGAAGCTAAATATAGATCATTGACCTATATTTAGCTTCATTCGCCGGGGTTTTGCAGAAATGAGCATCCTGCATTAGCGGAGCTCGTGTCTGCAAAATATTTTAACCCCTTCAGATGGATCTACATCGTTGGACGTGCCAGATCCTCGGAAGGTATGTATATTCTTGGTTTATTATTTTTTATTTACAGATCGAGGGTCTTCAGTGAGTGGATTGAGAGTAGAATAAATTAATACAACAGCCTTTGTGATTTTTTTCAATAAATTAATTTTTAATAATGTGTTTTGTGTAGTTTATTAACCCTTTACTAGTATTGGATTAATTATGGATAGGTGTCAGAATTGATGCCTCTCCATTATTAATCTGGCTTAATGTCACCTTACAATAGCAAGGTGGCATTAACCCTTCATTACCCCATATCCCACCGCTACACGGGAATGGGAAGAGAGTGGCCAAGTGCCAGAATAGGCGCATCTTCCAGATGTGCCTTTTCTGGGGTGGCTGGGGGCAGATGTTTTTAGCCAGGGGGGGGGCCAATAACCGTGGACTCTCTCCAGGCTATTAATATCTGCCCTCCGTCACTGGCTTTACTACTCTGGCGGAGAAAATTGTGCGGGAGCCCACGCCAATTTTTTCCGCCATTTAACCCCTTAATTTACTAGCTAGAACCGCCAAATTTTGCATAGACACACTACTGACATTAGTAGTGTGGAATATGCAAAAAAAAATGGTGATATGAGATGGTTTACTGTATGTAAACCAGGTCTCATATCATGTCGGGTTTTAGGAAGGAGAAAGCAAAAGCCGGTAATTGAATTACCGGCTTTCTGCTATATCGCGCTGGATGAAATATTAATATATATACATATATGTGTCTACTGACATATATATATATATATATATATATATATATACAGTATATATGGGTGTTTTTTTTTTTTTACACATGGATCCCTTGTATAGCCGTATGTCGGTTTTGCAAGCCTGCGATAAAAACACGCAGTACGGATGACATACGGATTACATACGGAGGATGCCATGCGCAAAAAATGGTGACACACCCTGCCTACGGAGGAGCTACGGACCACTATTTTTGGGACTTTTCAGCGTATTACGGCCGTAATATACGGACCGTATTTTCATACGCTGTGTGTGACGCCGGCCTTAGAGCTCTTTTTCTCATTTTTTGATTACTCCATTGCAGTTTTCGAACTTGATAGTGCAGAAAAAAGGTAATCTAGCGGAATAAGACTGGAGTTGTAGTAGTATATTCAACATATTTTTTTCCTGCGGGTAAAAATTGTGCTTTTTGTTTTCAGTATGGCTAGGAGAAATCTTACAGACTCAGAAATACTAGATGTTTTAGATGAAAGCGCTTGTGATCTTCTAGATTGAGTGACCTGAAGACGAAGATTTTGTGGAAGAAGCAGATACCGTAAGTCTTCACTGTTCTGATGACCAGGATTCTGGTGACAGAAAATGACGTTTTCTAGTGTGACTGATATTCCTTGGTTCAAAAATCCTCCACACCCATGTAGACGTCAAAGCTCAAATATTCTCACTAAAAAGCCTGGCCTTACACAAAAGTCAGAAAATATCCAGACTGATGACAGTTCTTGGTTGATGCTATCTGAAGATATCACAGACATTATTGTGCATCGCTCAAATGAAGAGATATCTAGGGTGATAGTAAAATGGAAGGAAGATCACCCGAAAAGCAAAAAGTCAGATAGTGTTGAAATGAAAGCGTTTTTCTGGTTGCTGCTTTGCTTTGGTGTTTTTTTTTGGTGTTTTTCAGAAAACCAAAAAATGCACACAATTTGCGGAGCACAGACGAAGTATTTCTGTATAACATGTATGCTGCAACAATGTCCAGAAATTGATTCCAACTACATATAACTACATAATTAGATGTGATGACAAAAGCACACTTGCAGCAAGTCAATTTATTGCATCGCTTAATGTCTTATTTTTTCAGTTTCGATAAAATAAAACATATAAATCATCACAAATCTCTTTGCTTTTCAATAGTAACTACTTTAATAAACAATGGCAGCAAGAACAATTATGGAAATCTAAAAATTCTATGGGGTAGAAAAATACCCCATTTGGAAGGTGCATTTTTACATGGGGGTCCGAGGGTTAAACTCTGCGGCGTTTCATAGAAAATATACTTTGAAAAGAGGGACAGGAACATTGTTTCTTGGATGACTAGTCCAAGGCAGGTTCCCAGTGGCTTCTCACTCCCCTGCTCCTCTAGAACAACAAATGACTTTGCCTATGTGTGAGTATGTGGGCAGACCTATCAGTCTAGGACAGCAGGGCGGGGTGAAGCCGCCATTGAGTTACATCAGACTAGCCATCTGAAAAACATGGATGACTTTACAAAGAATGTATTCTATGAAACACCGCTGAGCAGGCTTAGACTGGCCCACAGGAGAACAGGAGAATCCTCTGGTGGGCCACCACACTCTTATATGAGCAGTACTTGGCACTATAAAAGAATGTATTCTATGAAACACCGCTGAGCAGGCTTAGACTGGCCCACAGGAGAACAGGAGAATCCTCTGGTGGGCCACCACCTTCTTATATGAGCAGTACTTGGCACTATAAAAGAATGTATTCTATGAAACACCGCTGAGCAGGCTTAGACTGGCCCACAGGAGAACAGGAGAATCCTCCGGTGGGCCACCACCTTCTTATATGAGCAGTACTTGGCACTATATACTTGAATCACCGTGTACAGATGAAGGCAGCATCTTATTCATTCACCAATCTACCCTGTACATTCTTATACACATTTGTGATTGAGGATAATGTCACATTTGTATGTAGGTGAAAAGTGGGGCCCCGGAATTGGTTACTGGTGGCCCTTGCCACCTCAGTCCGACACTGTCGCTGAGTTTCAGAGTAAAATAATGAAGAATGGGCAGCATCAATCAGCTGTCAGGTTCACTTTAAGCACCATATGGCGGCATTTACCTAGTTATGTGGCACTGATACTTAAGCACTGTATAATATTTTATTTTTGCAATCAACACTGCAGAATGTTTTACTGTTATTCAGTCTAGCGATATTAGGAGGGAAATAGGAGAGCAGGGCAGGCCAGACAGGTGCTGGTAGTGGGCGACTCAATTATTAGGGGAACAGATAGGGCAATCTGTCACAAAGACAGGGATCGTCGAACGGTGTGCTGCCTACCTGGCGCTCGAGTCCGACACATCGCTGATCGGGTGGACAGATTATTGGGAGGGGCTGGTGAGGACCCAGCGGTCATGGTGCACATTGGCACTAATGACAAAGTTAGAGGTAGGTGGAAGGTCCTTAAAGATGATTTCAGGGAATTAGGCTGCAAGCTGAAAGCAAGGACCTCCAACGTGGTATTTTCCGAAATACTGCCGGTACCACGTGCCACGCCAGAGAGGCAACGGGAGATTAGGGAGGTTAATAAGTGGCTCAAGAATTGGTGTAGGAAAGAGGGGTTTGGGTTCCTGCAGAACTGGGCCGACTTCTCAGTTGGCTACAGGCTCTACGCTAGGGACGGGCTGCACCTCAATGGGGAGGGTGCAGCTGTGCTGGGGGAGAGAATGGCTAGAAGGTTGGAGGAGTGTTTAAACTAGGAATTGGGGGGGAGGGTATTCATTTTATAGGAGGGGAAGATAGTGCAGACAGAGACCTGGGCACAAATAAGGAAGTTGGGGGTGGCGGTGGCATGGGGGGTGGGGTCAGAACAGTTAACAATTTAAGAAATAGAAGTACAGAGAGGAACATAAAGTGCATGTATACTAATGCCAGAAGCCTCGCCAACAAAATGGACGAATTAGAACTAATGTTGTTGGAGCATAATTATGACATGGTGGGGATATCTGAAACGTGGCTGGATGAGAGCCATGACTGGGCTGTTAACTTGCAGGGCTATAGCCTGTTCAGAAATGACCGTACAGATAAGCGAGGGGGAGGGGTGTGTCTATATGTAAAATCATCCTTAAAACCCATCCTGCGCGATAATATAGGTGAATTTAATGAAAATGTAGAATCCCTGTGGGTGGAGATAAGGGGAGGGGGAACAAATAATAAATTACTGATAGGGGTTTGTTATAAATCTCCAAAAATAATGGAAGCAATGGAGAATATGCTCGTAAAGCAAATAGATGAAGCTGCGACTCAAGGAGAAGTCATTATTATGGGGGACTTCAACTACCCTGAAATAGATTGGGGAACAGAAACCTGCAGTTCCAGCAAAGGTAATCGGTTTTTGACAATTATGAGAGACAATTACCTTTCACAACTGGTTCAGGACCCAACAAGAAGGGGGGCACTGCTAGACCTAATATTAACCAACAGGCCAGACCGCATATCAAATATAAGGGTTGGGGGTCACTTGGGAAATAACGATCACAAAATAATAAGTTTTCATGTATCCTTTAAAAAGATGTGTAGTAGAGGGGTTACAAGGACACTAAACTTCAGGAGGGCAAATTTCCAACGGATGAGAGAGGATCTTGGTGCAATTAACTGGGACGATATCCTGAGACACAAAAATACACAAAGAAAATGGGAGACGTTTATTTGCATCCTGGATAGGACCTGTGCACAGTATATACCGTATGGGAATAAACATATTAGAAATAGGAGGAAACCAATATGGCTAAATAGAGCTGTAAGGGGCGCAATAAGTGACAAAAAGAAAGCATTTAGAGAATTAAAGGAAGTAGGTAGTGAGGAGGCATTAAATAAATACAGAAAATTAAATAAATTCTGTAAAAAGCAAATCAAGGCAGCAAAGATTGAGACAGAGAGACTCATTGCCAGAGAGAGTAAAAATAATCCTAAAATATTCTTTAACTACATAAATAGTAAGAAACTAAAAAATGATAGTGTTGGCCCCCTTAAAAATAGTCTGGGTGAGATGGTGGATGAGGATGAGGAAAAAGCCAATATGCTAAATGACTTTTTTTCATCAGTATTTACACAAGAAAATCCCATGGCAGACAAAATGTCTAGTGATAAAAATTCCCAATTAAATGTCACCTGCTTAACCCAGCAGGAAGTGCGGCGGCGTCTAAAAATCACTAAAATTGACAAATTTCCGGGCCCGGATGGGATACACCCTCGAGTACTGCAGGAATTAAGTACAGTCATTGATAGACCATTATTTTTAATCTTTAAAGACTCCATAATAACAGGGTCTGTGCCGCAGGACTGGCGTATAGCAAATGTGGTGCCAATATTCAAAAAGGGAACAAAAACTGAACTCGGAAATTATAGGCCAGTAAGCTTAACCTCTACTGTGGGTAAAATCCTGGAGGGCATTCTAAGGGACGCTATACTGGAGTATCTGAAGAGGAATAACCTCATGACCCAGTATCAGCACGGGTTTACTAGGGACCGTTCATGTCAGACTAATTTGATCAGTTTCTATGAAGAGGTAAGTTCCGGATTGGACCAAGGGAACCCAGTGGATGTAGTGTATATGGACTTTTCAAAAGCTTTTGATACGGTGCCACACAAAAGGTTGATACATAAAATGAGAATAATGGGGATAGGGGAAAATATGTGCAAGTGGGTTGAGAGCTGGCTCAGGGATAGGAAACAAAGGGTGGTTATTAATGGAGCACACTCGGACTGGGTAGCGGTTAGCAGTGGGGTACCACAGGGGTCAGTATTGGGCCCTCTACTTTTTAACATATTTATTAATGACCTTGTAGGGGGCATTCAAAGTAGAATTTCAATATTTGCAGATGACACTAAACTCTGCAGGGTAATCAATACAGAGGAGGACAATTTTATATTACAGGATGATTTATGTAAACTAGAAGCTTGGGCTGATAAATGGCAAATGAGCTTTAATGGGGATAAATGTAAGGTCATGCACTTGGGTAGAAGTAATAAGATGTATAATTATGTGCTTAATTCTAAAACTCTGGGCAAAACCGTCAATGAAAAAGACCTGGGTGTATGGGTGGATGACAAACTTAAATTCAGTGGCCAGTGTCAGGCAGCGGCTACAAAGGCAAATAAAATAATGGGATGCATTAAAAGAGACATAGATGCTCATGAGGAGAATATAATTTTACCTCTATACAAGTCACTAGTCCGACCACACTTAGAATACTGTGCACAGTTCTGGTCTCCGGTGTTTAAGAAAGACATAGCTGAACTGGAGCGGGTGCAGAGAAGAGCGACCAAGGTTATTAGAGGATTGGGGGGTCTGCAATACCAAGATAGGTTATTACACTTGGGGCTATTTAGTTTGGAAAAACGAAGACTAAGGGGTGATCTTATTTTAATGTATAAATATATGAGGGGACAGTACAAAGACCTTTCTGATGATCTTTTTAATCATAGACCTGAAACAGGGACAAGGGGGCATCCTCTACGTCTGGAGGAAAAAAGGTTTAAGCATAATAACAGACGCGGATTCTTTACTGTAAGAGCAGTGAGACTATGGAACTCTCTGCCGTATGATGTTGTAATGAGTGATTCATTACTTAAATTTAAGAGGGGACTGGATACCTTTCTGGAAAAGTATAATGTTACAGGGTATATACACTAGATTCCTTGATAGGGCGTTGATCCAGGGAACTAGTCTGATTGCCGTATGTGGAGTCGGTAAGGAATTTTTTTCCCCAATGTGGAGCTTACTCTTTGCCACATGGGTTTTTTTTGCCTTCCTCTGGATCAACATGTTAGGGCATGTTAGGTTAGGCTATGGGTTGAACTAGATGGACATATAGTCTTCCTTCAACCTTAATAACTATGTAACTATGTAACTATGTAGTTATTTGCAGTATTGGTATTATTTCAGTTATTGCACTATATAGCCGATTTAATTAGTCATTTTCTATTATTTTTGTACTTTGTATTACAAAGCACGATAAGGCACACCAACAGAAGTTACAACACAGGACACTATGCAAATGCAGCACCAGATTGCAAGGGTCTTCTGGCAGTGAAGGAGTTAGTCAAGTCTCCCTTTTTTGCCACATTTTTAAGTGCTCAGCCGCAAGCATCATTCCATGTGGAAACACATTTGGGCTGATTAACTCTGGGTTAATTCAATTAACAACATGTCACGTTAATTAAATAAATGCCGTTTTGCAGTACAGTGGCGAAAGCACATTAGAGCGGGGCAGATTTTATATAATCTTCTTGGATTAAAGCACCATAGCGAATAACCCGGCATTAATGATCAAGACAGAGGGTGGGCACTATTTTTTTTCTATGACCAAGAGCAGCACATTGGTCAGGCCGTGGTATGATGTTGATGATCATGTCGTTATTAGGTGCGGATCAGACATTCCGCCATCTTTGAATGAGACGAAGGCTTCTGTGTCTAATGTTCCTTTACTGTAAAGCTATTTTGATGCCACCATTAATCAAGTATAAACATTAATAGTTGATGTGGCGGAGAAGCAATCTGTTGAACTGTACAACAGCTGGTGAGCCATCACGGTGGCAGACATTTTTACGCCACAGCACTTTTTTTTTAAAAAAAGGTTTTACGCTTAAAAATAACAAATTAAAGCAAAAATCAAAATGACTGCATTTTGGTAGCATAAAAAGAGCAATGTACACAAATGGCTGATGTCGATGTAATGACGCATTTTGAATTGGCAACGATAAAAAAGGAAAAAGCTTCATTGATTCCATGGCTGGAAATCATGCCAATACACATTTGGGAAAGATGAAGAACAGGGCAAAAGTTTGTTCGGGTGCGTTTTGTTCCAGCTCTAAGGATGCAGTAATGATCTGGTGACGAGGATTCTCAAAGCCGTATGTTGGGTGAGCAGCAGTGCTCAGAGGTGACAGTGTGGTGGAGAATATCTTGATGGACAACACATGGATAAGTGAAGAGGACAGCAGCGTATCCACGATGGTAGACAAACAAGCGATGCAGGTAGCACAGAGGAAGCAGAGCCAGGTATGTGGATACATAAAGGAACAGTAGCAGTACAGAAAACTGGTATCTACTGACAGGGAAGCAGTGAATCACAGGAATGTATTCTGATATGTTCTACAAGGCAATGTTTAAGCACAAGAGTAGCCGATAAAAAAAATGCAGTCTGCTATCTTCAAGAAGGATAATTGTTAATGGCAGCAAAGTAACAGAGCAGCAAATGCAGTATGGAATCGTCCAGAAGGAAAATGGTTAATAGTGTCAATGGAACAGAGAAATAAATGCAAACTGGTATGTTCCAGCAGGACAATGGTTAATTGCAGCAATGTAACAGAAGTAAATGCAAGCTGAAAACATGCATGCAGAGATATGTGACCTTGATTGCAGAGATATGTGACCTTGATTGCAGAGTCAAGTGTGAACAAGGCTGAGTAGTGAGAACAGTTGTTAAAGTTGGTAACTTGCTGAGTGGTAAGTGTGAACAACACCTAGTAAGATGGACTGAGCTTGGAAATAACTCTGGTTGTAGAATGGAAGTCAAGAGTAACAGAGGAGATAATAGACAACTGGTTGGAGCTGAGCAAAGTGAAGTAAACAAAATCTCTTGACCAATTTGAGGCACCTGGGTCCACAATACCCAAGCACTTGAGCTTTGCTTAAGGCCGGTTTCACACGTCAGTGGCTCTGGTACGTGAGGTGACAGTTTCCTCACGTACCAGAGCCACTGACACACGTAGACACAGTGAAATCAATGCATATGTGCAGATGTCATTGATTTTTTGCGGACCGTGTCTCCGTGTGCCAAACACGGAGACATATCAGTGTTCGTGGGAGCGCACGAATTACACGGACCCATTAAAGTCAATGGGTCCGTGTAAAACACGTACCGCACACGGACGTTGTCCGTGTGCAGTCCACGTGCCGTGCAGCAGACAGCGCTACTGTAAGTGCTGCCCCCCCCACTGGTGCTGAAGCCATGATTCATATCTTCCCTGCAGCAGCATTTGCTGTAGAGAAGATATGAATAATCCATGACGCCACCCCCCTCCCACCCCCTGTGCGCCCCCCTGCTGTTATTAAAATACTCACCCGGCTCCCTCGCTGGCTGGCGCTGCTTCCTGTCCTGGCCGCACCTTCTACTGTATGAGCGGTCACGTGGGGCCGCCCATTACAATCATGAATATGCGGCTCCACCTCCCATAGGGGTGGAGCCGCATATTCATTACTGTAAATGAGCGGCCCCACGTGACCGCTCATACAGTAGAAGGTGCGGCCAGGACAGGAAGCAGCGCCAGCCAGCGAGGGAGCCGGGTGAGTATTTTAATAACAGCAGGGGGGCGCACATGGGGTGCGAGGGGGGTGGTGACAAGGATATTTATTTTAAACACGATTATTCATCTCTTCTCTACAGCAAACGCTGCTGCAGGGAAGATATGAATCGCGGCTTCAGCACCAGATGCAGGGGACAGTGCTAAACTTTAGTGCTGTCTCCTGCACGGTGCGTGTGGTACCCAGTGGGCACATGGGCGGCACACGTGTACCGCACGTGTGCCACAGAAAGGCACCGGCACACGGACACGGATAATTCCGGTACCGATTTTTCCGGTACCGGAATTATCTGGATGTGTGAGACTGCCCTAAGGCAGCCGTAAAATTCCCCAGGTGATGATGTCAGAGGAATTCACTGGGTTATCTGAGAACCCCAGTGTGGACTACAAACGGATGCAGCCATAGGAGAAGGTGCCCTGGCCCCGGGCTTGTGCTGGAAGAGGTTAGTAAAACTCATTCACCTTTTCCTGTGAACCACTAAACAATACCAACATTTAGTACAGAGATATGGTTGTCATACTATATTACAATATTATACAATATGATAACACTGGCGCTCGACACTGATGACACTATATGTGAGGGAGACCCTACAGAATCCCGTAGCTGCTGGTAACCTCAGAATATGTGCCAATTCTGCGAGAACAAAGTGGATATACTAAAAACAGGAACCGCGCTAGGGAGATACAGATGATTAACCCCTTCTGGCAGGGGTGCAATAAACCTGAGTGCAGCAATAGAATGCAACAACCAAAATAATCCCTTATGGACAGTGTGTAGGATACACCGCAGGACAACAAACTGTCCCCCTGGCGATAGCAGTAAAAACGCACTATGCTAGTGAGACCCCCACTCCTACATTAGGAGTAATATCAACAGGCACGGCGGCCGTAAAAACAATATTGTTATATGCCTCTTACCGTATGCTGCATGTGGCAGGACGCCTGGCTATTCCTGGTGGATGTCGTGGGGATGTGCGGTACTAAACGTGTTGCAGTGGCGGTTAGGAAAGCACAACGCATGTGCTGATGGTGACCGGAGGGTAGGCGCCGCTGAATACTCAGGCTTAACCGGTGCTAAGTGCCACTGGTAAGTGCAGAGCCAGGGAACGTCCCGGCCGGAGGCGTCCCTGGTTGTACTTAGAAACAAAGATGTGCCTCCATAAACTAGGCACATATTCTACAACCCAAATTGAGTATATACAGGAGTGTATTATGTTCATTGCCAAACATAATTATTTTATGTTTGAAGGCCGTTTCTTCCTACAACAATGGGGTACGGCAATGGGGACGCGTTTTGCCCCCGCGTTCGCCAACCTGTACGTAGCCAAATGGGAGGAGTCAGCCATCTATGATGAGGGCCAGCCACGTACTGGGATAGTATTGTGTCGTCGATTTATAGACGACGTCATACTTGTTTGGGGAGGTTCCAGGGCGGACCTGGATTCATTCCTCCTTGGCCTAAATACCAACCACTTTGGCCTAGAGTTCACACCCACTGTAAGTGACAGTACCATCAATTTCCTGGATCTAACCATCTTTGTGGAAGAGGGCCCCCTTCGTACAAAATGTTACCAGAAGGAAGTGGATTCGAATAGTTTTATTCACACCAGCAGCTGCCACCTTCCGGTGTGGCTCACGAACATCCCAAAGGGACAGTTTACCAGAATTCGACGTAACTGTACTAACCTCACCGACTTCGATCATGAATCTGGGTATCTTACACAGCAATTCCTGGAGAAGGGTTACCCTTTGCCACTGGTGGAACAGGCAGCAAATGAAGCTAGGGCCTTACCCAGGAGCGCCTTGGTACATAAACCTAGATCCGACCCGCAAGGAACAGTATCCATTCCTGAACAAATCAAACAACTGCCCATTATAACACAGTTTCATGCAGGATACAAACAGTTCCAGGGGATTATTCGGAAACATTGGGCAACCCTGCAGAGCGACAGGGTAATAGGAGAACATTTTTCATCGTACCCTAGGTTTGTGTACAGAAAAGCTCGGACGCTGATCAACCTGCTGGCCCCCACAGCCAAATTGGCCTATAACAAACAGGATCCGGTGGGAAATCAAAAATCCAAACCGAATGGGGGCTTCACGCCATGTGGGGGGTGTTTTGGTTGCACCCACACAGGGATAAAGAAAAGCTGCCAAACCGCATTCAGGGACTCTAGTGGCACGCTGTTATGTTTGCTAATGACAGGTGTTATGAAGGCAATCCAGAAACACAGTGTGCATAGCGATCAGAGCGCACACAGTGATCTGACAAATACCCAAAAATACAAGAACGAGCTCTGAGACGTGGAAACTCTGTAGACTGCACACCTGATCCTATCCTAAACACAACTAAAAGCGGCTGTGGATTGCGCCTAACAACTACCTAGGCAACTCGGCACAGCCTAAGAAACTAGCTAGCCTGAAGATAGAAAAATAGGCCTGACTTGCCCCAGAGAAATTCCCCAAAGGAAAAGGCAGCCCCCCACATATAATGACTGTGAGTAAGATGAAAAGACAAAACGTAGGGATGAAATAGATTCAGCAAAGTGGGGCCCGATATTCTAGGACAGAGCGAGGACAGTAAAGCGAACTTTGCAGTCTACAAAAAACCCTAAAGCAAAACCACGCAAAGGGGGCAAAAAAAACCCACCGTGCCGAACTAACGGCACGGCGGTACACCCTTTGCGTCTCAGAGCTTCCAGCAAAACAAAAGACAAGCTGGACAGAAAAAAAGCAACAAAAAAGCAAAAGGCACTTAGCTAAAAAGAGCAGCAGGTCACAGGAACAATCAGGAGAAGCTCAGATCCAACACTGAAACATTGACAAGGAGCAAGGATAGCAGCATCAGGCGGAGTTAAGTAATGAAGCAGTTAACGAGCTCACCAGAACACCTGAGGGAGGAAGCTCAGAAGCTGCAGTACCACTTGTGACCACAGGAGTGAATTCAGCCACAGAATTCACAACAGTACCCCCCCCTTGAGGAGGGGTCACCGAACCCTCACCAGAGCCCCCAGGCCGACCAGGATGAGCCGCATGAAAGGCACGAACAAGATCGGAAGCATGAACATCAGAGGCAAAAACCCAGGAATTATCTTCCTGAGCATAACCCTTCCATTTAACCAGATACTGGAGTTTCCGTCTAGAAACACGAGAATCCAAAATCTTCTCCACAATATACTCCAATTCCCCCTCCACCGAAACCGGGGCAGGAGGCTCAACAGATGGAACCATAGGTGCCACGTATCTCCGCAACAACGACCTATGGAATACATTATGTATGGAAAAGGAGTCTGGGAGGGTCAAACGAAAAGACACAGGATTGAGAACCTCAGAAATCCTATACGGACCAATAAAACGAGGTTTAAATTTAGGAGAGGAAACCTTCATAGGAATATGACGAGAAGATAACCAAACCAGATCCCCAACACGAAGTCGGGGACCCACACGGCGTCTGCGATTAGCAAAAAGTTGAGCTTTCTCCTGGGACAAGATCAAATTGTCCACTACCTGAGTCCAGATCTGCTGCAACCTATCCACCACAGAATCCACACCAGGACAGTCCGAAGACTCAACCTGTCCTGAAGAGAAACGAGGATGGAACCCAGAATTGCAAAAAAATGGAGAAACCAAGGTAGCCGAGCTGGCCCGATTATTAAGGGCGAACTCAGCCAACGGCAAAAAGGACACCCAATCATCCTGGTCTGCAGAAACAAAACATCTCAGATATGTTTCCAAGGTCTGATTGGTTCGTTCGGTCTGGCCATTAGTCTGAGGATGGAAAGCCGAGGAAAAGGATAGGTCAATGCCCATCCTACCACAAAAGGCTCGCCAAAACCTTGAAACAAACTGGGAACCTCTGTCAGAAACAATATTCTCAGGAATGCCATGCAACCGAACCACATGCTGAAAGAACAAAGGTACCAAATCAGAGGAGGAAGGCAATTTAGCCAAGGGCACCAGATGGACCATTTTAGAAAAGCGATCACAGACCACCCAAATGACTGACATCTTTTGAGAAACGGGAAGGTCAGAAATGAAATCCATCGAAATATGTGTCCAAGGCCTCTTTGGGACCGGCAAGGGCAAAAGCAACCCACTGGCACGAGAACAGCAGGGCTTAGCCCTAGCACAAATCCCACAGGACTGCACAAAAGTACGTACATCCCGTGACAGAGATGGCCACCAGAAGGATCTAGCCACTAACTCTCTGGTACCAAAGATTCCAGGATGACCAGCCAACACCGAACAATGAAGTTCAGAGATAAGTTTATTAGTCCACCTATCAGGGACGAACAGTTTCTCTGCTGGACAACGATCAGGTTTATTCGCCTGAAATTTTTGCAGCACCCGCCGCAAATCAGGGGAGATGGCAGACACAATGACTCCTTCCTTGAGGATACCCGCTGGCTCAGATAAACCCGGAGAGTCGGGCACAAAACTCCTAGACAAAGCATCCGCCTTCACATTTTAGAGCCCGGAAGGTACGAAATCACAAAGTCGAAGCGGGCAAAAAATAACGACCAACGAGCCTGTCTAGGATTCAAGCGCTTGGCAGACTCGAGATAAGTCAAGTTCTTATGATCAGTCAATACCACCACGCGATGCTTAGCTCCTTCAAGCCAATGACGCCACTCCTCGAATGCCCACTTCATGGCCAGCAACTCTCGATTGCCCACATCATAATTACGCTCAGCGGGCGAAAACTTCCTGGAAAAGAAAGCACATGGTTTCATCACTGAGCAATCAGAACCTCTCTGTGACAAAACCGCCCCTGCTCCAATCTCAGAAGCATCAACCTCGACCTGGAACGGAAGAGAAACATCTGGCTGACACAACACAGGGGCAGAACAAAAACGACGCTTCAACTCCTGAAAAGCTTCCACAGCAGCAGAAGACCAATTAACCAAATCAGCACCCTTCTTGGTCAAATCGGTCAATGGTTTGGCAATGCTAGAAAAATTACAGATGAAGCGACGATAAAAATTAGCAAAGCCCAGGAACTTTTGCAGACTTTTCAGAGATGTCGGCTGAATCCAATCCTGGATGGCTTGGACCTTAACTGGATCCATCTCGATAGTAGAAGGGGTAAAGATGAACCCCAAAAATGAAACTTTCTGCACACCGAAGAGACACTTTGATCCCTTCACAAACAAAGAGTTAGCACGCAGGACCTGAAAAACCATTCTGACCTGCTTCACATGAGACTCCCAATCATCTGAGAAGATCAAAATGTCATCCAAGTAAACAATCAGGAATTTATCCAGATACTCACGGAAGATGTCATGCATAAAAGACTGAAACACAGATGGAGCATTGGCAAGTCCGAACGGCATCACTAGATACTCAAAATGACCCTCGGGCGTATTGAATGCAGTTTTCCATTCATCTCCTTGCCTGATTCTCACCAGATTATACGCACCACGAAGATCTATCTTAGTGAACCAACTAGCCCCCTTAATCCGAGCAAACAAGTCAGATAACAATGGCAAGGGATACTGAAATTTAACAGTGATCTTATTAAGAAGTCGGTAATCAATACACGGTCTCAGCGAACCATCCTTCTTGGCTACAAAGAAGAACCCTGCTCCCAGTGGTGATGACGATGGGCGAATATGTCCCTTCTCCAGGGATTCCTTCACATAACTGCGCATAGCGGCGTGTTCGGGCACGGATAAATTAAATAATCGACCTTTAGGGAATTTACTACCAGGAATCAAATTGATAGCACAATCACAATCCCTATGCGGAGGTAGAGCATCGGACTTGGGCTCTTCAAATACATCCTGATAATCAGACAAGAACTCTGGGACCTCAGAAGGGGTGGATGACGAAATCGACAAAAATGGAACATCACCATGTACCCCCTGACAACCCCAGCTGGATACCGACATGGAATTCCAATCCAATACTGGATTATGGGTTTGTAGCCATGGCAACCCCAACACGACCACATCATGCAGATTATGCAACACCAGAAAGCGAATAACTTCCTGATGTGCAGGAGCCATGCACATGGTCAGCTGGGCCCAGTATTGAGGTTTATTCTTGGCCAAAGGTGTAGCATCAATTCCTCTCAATGGAATAGGACACCGCAAAGGCTCCAAGAAAAACCCACAACGTTTAGCATAATCCAAATCCATCAGATTCAGGGCAGCGCCCGAATCCACAAACGCCATGACAGAAAACGACGACAAAGAGCATATCAAGGTAATGGACAGAAGGAATTTGGACTGTACAGTACCAATGACGGCAGACCTAGCGGACCGCTTAGTGCGCTTAGGACAATCAGAAATAGCATGAGTGGAATCACCACAGTAGAAACACAGACCATTCAGACGTCTGTATTCCTGCCGTTCAACTCTAGTCATAGTCCTATCGCACTGCATAGGCTCAGGTTTAACCTCAGGCAGTACCGCCAAATGGTGCACAGATTTACGCTCGCGCAAGCGTCGACCGATCTGAATGGCCAAAGACAAAGACTCATTCAAACCAGCAGGCATAGGAAATCCCACCATGACATCCTTAAGAGCCTCAGAGAGACCCTTTCTGAACAAAGCTGCCAGCGCAGATTCATTCCACTGAGTGAGTACTGACCATTTCCTAAATTTCTGACAATATACTTCTATATCATCCTGACCCTGGCACAAAGCCAGCAAATTTTTCTCAGCCTGATCCACTGAATTAGGCTCATCGTACAGCAATCCGAGCGCCAGGAAAAACGCATCGACACTACTCAATGCAGGGTCTCCTGGCGCAAGAGAAAATGCCCAGTCTTGAGGGTCGCCGCGCAAAAAAGAAATAATAATCAAAACCTTTTGAATAGGATTACCAGAAGAATGAGGTTTCAAGGCCAAAAATAGCTTACAATTATTTTTGAAACTTAGAAACTTAGTTCTATCTCCAAAAAACCAATCAGGAATAGGAATTCTTGGTTCTAACATAGATTTCTGATCAATAGTATCTTGAATTTTTTGTACATTTATAACGAGATTATCCATTGAAGAGCACAGACCCTGAATATCCATGTCCACACCTGTGTCCAGAATCACCCAAATGTCTAGGGGAAAAAAAAAAAAAGTGAACACAGAGCAGAAAAAAAAAAAAAAATGATGTCAGAACTTTTTCTTTCCCTCTATTGAGAATCATTGGCAGGCTCCTTGTACTGTTATGTTTGCTAATGACAGGTGTTATGAAGGCAATCCAGAAACACAGTGTGCATAGCGATCAGAGCGCACACAGTGATCTGACAAATACCCAAAAATACAAGAACGAGCTCTGAGACGTGGAAACTCTGTAGACTGCACACCTGATCCTATCCTAAACACAACTAAAAGCGGCTGTGGATTGCGCCTAACAACTACCTAGGCAACTCGGCACAGCCTAAAAAACTAGCTAGCCTGAAGATAGAAAAATAGGCCTGACTTGCCCCAGAGAAATTCCCCAAAGGAAAAGGCAGCCCCCCACATATAATGACTGTGAGTGAGATGAAAAGACAAAACGTAGGGATGAAATAGATTCAGCAAAGTGGGGCCCGATATTCTAGGACAGAGCGAGGACAGTAAAGCGAACTTTGCAGTCTACAAAAAACCCTAAAGCAAAACCACGCAAAGGGGGCAAAAAAAACCCACCGTGCCGAACTAACGGCACGGCGGTACACCCTTTGCGTCTCAGAGCTTCCAGCAAAACAAAAGACAAGCTGGACAGAAAAAAAGCAACAAAAAAGCAAAAGGCACTTAGCTAAAAAGAGCAGCAGGTCACAGGAACAATCAGGAGAAGCTCAGATCCAACACTGAAACATTGACAAGGAGCAAGGATAGCAGCATCAGGCGGAGTTAAGTAATGAAGCAGTTAACGAGCTCACCAGAACACCTGAGGGAGGAAGCTCAGAAGCTGCAGTACCACTTGTGACCACAGGAGTGAATTCAGCCACAGAATTCACAACACACGCTGACTTTTGATATTCCGGATAAGATTACATGTTTCTCAACAGGGATCATCTATTTGATCCGCTGTCCGTGTGGGAAACTGTATGTGGGTAGTAGAACCAAGAGAAAACTAATGGTTCGAATTAAGGAGCACCTGAGGAATATTCAGAAAGGTTTTTTGGGCCACCCCATATCGCGACACTTCCAAGAGGTTCACAATGGGTGTGTTCGGGACGTGTCATTTTGTGGGATTCAAAAAGTCCACCAAAGTGTGAGGGGGGGGGGCAATTTTCTGAAACAAATGTCCAAGATCGAGTCAGAATGGATATTCAGATTAGACTGCCTTGCCCCCAAGGGCCTTAATCACGATTTTGAACTATATGCATTCTAAAGGTATATACTGGATGTTCGTAGTTGGTATAAATCAGTTTATTTTATTTTATTTTAACTTGTTTTAACACAATAACTGTGGGCAGTGTTTCGAGGGGTGACTATGTAGTGAGGATTTCTAAATTTTGCACCCCAGCCACCACATGTATTAGGCCCGCATATGTTCTTGCAGGACATACATTCAGATTTTATTCTATTTTATTATTATTTTATATCATTGTGTTATGGCATCACATTTGCGTTCGCAGCCTTTTTGGTGCGTTTTTAACATGTTTTAGTATTAAAGATTCAATTTTATGGGTAGTATTTTCATTTTGTCCGTTTGTTTTTTTTCCCTAGAGAGTTTGTGTACGTTTCCCGCATGTACGAATATCGGGCTATGTGCCTTATTAATACTCAATAGTTAGGTACCAGTTGTGCGGTAAATTAAGGGATTAATCACATGATGGATTGATGTGCTTATATTTTAGTTGTACAGTTAGTGCAGCGACTGAGGCGGATTTAGAGTTCTAGTGGGCAGGACCATAGGGTGAGCGAGGGCATATATAGAATAGGAGCCGCTGCTGGACTTCAACCCTGAGGAAGAAGGGCGCTTACCCTTCGAAATGCGTTGGTTAGTCTTTTGGTCCCAGCGAGGCTCCATAGGCCTGTGACGTCACACGCTGTTAGACAGCGGCGGTTATCTTTGTTTCTAAGTGCAACCAGGGACGCCTCCGGCCGGGACGTTCCCTGGCTCTGCACTTACCAGTGGCACTTAGCACCGGTTAAGCCTGAGTATTCAGCGGCACCTACCCTCCGGTCACCATCAGCACATGCCTTGTGCTTTCCTAACCGCCACTGCAACACATTTAGTACTGCACATCCTCCCGACATCCACCAGGAATAGCCGGGCGTCCTGCCACATGCAGCATACGGTAAGAGGCATATAACAATATTGTTTTTACGGCCGCCGTGCCTGTTGATATTACTCCTAATGTAGGAGCGGGGGTCTCACTAGCGTAGTGCGTTTTTACTGCTATCGCCAGGGGGACAGTTTGTTGTCCTGCGGTGTATCCTACACACTGTCCATAGGGGATTGTTTTGGCTGTTGCATTCTATTGCTGCACTCAGGTTTATTGCACCCCTGCCAGTAGGGGTTAATCATCTGTATCTCCCTAGCGCGGTTCCTGTTTTTAGTATATTACAATATTACCACTTTATACAGTACTGAAATATCTCTGCTGTACAATGCCCAAAGCCATCCCATTTTCAACTTCATATGGTTTTACAGATGGTATTATGTTTGCATTAAGAATTTGTTGACATTTCATAAAATCCATTTTTCACTCTACTAGTGAAATTTTCCTCATGTTCTTTTCCTGAAATTTGTGCCCTTTTTTCTCCACAAATACCTTTGATCATTGTGGCCAAAGAGTTCCATTTTAACCTGATTTGGCCACAGAAATTATTTCCAAAACGTATCAGGCTTGTTTAAATGTTCTTTTGCATATTTCTGTCACTGAATTTTATGGTGAGGATGCAGGAGAGGTTTTCTGCTGATGACTCTTCCAGGAAGGCAATGTAGAACAATGTACGACAACTCCAGAGTCCGCTAAATCTTTCTAAAGGTCTTTTGCAGACAAGTGGGGGTTTTGAGTTTCCTCACTAGCAATCCTATCAGCTGTTCTCACTGAAAATTTGCTTGGTCTTCCAGACCTTATCTTGACCATCACTGTTTCTGTTAATTGCCATTTCTTAATCACAATTCAAACTGAGGAAAGGACAACTTAAAGGGAAGGTGCCGCATTTTATTTTTTGTATTAAAAATGATTGTTTATATAAACAATTATTTTTAACTAGATGGCAGCCCGATTCTAAAGAATCGGGAGTCTAGAATCCATATATACTTTATTTATTCAAATGTAAGAATAATACAATTAATAAATAATAGTAAGAAAGAACAAAAATAATAGGCAGTATATGGAGAAAACACCAAACAAAAGTTCAAAATTGGTGTGAAAATGTCACTGAACCACTTCACAACTAAATATATATAGTTTTGGTAAATGGTATTATCATTTTTTTGACGAAATTCGGCAGGAGCTTGAAGAGCAACGTCACTGGGCCCGCCTCCACGCAGTAGAAACTTGCTGTGAGGTAAAAATTCAAAAATCACACCAAAATGGCGGGCGGAGTGTGTCACAGTACGGCACGTTTCTGATTGGTCGCTCGCAGCAGGCGGCAACCAATCAGACACTGGACACTGTTGACGTCACTTATCTCCGGACATTAGCTCCGGACATTAGCTCCGGACAAAGCCACGGAAGTTGGCACAAATTGCAGGAAGTAGTATTCTAGGCAATTATATATTAGATACAAATTTACATTTTTTAACTTTAACATTTTTTTTATTATTATTTTTTCAGCCACTGGGTGCCACCATTTTGTTTTGCAGGAGTGTAAGTGTAGCTGTATGACACTTACACTCTGCAAATACGGCAGCCCTGGGCATGGAGATCTGTGGTCGGCATCCGACCCTATACTTTCCATTGAGCTGCTCCCTCCTGTGATCTGGCCACGCCCCCTGAGTCGGCTGCACCACAGCAGAGGCAGGAGATCGGTGCCATCTTTCTGGAGCTCACAGTGCATCTGTGAGCTCCACTTGAGAGTTCTGCTGTTATAGGAGGAGGAGTCCAAGGACGGCACAGGAGGGAGAAAGGAGCAGCGTCGACAGCAGTGAAGTAATATCGGCGGGGGAGGAGGAGAGGTAATCTAATCCTATCCTTTGTGATGCTGACTCTGAGCAGTGTATCTCCTCCCATGTGTGTTACTGTGCTGACTGTGTATCTAATCCTATCCTGTGTGATACTGACAGAGCTATATCGAATCCTCTCCTGTGTGATGCTGTCTGCTGAGCCATGTATCTAATCCTACCCTGTGTGATATTTTGCTGAGACGTGTATCTAATCCTATCCTGTGTGATACTGACTGAGCTGTGTATCTAATATTATCTGGTGTGAAACTGACTGCTGAGCTGTGTATCTAATCCTCCTATGTGTGATACTAACTGTTGGGCCTTGTATCTAATCCTTTCCTATGCACTCCTCTCCCCCCTGTTATGTGTGATCTATATGGCGGTATTATGTGAGAAGTATATGGCGGTATTATGTGTGAAGTATATGGTGGCATTATGTGTGATCTATATGGCGGTATTGTGAGAACACTGGTGGTATGTGTGAAGTATATGGCGTCGTTATGTGTGAAGTATATGGCGGTATTATGTGTGAACCATATGGCGGTATTATGTGTGATCTATATGGCGGTATTATGTGTGATCTATATGGCGGTATTATGTGAGAGCACTATGGCGTCGTTATTTGCGATCTATATGATGGTATTATGTGAGAACTATAGGACAGTATTATGTGTGATCAGTATGGCGGTATTATGTGAGAATGCTATGGCATCGTTATTTGCGATCTATATGATGGTATTATGTGAGAACTATAGGACAGTATTATGTGTGATCTGTATGACGGTATTATGTGAAAACACTATGGCGTCGTTATTTGCGATCTATATGATGGTATTATGTGAGAACTATAGGACAGTATTATGTGTGATCTATATGATGGTATTAAGTGAGAACTATAGGACAGTATTATGTGTGATCTGTATGGCGGTATTATGTGAGAACACTATTCAGTATTATCTTCAGAAAGGGGACCTGTTCTAGGGTGGTTCTGGCTGAGCACCTGCATATGGGTCTGGGGTAATAGAGGGGGCAGCATGACCTCCAGGTAGGTGCAGTCAGGGGAGGGCTGGTGAGGCAGCTGAAGAGAGGGGTCTCATTTTTATCGTTACTATATGGCTACATTTCCTTCCCAGCGTCACCCCAGACTGCGCCTGTCGCCTCGCTTTCACACATCGCCAGGACAGGATGGAGAAGACAGGATCTGAGGAGGGGAATGGGGTCTTTGCATGCAAAGTCTGGATCAGAACAGGCCATCAATCCACAGAAATGTTTCCTGGATTTCTGTGGAGCAGACAAGCAGACGGTCCATCCATGTGTGTAAAAGACGGCGCTCTATGTACAATTTCTGGCTGCTCCGCGCACCGAACAGGGTGCCCCCCCCCATAGACCAGCACACTGCTCTCCTGAAATACTCTGTGCCGCTGTCACCCTGCTCCCTCCACCATATATCTCCCAGAATCCTTTCTGCCTGCCATCCTCGGTGACTGTCTACTTGTCAGTATAACTTTTCAGTCACCAATAAAATGGCTTCTCACTGTGTACACAGCCATGTCAGCAGACTCCGCCCATAGTTACTGCAGTGCAGTAAAGTGAGCTAGTTGTACCCTAGGTTTTGTCAAATTTCATTAGCTGCTCCCCCCAGTGTTTAAAAGTGGAAATGCCAAACCTTTTAAAATTATTTTTCATATTTTACTAAATTATAAACAAATTATAATATTTAAGAAAATTTAAACATAATTCTTTACATTTTTTTAATCGCTGGAAATTTTTTTTTTTATGGCACCTTCACTTTAAAAACACTTTGCTATCTTCTTATAACTTTCTGCTGCTTTGTGGGCCTCCACCTTTTTCATTTTCAGAGTGCTAGGCAGCTACTTAGAAGAACCACAAGGTTAGAGGAGGCTGGCTTTTTATAAAGCTGGGAATATTTGCAGTACCTAAATAACAGTTTCATACAATGCCCAAATAATATACTGCTGAGAGAACTGTGCAATACAAATCCACACTGCTGAAATGATGGTGTAAAGAGGTAGTAACTTAACTTCACAGGTGAACCCTTTAAAATAGTAGTGCCACACAATACCTAAATTATATCACCATACAGAGCAGATAATACAATACATACAGTTAGGGCCAGAAATATTTGGACAGTAACACAATTTTCGCGAGTTGGGCTCTGCATGCCACCACATTGGATTTGAAATGAAACCTCTACAACAGAATTCAAGTGCAGATTGTAACGTTTAATTTGAAGGGTTGAACAAAAATATCTGATAGAAAATGTAGGAATTGTACACATTTCTTTACAAACACTCCACATTTTAGGAGGTCAAAAGTAATTGGACAAATAAACATAACCCAAACAAAATATTTTTATTTTCAATATTTTGTTGCAAATCCTTTGGAGGCAATCACTGCCTTAAGTCTGGAACCCATGGACATCACCAAACGCTGGGTTTCCTCCTTCTTAATGCTTTGCCAGGCCTTTACAGCCGCAGCCTTCAGGTCTTGCTTGTTTGTGGGTCTTTCCGTCTTAAGTCTGGATTTGAGCAAGTGAAATGCATGCTCAATTGGGTTTAGATCTGGAGATTGACTTGGCCATTGCAGAATGTTCCACTTTTTGGCACTCATAAACTCCTGGGTAGCTTTGGATGTATGCTTGGGGTCATTGTCCATCTGTACTATGAAGCGCCGTCCAATCAACTTTGCAGCATTTGGCTGAATCTGGGCTGAAAGTATATCCCGGTACCCTTCAGAATTCATCCGGCTACTCTTGTCTGCTCTTATGTCATCAATAAACACAAGTGACCCAGTGCCGTTGAAAGCCATGCATGCCCATGCCATCACGTTGCCTCCACCATGTTTTACAGAGGATGTGGTGTGCCTTGGATCATGTGCCGTTCCCTTTCTTCTCCAAACTTTTTTCTTCCCATCATTCTGGTACAGGTTGATCTTTGTCTCATCTGTCCATAGAATACTTTTCCAGAACTGAGCTGGCTTCTTGAGGTGTTTTTCTGCAAATTTAACTCTGGCCTGTCTATTTTTGGTATTGATGAATGGTTTGCATCTAGATGTGAACCCTTTGTATTTACTGTCATGGAGTCTTCTCTTTACTGTTGACTTAGAGACAGATACACCTACTTCACTGAGAGTGTTCTGGACTTCAGTTGATGTTGTGAACGGGTTCTTCTTCACCAAATTAAGTATGTGGCGATCATCCACCACTGTTGTCATCCGTGGACGCCCAGGCCTTTTTGAGTTCCCAAGCTCACCAGTCAATTCCTTTTTTCTCAGAATGTACCCAACTGTTGATTTTGCTACTCCAAGCATGTCTGCTATCTCTCTGATGGATTTTTTCTTTTTTTTCAGCCTCAGGATGTTCTGCTTCACCTCAATTGAGAGTTCCTTTGACCGCATGTTGTCTGCTCACAGCAACAGCTTCCAAATGCAAAACCACACACCTGGAATCCACCCCTGACCTTTTAACTACTTCATTGATTACAGGTTAACGAGGGAGACGCCTTCAGAGTTAATTGCAGCCCTTAGAGTCCATTGTCCAATTACTTTTGGTCCCTTGAAAAAGAGGACGCTATGCATTACAGAGCTATGATTCCTAAACCCTTTCTCCGATTTGGATGTGGAAACTATCATATTGCAGCTGGGAGTGTGCACTTTCAGCCCATATTATATATATAATTGTATTTCTGAACATGTTTTTGTAAACAGCTAAAATAATAAAACTTGTGTCACTGTCCAAATATTTCTGGCCCTAACTGTACAATTCCCAAATAATATCATTATGTAGCACTGAAATAACAGTGCTGAGCAATAACAAAATAATACATGCAATGGTAAAATAAGTCATACAATGCCTAGGAATATCGCCATAGAGTGCTAAAATAACAATGCAATACAATAGACATATAATACCATACAAATAATACCTTCACACTATATTAAATGATGGTGTCATGACCAAATGAAACAACCATACAGTGCTGAATAATAGTATATTATACTAAAATTTAACCTCCTAACAGCGCTGAACAGGGTAGTACACTGTGTGTATTGTATTACCATATAGTGCTGAAAAAGAATTGTGCCATACAATGCCTGAATTTACATCACCATACATCGGTTAAACAAAAGTGCTGTAGTATACTACCATACTACCACCATGCAGAATTAAGATAATTTTAATAGGATGTATAAAATAATACCACCATACCTTGCTAAAATACTGCCTTACAGAGCTCAAATAGTAAGGATTATACTATATTCTTTTATGCTGCTTTGCACCATATATGCACACATTTTGTCACGCACAGACCCTATACGCATAAACACACACTATATAGGTCAAATAGGATCAAAGGTCTAGTAACAGGTCGGACTTTCAAAATCTGGATGTTCTCTGTCCTTTACATTGCAGTGTAAAGTCTCTGTGCCATGTGAAATATGCCCCAGTGACTGCCAGTGAAACAACGACTGGAGTAGAATCAGCGAGTTACGGAGAGATGTTTTGTGGGAATTTGCACTGGGCTTTGGTCGTGATTTGTGAGACATGACAATCGATATCAGTATTAGGAGCTCATTTTCTCCTCGTCAGAGATTGTTTGAGCAGCTCTCCGCTGATTCTCCTCTGTGCTCTGCAGATATAAAGTAACCCAGGTGTCTACCATAATTCTCTGTCTTGTCTGTCCGGCTCCGGAGAATTTCCAATGATGGATTTTCGTACACGTGGCGGTGTGTAAGGTTGAATTGTGCCAACAGCCTGAATCTTCTAGTAATCAATAGGTCTGTGGCCTTTTACTAAGTGCAAATGGCTTCAGCAAAGATTCGGCACGCTGCAGGCCGAGCGACGGAGGAACTGACATATGCGTCAAGCGTTCTGTGATGGGTCTGCCTATAGTTTAACTCTATGCCTCCTCATGACGGCAGGGAGTCAGATGTTTCCAGAACAATTTATGGCAGAAAACCCAATTTTCAAAGGAGCTGTACAGAATTAGAAAAACATGTTATCTCTGAAAATCATCACTCCGTTTGCCTACAGTTCATATGTAGCTAGATCTATTTGTGTTCCATGTTCCAGGTCAGTAGTCTCTGGCCGCTAGATGGAAGCTGTGTGAATTTTTATCTTCCGAGATTCCTGGCGTGATGTCGTCTGTGTGTCACGGTGCAATGATCACGTTATATCAACCCAGCCAATCCAAAGCCATGCTGGGGGTCCCAAGAGGTAAGAGACTCATAAGCCTCTCATCCATTGGACAGATACTAGTGACCTGGCCTATGGGGCAGAGTCCCGTGACTCTAGTGATGTCTGGTACTGTAGCTCAGCCCCAATGAAATGAGATAAACAATTCAGTTTCTGAGGCCAACGTGCAGTCCAGTCCTCCATGACAGTGAGTCTTCACTTCTGCACCCTGGTTGCCTCTGGCACGTAATAGGACCTGCAGGGTCATGACCAGAGCAGTGTAATGTAAGAGGGTGGTGCTGTTATGGACAGTAAGGAACACGCTGTCACTTTAAGAGGCTGAAGCCCCTTGTCTGGCATGATGGAATGTTCTCCTTCTCCCCTGCAATAGTCAGTGTAATGAACTAGTCTGTGCAGAGTGCAGGTGTGGAGCTGGAGCAGCATGTGTGAGCTGAGGCTGCTGCAGAGAGGACTTTTTGTGCTGATAGCTGAAAGAGAGAAGAACTGTGTCCTGTTATAGCTGCAAGAGAGCCACGAAGATACAGAGAAAGGGATTTACAGTTTCCAGGAGCATTCCTAGGATCCAGAAGCAAGGAGAAGACCACGTTTCACAGAGCTGACAGAAAGCCGTGCGCACCACCGTATTAGACTGCTGGGGGCCCCCCTGGGATTGGATCTGATTTTCCAACATCACCGTGAGTCTGTTCCTGTTTGGTGCACATGTTACGGCCTAGTGTAGGCTTCAATAGTCAGTACACGGGAGCCGTGTGGCCTGCTTAGTAAAGGCCAAGCAGGTTATATGTAGAGTAGCATCACTTGGTTATTGTTTACATTTGCTTCTTAGACATATTTTGTCTGCAATAGTTGTAGCACCGTGCTATTTTATGGAAAAGATAAAGTTTATAACTCTTGTAAATTGTCATTTGCCATTGTATACCCTTGTTTGCATCTTCCTCATTCACTTCATTCCTTGCCTTCCAATAAATCTACCCTTTGTTGTTTGCAACTCATCTTGTGTACAGTAGTCTTCCTGCACCATGGTGGTCCCCCGACCATCGCTTCAAGTGGCGCTGCGAGCAGAGTAAAATCACCAAGATGGAGACAGCAGACAGCAATGGCGGGAATGCTAATGTTAAAGTTCGACTTTACCATCCGTTTTCGCTCTGCTACCAAAAATGCAAATGCTGATGGGCTGTCAAGAGTGACTGTGGAAACTCCAGTGGGGGATCTTGATGAGCAACTTGAAGAGGAGGAAACCCCAGACTTTCGTAAGTTTAAGCCCCCAATGGTTGCGGCCCAGTCAAGAAGGGAGGCCTGTGCATTACCCCGGTCCCTGGGGAGAACCAATGAGGGATGGGGACATGTTCAGGATGAAGACGAAGGGCTGCGACAGATGAAATGGTGGGTAACTCAAAAGTGGAAGCCTGGCAAACAAGAGAGAGATGATCTGGACTCTGAAATGAGGAGTGTGTTACACCAGTGGGATAGACTGGAAGTGCGAGAGTCAGTGCTATATCGTAAGAGGCAACAGCCAAAAGATATGGAAGGTGGCAAGTGGTCATCCCAGGAAGAATGGCTCAAGAAGTAGCTAAAGAAGCCCACGAATTTGGAGCGCACTTCGGCCCCACAAAGACCTACCAATGGTTACAGTGGTATGTGTATTGCACCCTTTGTTGTTTGCACCTCATCTTGTGTACAGTAGTCTTCCTGCATGGTGGTCGTCCCCCGGCCATCGCTTCAGTAAGTCAAATTGCTCACCTCTACCAGTGACCCATCTGAATGGAGTGGAAGTCCAGACGAGATGGGGCTCCGCTGTTTCCAGCAGTGTCAAAGACAATGAATGGGGCAGAATTGGGCACGCTATATGTCCGCTTCAGTCAGACGGTCCTACAGAGCATCATTCAACCCACCAATTGGAACCTTATTCTCTACCTTATAGATGTAAGAAAACTTGCCTCCTTGATACAACTCCTAAAATTGAGCTGAGTTATAATATTGGGCACACCTCCCTCCCGGACTGATGGAACTTGGGTGCCTTGTTTTAAAAAGTTGTCAGCCAGATACATAAAAACAATCACCCAGAAATATCCATATTTAGCCTTTTTAGGTTCTTAAACAAGGACTGTTTAACTTCAATGGGCAGCTGTCAGATATGCCAAGGCAGAAGCACGTTTTTAATCCAACCCCTTTCAGGTTGGCACATTATATCCCTTTGGGTCCAAAATATTGTTATAGGTCCTGTATTATGCACAGTCGTGATCTCCCTTGCATCCTGCACATTTAGAAGAGGGCGACTTCCAATGGCAGAATATAAATAAGGAGCAGCAGGGGTAAAAAATAAAAACAACTATTTTTGGAAAGATTACAATGTTCCATGTAATATTGCCATTGTTATGGTCAAATCCGCCAAATCTCTGAGGATCCTCCATGATTTTCTTATTTTTCTTAGTCTAGGACTAACGTTCTTATTGACATGTTATAGCAAATATATAGGATAGTCTTAAGATAGAAGTTGGACGTAGTTTGTGGAATAACAATATTAAAAGCAGTATTTTGTTAACCATGCTCTGTACCATGTTATGGGTAAATAATATTCTTCCTCCTCTAAGGTCTGTTGGGTACCACCAGTGCCTGTTTTGGAGATGCAACATGGCAGTGTTCTTCAGCAGCGTTTCGATCTGCACAGTTCTGGGTTCCGTATAGGTCCACTTGCTGCTTGTAGCTACAGTAATTGGCCAAATCTGCAACTGATACTCCATACCTCCCAACCGTCCCGGATCCAGCGGGACTGTCCCGATTTTGACAGTCAGCCCCGCGATCCCGGGCTGGACATTAGTTGTTCCGCACTGGTTCGGAGGTGTGTAATATCACCCGGTCAGCTCCCTGAGTCCCTGCACCCGCAGAGCAGCACACCACATATTGGCTGCTCTGTGCGCACAGGACCTGTGATGAAGTCACAGGATGGGAGGAGTCAGGAGGTCACATAATCGGAAGGACCTCCGTGTACAGGACTCTGCTGGTTGTCATGGTGCCGGACGAGGGTAAGCGTAAGTGTGAGGTCAGGAGGTGTTTACAGTGTGGATGTAGCAGAGCATTGTGTGTACGAGGTGTATGGATCGGAGCAGCGTGTGAAAGGTGTATGGAGCGGAGTTGTGTGTGTAAGAGGTGGACAGAGCCGTGTGTACGAGGTGTACGGAGCAGAGCAGCGTGTGAAAGGTGTATGGAGCAGAGTCGTGTGTGTAAGACGTGTATGGAGCAGAGCTACGTGTGTATGAGGAGTGCAGAGCAGAGCCATGTGTGTACAAGGTATATGGAGAGGAGCAGCGTGTGCAATGTGTATGGAGCGGAGCCATGTATGTACGAGGTGTACGGAGCGGAGCCGTGTGTGTTCGAGGTGTATGGAGCGGAGCCATGTGTGTACGAGGTGTATGGGGAGGAGCCTTGTGTGTATGGGGAGGAGCCGTGTGTGTATGAGGTGTACAGAGCGGAGCCGTTTGTGTACGAGGTGTATGGAGCGGAGCCGCATGTGCAAAGTGTATGGAGCGGAGTCGTGTGTGTACGAGGTGTAGGGAGTGGAGTCGCATGTGTACGGAGTGGACGCTGGCTGTGTCGGATCGGAGCAGATATTGCTCCTCGCTCTGACACTGACTGGCACAGGAGACACGGAGAGGTGTTTATCAGTGTGTCACAGCTGCAGCGATGTGAGTAGTCAGCGGCACAGCTGGATGACACCATTCAGCGCCGTGGGTGTGGAAGCTGCCGGCTGCTGCGAGGGAGCGTGGTGAAAGGTGTGTGTAGTGATGGAGAAGGCAATGATGGGGGTGGGGTAACCATGTGTGGCCATTATACTGTACCCAGCATTGTCTGGAGCCATTATACTGCATGGAGCATTGTGTGGTGCAATTATACTGTATGGACCATCACGTAGGGCAAGTATACTGTACACAGCATCATGTGGCACCATTATACAGTATGGAGCATAATGTGGCCATTATACAGTATGGGGCACTGTGTGGCCATTATACAGTATGGGGCACTGTGTGGCCATTATACAGTATGGAGCATCATGTGGAGCCATTATACAGTAAGGAGCATCATGTGTGGCCATTATACAGTATGGAGCATCATGTGTGGCCATTATACAGTATGGAGCATAATGTGTATTCATTATACAGTATGGAGCATCATGTCGCCATTATACAGTATAGAGCATCATGTGTGGCCATTATACAGTATGGAGCACTGTGTGGCCATTATACAGTATGGAGCATTGTGTGGCCAATATACAGTATAGAGCATCATGTGGAGCCATTATACAGTATGGAGCATCATGTGTGGCCATTATACAGTATGCAGCATCATGTGGGCCCATTATACTGTATGGAGCATCACGTGGGGCCAGTACACTGTACGCAGCATCATTTGTGGCCATTATACAATATGGAGCATCATGTGTGGCCATTATAAAGTATGGAGCATCACTTGGGGCCAGTACACTGTACACAGCATCATTTGGGGCTATTATACAGTATGCAGCATCATGTGGGCCCATTATACTGTATGGAGCATCACGTGAGGCCAGTATGCAGCATCATGTAGGCCCATTATACTGTATGGAGCATCACGTGGGGCCAGTGCACTGTATTCAGCATCATTTGGGGCCATTATACAGTATGGAGCATCATGTGGGGCCATTATACAGTATGAAGCACTGTGTGGCCATATTTTTTTTTTATTTATAATTATTGTTTACGAAACATTGTGATCAGAAGTGCTAAATTGGTGTGGTTGGGGCGTGACTAGTTGTAAAATGGGTGTGGTCAGAGGTGTGGCTAAAATTTGCCGCGGCGCGCTGCGCTAACTTTGTCCCTCTTTCCCCTCCTCGAAAGTTGGGAGGTATGATACTTTGTAGTGTGACCATAAAGCTGTACCTTCTGTTTTCGCATCTCCAGTTCTACACTTTTACTGCTCTGGTGTCTGGACTCGATTGAGTTGCACGCACAAATCTCTGTTCTGCTAGGAACAATCTATTAGGCACAATTCTACACACACTTTCTGTCCAGGCCATTTCACGATGATGCATGCACCATTAGGGGCAACTCTGCACAAACACTTTCAGTGTAGATTCTATCTTCTGAACACACAATCTCTGCACACCCATGCACAATCAGGAACAACTCTGTACACATACTTCCTTTCTGTTCAAACTTTTTCTCCTGCATGCAAGATCTCTGCACCCATGTGCACCATGAGGGACAACTCTGCACACGCATTTCCTGTTCAGTCCAGACCATATCTTCTGCACACACTATCTCTGCAAACATATGCGTCATTGAGAACAACTCTACAAAGAAACATCCTGTCTATGCTTTATCTCCTGCACACATGACCTTCAAAAATATATAGTGGTAATTATCAGTTAAATAGAATTGTAACCATTTTTTTCTTTGTTAGTAGAAGTGCGGCTGCAGGGAGAAAACTAATATAGTCTCCCTGCAGCTGCTCACTTTGAGTCATCGGGGGAATGCAGGAGCAGTTATACAATGAGTGCTGTGATTATGGCACCTACACCTTGTCCGACAGCCAACACTGCACATACACACCGCAGCAGCAGCAGGTTGTCACTAACCTCAGCTCGCCCTATTATGCCACAATCATAATTTTCACCATATCATATTTTTTTTTTCTGTTTCTTTAATACAAAACATTTCATGGTTGCAACTATAGTGTGTGGTCTAGTTGTCATCACAGCTGGTTGGATAATTTCATGGAAAATTAGATGCAGATCATTGTACGCCGCATGTGCTGAAGGCTGGATGGATTTTGGGATGATGCCTGATTATCTTTGATTTCAGTCCCTGCCAACGTTCTTCCGGATGCGTGAAGTCACTTGCACCTTTAAAATATTTACTATCCTTGCGTCACAACACACGGTGAACATGGCCTAAAGACATGGACTCCCTCCTGGTTCCTTTATTTCATTTTGTCTTGATCTTTTTTATAATGAGCATACTTCCAGTGATGTGATGAATAGTTTATGTGCACAGGCCTCCTAATCTGCATCGCATCCTATATGTTAATTCTTATTTATCATGAACCTACATAACATGAGCATAACTTAGCAAGCCAGGTAGGAATTGTGTGGTGTCATATTCTGTGATCTGTGTCCTAGTGAGGGTCAGATGAGTCTCAGAAGTCTTGTTTCCAACAAAACTCAACAACCTTGATAACTTTTGGGTAAATTTATAATGGTTTTGATAAAACCAGACTCTAGTGTATGAATCTGTCTTTATCCTGACGTTCACTTAGGTCTCCTGATTTCGCTTACCCATTGCCACAATGGAGTTAGATTGGAGCCAACATTGATCAGAAAACCAGGTTGCCTGATCCCCATAGCCATTGTAAAAGTGTCTTAGAAGATTTACACAGTAAAATATCGATATTTGCAGATGATACAAAACTATGTAAAGCAGTCAATACAAGAGAAGATAGTATTCTGCTACAGATGGATCTGGATAAGTTAGAAACTTGGGCTAAAAGGTGGCAGATGCGGTTTAACAATAATAAATGTAAAGTTATACACATGGGAAGAAGGAATCAATTTTATCACCAATACACACTGAATGGGAAACCACTGGGTAAATCTGACATGGAGAAGGACTTGGGGATCCTAGTTAATGATAAACTTACCTGGAGCAGCCAGTGTCAGGAAGCGGCTGCCAAGGCAAACAGGATCATGGGGTGCATTAAAAGAGGGCTGGATACACAAGATGAGATCATTATACTGCCTCTGTACAAATCTCTGGTTAGACCGCACATGGGGTACTGTGTACAGTTTTGGGCACCGGTGCTCAGGAAGGATAAAATGGAACTAGAGGGAGTACAAAGGAGGGCAACAAAATTAATAAAGGGGATGGAGGAACTACAATACCCAGAGAGATTAGCAAAATTAGGATTATTTAGTCTAGAAAAAAGATGTCTGAGGGGTGATCTAAAAACCATATATAAGGGGTTAATACAAATATCTCTCTGAGGATCTGTTTATACCAAGGAAGGTGACGGTCACAAGGGGGCATTCTCTGCGTCTGGAGGAGGGAAGGTTTTTCCACCAACATAGAAGAGGATTCTTTACTGTTAGGGAAGTGAGAATCTGGATTTCCTTGCCTCAGGAGGTGGTGATGGCGAACTCAGTCAAGGGGTTCAAGAGAGACCTGGATGTCTTCCTGGAGCGTAAGAATATTGTATCTTACAGTTATTAGGTTCTTTAGAAGGACGTAGATCTGGGGATTTATTCTGACAGAATATAGGCTGAACTGGATGGACAAATGTCTTTTTTCGGTCTTGCTAACTATGTATGTTATATCTTGGCTTTGGGAGATACTAATATTAAAAAAGTACTTTGGCACACGTACAAGTAAATATTTTTGAAAGATTTTACTGCAATATGAGCCTTGAAAAACAGAAATAGCCAACGTTTGACCATATAAGTCCTTTATCAAGTGTAAGGCTGCAGTAGCATCTTATGCAGTGAAGAGGCAGTGACCCACAAAGTTCCAACACAAAGTCTCTTTAATGTGTTTCCTCACAGCATTAAATCCAATTCACACACAAGTGCATATCATTTCAGTCCATATAACTTCAGTGTATATTATCAGTGTTCAATTCACACCAGTTCATAGCACTTTGTAGTACACGACATCAAAGTTCGATACACACAGTTGCATCTTGTCTCAGTGCCTGTTTCAGAGCACTACACATATGGCTTTAAACTGCAGTCCCTAAACAGGCCAGACTTCCTTTGTCCAGTTTCCCTGGACGACCGCACGCCATATTAAAGTCTCCGAACACACAGCTTTACATGTTTCAGACACTACACACGCCAACACTACTCTGACTAGTTCTCGTGGGTGTCCTGCATCGCTCTGTCACAGTCTCTTTACTCACACAGCCGTACACAGCCCAAGATATCCTCTGGATAGCAGCCGGGCACCATATCCACCTGTTTGCAATTGCTACACATGCTTGTACTCTTTCGGGCATAGGACATCCACCTCCGGGCACAGGACTGTCCACATCCATCTCTTTCGGGCACAGGACATCCACCTCCGGACACAGGACTGCCCACATCCGAGACCAGTACCATAGACGACTTGTATCGCTGTATACGCTGCAGGTGCCAGGCCACTCAGCTGCCCTGGATGCTGATTCTGCTGGCCTGTGCCTCCATGCACTCAGCCAGCGCTCTGCAGGCCTCTGCTGTGCACACCAGCACACACCAGACTGACACTGGCATTGCACCTCACACCTGACACACTCATACCCCTTACTGCAGGGCTTCTAACACACAAACCTGTGGCCTTCAGCCACATGGAAAACCCAGACCAGAAATCTGAGACTCCCATGCACACCTATGGACTTTATCCATCTGTATGCACAACCTGGGGAGAACACACAATGCCCCTACCTGTGACATGAGTCACTGCCTCACACAAGGTATCTGTGTTCAGAGTGGTCGGGAGACTGGAGCATTGCGGAACTTCATCTACTCCTATGTGTGCCAAAGTACCTTATTAATATTGATGATATTGTCATTCTCCTGTGACTATAGGTCAACCGGTTCTCAAGGTTGACAGAGGTACCAAGATTACATTTCCAACCAGTTGACTTTTATGACTCAGTGGACAGTCATTCATTGGAAAAACCTTTAAGAATGAGGAACATGTGGTTACATTGGACTACAACCTCCCAGTGAACATCACGCCAAAGTCTTGGAGACAACAAGAGTCAAAAAAGTTACTCTTGCTCTGTAGGACTTCGAACATCTTTACATTGCAAAGGCGACTTCTATTTTCAATTCACACCATTCCATGCTGCATTTACAATATGTGGATAAAAGTTTGAAAGCCTTTTGCCAAAATGGGCTTATTTTCCAGAGGTCTTTTGAACTAAAAAGTCTTGACCAAACTGGACAATCCTTTCAATATCACCACCTGGACTTGATAGGACGAAGCTGGTTCTTATTAATTCTTTTTCCCCCATGACTTAGAAGGACAAAGTTGGGCTTTAATTATATGTTCTAGATGTCTTGGTCATGGTGAACTTTTTTTGGACTTCAGTTTGAAAGTTTCATTGGCCCACTAGTGAAAAGAGTTGTGAGGGCAGGTTTTTTTTTTTTAGCAATATTGGGAGGCTGTGTGCTCCAAGATCCAATGGAATTTCAACAAAAGAGCTGACCAATTCTCACATATAATTTTTGATCTCTATGGCAAAGGGATATTCGGCCCTTTTGGTACCAGGCAGTGGGTTGGATTGCCGCCCTTACGCCCCCTACAGCCATGCCCCTGCCGACCCTAAATACACAGGTTGACCCATGGTGGGCTCGTCTATTTCTCTGTATGTCATTGTTTCTTGTCCTAGTGCAAGAACATAGACACTTCCAATAAACAGTAACATGTGGGCATGGAATATTCACACCCATGACAAATACAATTGCTGTCCCATATTCCTTCCAAAAAGTGAAAGAATTTACACATTTTTGGCTTCTTGTGCAATTATGCCATGATGGACCCTCGCTGTCTCATCCTGTATTGTGAGTTGTGCCAGCTTTTGGGTCCAGCAGAAGGAGCAGATGGCTTATCTAGAGTGCGGAAACACACAGAATGCCTTCCCAGGGATTTTTTTCTTTCCTATGGCAGCTGCCAAGCAGCATCTTAAACCAAACACTTTCCTATTTCCCCCCTTTGGGTCGAAAAGCTGCTAATTAATCTTATTTCCTAAGATCCCACGCATTAGTCACAATTTCCCATGGTTTCAAGAGACCTGCGTAACTGCAAAATATAGTGGACTCTGAGCATGAACAGACTTTATACAATGAGTTGTTGATTATAACAAAAGACGACTGGAAAATCGGAAACAGCAATTTCATTTTATAAAATAGTTTTGAAAATTCTACTGAGATAATAGTGTTTCCAGGAAAAAAAAAACTTTGCTGACATCTTCCAAAAAACAGTGTCCGAACTGTTTGTGGGTTATTTCTTTTTCCAGACTAGCCTTGAATTAATTTAGTTAATACAGCTGAAAAAATGGCAAACGTCCATCAAGTTCAACCAGGGGATGAAAAAGAACAATGAGAAGGGTGACATGCACAACCACATCATATGTTCTGGTCCATCCCCCCAAAAAGCTGATCATACCCTCTTAATCTCAAATGTCAATCAACGGGATCAAATGTTCAGAAAAGAACTTTACTCATTTACATGATTATTTAAATTATTTTCTTCCAAAAAAGCATCTAAACCATCAACGGCTCCCGCTCTGACCAGATCCTGTAGTCGGCTCTTCCACAGATTACTGGGGCAGACAGATGGGCGTATTGCTCGTGTGATGATCGCATCACAGTGCACGGACTGGCCCAACACCTCTCCTTACCCGAGAGTGACAGCGTGATGTATTCCTATGCAGCTGTCAGGCTCAGGTCAGGATAGCCGATGGTCAGTCCAAGGATTCCAAAGCGATCCTCGCATGAGAAATACGGTCATCTGTCTGCCCCTAATAGTTCTCATAATAAAGAACTGTCTCCTCTGGAGATTTAACCTTTCTTTCTCCAGGCGGAGGGTGCACCCTCTTTGCCTTTTGATGGGTTTGTAGTTAAATGAAACAGCTTTTGACCTTACTTTTTGTATGGGCCATTTATATACTCCCCTTTGATGTCTCTTCTCAAGAAATAAATAAATTTAATTTGATCCTCCATACTGGTGTCCAGAACTGAACTGCACATTCCAGATGAAAAAGTGGTAGTATTACGTACATGTCCCGCCCTCATACCTCTGTTAATACGTGACTATCCTGCTGGCCTTAGAAGCCTCCTGATGAGGCTGCAGTGGTGGTGAAACGCGCATCGAGGTGCCGTCACAATTCATCCTGCTTAACATGGCCACAGGTAATTGTCCATCTTAATATAATACTCTATGATCAAATGTGCTATCACCATGAGATTACTGCAACACCAGTACCTAACATATTTGGGCACATGTTTCGTTCACTGTGAGCCTATGAATAGATTAATTTATGAACACCTATACTAGCACTTATAACTGTTATTACTGCATTATGCTAATATGCTATGTATAGGTGCTCATACTACTATTTCAGTATTTATCTTAGTCAGGATTAATAGGTTTTATGCTCTCTCTCTCCAGTTCCCCTGTCGTTATTATTAACTAATTTGTGTTACTTTTTGGTAGTCATGTAGTATTAATATTTATTATTAACATGTATTAAAATGTGTATATCGCATTATACTTTTGATCGTGTTGCTAATTCTCGTATATCGCATTTGTTTTCATGTTAATAGGTTTGAAGGGATTTTAATTTTCTTTCAGAGAATTCGTATTGCTTATGGCCTTAGAAGCCGCTGATTGAAATTCTTGATACACAATATGCAAATCATTGTTTCATATTTATCCAGTTACTAACTGCGTCGTAGACAATATTTTTGCCATTGTTGTACCTTTTTTGCTTCATTATATCTTTCCTTTATTTATTTCTTGGCAAAGTGGTCAAAATTGTAGTGCTAGAAGCTCTCATTACTACCGCCGGTAAAATAGCCCTGACAGAGCTTTCATCCTCCCGGTGTATGCAGAGTTCTTAAGTCTATATTTTTCCTATTTCCTTCATATTTTCATTTGTTATGCTGTGACCTTCTGACTGCAGTCGCTTATGCAAACTCAGAGTGACAGCTAATGAAGCAATCCTCTCTCTGATCCATCAGCGCCATTATATAAACAAATAGGCTCCCTATGGTCAGGATCCGACTGGAGCTGCACGTGCGGGAAATGAATGACGCCAGGGACGTCACCCAGAACGCTGCTAAAAGCTCCTGTTTTTAGCAGTCGGATATTTCCATCCCATTATTCACAGCATTACAAATCTGAACAATCACAAAAGTATAAAAGTTCCCTAAAAGTGGATCTCCTGGGATTGCTACAAAACTAATAGCACTACAGTCTGAATACTGATATAATTAAAATCAGTGTAAAATTCACAAAGGAAAAAAGACAGCAGGGGCCATGGAATGCAAATGGGCTACGATGTCTGGGTGACTTTGTGAACATTCAATAGCTGCTGTGATACACAAGTAGTAACTAATAAAATATGCAATAATTAAGGACTCTGTCTGAAACGCGTTTGCCCATAATCCATCCCTTTGGTGGTTGTGACATTACTTTTTTTTCTCAAATTTATGTTTTTTTACTTTCCCAATAAATTGAGTATTTAATGAAGATCCTGATGCTGGAATCCTCATTCTTAACCCCTTAACGACCACCAATATGCCTTTTAATGGTGGCAGTTAAGGGTACTTATTCCTCCGCACCAGGGAAACCCCTGGTAGCCGAGACCCCGGAGAACATGATTCAGATCGGTATTTTTCCGTCCCCAGAGTTGCGATCACCATTATTCACCGACCACAAAAAAAAATCAGATTTCTTATTTAATTTCTCTCTCCTCTGATATGATCTAGCATATTAGAGGAGAGGGAAGTGGGGTCCCCTGCACCCCCCCCGATACCTCTGATGTCCCTGGACCCTCCTGTCCCCCGGCCCTCGGCATCTTCTTCTGGGAAGAAAATGGTTTGCCCGCCAAGATGTGCAGGCCGGCACCCGGCAACAATAGGAAATATTTCCTATTGATTCATTTTGATCACTGTGATAGACCCTATCACAGTGCTCAAAATAAAAAATTAGTAACTCAAACCCTTCTTCATCCCTCCCTTAGTCAGGTAAAAATTATAAAATAAAAAATGTATTTATTTCCATTTCTCCATTAGGATTAGGGTTGGGGCTAGGGTTAGAGTTGGGGCTAGAGCTATGGTTAGGGTTGGACTAGGGTTAGGGTTGGGATAGGGTTAAGGTGGTGTTGGGATTAGGGTTGTGGTGTTGGGGTTAGGGTTGTGGTGTTGGGGTTAGGGTTGTGGTGTTGGGGTTAGGGTTGTGGTGTTGGGGTTAGGGTTGTGGTTATGGTTGGGATTACGGTTAGGGTTGGGATTAGGGTTAGGGGAGTGTTAGGGTTGTGGTTAGGGTTAAGGTTAGTGTAGGGATTGGGGTTAGGGGTGTGTTGGGGTTAAGGTTGTGTTTGGGTTGGAGTTAGAATTGGGGGGGTTTCCACTGTTCAAGTACATCAGAAGGTCTCCAATGCAACATGGCGCCCACCACTGATTCCAGACAATTTTGCGTTCAAAAAGTCAAACGGTGCTCCCTCCCCTCGGAGCCCTGCCATGCACGCAAACTGTGACTTTCCCCCACATACGGGGTATCATTGTACTCAGGATAAAATAACGCAGCAAATTTTGTGGTCCATTTTCTCCTGATACACTTGTGAAAATAAAAAAATTTGATTCCAAAGTTAATTTTTTTGTGAAAAAAAAAATAAAATGTTCATTTTTTTCCTTCCACATTGCTTTAGTTGTTGTGAAGCACCTTAAGGGTTAATAAACTTCTCGAATGTGGTTTTGAGGACCTCGAGGGTTTTTAGAATGGTGTCACTTTTGGGTATTTTCTGTTATATTGACCCACCCAAACTCACTTCAAATGTGAGACGGTCCCTAAATAAAATAGTTTTGTAAATTCTGCTGGAAAAATGAGAAATCGCTAGTCATCTTTTAACCCTTATAACGTCCTAACAAAAAAATTATGTTTCCAAAATTGTGCTGATGTAAAGTAGACATGTGGGAAATTTTATTTATTACCGTATATACTCGAGTATAAGCCGAGATTTTCAGCCCAAATTTTTGGGCTGAAAGTGCCCCCCTCGGCTTATACTCGAGTCACGGTAGCGGTGGGGTCGGCGGGTGAGGGGGAGAGGGCGCTGAGGTATACTTACCTAGTCCCAGCGATCCTCGCGCTGTCCCTGCCGTCCCACGGGCTTCGGCGCTGCAGTTTCTTCCTCTCTTCAGCGGTCACGTGGGACCGCTCATTACAGAAATGAATAAGCGGCTCCACCTCCCATAGGGGCGGAGCTGCTTATTCATTTCTCTAATCAGCGGTGCCGGTGACCGCTGATAGAGAAAGAAGCTGCGGCACCGAAGACAGGAGGGGACAGCGCGAGGATCGCCAGGACTAGGTGAGTATAGCATATTCACCTGTCCTCGTTCCAGCCGCCGGGCGCCGATCCATCTTCCCGGCCGGCGCCTCCATCTTCCCGGCGTCTCTGCTCTCTGACTGTTCAGGTCAGAGGGCGCGATGACGCATATAGTGTGCGCGGCGCCCTCTGCCTGATCAGTCAGAGCAGAGACGCCGGGAAGATGGAGGCGCCGGAACGAGACGCCGGGAGCTGCAATCAAGAGAGGTGAGTATGTGTTTTTTTTTCTTTATTGCGGCAGCGGCGGCACAAATTTATGTGGAACATCTATGGGGCACAGTGAACGGTGCAGAGCACCGTATATGGCACAGCACAGCTATGGGGCACAGTGAACGGTGCAGAGCACCGTATATGGCACAGCACAGCTATGGGGCACAGTGAACGGTGCAGAGCACCGTATATGGCACAGCACAGCTATGGGGCACAGTGAACGGTGCAGAGCACCGTATATGGCACAGCACAGCTATGGGGCACAGTGAACGGTGCAGAGCACCGTATATGGCACAGCTATGGGGCACAGTGAACGGTGCAGAGCACCGTATATGGCACAGCACAGCTATGGGGCACAGTGAACGGTGCAGAGCACCGTATATGGCACAGCTATGGGGCACAGTGAACGGTGCAGAGCACCGTATATGGCACATCTATGGGGCACAATGAACGGTGCAGAGCACCGTATATGGCACAGCTAGGGGGCACAATGAACGGTGCAGAGCACTATATGGTTCACACCTATGGGGAAATATGAACGGTGCAGAGCACTATATGGCACAGCTATGGGGAAATAATGATCTATTTTTATTTTTGAAATTCACCGGTAAATGCTGCATTTCCACCCTAGGCTTATACTCGAGTCAATAAGTTTTCCCAGTTTTTTGTGGCAAAATTAGGGGGGTCGGCTTATACTCGGGTCGGCTTATACTCGAGTATATACGGTAACTATTTTGTGTGACAATACTCTCTGATGTAAGGGTACTAAAATTAAAAGCTTGAAAATTGCAAAATTTTTCTTTATTTTTGCCAAATTTTTATTTTTTTCATAAATAAATGCAAATTATATCGAAGAAATTTTACCACTAGCATGAAGCACAATATGTCATGAAAAAGCAATCTCAGAATCAGTGAGATATGTTGAAGCGCTCATAAAGTGACAGTAGTCAGAATTGTAAAAATTGGCTTGGTTATTAAAGGGAACCTGTCACCCCGAAAATCGCGGGTGAGGTAAGCCCACCGGCATCAGGGGCTTATCTGCAGCATTCTGTAATGCTGTAGATAAGCCCCCGATGTCACCTGAAAAACGAGAAAAAGACGTTATATTATACTCACCCAGGGGCGGTCCCGCTGCTGGTCAGGTCAGATGGGCGTTTCCGGTCCGCTGCGGCGCCTCCTATCTTCATTACAAGACGTCCTCTTCTGATCTTCAGCCACGGCTCTGGCGCAGGCGTACTTTGCTCTGCCCTGTTGAGGGCAGACAAAGTACTGCAGTGCGCAGGCGCCGGGCCTCTGACCTTTCCTGCGCCTGCCGGAATTCACTAAACCATCCCAGACAGATGTCTGTCCTGCCTCTGTTTGAAGACTTCCATTGAAGAAGAACTCACCACCTCGTTGCAGTCTGTTCCATTCATTGATCACCCTCACTGTCAAAAAGTTTTGTTCTAATATCTAATCTGTATTTTCTCCATTTCAGTTTTCTCCCATTTCTTCTTGGGTTTCTTTGTGGAATTGAAAATAATAATTAAATACTGCCCTCTGGACAAAAATGTTACTACTCTATTGCTGTTTTTTTTTTGTTTTTTTTTTAAGAATTTGAAATGAGTCTGTTCCAACAATGTCAATTCAAAAGAAGCTTTCATTGGATTTTTTCATTTAAACTGAGTACATCCTCCATCAATCAAAGGATTCTGGAACAGTTTTCCTTTTACTTCTGTGGTCCTTCTGTGTTCCTCTGTTCCAAAGTTATGCTCCCTTGTAATAATAATGCAAATCTTCCCTCCAACTAACGGGGCATATAGAACAGAACTTCGCCATGTGCGTTGGCTTTTTCTTCTCTGATGCTGACCAATCAAAAATGGAAACGTTCTAACGTTCTATGATGTGCACACAGTTAGTCAAAGGGAAAATTACTGGGGGACATTACTTTGGAATGGATTGCCAAAAAGGTTAAAGAAAAACTGTCCCACAATCCATAGAGCAGCAGAAATTGGAGTACATAATAGGGTTGAATTAAAAAAATCTAGTTCAAGGTCCACTTTAAACTACGGTACTTATACAGTTATATAAAGGACTCCGGCCCTATAGAAATCATCCCTGTAGCATAATTTTCACTTCCTTCTTTGCTCAGAAAAAGCTTTTTATTTCTTATGCAAATGAGATACTCGGTCATTTGCTTTTTACTATAATACTGTCCCCTATGTATAAGAATATAACTATTCTAATACTGCTCTCTATGTGTAAGAATATAACTACTGTAATGCTACCCCCTATGTGCAAGAATATAACTACTATAATACTGCCCCTATGTACAAGTATATAACTACTATAATGCTGCCCCCTATGTACAAGAGTATAACTACTATAATACTGCTCCTATGTACAAGAATATAACTACTGTAATACTGCCCCCAATGTACAAGAATATAACTACTATAATACTCCTCCTATGCACAAGAATATAGCTACTATAATACTGCCCCCTATGTACAAGAATATAACTATCATAATACTGCTCCTATGTACAAGTATATAACTACTATAATACTGCCCCCTATGGACAATAATATAACTACTGTAATACTGCCCCAATGTACAAGAATATAACTACTATATTACTCCTCCTATGTACAAGAATATAACTACTATAATACTGCTCCTATGTACAAGAATATAACTACTATAATACTGCCCCTATGTAAAAGAATATAACTGTTATAATACTGCTCCTATGTACAAGTATATAACTATTATAATACTGCTCTCTATGTATAAGAACATAACTACTATAATACTGCCTCTATGTACAAGAATATAACTACTGTAATGCTGCCCCAATGTAGAAGAATATAACTACTATAATACTGCCCCTATGTACAAGAATATAACTACTGTACTATAATACTGCACCCATGTACAAGAATATAACTACTATAATACTGTCCCTATGTACAAGAATGTAACTACTATAATACTGCCCCTATACACAAGAATATAACTACTATAATACTGCCCTTTGTAAAAGAATATAACTACTGTATTTTCTGGCGTATAAGACTACATTTTAACCCTTGAAAATCTTCTCAAAAGTCGGGTATCGTCTTATACGCCAGGTGTCGTCTTATAGGGCAGGTGCAGAGTAATCTGCGGTCGCCGCATATTGTGAGGGGAGCGACCCCAATGACAAGGAGAGGGGGCACCTCACCGGGAAGGTGTAAGTGAAGCAGAGGCAGAGAAGGAGATAATAGGATACAAGGGTGAGCCAGATGAGTGAAAGAGGAGTGTTTTTCTAGGCACAGCACCGCTCTCTCTCTCTTTTTTGCATAACCCTGGCATCCCAGACGCTGACAGTTTGCTTCACTTACACCATCCTGGTGAGGCGCTCCCTCACCTCGTCATCGGGACCACTCCCCCCCACTATATACTTCGACCGCAGATTGCTCCGCACCCACCCTATAAGACGACACCCGGCATATAAGACAACCCCCGACTTTTGAGAAGATTTTATATTTTAACTGGAAAAGTTGGGGGTCGTCTTATACTCCCAGTCGTCTTATTTGCCGGAAAATACGGTACTATAATACTGCTCCTATGTACAAGTATATAACTACTGTACTATAATACTGCACCTATGTACAAGAATATAACTACTATAATACTGTCCCTATGTACAAGAATGTAGCTACTGTAATACTGCCCCTATATACAAGAATATAACTACTATAATACTGCCCTTTGTAAAAGAATATAACTACTATAATACTGCTCTTATGTACAAGTATATCACTACTATAATACTGCCCTTATGTACAAGAATATACCTACTATAATACTGCCCCTATGTACAAGAATATAACTGCTGTACTATAATACTGCTCCTATGTACAAGTATATCACTACTATAATACTGCCCTTATGTACAAGAATATAACTACTATAATACTGCTCCTATGTGCAAGAATATAACTACTATAATACTGCCCCTGTATGCAAGAATATAGCTACTATAATACTGCCCTTTGTAAAAGAATATAACTACTATAATACTGCTTCTATGTACAAGTATATTACTACTATAATACTGCCCCTATGTACAATAATATAACTACTATATTACTGTGCAGCGCCTCAGAGACCTGGTCGTTGCAGTATGGCCCCAAGGCGAGTAGCGGTACGTCCGATGGCACTAAAGAGTTCTCCTGACCAGGTATCACCAGAACACATTAAACTTCACAGTCCGGCCACTAGGGGGAGCAAAAGGCTTTATTTATTGGGCCACTCCTCACACTGGTAAAACTAGGGGCTGGGGAGGAAGTTAGTCAGAAGCTGACTGGGTTGGAACCAGGCAACATCCCGTGGCAGGGGGTGTTGCGGGGAGAAGACTCAGGGGGGTCCCTGTCAGGCGTGGGAACCTGGCAGGTGCCTAGCGACAGAACAGAACGTAACGGAACCGCGCCTGCACACCTTGCGGCGGTATCCTAAGAGAGAGACAAGAGGGGAAGAATACTGTGGAACAGTGTAAACGAGATCAGCAGAAAGGAGAGCCAGTAAGAGTCGTGCCGAGAGAGGAAGGCAACATCTTACTGAGGCGCGTAGTCGGTGGCCGGATCACTGTAGGAGTAACTGACTTCTTGCCTTACTTCAAATTCTGCTGGACAGTTGATTATAGGTTGGCTGTCTACCTTTTACACCTACGAAGACATAGGGGGCAACATTGGGAGAGGGGCGTCTCTAGGGTCCCGGAAGACCTCCAAGCCTTCCCGTCAAACGGGTGGCGTCCTAGCCATACTTTATCTGGGGGACGTTAGAAACTAGCAACATCTGGAACCAAAGAACGAGAGAGAGAGAGAGAGAGAGAGCTGTAGAGAACGAACGAAAGAGAACAGCAGTTGTGAGGACTATTCCGAATGCTCAGCAGGGTAGGACTACAACACACAGGCGCTATTGGTAGGTAACGATTTCCATCTGCGAGGGAAACTCTGGATGTGCCCATCGGACCGGCCGGTCTCTGATAGCCCTGTTGAACGTGCTCTGGACTGAGTGTACTGAAGCCTTCAGTAAAAGGTAAAGAGACTGCAACCCTGTGTCCTCGTTATTGCCTGCACCTCACACCATCACCATCCACCTTACTGGGAAGCCCTGGGGACATACTTCACCTGTGGGAAGGTATACCATCCAGCTGCCATTCCATCACCAAAGCGGACCCCACAGCAGCGTCGGTCGCCCTGACCGAACACCACAGGTGGCGTCACGAACTACTGACAGACTGTACTACCATTTCCATTGGACGTCCCTTAGCAGGGTCACGACTGGGTCCAGCCACCGTGACAACCGCAGAACCGAAGGAGAAGGGACCGGTACCGAGTGACTTGTGGCCCTTTGTCTGGGGGCGCTCCAACTGCACCCTATGTATAGGAAAATAACTATTATAATACAGCCCCTATGTACAAGAATGTAACTACTATAATACTGCTCCTATGTACAAGAATGTGACTACTATAATATTGCCTGCAGTGTGAATATTTTATGCAAACCTAAACATCGTCGTTGGTTGGCAGCACATTTCCTCATGTAAGTCGGAGATGTGATGTTGTAGTGGAATGGGGATGAGCAATTATACTAACGATCATTCATCTGCCATACAGGTACAGTAAAAGTGTATCTCATCCTAAATTGTCGATCAGTGTTAGTAATGGTCTGATTATCTGCCCATGTAAAATTACCCTTAGTCTAGTCTGTCTGTGCCATACTGTACTCCCCTCCTCGCCTCATTTCTTCTCCGCACTTAATTAATCATTAAATGGTAGTGGTTCAGCATGTCAGTATGAAAGGCCAGCTCGCTATCCGGCTTCTCTGTCTCTTTGTCCTACTTCAGTCTTTCCTTTATTCTTCATCCTTGGAGCAGTTACCCATCATTGCTCCACCGCGCCATTGTGTGTTAATCCCATTCATTCCCATTCTCTCTGTGGCTTTCATTACCGTCTCTTCATTGTCCCCCTATATCCTTCCTCCTAATCACTTAAGCTACTTGATGCTATAGTGAGGTGACCCAGCTTTCTTCCTTGAATTCCAGAGTCCTGTGCCCGCGCCCTTTCTCTTACCAATTATTACTGTATACTTTCTGGAGACATTGCTTCCTTTATAAAATAAGATCTCTCTGCAGACTTACCTGCGACTGCCAGGAATTACTTACTACCGGCCGACCTCAGTAGCTACAGACCCCTTCCCATAGGGAGAAATCTTCAGCTGTCCCTTTTTTGAGATCAATAGACTGGACCAGACTCATTTTGGAGGGTGGAGGAAGGTAATGTCTGTATCTTTAGAGGAATTTTGGCTGTAATGTTCCGGATTTGTGGAGGCCGCTGACAGCTGACTTGGCAAAGCCGATGCAAATAGGGAATTAGTACTCAATAGGGAAATAAGGAAATGTAGACTGTAAAATTGCATGAACAATCAGGTTCAATTTGATGCTTTGGCAATGAAAGCGTATTAGAAAAATAATGTCTGATATTAAGGAAGAAGCCAAAACATGAGAATGATCTGCATGTAAATGTCCTACACTCATTGTTATAATAAGCTACCACAGAGCTCTATAAAAACATACAGATATATACACAGGTACATACAAACATACACAGGTACACTTACAAACATACATATACAGGTACACCAACATACGTGATTGATACATACATATACAGGTACACCTATATACAGTACATGAATCATACATAAATGATATATACATATACAGGTACACCTACAGTGGGGCAAAAAAGTATTTAGTCAGTCAGCAATAGTGCAAGTTCCACCACTTAAAAAGATGAGAGGCGTCTGTAATTTACATCATAGGTAGACCTCAACTATGGGAGAAAAACTGAGAAAAAAAAATCCAGAAAATCACATTGTCTGTTTTTTTATCATTTTTTTTGCATTTTATGGTGGAAAATAAGTATTTGGTCAGAAACAAACAATCAAGATTTCTGGCTCTCACAGACCTGTAACTTCTTCTTTAAGAGTCTCCTCTTTCCTCCACTCATTACCTGTAGTAATGGCACCTGTTTAAACTTGTTATCAGTATAAAAAGACACCGGTGCACACCCTCAAACAGTCTGACTCCAAATTCCACTATGGTGAAGACCAAAGAGCTGTCAAAGGACACCAGAAACAAAATTGTAGCCCTGCACCAGGCTGGGAAGACTGAATCTGCAATAGCCAACCAGCTTGGAGTGAAGAAATCAACAGTGGGAGCAATAATTAGAAAATGGAAGACATACAAGACCACTGATAATCTCCCTCGATCTGGGGCTCCACGCAAAATCCCACCCCGTGGGGTCAGAATGATCACAAGAACGGTGAGCAAAAATCCCAGAACCACGCAGGGGGACCTAGTGAATGAACTGCAGAGAGCTGGGACCAATGTAACAAGGCCTACCATGAGTAACACACTACGCCACCATGGACTCAGATCCTGCAGTGCCAGACGTGTCCCACTGCTTAAGCCAGTACATGTCCGGTCCCGTCTGAAGTTTGCTAGAGAGCATTTGGATGATCCAGAGGAGTTTTGGGAGAATGTCCTATGGTCTGATGAAACCAAACTGGAACTGTTTGGTAGAAACACAACTTGTCGTGTTTGGAGGAAAAAGAATACTGAGTTGCATCCATCAAACACCATACCTACTGTAAAGCATGGTGGTGGAAACATCATGCTTTGGGGCTGTTTCTCTGCAAAGGGGCCAGGACGACTGATCCGGGTACATGAAACAATGAATGGGGCCATGTATCGTGAGATTTTGAGTGCAAACCTCCTTCCATCAGCAAGGGCATTGAAGATGAAACGTGGCTGGGTCTTTCAACATGACAATGATCCAAAGCACACCGCCAGGGCAACGAAGGAGTGGCTTCGTAAGAAGCATTTCAAGGTCCTGGAGTGGCCTAGCCAGTCTCCAGATCTCAATCCTATAGAAAACCTTTGGAGGGAGTTGAAAGTCCGTGTTGCCAAGCGAAAAGCCAAAAACATCACTGCTCTAGAGGAGATCTGCAGGGAGGAATGGGCCAACATACCAACAACAGTGTGTGGCAACCTTGTGAAGACTTACAGAAAACGTTTGACCTCTGTCATTGCCAACAAAGGATATATTATAAAGTATTGAGATGAAATTTTGTTTCTGACCAAATACTTATTTTCCACCATAATATGCAAATAAAATGTTAAAAAAACAGACAATGTGATTTTCTGGATTTTTTTTTCTCAGTTTGTCTCACATAGTTGAGGTCTACCTATGATGTAAATTACAGACGCCTCTCATCTTTTTAAGTGGTGGAACTTGCACTATTGCTGACTGACTAAATACTTTTTTGCCCCACTGTATATAGATGATAGCTACATATGCAGCACCTCTGGTTACCGGTTGCTGCAGTGATGTTACTTTTCCTTCGGGGACAGTAATGTCATGCTCAGAGGCAAAGGAGTTCTCTTCACCAGGTAAGGCACACACATGCAACACATTCTGAATCCAGGCCAGGATGGGGAGCTCAATACCCGGTTTCAGGGGAGCTTCCCTGTATAAAGATCCTGAGGAGGAGCTAGTTAGTTGTTCAGAGACACGGATGGAGAAGGAAGTCTGGAACTGAGTGCAGACAGAGAGGCCTGGCAGCCACGAGGGAGCTGCAGCCTCAGAAAGGAGAAAGACCTGAAGGGTTGTATGTGGAGTAGCCGGAAGGGAAGGAGCACAGGGGAGAAACAGAGCTCAGAGGGGAACTGTGGCAGGGCACCCTCAGAGCTGAAGTGCGGGAACCGGGAGCCCGAGGCTCTTCTGGGACTCTAAGACACAGAGCAGAACCGGAGGGCACAACACTACACGTTACCTGCCCGCACCACACCTGAGACGCAGCAGCACCTGAGGATTCCAGAGCATGTTAGCGTCTCTGTAAAAAGGCTCAAGCTGCCCGTCATGCAGGTACCTGTCCCAGGACAGGGGGAAACTGGGGGACCCTGTTGGAAGCTTCAGGCAGCAGGGACCTCACCTTGAAAGGCGCTAGTTGGAAAAGTTCACGGACCTCTACTGGTACAGGAGAGCTCTCACTTGCCTCTGAGTCGGCCGGACCACCATCACCCGTGCCTGGTACCCTGGACTGTGGCCTGTCATCCGCAGTTAACCAGGTAAAGACTTACAACTTGTCTCCTCTCATTTATTCACCGGCTATAGGATCCAGGCCCTACACCATAGGACCCCTGGGGACCCCGCTTCACCTGTGGGAAGTGTAACATCTGTGCTGCTGCAACATCCTCCAGGGGACCCCTTTAATGCAGCGTCAGTCCCCAATACTGACCGAACCCCACAGGTGGCGTCACAACAAACTTTGAACATTTAATCCCCTTTAACGTTGATGCCCAGGACCACGGACCGGGTCACAGCCACCGTGACATCCCCCTTTGCGACTGGACACCCACTGCCCTGTGGGTGCATCACATACATATACAGGTTCATCTACATACATGATCGATACATACTGTGAGACAGTGACCGGTGTTATTGTGAATGTAAGCCTGGAATGTTAGCTTTGGGACCTGTAGTTCCATGAGCCTTGTTTAGTTTATGGGGGCTGGGCTTGCAGGTTAGCCAGAGAGTTGGGCAGGTCTGGCTAACCAACTACCTCCAAAATAGCAATTAGGGACTTTAAAACATAACATTGAATTTTATTTGCTAAAATGCACAAACACAACAACTATAAAAGTCAGTGTTCCTCAACAGGACAAGCCAAAAACTAGCCAAATTTGTCAAATCAAAGGACCAGCTGTCTACCATGTAGCGTAGCTACTTATACCAGTACCACTGGAAATGTAGCAAAAATAAACATAATCAACAAACAAAGAGCTAAATATTTATATTGGGGTCCAACATCCAACCAGGAGATCAGGAATTATGCCAATCCTACCGGGAACAGCCTCCCAAAACATTTCATCCCTCCAGGACTCATCATCAGGGAAAATGGCAGCTGGGAAAGGAGAACTCCACCATGGCATGTGATACGCAAGAGTCTCTGTGTTGTGATGCCCATAGTTCCACAGGAGATTTTCTGAACTACCTTGGAGATACTATTTCCCATTGGATGGGTGAGATTGTTCCTGTTGTTATCCCATATGGATCTTCATTGTGCATTTGGGCCAACATGAGATGATTGATCATTTATATATTTAGCTCTAGCCTTGTTGGTTTATTATGTCTATTTTTGCTACACTTCCAGTGGTACTGGTATAGGTAGCTATGTGGTAGACAACTGGTCCTTTGATTTAACAAGGTTTGTCCTGTTGAGGGACATTGACTTTTATAGTTGTGTCTGTGCATTTTAACAAATAATATTAAATGTTATGTTTTAAAGTCCCTAATTGCTATTTTGGTTATAACTGGAGGGATTCATTATTTTTGTTATGATTTCCTGTCTTTGCTTATTAAGAGTTTAACCACCTACCTCCCATCAATGGGTGTGTCTCAGGGGATAAAATGAGACTGTTGTTTGGTCACATGGTCTCTGTGTGGAAGGTCCTGGAAGAGGACAGGTTTCTGGAAAGCACATGGAGGAGGACATGTGCCTACAGAGTCCATGACGGCTATCTGAGCTGGGGAAAGCTACCATCCTTCTGAGGGTCTCGAACTGACAGGTTGGAGTTTGTCGCAAGTCATAGTACGGGTCAGTGATCCCAGTAAGGCAGCTTCCCTGGAAGTCAGGACTGACATGAAGTAAACGTGTGGAGCGGAGCTCCTGGAAGGTAATCTCGGACAAGGGGGTTGTAAGAAAAGCTGACAGGTGTGGCTGCTGTTGGAACAGCAATGTTTCATCAATGTAATGAAATGGACTGTATTGTATGTGGTTTATGATGTGTATAAATAAACTTCATGAACTGTTTAAGTGGAAAATCGTTCCTGTGTGCCTTAATCCCGCTGCCAAGTGAGTGTTCCCCATCAAATGCAGTGAGTGCTATCTCACAATACATATACAGGACATTTATATACATGAATCATACATAAATGATACATATATACAGTACATATACAGGTACACCTACATACATGGTTTATAGATACATACACAAACAAACAGGTACACCTACATACATAATGGATTGCTACATGCACACACAGGTACACCTACATACATAATGGATAGCTACATACATACATACATACATACAGGTACACCTACATACATAATGGATAGCTACATACATACATACATACAGGTACACCTACATACATAATAGACACATACATATGCAGGTACACCTATATACATGATAGATGCATATACAGTGGGGCAAAAAAGTATTTAGTCAGTCAGCAATAGTGCAAGTTCCACCACTTAAAAAGATGAGAGGCGTCTGTAATTTACATCATAGGTAGACCTCAACTATGTGAGACAAACTGAGAAAAAAAAATCCAGAAAATCACATTGTCTGTTTTTTTAACATTTTATTTGCATATTATGGTGGAAAATAAGTATTTGGTCAGAAACAAAATTTCATCTCAATACTTTATAATATATCCTTTGTTGGCAATGACAGAGGTCAAACGTTTTCTGTAAGTCTTCACAAGGTTGCCACACACTGTTGTTGGTATGTTGGCCCATTCCTCCCTGCAGATCTCCTCTAGAGCAGTGATGTTTTTGGCTTTTCGCTTGGCAACACGGACTTTCAACTCCCTCCAAAGGTTTTCTATAGGATTGAGATCTGGAGACTGGCTAGGCCACTCCAGGACCTTGAAATGCTTCTTACGAAGCCACTCCTTCGTTGCCCTGGCGGTGTGCTTTGGATCATTGTCATGTTGAAAGACCCAGCCACGTTTCATCTTCAATGCCCTTGCTGATGGAAGGAGGTTTGCACTCAAAATCTCACGATACATGGCCCCATTCATTGTTTCATGTACCCGGATCAGTCGTCCTGGCCCCTTTGCAGAGAAACAGCCCCAAAGCATGATGTTTCCACCACCATGCTTTACAGTAGGTATGGTGTTTGATGGATGCAACTCAGTATTCTTTTTCCTCCAAACACGACAAGTTGTGTTTCTACCAAACAGTTCCAGTTTGGTTTCATCAGACCATAGGACATTCTCCCAAAACTCCTCTGGATCATCCAAATGCTCTCTAGCAAACTTCAGACGGGACCGGACATGTACTGGCTTAAGCAGTGGGACACGTCTGGCACTGCAGGATCTGAGTCCATGGTGGTGTAGTGTGTTACTCATGGTAGGCCTTGTTACATTGGTCCCAGCTCTCTGCAGTTCATTCACTAGGTCCCCCTGCGTGGTTCTGGGATTTTTGCTCACCGTTCTTGTGATCATTCTGACCCCACGGGGTGGGATTTTGCGTGGAGCCCCAGATCGAGGGAGATTATCAGTGGTCTTGTATGTCTTCCATTTTCTAATTATTGCTCCCACTGTTGATTTCTTCACTCCAAGCTGGTTGGCTATTGCAGATTCAGTCTTCCCAGCCTGGTGCAGGGCTACAATTTTGTTTCTGGTGTCCTTTGACAGCTCTTTGGTCTTCACCATAGTGGAATTTGGAGTCAGACTGTTTGAGGGTGTGCACCGGTGTCTTTTTATACTGATAACAAGTTTAAACAGGTGCCATTACTACAGGTAATGAGTGGAGGAAAGAGGAGACTCTTAAAGAAGAAGTTACAGGTCTGTGAGAGCCAGAAATCTTGATTGTTTGTTTCTGACCAAATACTTATTTTCCACCATAAAATGCAAAAAAAATGATAAAAAAACAGACAATGTGATTTTCTGGATTTTTTTTTCTCAGTTTTTCTCCCATAGTTGAGGTCTACCTATGATGTAAATTACAGACGCCTCTCATCTTTTTAAGTGGTGGAACTTGCACTATTGCTGACTGACTAAATACTTTTTTGCCCCACTGTATATATACATACAGGTACACCTATATACATGATAGATACATACATATACAGGTACACCTATATATGAATCACACATAAATTATATATATTTACATATACAGGTACACCTACATACATGGTAGCTAGATTCATACACCCACAGGTACACCTACATACATAATAGATACATACACACACACACACACACACACACACACACACACACACACACACACACACACACACACAGGTACACCTACATACATAATAGACAAACACATACAGTACAGACCAAAGGTTTGGACACACCTTCTCATTTAAAGATTTTTTTGTATTTTCATGACTATGAAAATTGTAAATTCACACTGAAGGCATCAAAACTATGAATTAACACACGTGGAATTATATACTTAACAAAAAAGTGTGAAACAACTGAAAATGTGTCTTATATTCTAGGTTCTTCAAAGTAGTCACCTTTTGCTTTGATGACTGCTTTGCACACTCTTGGCATTCTCTTGATGAACTTCAAGAGGTAGTCACCGGAAATGGTTTTCACTTCACAGGTGTGCCCTGTGTTATGCTATCTGAGGTGAAAGCAAGAGTGGACCCTCTGGACCGTGGTAAGGTACTACCTCCGGGCGAGCTGACCTGGTGTTAACCAACCCCTATACAGGGACTGGCTGGGGCAGGCCCGAAGAAGACCAAACCACAGTAGCAGATACCAGAAGGGACGGCTCAGGAGAAAAACAAGAGAGGAAAACAAAAACGGAAACACAGGAGCGGGAAAGGTGGCGAAAAACAACGGAGGACACGGAGACTGGAAATCTGGCTCTACTGAGGAAAAGCTGAGACGGAGGCAAAACTGTAGAGAGAAAGAGAGAGAGGACGGGATAAATGGAGGCACAATAGCGAGAGGCAAGCGTAGAACACAGGGCTAACACGGAAGTACGAAGCACAAGATGAGAAGGGGCAAGAGGCAAAAGCACAGGCAAATGACACTCAGGCACCTCCTAGCAGGGGAGGTGGCCTGAAATACTGTGGGTCTTACCGGGATTGGGTGAGACTACTGGATTCCAGCCCCCGGAAGCAGGAGATCCAGGACTGGAACGCAGGCGTCCACCGTAAAACCCTGCTGAGGACGAGCACGCCGCCCCCCAGAAGCAGGACAGCGGGGACGAACAGCGGCGGAAGGAGTTGGCGCCGCTGGAGAGGCAGGAGGAACGGCACGCCAGGACCCGGAAGAGGAGCGGCCGAAGCAAGCAGGGACAGCGCGCCGGCGACCAGAAGCGGAGCGACAAGGGTAAGTAGCGGCCGTGACACCATGTCAGGTTTAGTAAGTGGGATTTCTTGCCTTATAAATGGGGTTGGGACCATCAGTTGTGTTGAGCAGAAGTCTGGTGGATACACAGCTGAATTTGTATTATGGCAAGAAAAAAGTAGCTAAGTGAAGAAAAACGAGTGGCCATCATTACTTTAGGAAATGAAGGTCAGTCAGTGAGAAAAATTGGGAAAACTTTGAAAGTGTCCCTGTTATGGTCAGGTGACCTTGGAGCAGCATGAAAACTTTCACTGGAGTAGGTGGTAACTATACTGACCGCAAATCCTGATCTTAACACCGCAACTAGAAGTAGCCGTGGGGTGTGCCTAACAAATCCTAGACACCTCGACACAGCTGGAGGACTAAATACCCCTATAGATGGAAATAGGAATTCTACCTTGCCTCAGAGCAGAACCCCAAAGGATAGGCAGCCCCCCACAAATATTGACTGTGAGTAGTAGAGGAAAAGACACACGCAGGCAGGAGACAGGATTTAGCAAAAGAGGCCACTCTAGCTAAAATAGGAAAGGATAGGACAGGATACTAAGCGGTCAGTATTAAAATCCTTCCAAAAATATCCACAGCAGAAAATATAAAAACTCCACCATCTAACTAAAGATGTGGAGCGTATATCTGCAACTCCAGAGAATCCAACAAGACTGAGAAAACACTGACACAGTCTAAGCTGGACAAGAGAAAACAAATGAATAGCACAGAATATAAGCACACAGCTTGTGTGCCACAGAAAAAGAAACAGACACTTATCTTTGCTGAATTGGCAGCTAAGCAGGAGAAGCCAGACAAAGATCCAACACTTCCCAAGAAACATTGACAACTGGAAAGGACTAATGAGTCCTGGAAACCTAAATACCCCAGTCAGAATTGCAATCAGCAGGTACATCTGTCCAAGATTGCAGCCCAGGGACAACTGCATTACCACCTACAACAACCGGAGGGAGCCCAAAAGCAGAATTCACAACATGTCCCCAAGTGCAGTTGCAAAAACCATCAAGCGCTACAAAGAAACTGACTCACATGAGGACCGCCCCAGGAAAGGAAGATCAAGAGTCACCTCTGCTTCTGAGGATAAGTTTATCCGAATCACCAGCCTCAGAAATCGCAGGTTAACAGCAGCTCAGATTAGAGACCAGGTCAATGCCACACAGAGTTCTAGCAGCAGACACATCTCTACAACAACTGTTAAGAGGAGACTTTGTGCAGCAGGCCTTCATGGTAAAATAGCTGCTAGGAAACCACTGCTAAGGATAGGTAACATGCAGAAGAGACTTGTTTGTGCTAAAGAACACAAGGAATGGACATTAGACCAGTGGAAATCTGTGCTTTGGTCTGATGAGTCCAAATTTGAGATCTTTGGTTCCAACCACCGTGTCTTTGTGCGATGCAGAAAAGGTGAACGGATGGACTCTACATGCCTGGTTCCCACCCTGAAGCATGGAGGAGGTGTGATGGAGTGGGGTGCTTTGCTTGTGACACTGTTGGGGATTTATTCAAAATTGAAGGCATACTGAACCAGCATGGCTACCAAAGCATCTTGCAGCGGCACGCTATTCCATCCGGTTTGCGTTTAGTTGGACCATCATTTATTTTTCAACAGGACAATGACCCCAAACACACCTCCAGGCTGTGTAAGGGTTATTTGACCAAGAAGGAGAGTGATGGGGTGCTACGCCAGATGACCTGGCCTCCACAGTCACCAGACCTGAACTCAATCGAGATGGTTTGGGGTGAGCTGGATCGCAGAGTGAAGACAAAAGGGCCAACAAGTGCTAAGCATCTCTGGGAACTCCTTCAAGATTGTTGGAAGACCATTTCCGGTGACTACCTCTTGAAACTCATCAAGAGAATGCCAAGAGTTTGCAAAGCAGTCATCAAAGCAAAAGGTGGCTACTTTGAAGGACCTAGAATATAAGACATATTTTCAGTTGTTTCACACTTTTTTGTTAAGTATATAATTCCACATGTGTTAATTCATAGTTTTGATGCCTTCAGTGTGAATTTACAATTTTCATAGTCATGAAAATACAGAAAACACAGAAAAATCTTTAAACGAGAAGGTGTCCAAACTTTTGGTCTGTACTGTACACCTATATATATTATAGAGACATACATATACTAGAACACCTACATACATGATTGATACATACATATATAGGTACACCTATATACATGAATCATATCTAAATGAAGGAAACCGCAAAACACGCGTTGGGACCTGCTTCTTCCACGTCTTGCAGAAGGTTAGTCACTGGGTTGTCAGCTACTTGCATCCTGCTTCATTTTTTTTTTTAAACAGGGGTGATCCACATTAGGGCTCTCTACCATATCTATTAGCCATTATTACTTCATTAACCATGTATTTATTAATTTCTGTTTACAGATGAAGTTAATTATTCATTATCAGGTCTTTTTTTTTACCATATTTGATTGGTTGTCATTTACATTTAGCTGTATCTCATATGTATATTCTCTGTGGTTGGCATTGTTACTTCGCAATTTATCTTGAATATTAAACTTACCAGTTTCTACTCATTGCACAAGCACTTTCTATTGCCCCAGTGACTCAATGCAGGTATACATGTTTTTATGTACCTTCTTTGTATACTGAACATCTTTTTATGACAGCATCCCTTTTTGTGATAGACAGACAGACAGACGGAAAAAACCCTTAGACAATTATATATATAGATATATATATATGTAAGAGGGTGGTGCTGTTATGGACAGTAAGGAACACGCCGTCACTTTAAGATACAGCAACCCCTTGTCTGGCGTCATGGAATGGTCTGCTTCTCCCCTTCAATAGACTGTGTGAATGAACTCGACTGGGCAGAGGGTGCTGGTGGAGCCTGGACAGCGTGTGAGAACTGAAGCTGCTGCAAAGAGAACTTTGTGCTGCAAGAGAGGACCCACAGCCTGTAACGGAGTGGATTTGTGAAATTTGATAGACTTTTCCGGGTGCAGCAAGATACCGAGAAAGAGATTTACAGTTTCCAGGAGCACCTCCAGGACCCCGAAGCAAGGAGAAGACCACATTTCACGGAACTGGCAGAAAGCTGTGCACACCACTGTACTAGACTGCTGGCGGCCCCCGAAACTGGATCTGAGTCCCCAACATCACCATGATTTTTTTCCTGTTTTGTGCACATGTCAAGGCCTAGTGTAGGCTTCAATAGTTAGAACACAACAGCCGTGTGGCCTGCTCAGTAAAGGCCAGGGAGGTTATACATAGAGTAGCATTATTCTTTTTTTATTGTTTTCATTTACTTGTGTAACATATATTGAGTCTGTAACAGTTGGAGCAGTGTGCTATTTTACGGACAAGCTAAAGAATATAACTCTTGTAAATTATCTTTTGCCGTCGCATACCCCTGTTTGCATCTTCCTCATCCACTTCATTCCTTGCCTTCCAATAAATCTACCCTTTGTTGTTTGCACCTCATCTTGTGTATGGTAGTCTTCCTGCACCGTTGTGGTCCCCCGGCCATCGCTTCAAGTGGCGCTGCGAGCAGGGTACTGTCACCAAGATGGAGGCAGCAGACAGCAACGGCGGAATGCTAATGTTAATGGAGATGCTGTGGGCATTGGTGGAACTCCTGCAAGGACACTCCCTATGGGCACCATATTTAGTGTGCTACCAAAGTTTGACCGCAATAATATGCCACTGTCTGACTGGTTGTCCCTGCTGCAAAGCACCCTGAAGATTTATAACATCAGCCCAGAACTTGAAGCGGATATTGCTTTAACTGCCCTAGAGGGAGAAGCCCATAGAAGCTTCTGCCTACAACCAGAACTCATCTGCAGTGCCCTGAAGGAGCTAGTGAAGTTCCTGGAAGAGATCTACGAAGAGACTGCTAGCGCCATACACCTTCACGCCAAATTTTTCTCTAGGCTGCAGTGGGAAGAAGGAATTTCTCAGTATGCAACAGCACTGCATGAAGTGTTAGCAGAGGTACAGAGAAAGGAGGTGGATGGATTTGGCGGCATGGGCTCTAAAGACCGGATAAATTCATTCTAGGACTGCACAGCACATCCTTGAGGCGAGCACTCGTAGAACAGGTCCAGGCAGATCCGGCTCTTACGTTTCATCAAATCCTGGCGGAAACAGTGGCCCGAAGAAAAGAGAGCTACACATCTGGGGTGATGCGTGTCCAGGGCGCCAATACCAAAGGGGACCCAAACCATCAGGAGGTGCTGGTCCAGGTGGTGCAAGACTTGCAGCGGTCCCTTGTCAATGTGCAAGAGAAACTGACCCAGATGGAGCTAAGAGTGCGGGAACTACAACAGTCTGACCCACCGTACTCATGCAACCATTCTTCGGCCCGACTGATAAGGGATTAGTGGGATCAAGCCCCCTCCCGTCAGGCTTCGGAGGCATAAGGACAGGCTTGAGGTCCCCCCCGGCGAGGAGGAGACATTCAATGCTCGGAATGTGGAGGACCGGGGCACCTTGCTAGAGACTGTCGAAACTATGCTCAAGGCCAGCGGAAGCTGCCGTTAAACTACCAACCCCCGCAGTAGTGGGGGAGGTGAGGAGGGAGGCCGCTCCATATCATAATGAACACTTGATTGCTGGGTGTCCCATCCTACGTGCCTGATAGACACCAGGTCACAAGTGACGATGATGCCAGAAACGTATTTCAAGCAGCATTTCCAGGCCCTATCCAAGCCAGAAAAAGAGACATTGATCCGGTTGTTTGCTGCCAACCAACAACCGATCCCGGTCACAGGGGTCGTGTGGATGAATATTCGAATCTTTGGGCAAGAAGTGGGGAGAAAAGGGATCCTGCTAGTCCCTGAGCCTATCAAAGAAGATGTGCCTGTAGTACTGGGAATGAATATCCTACGTGAACTCAATCAGATTTACCAAACGGGGACCTGGATATTGGAAGAAGGCTACTACACATAAGCCTACTCAAGAAGCCCTTCAACAACTGATCCGCATCTGTGGGATGCAGAAGAGTGTGCCATCCTACCAGATGGTAGGGGTCATCAGGGGTCCTGTTAAAGAACCTGTAATCCTGCCTCCCAAGCAAGAAACTATAGTATACCTTCCAGGGGGAACGCATCGCAACCTTGACTGGTTGGAAGTAATTGTTCAGCCTGTGGTAGGAGGAGGAGTGGACCAAGAAGTCATGATAGCTCGTACAATAGCTGTGGTCTAGCGAGGACACGTCCCCATAAGAGCTTTGAATGTGGGCCCCAGGGAGGTCACCCTGCCATGAGGGACAGATCTGGCCCTGGTGTACCTACATAAGGGTGAAGTGGTGCGTCAGAAGATGTCTTTAGTGCCGAAAGAAGGTGCGGGGTGGACCCTAGCAGTTGCTGAGTGGGCCTAAGAGACGCCATCCCCGGAGTGGAGTGAACGGGTCATACTTGATCAAATGGAAGTGGAAGTGAAGGCTCTGGGCACTGAGCGTGTGCAAGCAATAGAAGCTATGCTGTGGGAAAATCAGGCCGCATTCGCCCATCATGCCGAGGATTTCGGCTGTACTGAAGCCATCACGCATGAAATACCGACCGAAGAAGCTCGTCCAATTCGAGAACGATACCGGCAGATCCCGCCCAAAATGTATCAAGAGGTGAAAGCATTACTGAGGCAGATGGTGGATTCAGAAGTGGTGCAGAGTAGTCAGAGCCCTTGGGCAGCCCTGGTGGTGCTCGTCAAGAAAAAGGATGGGACCATCCGTTTCTGCGTAGATTACAGGAAACTCAATGCCTGCACTGGTCGAGACTCGTATCCGTTGCCCCGCATTGAGGAATCCTTGACAGCGTTGGGGATAGCCAAGTACTTCTCAACCCTGGACCTAGCAAGCGGATACTGGCAAGTAGCCGTGGCAGAGAAAGACAAAAAAAAACGCTGTCATCCTCCCTATGGGGCTGTTCAAGTTTAACTCGATGCCCTTCGGGCTCTCCAATGCTCTGGGCACGTTTCAAGGGCTGATGGAAAAGTGTTTGGGAGACTTAAATTTTGAGGCTACCCTGATCTATCTGAGTGACATCATCATTGTGACAACATCATTGTGTTTTCGGCCTCATTCGAATAACACCTTGCCCGGCTTGGACAGGTACTCGGAAGACTGCGGGCTCATAACCTGAAGGTGAAGTCAAAGAAGTGCCACCTTTTCAAGAGTGAGATTGAGTACCTGGGCCACATTGTGTCACAAGATGGAGTTCTACCCTCACCAGAAAAAGTTGCTGCTATCCAGAAATGGCCAGTCCCTCGAACAGTGAGAGAACTCCAGGCCTTTCTGGAGCTCGCCAGGTACTACCGCCGGTTCATTAAAGACTTCGCGAAGGTTGCGGGTCCTCTCAATGAGCTGCTGAGGGGGACCGCTGGAGTACCGAAGACCCAGTACATCCCTTGGGCCCAGAGACAAGACGAGACCTTCCAGGCTATAAAGAATGCCCTAACCTCAGCCCTGATTTTGGCCTATGCAGACTTCGATCAACTGCTCCGGTTGTACACAGATGGTAGCCTTCATGGACTCGGTGCAGTACTTTCTCAGATACAGGATGCACATGAGAGACTTATCCGGTATGTCAGCAGGTTCCTGCGAGACAGCGAAAGAAACCCTCACAGTTACAGCTCCTTCCGGTTAGAGCTCCTGGCCCTGCTGTGGGCCATAACAGAGAAGTTTGCGGGCTTCTTGACAAGGACCAAGATTCAAGTTCGAACAGACAATAATTCCCTGGCCCACCTTCTGAATGCTAAATTGGGGGCCTTAGAGCAACGGTGCGTGGCACGCCTAGCCAAGTGTGACTTTACCATCCGTTATCGTTCTGCTACCGAAAACGCACATGCTGATGGGTTGTGAAGAGTGACTGTGGAGACTCCAATGGAGGATCTCGATGAGCAACTCGAAGAAGAGGAAACCCCAGACTTTCATAAGTTTAAGCCCCCAGTGGTTGCAGCCCAGTCAAGAAGGGAGGCCTGCTCATTACCCCGTTCTCTGGGGAGAACCAATGAGGAATGTGGACATGTTCATAATGAAGACGAAGGGCTGAGATAGATGAAATGGTGGGTAACTCAGAAGCGGAAGCCTGGCAGACAAGAGAGAGATGATCTGGACTCTGAAATGAAAAGTGTGTTTCACCAGTGGGATAGACTGGAAGTGCGAGAGTAAGTGCTATATCATAAGAGACAACAGCCAAAAGATATGGAAGTAAGGTGGCAGGTGGTCATCGCAGGAAGAATGGCTCCAGAAGTAGCTAAAGAAACCCACAAATTTGGAGCTCACTTTGGGCCCACAAAGACCTACCAAAGGTTACAGCGGCATGTGTATTGCCCCCAGTTGGAGTGTGTGGTGGAAGCGGTTTACCTTCAATGTCGAGTATGTGACCTCATTAAGAGTAGCGAACAGAGGGCATCCATCCAGACCATACAAACTAAGGAGCCGCTAGATGTCTTGATGTCCGACTATCTCCTCGTGGGACACTCAGCCCGGGGGCTACAGTACTGTTGGGTGATGATTGATCATTTCTCTAAGTTCGCAGTAGTCACCCCGACTAGAGAGCAGACTGCGGAATTGGCTGCACGAGCCATCTGTCAAGACTTCATCCGGGTGTATGGGTGCCCAAAGCGCATCCACTCCGACCAAGGCGCATGTTTCCAAGCAAGGTGATGGAAGAACTGTATCGTATGTATGGCATCGGTCCTGGACCACCCCTTACCATCCTCAAGGCAACAGAGCATGTGAACGCTTCAACTGAACTTTACTTTAAATGCTAAGAACGTTGGAGGAGGATAAGAAGGCGTGTTGGCCAGACTACCTGACAGAGTTGGTTTGGACCTACAACAATTGGGTCCACTCCCCCACAGGTTATACCCCCTATCAACTGCTGTTTGGAAGAGCTGGATGAGAGATCATTGAGCTGAATTTGGAACAGCCAGAGGAGCTGATGGAGCGAACTGTCACCTCATGGGTGAAAGAGCATCAGCAATGATTACAAACGATACGGTGGTTGGTGGGTCAGCAGCTGCAAGGAAAAGAACATACGGGCCATACACCGACTCAAGAGTTACCGCTCCAACCCGGAGACCAAGTATTAGTCAGAGAGAAATGCCCCAAGGGAAAACTAAGTGAGAGATGGGAAGTATAGCCTTACAGAGTAATTGAGCGAGTGTATGCTAACGGCCCTGTCTACAAGGTGCAGATTGAGAGTGGGGCGTCTGCCCCTAGAGTACTTCACAGAAATATGCTGCGGCCCTGCCGGTCTGAGATCTAAGATCCGCTGGACTGTAGCCAACCTCCCTGGACATGGCCGCAGGAGGAAAATTGGTAACAAATCAAAGAGACGGATAATACAAATGGTAACAAAAGAGCCCAGAAAAACTTATAAACAGATTAAAGGTGAACATGGTACAATGAAATCTCAAGACTATCAAGGGATTCTAGAGAGAAATGTGCTGCCCAGTGTCAGAAAGCTTGGTCTCAGTCGCAGGTCATGGGTCTTGCAACAGAATAATGACCCAAAACACACAGCTAAAAACACCCAAGAATGACTAAGAGGAAAACATTGGACTATTCTGACGTGGCCTTCTATGAGCCCTGACCTAAATCCTATTGAGCATCTTTGGAAAGAGCTGAAACATGAGGCAACTGGAGCAGTTTGCTCTTGACGAATGGGAAAAAATACCTATTGAGAGATGCAGAAGTCTCATTGACAGTTCCAGGAATCTTCTGATTGCAGTAATTGCCTGGCCTATTTCATGAGTTTTATTTTTTTTTTAATTTTCTGGAAGCATGGTTGAAAAGCAATGTCTGACTTTCATTTATTCATTTTCGTAGATCTTTTATTTATTATTACCATATATAGTCGAGTATAAGCCGAGGCACTTAATTTTGCCATGGAAATCTGGGTAAGCTTATTGACTCAAGTATAAGCCGGGTATGCATTGTCCCCTCATCCCTGTCCTGGTATGTGTTGCTCCCCCTTTAGCTGTTCTAGAATGCGTGGCTACCCCCTCCCGTCCTTGTATGCATGCTTCCTATTACAAAAAAACAAACATCCTACTCACCCTCCAGCGTGCCCTCGCAGCACCTCGCTTCGGCGCCAGCAGCTCTTCCTGTGCTGGGCGATCACGTGGCCCCGCTCATTATGGTAATGAATATTCCCTCCACGCCTATGGAAGTGGAGATGCGTGCATATTCATGAGCAGTGCCACAAGATCGCTCAGCAAAGGAAGAGCTGCTGGAAGCCGGAACCAACGAGATGCTGTGAGGGCACCGAGACCAATGAGATGCTGCGAGGGCACACTGGAGGGTGAGTAGGATGTCTTCTAGAAGCTGGCGGTTGCTGGTGTCACTGTGCGAGCTATAAGAGAAATTAATATTCATTTCTTTTTAGCAGCTATACAGGCTTTAGCCACAGTCGCCGGCTCCTGCCTCTGTGACCAGCTGCTCCGCCGCTTCCCCTCCCCCACCGGCTTTCTGGGACAATTGACTCATGTATGAGCTGAGGGGGGGCATTTTCAGCACAAAAAAAATGTGCTGAAAAACTTGATTTATACACGACTATATACGGTACTTTTGTGAGATTCAAGTTATTTCTGTGACCATTGTGGGTTTTTCTGTCATTAAAAGAGGGGTACCAGCAATTTTAACCACGTGTGTATACAGGTGTTAAGGACAAGGGAGACTTTATTTTGGATTTATTAATTCAGGCCCCATATATTATCCAGAGATCTCCTTCTGCTCCCGAACTGTGGCCCCATCCATGGGATAAATACACAAATTCCCAAAACAGCAGGAACATGCCATATGGCCAGAGAATTAGAGGCCCTATATCAATTAATGCGAGGAGGAACAAAGCTGGGACCCCCTGCTGTCTTTTGTGCAAGGTGGTGAGCTATCAATGGAATCCCCAGACAGTTAGGCACCGACACATAAAGATGAATTATGAGAGAACCGTGCATCTCAGGGTTAAGTCCAATATGCCACCAGAATCCTGGGAGTCCTCTGCGCACACCCCTGTATCTCATCATTCTCTACCTGTACCAAATACCGAGCTATCGAGACTGGCTCTCCAGAACCACTTAACCTACCCAAGTTTGAGCTCTCCATATCGGTCCTGCCCCAACAAACCCGTTGAGATGTCATTTATCTCGTTTGGACCTCCCACTAGGAAGTTATAACCCATCCTAGATATTGGGAATTACTTCTTCTTCAGCTAGGAAGGTCAAGGGAGATTTCAGTTCAACCCAGAGGGGAGGTGGCAAATATGGGAGGAGGTAAGCTAAGGGTTAAAAGCTAGCTACACACCTTTAGCTAGTGTCATTGTTCTGCCACAAAAGCCATGTCACATCACTCGTGGAGACGGACCAGTATCTAGGAAAGTACCTGTGGACTCGAGCACTTCCCTGGGCCCACATGCTTTAAGGAACGGTAACTTGACACATACAGCTAACTGCAATCCCATGCCTGTACCCTATCTTTATCTATACTTCTGGCTGTAATATCTGTAAATTACTCTGTATATATTTGTATTATCCAGTGTGCCTTTTGGCAGTTAACATATCAATTCATTTTGGGCTGCTCTTTTACCTTGAATCCCGATTTCCCACATCTATAAGTCCGGTTAGTACTTATACCCTACCTGGGGTTGGTTTTTGACTCGATATAAGCTTGTTAATGGACCAGGCTTATATCTAACGAGGAACTGGTAACACATACACACACCCTTACATTAATATATAAACATAAATGCACATATACACAGATGAGATGCCACCATAAATGTGTACACACATACATGTCACCTCTTTGACCCAAATTCCTCTTTGATCCTGAATTAGTGGGTCGGTGGGTTCAGTCAGCAGGTGAGCACCATAGACAGGAATTATTAGATTCCATGTATTTTGTGCAGATACCGTCTGATGACCGTGGCTTTGTATGTTGCTATCACAGCACAGAAAAGTGAAGTCTTAAAAATCTTAAAAGCATTCTTGAGTGTGCACAAGATGAGAGCTGTATTTATATGAAGTAATGTAGTAATTAAGTGCCGCCTGTGATTATCGGACCTTTTGTTGTGGATGGGGTGACCCACTTATTGCTCTTGCTGGCCATCCACCATCTTGAAATTATTTTGCCTTGATGAAGTGGATGAGTTGGCCTTGATTATCTACTCTCCAAGAAAAACTTTAAAAAAGAAAAAGAAAAGAACTGTGTAATTGATGACAGAGGATTTCTTTCCTCCTCTGTAATATGACATTTAATGAGTCATTTCTTTGAGTTCTAATTGAATTTTACTACCATGGAAGAGTGAGCCGGCCTAAGTTTTACAGATGGGTACATCGCTTTCATTCTGATTTGTGGAATTGTTCCTTAAGTCTTTCTTACTGCAAGCAATTTACTTGAAATGCTATTTACTGCAAACAAAAATATAGTGTCCTTAAAGGGAAGGTTAACCTCAGCAACTTAAGTTAATATTCAAGGCCTATACACACAAAAAATAAAATAAAACAATTTCTATTATATGACTTGTATCCCTTATTTATGTTCACCAATTTTCTTTTCTGTTGGTCCTATTTCTAATTTTCAGTTGTTTCTGAGCTAAAGGGTGGAGACGAGTTTCTATGGTGTCTCTCATACACAGCAGACACAGACAGGGCTGGCGTCTGGGGCAGGTAGACAAGGCCATCGCCTGGGGCCCCCCACCCACAAAGGAGGCCCCCTGTGTCTGCAGCCCCTTTATGAAGTGCCCATAGGGTTTACAGCATTACTGACAGTGATTAATGCTTGCATCCTCGGTAGTCCTTGATCCCAAACCCTCTCCAATCCCCCCTCTCTCTCCCCCCTGCAGAGTCAGGTTAGAGGTTGAGAGGGGGGGGCGATCACAGTGCAGCAGAGGTCAGACCTGGGGCAGGAGAATGACTGCAGCACTGTGTATGTGTCACCTCCTCCTCATCATCGCTGCTCCTACATCACTGTCCTCGGTACCTGGTAAGTTTAAATATATATGTGTATCTGTAAATGCGCAGTGTACAGTGTGTGTGTCTGTATATGTGTATATAGTATGTGTGTACCTATATACAGTATCTATATATATAATTGCCTAAGGGTTTTTCCGTCTGTCTGTCTTTCTGTCTGTCTGTCTGTCTGTCCTGGAAATCCCGCGTCTCTGATTGGTCGACGCCGCCAGGCCTCGACCAATCAGAGACCGGCACAGCATCGACGTAGAAATCCCGCGTCTCTGATTGGTCGAGGCCGCCAGACCTTTCTGATTCAGCGACGGGCACAGTATCGACGTAGATGTCATAATGGTTGCCATGGCGACGATGATGTCATAAAGGTTGCCTCGACCAATCAGCGACGGGCACAGTCTGCAGTTCCAAAAACCATCAAGCGCTGCAAAGAAACTGGCTCACATGAGGACCGCCCCAGGAAAGGAAGACCAAGAGTCACCTCTGCTTCTGAGGATAAGTTTATCTGAGTCACCAGCCTCAGAAATCGCAGGTTAACAGCAGCTCAGATTAGAGACCAGGCTAATGCCACACAGAGTTCTAGCAGCAGACACATCTCTGCAACAACGAGGAAACTTTGTGCAGCAGGCCTTCATGGTAAAATAGCTGCTAGGAAACCACTGCTAAGGACAGGCAACAAGCAGAAGAGACTTGTTTGGGCTAAAGAACACAAGGAATGGACCTTAGACCAGTGGAAATCTGTGCTTTGGTCTGATGAGTCCAAATTTGAGATCTTTGGTTCTAACCACTGTGTCTTTGTGCGACACAGAAATGGTGAACAGAAGGACTCTACATGCCTGGTTCCCTCCATGAAGCATGGAGGAGGAAGAGGTCTGATGGTGTGGGGGTGCTTTGCTAGTGACACTGTTGGGGATTTATTCAAAATTGAAGGCATACTGAACCAGCATGGCTACCACAGCATCTTGCAGCGGCATGCTATTCCATCCGGTTTGCGTTTAGCTGGACCATAATTTATTTTTCAACAGGACAATGACCCCAGACACACCTCCAGGCTGTGTAAGGGCTATTTGACCAAGAAGGAGCGTGATGGGGTGCTACGCCAGATGACCTGGCCTCCACACTCACCAGACCTGAACCCAATCAAGATGGTTTGGGGTGAGCTGGACCGCAGAGTGAAGGCAAAAGGGCCAGCAAGTGCTAAGCATCTCTGGGAACTCCTTCAAGATTGCTGGAAGACCATTTCTGGTGACTACCTCTTGAATCTCATCAAGAGAATGCCAAGAGTGTGCAAAGCAGTCATCAAAGCCAACGGTGGCTACATTGAAGAACCTAGAATATAAGACATATTTTCAGTTGTTTCATACTTTTTTGTGAAGTATATAATTCCACATGTGTTAATTCATAGTTTTGATGGCTTCAGTGTGAATTTACAATTTTCATAGTCATGAAAATACAGAAAAATCTTTAAACGAGAAGGTGTGTCCAAACTTGTGGTCTGTACTGTATATATATATATATATATATATATATATATTGTAGGGGTTTCACTCACTCAGGTGCGACGGCTGACACTCAGGAGGCACGTTTAAAAGTTCACAGGGTTTATTGCTCCATAAACCACATAGCAAAATAACAGAAAGCAAATAGCCTTTAGCTCAGGAAAAGAAAAACAAGTGTCCAGTCCTTCAGGCTTAGTCCTGGAGCCTTAAGACACTCTGGAGGGTTTCACCTCCACACATATATCTGCTGTGTTAAACATTAGCCTTTCTTTTATAGTACTAACCACACCTAAGAATCCATCACATGATTAGACATGTGGTTATGACATCACCACAGGTCCCGAAACACACATAGATAGGCAGGGTTATGTTACAGCGACAAGCCGCCTATGTGACACATATCTCCCGTCAACTACACAACCTTTAGCCACGCTACATACCTCCCCCTCTGCCTAAAGCCTTGGGGCTTGGCACTTTCTACCACTTGATAGGGCATCAGCATTACCGTGCAGCTTCCTGGCCCTATGTTCCACATGGAAATTGAAGTCCTGCAGGGCTAAGAACCAATGGGTGGCCCTAGCATTTCTACCCTTCGTTTCCCTCATCCATCTAAGTGGGGCATGGTCAGATATCAGTCTAAATTTACCTCCCAGCAGATTGTACCGTAACGTGTCCACAGCCCACTTTATGGCCAAACACTCCTTCTCTACGACTGAGTAATTCTTCTCAGACGAGGACAGTTTCCTACTCAGATAGAGAACAGGATGTTCGTCAAATCCAAGGTGGTTATATAGCTGGCGTGCCCAAGCCTTTCGATGAGCTCATCAACGCGAGGCATGGGATACGCGTCGAACTTGGAGACCTCATTAAACTTCCGATAGTCATTACAAAACCTCCACTCCCCATCAGGTTTTGGGACCAGGACAATTGAGCTTGACCAACCGCTCTTGGATTCCTCAATGACTCCAAGCTTCAACATACGCTCTGTTGTGAATTCCGCTCTTGGGCTCCCTCCGGTGGTTGTAAGTAGCAATTTGTGAGTTCTGCTCTTGGGCTCCCTCCGGTGGTTTTAAGTGGTATGGCTGCTCCTTGGATTTAGCAGTCTGCAGCTGCTTCCACTGATTGTCTTTCTGCTCGGCTATTTATGCCTGGCTCTTCCCTTCAGCCAGTGCCACTTGTCAATGGTTCCTGGTTGGATTCACATCTCTCTTGGATTTCCCTGTTATCCTGACCAGTTCAGCAAAGTTAAGTCCTTGCTTGCTTTATTCTGTCCACAGGTTGTGGACTTATTCATTCTGTGCTTTCTATGTTTTGTCCAGCTTGTCAGTATGGATTAATTCAGTTAAGCTGGAAGCTCTGGGAAGCAGATTTACCCTCCACACCTTTAGTCAGGTGTGGAGATTTTTGTAAACTCTGTGTGGATTTTTTGTAGTTTTTAATACTGACCGCACAGTATTCTATCCTGTCCTATCTAACTAGCTAGACTGGCCTCCTGTGCTACATCCTGGTTTCATTCTGTGTATGTCTTTTCCCTCTCCACTCACAGTCATTACTTGTTGGGGGCTATCTATCCTTTGGGGATTTTCTCTGAGGCAAGATAGTTTTCCTGTTTCTATCTTTAGGGGTAGTTAGTTCTCAGGCTGTGATGAGGTGCCTAGGGAGTGACAGGAGCATCCCACGGCTACTTCTAGTGTTGTGTTGAGCTTAGGGACTGCGGTCAGTACAGGTACCACCTCCTTCAGAGCTCGTCCCATGTTGCTCCTAAACCACCAGTTCATAACAACGCTCCACCTCCTTGGAGATTACTTCTCGACAGGCCTCAGTAATTCGGTAGGGCTTCACGTTCACCCGCACATGTGGCTCTGTCAGGACCTCGTGCTCTATAACCTTCGTGTATCCTGGCAACTCTGAAAACAGGTCCCTGTTCTTCTGGAGTAACTCCCGGCACCTCTGTTTCTGGCCCTTCGATAGCATCTCCGCTATAGTAATCCCTCCAACCTCCCCTTCTGGGTTGCTTAGCAAAGATGGAGCTACTGCCGGCTCTCTATCTTGCCATGGCTTGATGCAGTTGACATGGTAGACTTGAATTGGTTTCTGTCTTCCTGGTTGGTGAATTTTATAGTTTACCTCACCAAGCTTCTCGACGACCTCATATGGCCCTAGCCATTTGGCCAAGAACTTGCTCTCCACCGTCGGAACTAACACAAGAACTCGGTCTCCCGGATTGAACTGCCTAACTCTTGCAGACCGGTTGTAGACCCTGGCCTGAGCTTCTTGTGCCTGGAGGAGGTGTTCTTTCATGATAGGCATCACCTTTGCAATCCTCTGCTGCATCAGGGCCACATGCTCAATGACGCTTCTGTGGGGCGTGACTTCGACTTCCCAGGTTTCCTTGGCTATATCCAGGAGTCCTCGTGGATGTCGGCCATATAGAAGCTCAAATGGTGAGAACCCTGTGGAGGCCTGTGGAACTTCACGAATGGAAAACGTCAGATATGTTAAGAGACAGTCCCAGTCTCTACTGTCTTTCTCTATAGCTTTTCTCAGCATGCTCTTCAGTGTCTTGTTAAATCTTCCAACAAGGCAATCTGACTGGGGATGGTACACTGAGGTCCTCAACTGGGAGATTTTCAGGACTTTGCATAACTCCCTCATCACCTTGCTCATGAAAGGTGTCCCCTGGTCAGTCAGGATCTCCTTCGGCAGACCTGACCGGGAAAACACATGGACCAACTCGCAGGCTATACTCTTTGAGGAAGAATTTCTCAAGGGAATTGCCTCAGGATAGCGTGTGTCATAGTCCAGGATGACTAATATATACTGATGGCCCCGGGCTGATTTAACTAAGGGACCGACCAAGTCCATGGCAATTCTCTCGAATGGCACCTCAATAATGGGCAATGGCACAAGGGGGATCCGGAAATGAGGAGTGGGAGCAGTTAGCTGACATGTAGGGCAGGACCTGCAATAGTTCACTATTTCCCAGTGACACCCAGGCCAATAGAACCTCTACACAACCCGTTCCTGTGTTTTTTCCACCCCTAAGTGTCAACCAAAGATGTGTGAATGGGCCATGTCCAACACCTTCCGTCTATATGGACCCGGCACTACCAACTGCTCTACCAACTCCTCCCTTATCTTCGTGACCCGGTACAACAACTCCCCACTCATCAGAAAATAGGGAAATCTTGTGTCTGCCCCTGGCTCCTGTACAACCCCATTAATAACTGTGACATTATTAAAGGCTTCCCTCAGAGGGGGGTCCCTATGTTGAGCAGTCCCAAAATTTTCACTGGTTACCTCTATCTCCAGAATGTCAGATGCAGGGGACACTTCCTCCTCATCCCCAACCAGAACACAAGAAGGAAACCTGTCTGTCTCTGGGTGTGGTGACACCTTTTTAGGGTTCATTGGTTCCCTACTCTTGCTAGGGAGCTCAGAACCTTTTCCCCACAAATCCCAAAACAACCAGAAATCCCAGCCAATAATTATAGGGTGCAACAAGTCCTGAATGACGCCGACTACATGGGACTCAGTGCCACATGCCGTTTCAATGTCCACCCTGGCCATAGGGTAGTCCTTTGCATCACCATGTATGCATCACACACCGACTTTATTTCCCGGGAGCAGGTGGAGAGGAAAAGTGGCCCTCACCAGGGTCACTAAGCTCCCCGAGTCTAACAGCGCCGTTATTGCTTGACCATTCACACGCTTGAGGCCCCTCGTTGGGCGGAGAGTTCACACTGCAGGCTGGATATGCATAGTATGAATTACGGCGTCCCATGCTGCAGTCCATCTGCTCAGTGGTCTGGGAACAACGGGCAGCTATATGTCCTGGCCTGTGGCACCTCCAGCAAATAATATCACCCGTAGGGACCTTGGGCACCATCTCCCCTGCCCTTTGTGACGTTGGATGCCCCACCACTTTCTGGGACTCAGCCCCCTTCTGGGACCCCCAGTACGGCATAGGCTGCGTCCCGAAGGAGCCTTCCAACCCTTGGTATCTCTCAACAAGTCCGATCAGCTCGTTGGCATTCTGGGGATTACCCTGGGCAACCCAAGTCTGTATAGGCCTCGGGAGGGAATGCACAAACCGATCCATCATCACTCGTTCTACCACCTGTGCAGGTGTAGTTGACTCTGGCTGCAGCAATTTCTGGACCAGGTGCAACAGATTAAACATTTGGGAGCGAGGGGGTTTGTCCCAGTGATAGACCCAAGAGTGAATTCGCTGTGCCCTGACAGTGTCACCCCCAAACGTGCGAGAATCTCGGCTTTCAATTTGTGATACTCCTTGGCATCCTGCAAGGTCAAGTCATAGTACGCCTTCTGGGGTTCTCCCGTCAGGTATGGCGCCAGTACCTCTGCCCACTGCTCTAGCGGAAGTTTTTCCCTCTCAGCGACCCTCTCAAATACCATCAGGAAGGCCTCAACATCATCCCCCAGGGTCATTTTCTGCAATGCGCGTCTTACCGTCTTCCGGACGTGGGTGTCATCAGCCAGACCTGGGGTTGGGGCGCTCATCTTGCCCTGGATGGCGGTTGCCAGAAGCTGCATCTGCTGCCATTGCTCCTGCAGGCTCTATTGTATCTGCTGCATCAACAGCCTGTTGGTCTCTTGCTGCTGTGACTGCGACTGGACCAAGTGTTTCAGCAGGTCCTCCATTCTCCAGCAATGCTTGCTGACTTGCAACAGACTTGACCCAAGACATTCAATAATAGACTTACGTCTCCGCTGGGAACGCTGCCCGCACGTCTACCACCAATTGTAGGGGTTTCACTCACTCAGGTGCAACGGCTGACACTCAGGAGGCACCTTCCTTTAAAAGTTCACAGGGTTTATTGCTCCATAAACCGCATGCAAAATAACAGAAAGCAAATAGCCTTTAGCTCAGGAAAAGAAAAACAAGTGTCCAGCCCTTCAGGCTCAGTCCTGGAGCCTTAACACACTCTGGAGGGTTTCACCTTCACACATATATCTGCCATGCTAAACATTAGTCTTTCTTTTATAGGACTAACCACACCCAGGAACCCATCACATGATTAGTCATGTGGTTATGACATCACCACAGGTCCTGGAACACACATAGATAGGCAGGGTTATGTTACAGCGACAAGCCACCTATGTGACACATATCTCCCGTCGACTACACAACCTTTAGCCTTGCTACAATATTTATATATATAAATATATCCCCACTCAGGTATACATGACCCCCTCATCTCCATCCTGGTATGCATGGCCCCCTCATCCCTATCATGGTATGCATGGTCCACTCATCCCTATCATGGTATGAATGTCCCCCTCATTCCTATCCTGGTATGCATGTCCCCCCATCCTGGTATGAATGTCCCCATCAAAAAACATAAAAAAATTCATAAACCATTCTACAGTACTTACCTACCCTGCGCTCCCTCGCAGCATCCTGTTCTGATACTAGCAGCTGATTTCATCCTGTAAGCAGCGCATGAAGTAATTTCATGTGCTGCTAACAAGCTGAGAACAGCTGCGGGAACTTCCATTGCTCCCCACACTCAGAACTATAGTAGTGGAGAGCAGTGAATATTCATTTTGCTTTAATAGCGGGCAGTGTTAGCCGCAGGCTTCCTGCTGCTGGGTGATCATGTGTTCCTGTGGTTAGCCCTGCAGCCTTACAGCGCTGGAGTCCTGGGTTCAAATCCCAGCAAGGACAACATCTGCAAGGAGTTTGTATGTTCTTCCCGTGTTCTCGTGGGTTTCCTCCTGGCACTCCGGTTTACTCCCACATTCCAAAGACATACTGATAGAGAATTTAGATTGTGAGCCCCATCGGGGACAGTGATGTGGGCAAACTGTAAAGCGCCACGGAATATGTTAGCACTATATAAAAATAAAGATTATTATTATTACTAAAGGGAATGCATATTCACTGTTCTCCACTCCCATGGGCATGGAAAGCAGTGAATATTCACTCTCTCTTTAGTAGCGGGCACACGTGATCGCTCAGCTCCTGCAGGAACTGGCAGCTGCGGATAACACTGCCCGCCAGGGCTGGCTCCAGGTTTTCAAGGGCCCGGGCAAAAGAGTCTTTAACACATACCATAGCTCATGATGCACAGATATGGCAGATAAATATAGGTATAGTACAATGCTAAAGATTTCACTTCTTACAATACATTAGTGATATCTATTGTAAATTGTACAAAAGGTCAGAAACTGGAATGTATATAGACATAAAAAAGAAAGAAGGGCTGACAGCACTCACTCAATGGGGCGCCCGTTCCATGTCCAGGGAACCATCCCGGATATTCCAAACAGACTACAAGTAAATGAACAGCGCTCCAGCCGGGTGTAATAATATCCAAGTGAAAAATTTATTAAGCCATGGTACAGCAACGTTTCGACCAAAGTGTGGTCTTTTTCAAGCATTCACATCAGTACAACATGCTGGCTTAAATAGTGTGGATACCACGCAGGGCACCAATCACCATCCAGCCATCAATTATATAAAAAGTACAACACATAATACACATCAGATAGACATATAATACTCAAACACCCATAAAATGCAATTCTCCATATAGATAATCCCAATATACAATGATACACACAAGATTAATGATATGTTTATCTTCTGCTCAGCGAATAAAAATGAAGCATCCTCGTATCCATAGTCATGTTCATCCAATGTCACGTGGGCCCGGAGTTGTGGGAGTTGCTTGCGTGTCATAGCTAGATGTGCCCGCATGGCGGTGACGTGATGTGGGCGTGTCTAGTGGGTGGCGCGCTTGCGCTCTCGCGATGCGGTGCTTGCGAGAGTCATGACCCGGTAATCCAGCCTGCTGATGGTCGCTCATATATAACGTAGGTATGGATTTACTATTTAAGAAGATGCAAATACCAATTAAACAAACAATACACAGGGTGAACCAAGTCACACCCTATGCCCATCCGGGGATATATACCTATATCGGCCCCGTACAATATACATACATATAAACCTACAAAAATTTGCACAAAGACCTCATCGTACAAAAATATAACAAATTTTATTAGGAACAATAACAACAATAGATGTTTAAAAAACGATATTGATGGGAACTGGTACTAAGTAAAAACACCCCAGACCAGAGGTAAGCATATTACAACATTTATAACCAACCGCCATAGAAATATCTCTGAGAAAGGAAGTCTCTCATGCCTGCACGGCACAATCACTGTATGACCCCAAACTACCATCCGGAAGAAGGCACACGCAGCCGAAACGCGCGTAGGGGTTGTGGCACCATTAGACCAGAGGTATAGTATCATCACATTATATATATATCTTTGTCCTACTGTGCCGCCGGATTCGATGGTAGAGATATTTCTATGGCGGTACAGGGGCCCACTCACGGTCACAAGCACCAGTCCCCCATAGCGTGCCAGTGTCCTTGACGGTGAGAGGATCCCCCGCCAGGTGCTGACATCTGCCCTGCTGCACGCTATTAAAGTGAAATGAATATTCACTGCTCTCATTGCCCATGGGAATTGGGAGCAGTGAATATTCATTTCTCTTTAGCAGCGGGCACAGGCTTTAGCTGTAGTAGTAGTAGTAGTCGGCTCCTGCCTCCCGTAATCTGGTGCTCCGCCTCCGCTGGCACTGGGTGGGCCTCCCCTAACTCATGAAGCCCATAGCAGCTGCTTTGTTTGCCACTATTAGCAACGCGCCATTAGCTTTAGGCAGCTGGGGCCCTAAAAAGCTGCCGACCCTGTATACCAGCAGATGTCAGTGCCTGGGCCCACCGGAAAATTCCTGGTTCTTTGGTGGGCCAGTCAGACCCTAGGTGGAGGAGATGAAGTGGCTCAAAGAGAGAGAGAGTGGAGGCTTACTTTTAGGTGGTTGGAGCATGATAGAGAAAGATTCTTAATAGTAGGATATTGCACAAAGGTATTGTCAAGACTGAGCTTTTTATACCATTACTCACATGTTGCTTTTTTATTGCAGTACTGCACATGCATTGTGCAATGCCCTACCATTAAGAATCTTTCTCTATCCTCCTCCAACCACCTAAAAGTAAGCCTCCGTTTCATATACTGCCTTACATTAGAGCTATACACCATGAATTCACTACTATATAATCCCTACATTCTGTATCCTGTACTGATATACTACATTCAAACTGCCTTATGATGCTTTTACCTACAGAATCATAACACTACAGCTGATGATGGCCTCTTGTCCCGTTGAGGATTATGTTTAAAACTAGATGGTGCATCAGGTATTCTAGCATATGTATGTATGTATGTATACAGCAGCCACATAGTATATACAGTGGGGCAAAAAAGTATTTAGTCAGTCAGCAATAGTGCAAGTTCCACCACTTAAAAAGATGAGAGGCGTCTGTAATTTACATCATAGGTAGACCTCAACTATGGGAGACAAACTGAGAAAAAAAAATCCAGAAAATCACATTGTCTGTTTTTTTATCATTTTTTTTGCATTTTATGGTGGAAAATAAGTATTTGGTCAGAAACAAACAATCAAGATTTCTGGCTCTCACAGACCTGTAACTTCTTCTTTAAGAGTCTCCTCTTTCCTCCACTCATTACCTGTAGTAATGGCACCTGTTTAAACTTGTTATCAGTATAAAAAGACAACTGTGCACACCCTCAAACAGTCTGACTCCAAACTCCACTATGGTGAAGACCAAAGAGCTGTCAAAGGACACCAGAAACAAAATTGTAGCCCTGCACCAGGCTGGGAAGACTGAATCTGCAATAGCCAACCAGCTTGGAGTGAAGAAATCAACAGTGGGAGCAATAATTAAAAAATGGAAGACATACAAGACCACTGATAATCTCCCTCGATCTGGGGCTCCACGCAAAATCCCACCCCGTGGGCTCAGAATGATCACAAGAACGGTGAGCAAAAATCCCAGAACCACGCGGGGGGACCTAGTGAATGAACTGCAGAGAGCTGGGACCAATGTAACAAGGCCTACCATAAGTAACACACTACGCCACCATGGACTCAGATCCTGCAGTGCCAGACGTGTCCCACTGCTTAAGCCAGTACATGTCCGGGCCCGTCTGAAGTTTGCTAGAGAGCATTTGGATGATCCAGAGGAGTTTTGGGAGAATGTCCTATGGTCTGATGAAACCAAACTGGAACTGTTTGGTAGAAACACAACTTGTCGTGTTTGGAGGAAAAAGAATACTGAGTTGCATCCATCAAACACCATACCTACTGTAAAGCATGGTGGTGAAAACATCATGTTTTGGGGCTGTTTCTCTGCAAAGGGGCCAGGACGACTGATCCGGGTACATGAAAGAATGAATGGGGCCATGTATCGTGATATTTTGAGTGCAAACCTCCTTCCATCAGCAAGGGCATTGAAGATGAAATGTGGCTGGGTCTTTCAACATGACAATGATCCAAAGCACACCGCCAGGGCAACGAAGGAGTGGCTTCGTAAGAAGCATTTCAAGGTCCTGGAGTGGCCTAGCCAGTCTCCAGATCTCAACCCTATAGAAAACCTTTGGAGGGAGTTGAAAGTCCGTGTTGCCAAGTGAAAAGCCAAAAACATCACTGCTCTAAAGGAGATCTGCATGGAGGAATGGGCCAACATACCAACAACAGTGTGTGGCAACCTTGTGAAGACTTACAGAAAACGTTTGACCTCTGTCATTGCCAACAAAGGATATATTACAAAGTATTGAGATGAAATTTTGTTTCTGACCAAATACTTATTTTCCACCATAATATGCAAATAAAATGTTAAAAAAACAGACAATGTGATTTTCTGGATTTTTTTTTCTCAGTTTGTCTCCCATAGTTGAGGTCTACCTATGATGTAAATTACAGACGCCTCTCATCTTTTTAAGTGGTGGAACTTGCACTATTGCTGACTGACTAAATACTTTTTTGCCCCACTGTAGATGTTTTATATCAACTCTCTAATATTACATGGAAGGAGAATTTTCATTGGATTGGGTGTGATGTCATTTCTCTTTACACGTCCATACCACAGAATGTCATTATTCAGGCGTTAGAATTCCATCTAGATAAATACAGTAATTACACTAATGATCTATGTAATTTTATAATGCAAGCTGTATTTTTCCTGATGAATCATAACTATTTTTCTTTTGACCGACAGTTTTATCTTCAATGTAAGGGAGTTTCTATGGGCGGTAAGCACTCACCTTCGATAGCCAATTTGGTTATGTCCTACGGGGAGGAACTGTTTTTGTATTCTGATGATAACCCTTTTCTGTCTGATGTGTTCTGGTATGGTAGATACATAGATGATACGCTCCTTATCTGGAGTGGTGATGTATCTGCCATACCAGAGCTTCTGAGCTACTTTAACTCAAATGCGCTCAAGCTTCGTTTTACATGCAGTACTGATCCCCATATGATTGCATTTTTGGATCTTGCACTATGTGGCACTGTTGATGAGACCATCACCACTTCTACGTATTACAAACCTCTATCTGGTAACAGCATTTTACATGCTTCTAGTAGCCACCCAAGTCACACTATTAAGTCAATACCAGTAGGTGAATTAAATAGAATCACCAGAAATTGTAGTGATGCTGTGGCTTTAAAACAAGAGATAGATACATGTTGTGTAAAGTTAAAAAAGAGGGGATATCCTAATTGGTCGCTAAATAGGGCTAGGAAAATTGTTCAAAAGAAAAAACAATGTGATATGATAAGACCAAAAGAAAAAAATAGTAGCAATACTGAGAATCAAAAAGTGATTTGCTCTATTCAATATAGCCCTCAATACAACAATATTAAATCATTGATTCTTAAAAATATTCCCATTCTGTATGAAGATGAGACACTTTCTACCATTTTGTCGTCAGGGTGTCAGGTAGTAGCAAAAAAAGCCACCACTCTCTCAGATGCTCTTTCTCCCAGTTTTTTCAGCTCAGTTAACCCATTGTGCACCTGGTTACATTCCAGTGGTTTTTATCGCTGTGGTGCTTCTAGATGCAGGACGTGTGCCCATTCTAACACTGCACATTTTTTCTACGACAGTGAAGTTAAACAACAATATAAAATACAACAGTTCATTAATTGTAGTAGTAAAAATGTAATTTACATGATTAAATGTATAGAATGTAATTTAAGTTATATAGGATGCACCACAAGAATGCTCAAAACTCGCATTTTTGAACATATTACAGATATTATTACTTCTGTTAATGATAATCGATCTATGTCATTTGCATCTAAGCACTTTATTACCTGTCATCAGAGGAGCACGGCATCTCTGCGAGTCGTCGGCATTGAGAAACTTAAACTATCAGCGAGAGGAGGAGATTTCAAGAGACGTTTAATGACCCGTGAAGCATACTGGATGTTCTGCCTGAATACCTGCTACCCTGCAGGTCTGAATGCGCGGAGAGAGATCATGTTCCACTACTGAATTGCAACTATAATATGTATTATGGTTTTTTTTGCGTTTTTTTTGCGTTTTTCTTTCTTTCTTTATTTTGTTGTAAGTTGTTTAAGTCATTCTTTGTTTTTTGTAAATATAAGATTTTTAACCAGATGATTTGCTCTGTTTATCATGTGATCGACAGAGTAATTCTCATTGGTGACAGCTGGTATTTAACCTTGCTGCCACATGTATGCAGTAGCTTTGAGAAAGAACATACCATTGTTCGAAACGCGTGGCTTGCTACTCTGCACTATGTGATTTATTGGATTGGACTGGACTTTGCCTTTTATCCTGAATAAATTTGTAAGTTTTTGGAAGCTGGATTTTTTTCTCTTTTTTTGGATTGCTTGCTCACGTGATGACTACACGTTATCCGTGCTTCCCCACAACACATGCCGACAGGTGAGCTGGTATATATTTTTTTCTTTTTTCTGTTATATAGTATATAACACAGGCCACGTAGTATATAGGAGCCATGTAGTATATAGCAGACATGCAGTCTATAACACAGCCACGTATTATATAACACAGCCCATGTAATATATAGCACAGCCCACGCAGTATATAACACAGCCCACGCAGTATATAACACAGCCCACATAGTATATAACAATTGCCACGCAGTATATAAAAGTTGCCACGCAGTATATAGCACAGCCCACGCAGTATATAACACAACCCACGCAGTATATAACACTGCCCATGTAGTATATAACATATATAACACAGCCCACGTAGTATATAACAGGCTACGCAGTATATAACACAGCCCACATAGTATATAACACAGCCAATGCAGTATATAACACAGCACGCACAGTATATAACACAGCACACGCAGTATATAACACAAGCCATGCAGTATATAACACAGGCCACGCAGTATATAATACAGCCCAAGCAGTATATAACACAGCCCACACAGTATATAACACAGCCCACACAGTATATAACACAGCCCCCGCAGTATATAACACAGGCCACACAGTATATAATACAGGCCATGCAGTATGTAACAGTGGCCACGCAGTATATAACACAGCCCGCATAGTATATAACACAGCCAATGCAGTATATAACACAGCACGCACAGTATATAACACAGCACATGCAGTATATAACACAGCCCACGCAGTATATAATACAGCACACGCAAAATATAACACAGCCCACACAGTATATAACACAGGCCACGTAGTATATAATACAGGCCACGCAGTATATAACAGTGGCCACGCAGTATATAACAGCCCACACAGTATATAACACAGGCCATGCAGTATATAACACAGGCCACGTAGTATATAACAAAGGCAATGCAGTATATAATACAGGCCACGCAGTATAAAACAGTGGCCACGCAGTATATAACACAGCCCATGCAGTATATAACAGTGGCCATGCAGTATATAACACAGCCCACACAGTATATAACACAGGCCATGGCAGTATATAATACAGGCCACGCATTATATAATACAGGCCATGCAGTATATAACACAGCCCATGCAATATATAACACAGGCCACGCTGTATATAATACAGGCCACGCAGTATATAACACAGGCCGCATAGTGTAGAACACAGCCCACATAGTATATAACACTGCCCACGTAGTATATAGCAGCCATGCAGTATATAACACAGCCCACGTTATATATAGCACAGCCCACACTGTATATAACACAGGCCATGCAGTATATAACACAGCCCACACAGTATATAATGCAGCCCACGCAGTATATAACACTGGCCACAAAGTATATAGCTGCCACGCAGTATATAACACAGCCCACGTAGTATATAGCAGTGTGGGCACCATATCCCTGTTAAAAAATCATTAAAATAAAAAATAGCTATATACTCACCCGCCGGCGTCCAGCGAAGATTCCGTTCCCAGAGATGCATTCCGAAATTACCCAGATGACTTAGCGGTCTCACATTGGCAGATGACGGAAGGTGAGAATAGCAGGTTTTTTGTTTTTGACTGGAGGGGAGTATGGAGCGGGCGCCGTGCACTGACTGGACGGAAGTAGGGCGGGACTAATTCTCAGCCGGACTGTGCCCGTCGCTGATTGGTCGCAGCTGGCGGCCGCAACCAATCAGCGATGCGGGATTTCCGTTACAGACAGACAGACAGACGGAAATGCCCCTTAGACGATTATATAGTAGACTAGATTGTGGCCCGATTCTAACGCATCGGGTATTCTAGAATATGCATGTCCCCGTAGTATATGGACAATGATGATTCCAGAATTCGCGACAGACTGTGCCCGTCGCTGATTGGTCGAGGCAACCTTTATGACATCATCGTCGCCATGGCAACCATTATGACATCTACGTCGATACTGTGCCCGTCGCTGAATCAGAAACGCGGGATGTCTACGTCCTTTATGACATCATCGTCGCTGTGCCCGTTGCTGATTGGTCAAGGCCTGGCGGCCTCGACCAATCAGAGACGCGGGATTTCCAGGACAGACAGACGGAAAAACCCTTAGACAATTATATATATATAGATTCTTCTGTCCAGCAACCAGTTTTTCGCGGAGTGGCCAGTCCTTTCTGAAATAGTGCATTTCTCGTGCACGACTGTCCCACTCACAAATAAAACAACAATACTTGGTATATCCAAGCTGCAGTCCAAGAAGAAGTGCAACAACTTTTAGATCACCACATATGTTCCAGTTATAATTTCTATAATTAATGTGGGTCAACAGTAACTCCATATTCTCATACGTTTCCTTCATGTGCAGGGCCTTATTTAGAGTTTCTGCTGCCCTAGGCACTTTTAGTGCTGCCTCCCCCTTTGGTGAGTATGACACTATCGGCAGTGACTTTGGCAATAATTGCTGATGTGAAAGCAGCCTTTTGCAGCAGTTCCGGCAGTTTTTTCACATCTGCCGCGTTACGGATCACTTACGGCAACACTGCGTTCGGCCTCATACATTCCCTGTGGGACTTGTGGACATATGCGGCACTTGCGGTTTTGCCACGATCCGGCAAATGCGGTACTTGCAGCAATGGAAAAAAATGCTGCTAGCAGTGTTTTTTTGTCTCACCGCAAGTGCAAAACCGCAAGTGCCGCACATGTCCGCAAATAGACATCACTACCTGTCCCTGCACCTTGCTAGCTCATCCCTCTCTGACCTAAAACTACACTATAAAGCTTTACAAAAACAATTTATTAACTGAAATATTCCTATAATAATGAGAGCTGCAGGCTATGGCGTAGACTGGGACATGCAGTCTCCGGGTCTCCATTCTCTCGCTGTGCACAACCTCAGTGCGTGCCTCATTACCTGTGCACAGACCTCCCTCCACTGGACCCAGTAATCACCCCTCGCAGTAGCATACCTGCAGAGGTGTATGTCGGTTTTCAGGCACCCAGGGAAAGAATTCATTTTCTCACACATGCGATTTGCACACTTAGTCATGTACCGACGAGCTCCTCTTCCTAGTACTCTCAATGTTCAGTGAAAAACAGAGAGAAGCAGAAGAGAAGCTCGATGTCGCAGGACCATAAGTGTGAAAGTCGCATATGAGTGAAGTGTCCATGTGACGACTACTGGAACCTGCAGAGCTGAATCCTGACACCGCAGGCTTCTGAATTCTCACAAAGCATGCACTGCACACTTTTAGGATTCTCCCTTGCCGGTGGACAGTCATGTCAACACAACCATGTGATTTGTATACTTCTGACCACATTCCGACTAGACATTCTCGGCCTCGCTCAGTTCATTTTCATAGAGTGGGGCCACACATATCTAGTCAGCATGTGACCGTATGTATGTAAATCGCCAGCACGAGAGAATCCTGACAGCGTGCAGTGCGCACTTTGAGAAGTCAGAAGTCTGCAGTCACAAAGAATGACTGCAGATTCATTACAAACCTGGACATCCCCTTTAATGCTCCTAACATAAATAAAACATGAGTTAGTTAATATCACAAATAACATTTACATCCAGGTACCTGATAGAGGACGTCGCCTCTGGAGCCGTTCTCCTTCTTTTCTTCATGTTATCCAGACCCCATGATGAGTCTTCTCATCCACAGCCGTCTCTGCAGACCTCCATCTTCTCCGCTCTTTTGCAGAAAATCTCCACATGATGCCCTTAAAGATACAAGTGTCATTATAATGCTTCTGAATGAAAAATTGCCCCTCACTATATTGTCTGCACAAAGCATGACCCCCACACTGTCCCTCTTATGGTACATGCTCTTTCCACTGACCTCTCCTTTCCATACCGGCTCCCTCTTCACACTGTCCACTCACTCTGTGTCCCACCTATAGGGCCCCGTATGTATACTGTACTCTCTCATTACACCCCCCCTCCTTGGTATACTGTCCACTCCTGGCTGTGCCCTTACACTCTCCCCCATGCTATGAACCCACTACTCAGTTTCTATTCTGTGCCCACTCACTTTTCTCCCCCCATACTTTCTCATCACACTATTCCCCTCCCTCCTCATACTGTCTCCTCTTACATCCCTCCTGTTCACCATACTGTCTCCTCATATATTTACCCGCTCGCTTTCTATACTGCCTGTGCACATGACTCCCCATACTGTGTCTGCACACATCCCATCACCCTCACTCCCCGTACTCTGTCCACATACAGTTATATGAAAAAGTTTGGGCACCCCTATTAATCTTAAGCTTAATGTTTTATTAAAATTGTTTTTTTTGCAACAGCTATTTCAGTTTCATATATCTAATAACTGTTGGACACAGTAATGTTTCTGCCTTGAAATGAGGTTTATTGTACTAGCAGAAAATGTGCAATCTGCATTCAAACAAAATTTGACAGGTGCATAAGTATGGGCACCCCACCAGAAAAGTGACATTAATATTTAGTAGATCCTCCTTTTGCAAAAATAACAGCCTCTAGTCACTTCCTGTAGCTTTTAATTAGTTCCTGGATCCTGGATGAAGGTATTTTTGACCATTCCTCTTTACAAAACAATTCCAGTTCAGTTAAGTTAGATGATCGCCGAGCATGGACAGCCCACTTCAAATGATCCCACAGATGTTCAATGATATTCAGGTCTGGGGATGGCCATTCCAGAACAGTGTAATTGTTCCTCTGCATGAATGCCTGAGTAGATTTGGAGTGGTGTTTTGGATCATTGTCTTGCTGAAAGATCCATCCCCTGCGTAACTTCAACTTTGTCACTGATTCATGAACATTATTGTCAAGAATCTGATGATACTGAGAGGAATCCATGCGTCCTTCAACTTTAACAAGATTCCCGGTGTCGGCATTGGCCACACAGCCCAAAGCATGATGAAACCTCCACTAAATTTTACTGTGGGTGGCAAGTGTTTTTCTTGGAATGCTGTGTTTTTTGGCCACCATGCATAACTCCTTTTTGTATGACCAAAAAACTCAATCTTGGTTTCATCAGTCCACAGGACCTTCTTCCAAAAAGAAATTGGCTTTTTCAAATGTGCTTTTGCATGCCTCAGCCGACTCTGTTTGTGGCGTGCTTGCAGAAACGGCTTCTTTTGCATCACTCTCCTATACAGCTTCTCCTTGTGCAAAGTGCATTGTATAGTTGACCGATGCACAGTGACACCATCTGCAGCAAGTTGATGCTGCAGCTCTCTGGAGGTCGTCTGAGGATGGTCCTTGACTGATCTCACCATTCTTCTTCTCTGCCTTTCCGATGTTTTTCTTGGCCTACCACTTCTGGCCTTAACAAGAACTGTACCTGTGCTCTTCCATTTCCTTACTATGTTCCTCACAGTGGAAATTGACAGGTTAAATCTCTGAGACAGCTTTTTATATCCTTCCCCTGAACAACTATGTTGAATAATCTTTGTTTTCAGATCATTAGACAGTTGTTTTGAGGAGCCCATGATGCCACTCTTCAGAGGAGATTCAAACAGGAGACCAACTTGCAAATGGCCACTTTAAGTAGCTTTTCTCATGATTGCATACACCTGGCTATGAAGTTCAAAGCTCAATGAGGTTAGAAAACAAAAAAAAAGTGCTTTAGTAAGTTAGTAAAAAGTAGGTAGGAGTATTTAAAACAAGAAAATGATAAAGGTGCCCATACTTATGCACCTGTCAAATTTTGTTTGAATGCAGATTGCACATTTTCTGTTAGTACAATAAGCCTCATTTCAAGGCAGAAACATTACTGTGTCCAATAGTTATTAGATATATGAAACTGAAATAGCTGTTGCAAAAAAACAAATTTTATAAAACATTAAGATTAAGATTAATAGGGGTGCCCAAACTTTTTCATATAACTGTACATTTTTCACATCGCTACTCATACTGTGTGTCTGCACCCATCCACCGTACTGTTTCCTCCTACATGCCCCCCATTGCCCATACATGTCCCCCATTTCCCAGTACTGTTTCCTCATACATGCCCTCATTCCCCCGTACTGTTTCCTCATACATGCCCCCCGTTGCCCATACATGCCCATCATTCCCCAGTACTGTTTCCTCATACATGCCCCCATTCCCCCGTACTGTTTCCTTATACATGCCCCCATTGCCTAGTACTGTTTCCTCGTACATGCCCCCCATTCCCCGTACTGTTTCCTCATACATGCCCCCATTGCCTAGCACTGTTTCCTCATACATACCCCCCATTCCCCAGTACTGTTTCCTTATACATGCCCCCCATTCCCCATACTGTTTCCCCATCTCCCCCTTTGCTCTTCATTTTGTGTCCTCAAATATCCCCCCACACATTAAATCCCCCATCACCACTCAAACTCACCACACACATAATAAATCCCTCCATCCCCACTAAAATTGTTCCCCCCTCCCATCTTGCATGAATGGCTCTGCTTCCCCCCTCCCATCTTGTATAAATGGCTCAGCTTTCCCCCCTTGTATGAATGGCTCAGCTTTCCTCCCCGTTGTATGAATGGCTCAGCTTTCCTCCCACTTGTATGAATGGCTCAGCTTCCCCCCCCCCTTGTATGAAGGGCTCAACTCCCCCCTTTGTATGAATCGCTCAGCTTTCCCCCCTTGTATGAATGGCTCAGCTTTCCTCCCCCTTGTATGAATGGCTCAGCTTTCCCCCCCTTTGTATGAATGGCTCATCTCTCCTCCCCCTTGTATGAATGGCACAGCTTCCCCCATTGTATGAATGGCTCAGCTTACCCCCTTGTATGAATGGCTCAGCTTTCCTCCCCCTTGTTTGAATGGCTCAGCTCTCCCCCCTTGTATGAATGGCTCAGTTTCCTCCACCTTGTATGAATGGCTCAGTTTCCTACCCCTTGTATGAATGGCTCAGTTTCCTCCCCTTGTATGAATGGCCCAGCTTTCCCCCCTTGTATGAATGGCTCAGTTTCCTCCCCCTTGTATGAATGGCTCAGTTTCCCCCCCTTGTATGAATGGATCAGTTTCCTCCCCCTTGTATGAATGGCCCAGCTTTCCTCGCCCTTGTATGAATGGCTCAGTTTCCCCCCCTTGTATGAATGGCTCAGTTTCCCCCCCCCTTGTATGAGTGGCCCAGCTCCCCCCCCTTGTATGAATGGCTCAGTTTCCTCCACCTTGTATGAATGGCTCAGTTTCCTACCCCTTGTATGAATGGCTCAGTTTCCTCCCCTTGTATGAATGGCCCAGCTTTCCCCCCTTGTATGAATGGCTCAGTTTCCTCCCCCTTGTATGAATGGCTCAGTTCCCCCCCTTGTATGAATGGCCCAGCTTTCCTCCCCCCTTGTATGAATGGCTCAGCTCTCCCCCCCTTGTATGAATGGCTCAGCTTTCCCCCCTTATATGAATGGCTCAGTTTCCTCCAACTTGTATGAATGGCTTAGTTTCCTCCCCCTTGTATGAATGGCCCAGCTTTCCCCCCTTGTATGAATGGCTCAGTTTCCCCCCTTGTATGAATGGCTCAGTTTCCTCCCCCTTGTATGAATGGCTCAGTTTCCCCCCCTTGTATGAATGGATCAGTTTCCTCCCCCTTGTATGAATGGCCCAGCTTTCCTCCCCCTTGTATGAATGGCTCAGTTTCCCCCCCTTGTATGAATGGCTCAGTTTCCCCCCCTTGTATGAATGGCCCAGCTTCCCCCCCTTGTATGAATGGCTCAGTTTCCTCCCCCTTGTATGAATGGCTGAGCTCTCCCCCCTTGTATGAATGGCTCAGCTTTCCCCCCTTGTATGAATGGCTCAGCTTCCCCCCCCCTTGTATGAATGGCTCAGTTTCCTCCCCCTTGTATGAATGGCTCAGTCTCCTCCCCCTTGTATGAATGGCTCAGTCTCCTCCCCCTTGTATGAATGGCCCAGCTTTCCCCCTTGTATGAATGGCTCAGTTTTCTCCCCCTTGTATGAATGGCTCAGTTTTCTCCCCCTTGTATGGATGGCTGTTTCCTCCCTCTTGTATGAATGGCTCAGCTCTCCCCCCCTTGTGTGAATGGCTCAGTTTCCTCCCCCTTGTATGAATGGCTCAGCTCTCCCCCCCTTGTATGAATGGCTCAGTTTTCTCCCCCTTGTATGAATGGCTCAGTTTCCTCCCCCTTGTATGAATGGCCCAGCTTTCCTCCCCCCTTGCATGAATGGCTCAGTTTCCTCCCCCTTGTATGAATGGATCAGCTCTCCCCCCTTGTATGGATGGCTCAGCTCTCCCCCTTGTATGAATGGCTCAGTTTCCTCCCCCTTGTATGAATGGCCCAGCTTTCGTCCCCCCCTTGTATGAATGGCTCAGTTTCCTCCCCCTTGTATGAATGGCCCAGCTTTCGTCCCCCCCTTGTATGAATGGCTCAGTTTCCTCCCCCTTGTATGAATGGCTCAGTTTCCCCCCCTTGTATGAATAGCTCAGTTTCCTCCCCCTTGTAAGAATGTTTCAGTTCCCCCCTTGTATGAATGGCCCAGCTTCCCCTCCCTTGTATGAATGGCTCAGTTTCCTCCCCATGTATGAATGGCCCAGTTTTCGTCCCCCCCTTGAATGAATGGATGTTTCCTCCCCTTGTATGAATGGCTCAGTTTCCTACCCCTTGTATGAATGGCCCAACTTTCATCCCCCCCTTGTATGAATTTCTCAGTTTCCTCCCCCTTGTATGAATGGCTCAGCTTTTCCCCCTTGTATGATTGGCTCAGTTTCCTACCCCTTGTATGAATGGCCCAACTTTCATCCCCCCTTGTATGAATTGCTCAGTTTCCTCCCACTTGTATGAATGGCTCAGTCCCCCCCCCCCCTTGTATGGGTGGCCCAGCTTCCCCCCTTGTATGAATGGCTCAGTTTCCGCCCCCTTGTATGAATGGCTCAGTTCCCCCCTTGTATGAATGGCCCAGCTTCCCCGCTTGTATGAATGGCTCAGTTTCCTCCCCTTTGTATGAATGGCTCAGTTTCCTCCCCCTTGTATGAATGGCTCAGCTCGCCCCCCTTTTATAAATGGCTCAGCTTTCCCCCCCTTGTATGAATGGCTCAGTTTCCTCCCCCTGTATGAATGGCTCAGCTCTATCCCCTTGTATGGATGGCTCAGCTCTCCCCCTTATATGAATGGCTCAGTTTCCTCCCCCTTGTATGAATGGCTCAGTTTCCTCCCCGTTGTATGAATGGCTCAGTTTCCCCCCCTTGTATGAATGGTTCAGTTTCCTCCCCCTTGTAAGAATGGCTCAGTTCCCTGTTGTGAATTCTGTGGCAGAGCTCCCTCCTGTGGTCACAAGTGGTACTTCGGCTGATTCTCTCTGGGAGCTTCCGTTTGTGGAGGAAACTGGTACTGCTGCTTCTGAGTTTCCTCCCTCAGGTGATCTGGTGAGGTCGTTAGGTGCTTCTCTACTTAACCCCACCTAATGCTTTGATTCATGCTTCCTGTCAATGTTCCAGTGTTGGACTTGTGTTTCTCTGGATCATTCCTGTGGCCTGCTGCTCTGCATAGCTAAGTGCTTCTTTGCTATTTGTTGCTATTTTTTCTGTCCAGCTTGTCTATTTGTTTTGCTGGAAGCTCTGGGACGCAAAGGGTGTACCTCCGTGCCGTTAGTTCGGTACGGAGGGTCTTTTTGCCCCTTTGCGTGGTTTTCTTTAGGGTTTTGTGTAGACCGCAACGTTATCTTTCCTATCCTCGTTCTGTCTAGAATATCGGGCCTCACTTTGCTGAATCTATTTCATCCCTACGTTTGTCTTTTCATCTTACTCACAGTCATTATATGTGGGGGGCTGCCTTTTCCTTTGGGGTATTTCTCTGAGGCAAGGTAGGCTTATTTTTTCTATCTTCAGGCTAGTTAGTTTCTCAGGCTGTGCCGAGTTGCATAGGTAGCGTTAGGCGCAATCCACGGCTGCCTCTAGTTGTGTTTGGAGAGGATCAGGGATTGCGGTCTGCAGAGTTCCCACGTCTCAGAGCTCGTTCTATTATTTTGGGTTATGGTCAGATCACTGTATGTGCTCTGACCTCCATGTCCATTGTGATACTGAATTGCCTTTCATAACAGTACAGGAAGCCAAAAGTACTAATGATTCTCAATAGAGGGAAAAAAGAAGTTCTGAGACCATTTTTTTTTCTTGGCTTTGTGTTTTGTCTTTTTTTTCTCCTAGACATTTGGGTGGTTCAGTACACAGGTGTACCGATTGACATTAGAAGTCTGTCTTCATTTGTGGATCAGCTCTCGGCAAGAGTACAAAAGATTCAAGACACTATTGATCAGAAATCTATGTTAGAACCAAGAATTCCTATTCCTGATTTGTTTTTTGGAGATAGAACTAAGTTTCTGAGTTTCAAAAATAATTGTAAGTTATTTCTGGCCTTGAAACCTCGTTCCTCTGGTGATCCAGTTCAACAGGTTTTGATTATTATTTCTTTTTTGCGCGGCGACCCTCAGGACTGGGCATTTTCTCTTGCGCCAGGAGATCCTGCATTGAGTAATATCAATGCGTTTTTCCTGGCACTCGGATTGCTGTACGATGAGCCTAATTCAGTGGATCAGGCAGAAAAGAATTTGCTGGCTCTTTGTCAGGGTCAGGATGAGATAGAGGTACAGTGGGGCAAAAAAGTATTTAGTCAGTCAGCAATAGTGCAAGTTCCACCACTTAAAAAGATGAGAGGCGTCTGTAATTTACATCATAGGTAGACCTCAACTATGGGAGACAAACTGAGAAAAAAAAATCAAGAAAATCACATTGTCTGTTTTTTTATCATTTTTTTGCATTTTATGGTGGAAAATAAGTATTTGGTCAGAAACAAACAATCAAGATTTCTGGCTCTCACAGACCTGTAACTTCTTCTTTAAGAGTCTCCTCTTTCCTCCACTCATTACCTGTAGTAATGGCACCTGTTTAAACTTGTTATCAGTATAAAAAAGACACCTGTGCACACCCTCAAACAGTCTGACTCCAAACTCCACTATGGTGAAGACCAAAGAGCTGTCAAAGGACACCAGAAACAAAATTGTAGCCCTGCACCAGGCTGGAAAGGCTGAATCTGCAATAGCCAACCAGCTTGGAGTGAAGAAATCAACAGTGGGAGCAATAATTAGAAAATGGAAGACATACAAGACCACTGATCTCCCTCGATCTGGGGCTCCACGCAAAATCCCACCCCTTGGGGTCAGAATGATCACAAGAACGGTGAGCAAAAATCCCAGAACCACGCGGGGGGACCTAGTGAATGAACTGCAGAGAGCTGGGACCAATGTAACAAGGCCTACCATAAGTAACACACAACGCCACCATGGACTCAGATCCTGCAGTGCCAGACGTGTCCCACTGCTTAAGCCAGTACATGTCCGGGCCCGTCTGAAGTTTGCTAGAGAGCATTTGGATGATCCAGAGGAGTTTTGGGAGAATGTCCTATGGTCTGATGAAACCAAACTGGAACTGTTTGGTAGAAACACAACTTGTCGTGTTTGGAGGAAAAAGAATACTGAGTTGCATCCATCAAACACCATACCTACTGTAAAGCATGGTGGTGGAAACATCATGCTTTGGGGCTGTTTCTCTGCAAAGGGGCCAGGACGACTGATCTGGGTACATGAAAGAATGAATGGGGCCATTTATCGTGAGATTTTGAGTGCAAACCTCCTTCCATCGGCAAGGGCATTGAAGATGAAACGTGGCTGGGTCTTTCAACATGACAATGATCCAAAGCACACCGCCAGGACAACGAAGGAGTGGCTTCGTAGGAAGCATTTCAAGGTCCTGGAGTGGCCTAGCCAGTCTCCAGATCTCAACCCTATAGAAAACCTTTGGAGGGAGTTGAAAGTCCGTGTTGCCAAGCGAAAAGCCCAAAACATCACTGCTCTAGAGGAGATCTGCAGGGAGGAATGGGCCAACATACCAACAACAGTGTGTGGCAACCTTGTGAAGACTTACAGAAAACGTTTGACCTCTGTCATTGCCAAAAAAGGATATATTACAAAGTATTGAGATGAAATTTTGTTTCTGACCAAATACTTTTTTTCCACCATAATACGCAAATAAAATGTTAAAAAAACAGACAATGTGATTTTCTGGATTTTTTTTTCTCAGTTTGTCTCCCATAGTTGAGGTCTACCTATGATGTAAATTACAGACGCCTCTCATCTTTTTAAGTGGTGGAACTTGCACTATTGCTGACTGACTAAATACTTTTTTGCCCCACTGTATATTGCCAGAAATTTAGAAAATGGTCAGTGCTCACTCAATGGAATGAATCTGCGCTGGCAGCTATGTTCAGAAAGGGTCTCTCTGAAGCCCTTAAGGATGTCATGGTGGGATTTCCTATGCCTGCTGGTTTGAATGAGTCTATGTCTTTGGCTATTCAGATCGGTCGACGCTTGCGTGAGCGTAAATCTGTGCACCATTTGGCGGTATTACCTGAGCTTAAACCTGAGCCTATGCAGTGCGATAGGACTTTGACCAGAGTTGAACGGCAAGAACACAGACGTCTGAAGGGGCTGTGTTTCTACTGTGGTGATTCCACTCATGCCATCTCTGATTGTCCTAAGCGCACTAAGCGGTTCGCTAGGTCTGCCACCATTAGTACGGTACAGTCAAAATTTCTTCTGTCCGTTACCTTGATCTGCTCTTTGTCATCATATTCTTTCATGGCGTTTGTGGATTCAGGCGCTGCTCTGAATTTGATGGACTTGGAATATGGTAAGCATTGTGGGTTTTTCTTGGAGCCCTTGCAGTGTCCTATTCCATTGAGAGGTATTGATGCTACGCCTTTGGCCAAGAATAAGCCTCAATACTGGACCCAGCTGACCATGTGCATGGCTCCTGCACATCAGGAGGATATTCGCTTTCTGGTGTTGCATAATCTGCATGATGTGGTCGTGTTGGGGTAGCCATGGCTACAAGCCCATAATCCAGTATTGGATTGGAAATCCATGTCGGTGTCCAGCTGGGGTTGTCAGGGGGTACATGGTGATGTTCCATTTTTGTCAATTTCGTCATCCACCCCTTCTGAGGTTCCAGAGTTCTTGTCTGATTACCGGGATGTATTTGATGAGCCCAAGTCCGATGCCCTACCTCCGCATAGGGATTGTGAATGTGCTATCAATTTGATTCCTGGTGGTAAATTCCCAAAAGGTCGACTGTTTAATTTATCCGTGCCTGAGCACACCGCTATGCGCAGTTATGTGAAGGAATCCCTGGAGAAGGGGCATATTCTCCCGTCATCGTCGCCATTAGGAGCAGGGTTCTTTTTTGTAGCCAAAAAGGATGGTTCGCTGAGACCTTGTATAGATTATCGCCTTCTTAATAAGATCACTGTTAAATTTCAGTACCCCTTGCCTTTGTTATCTGATTTGTTTGCTCGGATTAAGGGGGCTAGTTGGTTCACCAAGATTGATCTTCGTGGTGCGTATAATCTGGTGCGAATCAGGCGAGGCGATGAATGGAAAACTGCATTTAATACGCCCGAGGGTCATTTTGAGTATCTAGTGATGCCATTCGGACTTGCCAATGCTCCATCAGTGTTTCAGTCCTTTATGCATGACATCTTCCGAGAGTACCTGGATAAATTCCTGATTGTGTACTTGGATGACATTTTGATCTTCTCGGATGATTGGGAGTCTCATGTGAAACAGGTCAGAACGGTTTTTCAGGTCCTGCGTGCTAACTCTTTGTTTGTGAAGGGATCAAAGTGTCTCTTTGGTGTGCAGAAGGTTTCATTTTTGGGGTTCATCTTTTCCCCTTCTACTATCGAGATGGATCCTGTTAAGGTCCAAGCCATCCATGATTGGACTCAGCCGACATCTCTGAAAAGTCTGCAAAAGTTCCTGGGTTTTGCAAATTTTTATCGTCGCTTCATCTGCAATTTTTCTAGTATTGCCAAACCATTGACCGATTTGACCAAGAAGGGTGCTGATTTGGTTAATTGGTCTTCTGCTGCTGTGGAAGCTTTTCAAGAGTTGAAGCGTCGTTTTTCTTCTGCCCCTGTGTTGTGTCAACCTGATGTTTCTCTTCCGTTCCAGGTCGAGGTTGATGCTTCTGAGATTGGAGCAGGGGCTGTTTTGTCGCAGAGAGGTTCTGATTGTTCAGTGATGAAACCATGCGCTTTTTTTTCCAGGAAGTTTTCGCCTGCTGAGCGGAATTATGATGTGGGCAACCGAGAGTTGCTGGCCATGAAGTGGGCATTCGAGGAGTGGCGTCATTGGCTTGAAGGAGCTAAGCATCGCGTGGTGGTATTGACTGATCATAAGAACCTGACTTATCTCGAGTCTGCTAAGCGTTTGAATCCTAGACAGGCTCGTTGGTCGCTGTTTTTCGCCCGTTTTGACTTTGTGATTTCGTACCTTCCGGGCTCTAAAAATGTGAAGGCGGATGCTCTGTCTAGGAGTTTTGTGCCCGACTCTCCGGGTTTATCTGAGCCGGCGGGTATCCTCAAGGAAGGAGTAATTGTGTCTGCCATCTCCCCTGATTTGCGGTGGGTGCTGCAAAAATTTCAGGCTAATAAACCTGATCGTTGTCCAGCGGAGAAACTGTTTGTCCCGGATAGGTGGACAAATAAAGTGATCTCTGAGGTTCATTGTTCGGTGTTGGCTGGTCATCCTGGAATCTTTGGTACCAGAGAGTTAGTGGCTAGATCCTTTTGGTGGCCGTCTCTGTCGCGGGATGTGCGTTCTTTTGTGCAGTCCTGTGGGATTTGTGCTCGGGCTAAGCCCTGCTGTTCTCGTGCCAGTGGGTTGCTTTTGCCCTTGCCGGTCCCGAAGAGACCTTGGACACATATCTCTATGGATTTTATTTCAGATCTTCCCGTCTCTCAAAAGATGTCAGTCATTTGGGTGGTCTGTGATCGCTTTTCTAAGATGGTCCATCTGGTACTCTTGTCCAAGTTGCCTTCCTCCTCTGATTTGGTGCCATTGTTCTTCCAGCATGTGGTTCGTTTGCATGGCATTCCAGAGAATATCGTTTCTGACAGAGGTTCCCAGTTTGTTTCGAGGTTTTGGCGAGCCTTTTGTGGTAGCATGGGCATTGACTTGTCTTTTTCCTCGGCTTTTCATCCTCAGACTAATGGCCAGACCGAACGAACCAATCAGACCTTGGAAACCTATCTGAGATGCGTTGTTTCTGCCGATCAGGATGACTGGGTGTCCTTTTTGCCTTTGGCTGAGTTCGCCCTTAATAATCGGGCCAGCTCGGCTACCTTGGTTTCGCCATTTTTCTGCAATTCTGGGTTCCATCCTCGTTTCTCTTCAGGACAGGTTGAGTCTTCGGAGTGTCCTGGTGTGGATACTGTGGTGGACAGGTTGCAGCAGATTTGGACTCATGTAGTGGACAATTTGACCTTGTCCCAGGAGAAGGCTCAACGTTTCGCTAATCGCAGACGCCGTGTGGGTCCCCGACTTCGTGTTGGGGATCTGGTTTGGTTATCTTCTCGTCATATTCCTATGAAGGTTTCCTCTCCGAAGTTTAAACCTCGTTTCATTGGTCCTGAGGTTATTAATCCTGTGTCTTTTCGTCTGACTCTCCCAGATTCTTTTTTCATACATAACGTCTTCCATAGGTCATTGTTGCGGAGATACGTGGCACCTATGGTTCCATCTGTTGACCCTCCTGCCCCGGTTTTGGTGGAGGGGGAATTGGAGTATATTGTGGAGAAGATTTTGGATTCTCGTGTTTCAAGACGGAAACTCCAGTATCTGGTTAAATGGAAGGGTTATGCTCAGGAGGATAATTCCTGAGTTTTTGCCTCTGATGTCCATGCTCCCGATCTTGTTCGTGCCTTTCATGCGGCTCATCCTGGTCGGCCTGGGGGCTCTGGTGAGGGTTCGGTGACCCCTCCTCAAGGGGGGGGTACTGTTGTGAATTCTGTGGCAGAGCTCCCTCCTGTGGTCACAAGTGGTACTTCGGCTGATTCTCTCTGGGAGCTTCCGTTTGTGGAGGAAACTGGTACTGCTGCTTCTGAGTTTCCTCCCTCAGGTGATCTGGTGAGGTCGTTAGGTGCTTCTCTACTTAACCCCACCTAATGCTTTGATTCATGCTTCCTGTCAATGTTCCAGTGTTGGACTTGTGTTTCTCTGGATCATTCCTGTGGCCTGCTGCTCTGCATAGCTAAGTGATGGGTTGCTAAGGAGAGTAAAACTAATCCCAAACTGTTCTTCAACTATATCAATAGTAAAAGAATAAAAACTGAAAATGTAGGCCCCTTAAAAAATAGTGAGGAAAGAATGGTTGTAGATGACGAGGAAAAAGCTAACATATTAAACACCTTCTTCTCCACGGTATTCACGGTGGAAAATGAAATGCTAGGTGAAATCCCAAGAAACAATGAAAACCCTATATTAAGGGTTACCAATCTAACCCAAGAAGAGGTGCGAAACCGGCTAAATAAGATTAAAATAGATAAATCTCCGGGTCCGGATGGCATACACCCACGAGTACTAAGAGAACTAAGTAATGTAATAGATAAACCATTATTTCTTATTTTTAGGGACTCTATAGCGACAGGGTCTGTTCCGCAGGATTGGCGCATAGCAAATGTGGTGCCAATATTCAAAAAGGGCTCTAAAAGTGAACCTGGAAATTATAGGCCAGTAAGTCTAACCTCTATTGTTGGTAAAATATTTGAAGGGTTTCTGAGGGATGTTATTCTGGATTATCTCAATGAGAATAACTGTTTAACTCCATATCAGCATGGGTTTATGAGAAATCGCTCCTGTCAAACCAATCTAATCAGTTTTTATGAAGAGGTAAGCTATAGGCTGGACCACGGTGAGTCATTGGACGTGGTATATCTCGATTTTTCCAAAGCGTTTGATACCGTGCCGCAGAAGAGGTTGGTACACAAAATGAGAATGCTTGGTCTGGGGGAAATTGTGTGTAAATGGGTTAGTAATTGGCTTAGTGATAGAAAGCAGAGGGTGGTTATAAATGGTATAGTCTCTAACTGGGTCGCTGTGACCAGTGGGGTACCGCAGGGGTCAGTATTGGGACCTGTTCTCTTCAACATATTCATTAATGATCTGGTAGAAGGTTTACACAGTAAAATATCGATATTTGCAGATGATACAAAACTATGTAAAGCAGTTAATACAAGAGAAGATAGTATTCTGCTGCAGATGGATCTGGATAAGTTGGAAACTTGGGCTGAAAGGTGGCAGATGAGCTTTAACAATGATAAATGTAAGGTTATACACATGGGAAGAAGGAATCAATATCACCATTACACACTGAACGGGAAACCACTGGGTAAATCTGACAGGGAGAAGGACTTGGGGATCCTAGTTAATGATAAACTTACCTGGAGCAGCCAGTGCCAGGCAGCAGCTGCCAAGGCAAACAGGATCATGGGGTGCATTAAAAGAGGTCTGGATACACATGATGAGAGCATTATACTGCCTCTGTACAAATCCCTAGTTAGACCGCACATGGAGTACTGTGTCCAGTTTTGGGCACCGGTGCTCAGGAAGGATATAATGGAACTAGAGAGAGTACAATGGAGGGCAACAAAATTAATAAAGGGGATGGGAGAACTACAATACCCAGATAGATTAGCGAAATTAGGATTATTTAGTCTAGAAAAAAGACGACTGAGGGGCGATCTAATAACCATGTATAAGTATATAAGGGGACAATACAAATATCTCGCTGAGGATCTGTTTATACCAAGGAAGGTGACGGGCACAAGGGGGCATTCTTTGCGTCTGGAGGAGAGAAGGTTTTTCCACCAACATAGAAGAGGATTCTTTACTGTTAGGGCAGTGAGAATCTGGAATTGCTTGCCTGAGGAGGTGGTGATGGCGAACTCAGTCGAGGGGTTCAAGAGAGGCCTGGATGTCTTCCTGGAGCAGAACAATATTGTATCATACAATTAGGTTCTGTAGAAGGACGTAGATCTGGGGATTTATTATGATGGAATATAGGCTGAACTGGATGGACAAATGTCTTTTTTCGGCCTTACTAACTATGTTACTATGTTACTATGTAAGTGCTTCTTTGCTATTTGTTGCTATTTTTTCTGTCCAGCTTGTCTATTTGTTTTGCTGGAAGCTCTGGAACGCAAAGGGTGTACCTCCGTGCCGTTAGTTCGGTACGGAGGGTCTTTTTGCCCCTTTGCGTGGTTTTCTTTAGGGTTTTGTGTAGACCGCAACGTTATCTTTCCTATCCTCGTTCTGTCTAGAATATCGGGCCTTACTTTGCTGAATCTATTTCATCCCTACGTTTGTCTTTTCATCTTACTCACAGTCATTATATGTGGGGGGCTGCCTTTTCCTTTGGGGTATTTCTCTGAGGCAAGGTAGGCTTATTTTTTCTATCTTCAGGCTAGTTAGTTTCTCAGGCTGTGCCGAGTTGCATAGGTAGCGTTAGGCGCAATCCACGGCTGCCTCTAGTTCTATTCGTTCTATTATTTTGGGTTATGGTCAGATCACTGTATGTGCTCTGACCTCCATGTCCATTGTGATACTGAATTGCCTTTCATAACAGTTCCCCCCTTGTATGAATGGCCCAGCTTCCCCCCCTTGTATGAATGGCTCAGTTTCCTCCCCATGTATGAATGGCCCAGCTTTCGTCCCCCCTTGAATGAATGGCTATTTCCTCCCCTTGTATGAATGGCTCAGCTTTCCCCCCTTGTATGATTGGCTCAGTTTCCTACCCCTTGTATGAATGGCCCAGCTTTCCTCCCCCCTTGTATGAATGGCTCAGTTTCCTCCCCCTTCAATGAATGGCTCAGCTCTCCCCCCTTGTATGGATGGCTCAGCTCTCCCCCCTTGTATGAATGGCTCAGTTTCCTCCCCCTTGTAGGAATGGCCCAGCTTTTGTCCCACCCTTGTATGAATGACTCAGTTTCCTCCCCCTTGTATGAATGGCTCAGTTTCCCCCCCCCTTGTATGAATGGCTCAGTTCCCCCTTGTATGAATGGCCCAGCTTCCCCCCCTTGTATGAATGGCTCAGTTTCCTCCCCATGTATGAATGGCCCAGCTTTCGTCCCCCCTTGAGTGAATGGCTGTTTCCTCCCCTTGTATGAATGGCTCAGCTCTCCTCCCCCCCTTGTATGAATGGCTCAGCTTTCCCCCCTTGTATGATTGGCTGTTTCCTACCCCTTGTATGAATGGCCCAACTTTCATCCCCCCTTGTATGAATGGCTCAGTTTCCCCCCCCTTGTATGAGTGGCCCAGCTCCCCCCCCTTGTATGAATGGCTCAGTTTCCTCCACCTTGTATGAATGGCTCAGTTTCCTACCCCTTGTATGAATGGCTCAGTTTCCTCCCCTTGTATGAATGGCCCAGCTTTCCCCCCTTGTATGAATGGCTCAGTTTCCTCCCCCTTGTATGAATGGCTCAGTTCCCCCCCTTGTATGAATGGCCCAGCTTTCCTCCCCCCTTGTATGAATGGCTCAGCTCTCCCCCCCTTGTATGAATGGCTCAGCTTTCCCCCCTTATATGAATGGCTCAGTTTCCTCCCCCTTGTATGAATGGCCCAGCTTTCCCCCCTTGTATGAATGGCTCAGTTTCCCCCCTTGTATGAATGGCTCAGTTTCCTCCCCTTGTATGAATGGCTCAGTTTCCCCCCCTTGTATGAATGGATCAGTTTCCTCCCCCTTGTATGAATGGCCCAGCTTTCCTCCCCCTTGTATGAATGGCTCAGCTCTCCCCCTTGTATGAATGGCTCAGTTTCCCCCCCTTGTATGAATGGCTCAGTTTCCCCCCCTTGTATGAATGGCCCAGCTTCCCCCCCCCTTGTATGAATGGCTCAGTTTCCTCCCCCTTGTATGAATGGCTCAGTCTCCTCTCCCTTGTATGAATGACTCAGTCTCCTCCCCCTTGTATGAATGGCCCAGCTTTCCCCCTTGTATGAATGGCTCAGTTCCCCCCTTGTATGAATGGCCCAGCTTCCCCGCTTGTATGAATGGCTCAGTTTCCTCCCCTTTGTATGAATGGCTCAGTTTCCTCCCCCTTGTATGAATGGCCCAGCTTTCGTCCCCCCCTTGTATGATTGGCTCAGTTTCCTCCCCCTTGTATGAATGGCTCAGCTCGCCCCCCTTGTATAAATGGCTCAGCTTTCCCCCCCTTGTATGAATGGCTCAGTTTCCTCCCCCTGTATGAATGGCTCAGCTCTCCCCCCTTGTATGGATGGCTCAGCTCTCCCCCTTATATGAATGGCTCAGTTTCCTCCCCCTTGTATGAATGGCTCAGTTTCCTCCCCCTTGTATGAATGGCTCAGTTTCCCCCCCTTGTATGAATGGCCCAGTTTCCTCCCCCTTGTAAGAATGGCTCAGTTCCCCCCTTGTATGAATGGCCCAGCTTCCCACCCTTGTATGAATGGCTCAGTTTCCTCCCCATGTATGAATGGCCCAGCTTTCGTCCCCCCTTGAATGAATGGCTGTTTCCTCCCCTTGTATGAATGGCTCAGCTTTCCCCCCTTGTATGATTGGCTCAGTTTCCTACCCCTTGTATGAATGGCCCAGCTTTCCTCCCCCCTTGTATGAATGGCTCAGTTTCCTCCCCCTTCTATGAATGGCTCAGCTCTCCCCCCTTGTATGGATGGCTCAGCTCTCCCCCTTGTATGAATGGCTCAGTTTCCTCCCCCTTGTAGGAATGGCCCAGCTTTTGTCCCACCCTTGTATGAATGACTCAGTTTCCTCCCCCTTGTATGAATGGCTCAGTTTCCCCCCCCCCTTGTATGAATGGCTCAGTTCCCCCTTGTATGAATGGCCCAGCTTCCCCCCCTTGTATGAATGGCTCAGTTTCCTCCCCATGTATGAATGGCCCAGCTTTCGTCCCCCCTTGAGTGAATGGTTGTTTTCTCCCCTTGTATTAATGGCTCAGCTCCCCCCCCCCTTGTATGAATGGCTCAGCTTTCCCCCCTTGTATGATTGGCTGTTTCCTACCCCTTGTATGAATGGCCCAACTTTCATCCCCCCTTGTATGAATGGCTCAGTTTCCCCCCCCCTTGTATGAGTGGGCCAGCTCTCCCCCCCCTTGTATGAATGGCTCAGTTTCCTCCCCCTTGTATGAATGGCTCAGTTCCCCCCCTTGTATGAATGGCCCAGCTTCCCCCCTTGTATGAATGGCTCAGTTTCCTCCCCCTTGTATGAATGGCTCAGTTTCCTCCCCCTTGATGAATGGCCCAGCTTTCGTCCCCCCCTTGAATGAATGGATGTTTCCTCCCCTTGTATGAATGGCTCAGCTTTCCCCCTTGTATGATTGGCTCAGTTTCCTACCCCTTGTATGAATGGCTCAGCTCTCCCCCCTTGTATCAATGGCTCAGCTTTCCCCCCCTTGTATGAATGGCTAAGTTTCCTCCCCCTTGTATGAATGGCTCAGTTTCCTCCCCATGTATGAATGGCCCAGCTTTCGCCCCCCCCTTGAATGAATGGATGTTTCCTCCCCTTGTATGATTGGCTCAGTTTCCTACCCCTTGTATGAATGGCCCAACTTTCATCCTCCCTTGTATGCATTTCTCAGTTTCCTCCCCCTTGTATGAATGGCTCAGCTTTCCCCACTTGTATCATTGGCACAGTTTCCTACCCCTTGTATGAATGGCCCAACTTTCATCCCCCCTTGTATGAATTGCTCAGTTTCCTCCCACTTGTATGAATGGCTCAGTCACCCCCCCCTTGTATGAGTGGCCCAGCTTCCCCCCTTGTATGAATGGCTGTTTCCTCCCCCTTGTATGAATGGCTCAGTTCCCCCCCTTGTATGAATGACCCAGCTTCCCCTCTTGTATGAATGGCTCAGTTTCCTCCCCCTTGTATGAATGGCTCAGTTCCCCCCCTTGTATGAATGGCCCAGCTTCCCCCCTTGTATGAATGGCTCAGTTTCCTCCCCCTTGTATGAATGGCTCAGTTTCCTCCCCCTTGATGAATGGCCCAGCTTTCGTCCCCCCCTTGTATGATTGGCTCAGTTTCCTCCCCCTTGTATGAATGGCTCAGCTCTCCCCCCTTGTATGAATGGCTAAGTTTCCTCCCCCTTGTATGAATGGCTCAGTTTCCTCCCCCTTGTATGAATGGCTCAGCTCTCCCCCCTTGTATGAATGGCTCAGCTTTCCCCGACTCCTGCTCCCATCTTGCATGCATGGCTCACTCGCCCATCCTCCCTCCGCCCTCCTTCATCCTCCCCCCGTCCTTCCTGGCTGTCATACTCACCTTTCCACAACGCGCTGAACCCAGCTCTGTCCCGGAGCGGCAGCTTCTTCCTGCGTGAGCGGTCACGTGGTACCGCTCATTAAGTTGATGAATATGCATCCATATTCATCACCTTAATGAGCGGCACCATGTGACCGCTCATACAGGACGAGCTGCAGGTGCTGAGACCAGGCATTGCTGGAGTAGGTGAGTATGACATCCTCAAGCAGATAACAAAAAACTTGCTCAGGTGCCGCCCCCCCCGCATCGTCCCGCCCTAGGCACATGCCCTCAAGTGCCTAGTGGCAAATACAGCCCTGTTCATGTGTACGGCATGTCCAATAGGAATAGAAGGATAGATATTTCCGTTGTGTAGTACAACAGCCTTCAGACATAAAACTGACCCAGTCTATGATCAGTCGCCATTCCTTCGGGTCAAGTTCGCTTCCAAGAGCACTAAACAACCCCAAGACTTCGTTGCAAAAGGTTAAACTGTTGACATGGTTGAAAAATTGATTAAGGTCTTCTTGACGACTGCGAAAAACAAAAACCCTTGTTCCTTGTAATAAGAGATTCCGCTCTTCTAGCCTTGATCCCAATAATTCTGCCTGCCTCTTCAACAATTTCAAATCTATGACCAAGTCACTCAGAAGGAAATGACTCCACTTGTTAAGAAAGCATATGTACTATACTTTGAATGTTCAATTGGAGATCAGGACAAACAGTGGGCACCTCATATAAGCTGTGCATCTTGTTCTAGAAGCCTTAGAACATGGCTGAATGGATCACGACCTTCAATGCAGTCCGCTGTCCCAATTATATGGAGAGAGCAGAGAGATCATGTAACAGATTGCCACTTCTACCTTACAAATGTAACAGGATATTCAGCAAAGAGCAAGAAATCAATAGAATATCCTAATCTTCCTTCAGCCATAAGACCAGTGCCACACGATGAAAGTCTTCGTGTTCCAAAGCCGCCCAAAGTATGGACAATGGAGGACCGTGAAGATGAACTAACAATGTCAGTGGAAAATGAAACTGCTGCAGACCCAGACTTTGAGCCTTCTACAGCTAATCCACATCTGTTCAGTCAAGCTGATCTTTTGTGCTTTCATTGTATATTCTCTGCATATGTATCAGAAATTATCACTGCTCTTGAGACACCAAAGCAACATTTTGTGACATCCCAGGAATCCGGTTGTCACAGTGGTAATGCCTGCCTCTTGAGGAAGGTGATGCCATGCCTGGAAGCGAGAAGGAATCCCCTTGGCAGGTAACACTTACATACAACACTTTTCTAACTCCAGGCCAGAAGGGGGAGCTCTAGGCCCAGTTTCAGGGTAACTTCCCTATAACTTCTGGCTTGGAGGATGAGTTAGAGGTCAGTCTGTGTGAGACAGTGAAGGGAGAGGAAGCACATGAGGAGAGAGAAACTGAAGTGGAGCTGCGATTGGGCTCACTTCAAGTTTAAGCACAAGAAACTGGACACCAGGGTCCGAGGTTGTGCGGGAACTGTATGCCCCACAGCATAAACCGGAGGACAAGAGATTGCAGGTCTCCTGGCCACAACTATGCCCGAAGGCACAGCAACAGATTAGAGCCCGGAGTCACCATGAGAGAGGGACACCTGTAAAAAGGCTTGAGTTGCCTGCCATGCAGGTAGTGTTCCATCTAAGGGACAGATTGAGAGAGGGACTTGAGGAAAGCTAAAGCATCAAGTACCTAGAATTCAGGGCAGAAAGGAAGGCTTCCAACCCCACCTGGCTAAGGGGGATTCCGAACCACTTCCAGGCTGCCTGGATTTCAAGATCACCTGTAACCTGTGCCTTGGACTGCAATTTCACCAGTAAAAGGTAAAGAGACTGCAAATCCTGTGTTCTCCAATTATTTCCCGCACCGCACCATCTATCATCCCTCTTACCAACTGCACCCGTAGCCCTGGGGACTATGCTCCACCTGTGGGGAGCTATACTAACCCTGCTGCATTACCATCAGTCCCAGTGGACCCGTTTAAGCAGTGTCAGCCATCCCTGGCCGAGTACCACAGGTGGCATCACAAACATTAGACTTTATTTCCCACTCCACTTTATATCCCCTTTTATTGTACGCCCAGGGCCACGGACCGGGTCACTGCTGCCGTAACACATCCCCTTTAAGAACTGTGCCGACCCGGTAGCGAGTACCCCACGGCCCTATCGGGCATTCCAATTTCGAAAAAAAATCTTCAGTTTTTACAATGAAAAGTATTCAAGCTAATCACATATATGATAGTAACTAGATGGAGGCCTGATGAGAATCTCTCCCCCCATGTGCTCACAGCTCCTGGGCAGGGGAGGCAGCAAAAGACAATACTGACATTACAACAGGAGATTGCAGAGGATACATTTTGTAAGGTTAAATATTGTTTAAAAACATTCAGTGAAATATTTTACCTCACAAAATTAATCCACTGTGATCCCCTGCTGTAATGTCAGTATTGTCTTTTGATTTATCCCCTGGAGATGTGGTATGCTCTGTACACGTTCAGCTGAATGATTCACTGCGCCTGCGCGGAATTCGCATAATAAGTGATTGGATATGTGTAGATCAGCGATTTACAGTGGGGCAAAAAAGTATTTAGTCAGTCAGCAATAGTGCAAGTTCCACCACTTAAAAAGATGAGAAGCGTCTGTAATTTACATCATAGGTAGACCTCAACTATGGGAGACAAACTGAGAAAAAAAAAATCCAGAAAATCACATTGTCTGTTTTTTTATCATTTTTTTTGCATATTATGGTGGAAAATAAGTATTTGGTCAGAAACAAAATTTCATCTCAATACTTTGTAATATATCCTTTGTTGGCAATGACAGAGGTCAAACGTTTTCTGTAAGTCTTCACAAGGTTGCCACACACTGTAGTTGGTATGTTGGCCCATTCCTCCATGCAGATCTCCTCTAGAGCAGTGATGTTTTTGGCTTTTCGCTTGGCAACACGGACTTTCAACTCCCTCCAAAGGTTTTCTATAGGGTTGAGAACTGGTGACTGGCTAGGCCACTCCAGGACCTTGAAATGCTTCTTACGAAGCCACTCCTTCGTTGCCCTGGCGGTGTGCTTTGGATCATTGTCATGTTGAAAGACCCAGCCACGTTTCATCTTCAATGCCCTTGCTGATGGAAGGAGGTTTGCACTCAAAATCTCACGATACATGGCCCCATTCATTCTTTCATGTACCCGGATCAGTTGTCCTGGCCCCTTTGCAGAGAAACAGCCCCAAAGCATGATGTTTCCACCACCATGCTTTACAGTAGGTATGGTGTTTGATGGATGCAACTCAGTATTCTTTTTCCTCCAAACACGACAAGTTGTGTTTCTACCAAACAGTTCCAGTTTGGTTTCATCAGACCATAGGACATTCTCCCAAAACTCCTCTGGATCATCCAAATGCTCTCTAGCAAACTTCAGACGGGCCCGGACATGTACTGGCTTAAGCAGTGGGACACGTCTGGCACTGCAGGATCTGAGTCCATGGTGGCGTAGTGTGTTACTTATGGTAGGCCTTGTTACATTGGTCTCAGCTCTCTGCAGTTCATTCACTAGGCCCCCCCGCGTGGTTCTGGGATTTTTGCTCACCGTTCTTGTGATCATTCTGACCCCACGGGGTGGGATTTTGCGTGGAGCCCCAGATCGAGGGAGATTATCAGTGGTCTTGTATGTCTTCCATTTTCTAATTATTGCTCCCACTGTTGATTTCTTCACTCCAAGCTGGTTGGCTATTGCAGATTCAGTCTTCCCAGCCTGGTGCAGGGCTACAATTTTGTTTCTGGTGTCCTATGACAGCTCTTTGGTCTTCACCATAGTGGAGTTTGGAGTCAGACTGTTTGAGGTTGTGCACAGGTGTCTTTTTATACTGATAACAAGTTTAAACAGGTGCCATTACTACAGGTAATGAGTGGAGGAAAGAGGAGACTCTTAAAGAAGAAGTTACAGGTCTGTGAGAGCCAGAAATCTTGATTGTTTGTTTCTGACCAAATACTTATTTTCCACCATAATATGCAAAAAAAATTATAAAAAAACAGACAATGTGATTTTCTGGATTTTTTTTTCTCAGTTTGTCTCCCATAGTTGAGGTCTACCTATGATGTAAATTACAGACGCCTCTCATCTTTTTAAGTGGTGGAACTTGCACTATTGCTGACTGACTAAATACTTTTTTGCCCCACTGTGTGTTATTTCAGTGGAAAATTCAGAATATACTGTTTCAGAAAAAGTTCATAAATAAGTTTTTAGAATTATAACAGAATATTATGTTTGGTATCATTTCTCAAAAACCTTGCGTGATAGGAAAAATCTAAAATTATTTCTGAAATCAGCATGAAAAAATCTATCAGGAATACTCGAAATTGTGTGAGGGACAACCCCTTGGTAATACAGTGTTATCCACAAGTCTGTGCAGTATACCGCAGACAGAAAATCAATATAGTTCTGGTTAAATGCCACAGTCTGTCATAATTGGGTATTAACCAATGTGATTTATGCAAATATTTGATTAATTGGAATACTCCACATGTCATGCACACATTCCAATATGAGTCTTGTGTGCTACAAGACATCTTCGTGATTCAAAAAAATCCGTGCACACGAAATATCTCAGTTTTCTAAAAACATTTTTCGCCGGTTCATCATCGCGATCTAAACGGTTGTAGGATAATTGACATCGAACAGGTATAAAAAGACTAAATGAATGGCACAAAAAACGTATAACTAGAGAAGCGTTCGGGATATTGGAGTTGGACACTAGATTTCCCAAGGGAATGGAGTGGAAGTCGGATTTATTGTGTATTTATTAGTGCATCATTGAGAATCTATATCTGTATTGTGAACTGTTTAAAGTGGCTGATCAGCTATAAGACTCTCACCTCAACTATCAATTCATACAATATCTTTATTTCTTACACATTTAAACAGTATTTTTTGCTATAGTATTGTGTTTTTAGGTACAGTCATAGGGTTGTGACAGCCACAACTCCAATAAAAGCATGTAAAGGCTGCAGCAGGACCATCAAGGAGATACGTTGCAATAAATGAGGAATATGATGGTTCAGAGTCCGCGCTGCCCAGGGGTCCTCAAGGTTCCAAGATCCAATCACACATGAAGAGGAAGCATGAATCAGGTTTATATCAACGCATTTCAAGGTTTCAAACCTATTCATCAGGACAAAACCACAATGATAGGATACAACTCAAAAAGTTAAGGAATATGTAGACAACGTATTCAAGAAAAGGTGCGCAGTAATGACCTTTTGTGGTCATGTGATACCACATCTTTATAGCAGATACAAAGATTGCAAGCAGAATAAAACAAACTATGTAACTGTAAAAATAAACGTATGTATGTACTTGTGACAAATCTATAAGGGTAAAACAATAAATTAAATATGTATGTAGTAGCCGTTTTCAGAAATAAATGTTGTCCTGTGTAAAAAGAGGGGTATCAAATGCATTCTTCAAAAATTGGATTGTTTGGTGTTGATGCCAAGTGGTGGGAGCTACTGGTGACAAAAGGGCAAGATAAGGGGAGAGGGTCAAGAGTAATGTGGCAGGAAGAGAAACAAAGGAAAACAGAGAAGAAGTTAAAAGCAGAACAAAGTGAGGGGCAAAGAGGGGAGAGATAATGATATATGTGTGTAATAATTCCAAAATGGCACAAAAAGTATATCTATTTTTTCTGTGGCTGTTAACCTCAATCATGTCATCTCGGCATCTCCTGTAGCTACCTCTGGCAGCACTGATTCTGTTGGCATTTGCATTAACATGCCAGGTCCCCTTTAAAACTGTAGACTAGTATTTTGGGCATCTTTTTTGACTCCTCTTTCCGGTAGAAATATTTTGTTCTCCAGCAAATGGTAAATGAGATCCATTCTCTTAGAAATGATTGAATATTGCCAACTCAGTGCCTCTAAATGGTGTGGCAGAAGCCTCGTCCATTTAGGATCATGCTTCATTTAACATTAGCAGAACATTCCTGAAGTCTCCGAATCCATCCCATGGCTCAATTTCATCCTATTCCATCCATGTGTAAAATTACATCATTCTCTACTTACATGGGGAGGTGTTTTTTCAGTTTTTTTTGGCGGAGGAAAGGCATGGACTCTCCACCTTCTCTGGGGAGCGTGAGCGCTCATGGGAATGCGGCCAAGTTAAAAATGACCCATATTACTGTTATTTCTCATTTACAATGTTATCGACATCAGACAATAGAATGCGGCTTGCTAAAGTCACCCAGTAAACCTCATTATAGGTTGTGTTCCTATAGAACCAATTATTGTATTCTCATTATGAATCCGCGAGTACACATGTAATGTGACAAGAATAGCACACAGGTATCCACTGACAGGCCTATTAAATGAAGCAATTTGCATAAATATGAACAACATGGAAACAAAGAATATTATTCTGTGTAGGAAGACTTAAAGACGAAGAAATATGGTAATAATGGTAATAATGCATAGGGGGCTGATACTGATAACTGACAACCAGGGGTGACAAAAGTCAAGGTTTTTTGCTGTAGAAATCATTTCCAGGGGAAAAAAAGTTGACTGAAGCTGACAAGAGATTGGAAAAACTAAGAAAAGTTATAAATCAACATCATGTGTCAGAAGCAGGCAAAATCTCAAAAGCGAAAAGTTGGCTGACACTGATAATTGGTACCACATATAACTGGATAACTGGTGTCACATATATATTATTTAACAGCCGTAGGCTCAATCTTGAGCCATGGCAACTTGATTTGATGAATGCTGTGTAGGAAGATCGATATTATGCAAGCCCACATAGGTCCACCAGGATCTTCTCCACCATTATCTTAATGGCATCAAATTGTCTAGCTGTTCATCTTCCTCTTTGCCTTGTTCCTTCTATTCTTCTGACCATGATGTCCTTCTCTAGTGATTGTTCTCTTTGTATGATGTCTGTGTCCAAAGTAGGCAAGTCGTAGCTTGGTTATCCTTGCTTTAAGTGACCTGTCTGACTTGATTTGCTCCAAAATGTATGTGTTTGTCCTTCTTGCCATCCATGGTATTGATAACATCCTTCTCCAGCACCACATTTCAAAGGCATTCATTATTCTTCTGTCTTGTTTCTTTATCATCTAAGTATCACATCTGTATGGTAGAACACAAAAAACAGACTACGTATGAGCCGTGTCCGAAATGTTTCTCAATTTGATGACCTTCTCCAGTGACTTCATTGTTGATTTGCCTACAGCTATTCTCCTTTAAACTTCCGGGGTCACAGCCGCATCTTGAGTTATCATTGATCTGAGTAGGTTGAAATTCTTTACAATTTCCAGTTCGTCTCTGTCCATCTCAAATATGTTCTGGTCGTACTGTACCTGGCAGTAGTCAATATCTGTATCTTCCTTGTGTTGAGTAGCAGTCCCATGTTCAAGCTTTCCATTTTGACATTCCGTAATAAGTCCTTCAATTTTGATTCCTTCTTCTTTTTCGGCAAGTTCAGCCTGCCTGAAAATAGCTTCTGCATAAATTGAAGAGAAACGGTGACAGGGTGCAGCCTTGTCTGCTGCCGCACTCTACTTTGAATCTTTCTGTGTCCCGTTTGGACTGTTCCTTCTTGGTTGATGGAAATAAATATATGTGTGTTATTTGAACCATTTAATGTTAAAATGTGAGCTGACACTTCAAAATGACAAGTATGAATTACGATTTCAGGGACCCAGTAACACATTTTTTAATTTAGTTGAAGTAAATTGACACTGTCATGAACCACTAGAATATGTGACGGCATCAATGCCAGTGAAAAACATAATATGATGATGAAAAATGACACCCGGCGTCATTTATCAGAGGCATGCATAGGCTGACCATGCGGATATTTATTATGATGAACACAGCACAGGCATAGCCACTGACATGCAAATTAGATTAGCTCATTTGTACAAAAAATGAACAGCATGAAAGTGAAGAATAATTTTCTGTTAAGGAAAACTAAGAATACTCGTTTTTTTCCATAAAACAGTAGGACACATGAAAAGAATTAACTAATATACCGTAATATATCTTATCAGAGAAATCTGCTTCTTTCTCCTCCTGGACTGATCATTCATTCTCTATTTCTCAATCCCATTACTGAGATTGGAGATGGCAGTTGGTGATTATAAAGTTCTATGGACACTGTAAAGGTACCGTCACACTTAGCGACGCTGCAGCGATACCGACAACGATCCGGATCGCTGCAGCGTCGCTGTTTGGTCGCTGGAGAGCTGTCACACAGACAGCTCTCCAGCGACCAACGATCCCGAGGTCCCCGGTAACCAGGGTAAACATCGGGTAACTAAGCGCAGGGCCGCGCTTAGTAACCCGATGTTTACCCTGGTTACCAGCGTAAAAAAACAAACAGTACATACTTACATTCAGCTGTCTGTCCCTTGCCGTCTGGTTCCTGCACTGACTGCTGGCCGTAAAGTGAAAGTGAAAGCACAGCACAGCGGTGAGTCACACAGCGGTGACTCACCGCTGTGGCTGTGCTCTGCTTTCACTACGGCCAGCAGTCAAGGCAGGAACCAGACGGCAAGGGACAGACAGCTGAATGTAAGTATGTACTGTTTGTTTTTTTACACTGGTAACCAGGGTAAACAGCGGGTTACTAAGCGCGGCCCTGCGCTTAGTTACCCGATGTTTACCCTGGTTACCAGTGAAGACATCGCTGAATCGGTGTCACACACGCCGATTCAGCGATGTCTACGGGGAGTCCAGAGACGAAATAAAGTTCTGGACTTTCTTCCCCGACCAGCGATCTCCCAGCAGGGGCCTGATCGCTGCTGCCTGTCACACTGGACGATATCGCTAGCGAGGACGCTGCAACGTCACGGATCGCTAGCGATATCGTCTAGTGTGACAGTACCTTTAGGCTATGTGCACACTGTGCAGATTTTGCTGCGGATCCACTGCGGATTTGACGCTGCGGATCTGCAGCTGTTTTTCATGAGTTTACAGTACCATGTAAACCTATGGAAAACAAAAAACGCAGTGCACATGCTGCAGAAAAAAACACGCGGAAACGCCGCAGTTTACATTCCGCAGCATGTCCATTCTTTGTGCGGATTTTGCTGCGGTTTACACCTGCTACTCAATAGGAATCCGCAAGTTTAAAACCGCAGGTGGAATCCGCACAAAAACCGCGGTAAATCCGCGATAATTCTGCAGTGCATCCGCAGGTAATCCGTAGTGTGGTTTACCTGCAGATTTTCAAAAACAGGTGCCAAAAAATCTGCAGAGATCCATCCATCCAGAGATCCATGTGCACATACCCTAACTGTCTTTCAGGAGAACTTGCAGAAAAATGTCTGTGTTGGCCTCTAGCTCTTCCACTCTCCATAGAATTTTAAAAGCACCAACTGTCATCTCCTATCTCAGTAATGGGAAAATCTGTCTTCATTGAATACACCATGAATTGATAGTGAAAGATCAGTCAAGGAGTAGAAATAAGCAGATTTCCCTGATAAGATATACTACAATATTGTCTATTTTCATGTGGACTATTGATTTATGAAAAAAAAAATATATAGGTTACTCTGTGTTCCCTTTACTACATTTGACTTACCTATATGTCATTTGTCAGATTCCGGTTCCGTACTTTTGACGTATAGGTGCATCATGGTGATCGTGTGAGCGATGCCCAAGCGATCACCGGCGGGAGTTCGGCCTGATAGACCATGCCAACAGCATAAAAAATATCTCTATATTTCTGAATTGCTGGTTTTTGCTTATTCTTCCACCCATAAATGAAAATAAAAAGAGATCAAAAATGTTATGTGACCGAAAATGGCCAATAAAAGCATCAACTCGTCCCTCAAATAAACAAGCCCTCACACGACTCTGGGCCTAAATATAGAAAATTTATAGCTCTCAAAATATGTTGATGCAAAACACAAAAAAACTCTATAAATCTGGTATTGCTCTGATCACTCTGACCCAAATAAAGTCATCCAGTCACTTAGACCGCATGAGGAACAGCTTAAAAAAAAAATAAAACCAATTTTTCACCTGCTGATGATTTGTTCATTTCTGCCTCGCAAATACTGCTGTAAGGCTTGGAGCACATTTATCCTGAACACTGCAGTTATGCAGAGTTCTTATATGAACTGAGTGCTAATATGAAAATATCAGGTCGTGGGTTGTATTAATCACATAGGCAGGTTTATAATGCAATTAGTTTGCAATTTGCAACTACGGGTAGATGGCCACAATGAGATGCCCCCAGTCCACAAGATCCCAACCCGGAACCAGTAGTTCCACTGTCCCTGCAGTAGGCAATACCCAATCTCCTAATTTGTGGTTGGCCCACAGCTTTTGTATTTCCCGCTGGGATGGTCTGCAGTCACAGCCTATTCTTTTCCAGATGATGGATACCATGGCCGTAGCATGTGTATTCAGCCCAGCTAGCAGCAACCGCCCATTCCCTTTCCAGTGTTCTAAATATCCCAAGCTGACCCCTGGAACTGAACCCGACTCTTGGGAAACACCCCCCAAAGCTAATTGTGCATTGGTGGAGGTAGCAGATGCTTCGTCCTGGAAAACTCTGCATCCCTTAGAGCTGTGGTCTCCACTGTATGTCCATTGCTCCAATAGTCTTTAGTCTGGGGCCAGCTCCTCACAGATTACAATGGGGTTTCCTTGTACATCTCTGAAATACGTGATTCAGACGGAACCCCCAGTGGACATCCTCCATAATAAGGCAGATGGAGATGCCGAATCACGTCATTCTGAGATTTCGATGGAAACCCTGGTGTAAGTGCTCATTGTAGAGAGCAGGATAAATGCGATCCGAAATGTAATGTAAAATGTTCCCAATAAAAAATCCACAAAAAAGTCCCCACTCAGGTCCATAATTTGTTAATGGAAATATAGGGCGCTTCCACGTTACTGGTAGCACAAAGGCTTTGGAAAAGCACTTTGGCCCCAATCCTCTTTAAGAAATCCAGCTAATTCTGAGCTCCCAAATCCAAATGCCCCCCTCACTTCTGAGCCTTGGTTTGCCTAAACCACATTTAGTGTCCACACGTGTGGCATTTCTGCAGCAATGAGAGTCTGCTTAATTTACAGGGTCCATGTCTCCAGAAGCACAAGTTGAGCACATTGTACGGGCTGTACAATGTACTGGGCACTACAATGGCAGATTTGCAATTTTCACTCAGCAACATCCACATTGCATGTTCAGCAGAAATTCCTGATTACATGTGTGTTATTGGCGCACTCAGGAGAAATTGCACAACCAACTACACAGTCCATTTTTTCCTATTAACCCTTATACAAATTAAAATTGTGTGCTAAAACAACATTTAAGGTAAAAATGCAATTATTCTTTCTTCACCGCCCAATGATATAAAATTCTGTGAGGCACATGTTGTGTTAATACGCTCACAGCATCTCTAGATGAATTCATTTAGAATTGTAGTTTGTAAAATGGGGATACTTATTGAGGGGTTCTGCTGTTCTGTCACCTCAAGGGCTCTGTCAATGTGACGTGGCACCCTCAAACCATTCCCGCAAAATACAGTATGAACTCTTATATTGCATCCCTTCCCTTCTGAACTTTGCAGAGTGCCTCAGAAGTATTTTTTTTTTACCACATATGGGGTGTTGGTGTAACAAATTGTGTAGTCCATTTTCTCCTATTATCCTTTTTGTAAATTTAAAACTTGGGGTCTCATTAACATTTTAGTGGAAAAATTGGTAATTTTCCATTGACTTAGCTCAATAATATACAATGTTATGCAATTATGTGAATTGCCTGAGGGTTAAAAATGCTCACTACATCCGTAGATGATTTCCTCAAGAAGTGTAGTTTCTGAAATTAGGTCACTTGTGGGGGTTTCTGCTGATTTGGCATGTCCTTTTCAGGTACAAACAGTTCCCCCCACATATGGAGTATTGGCGCACTCAGGATAAATTGCACAGCAAATTGTATGATACATTTTTCTCCTTTTTACCCCTGTGAAAATGAAAAATTTGGGGCTAAAACAACATTACTGTGGTAAAAATTTGATTATTTTCATTTTCTTGGCTTAACGTTATAGAATTCTACTAATCACCTGTGGGTTCAAGGTGCTCTCCTCACCTCTAGATAAATGTCTTGAGAAGTGTAGTTTGTAAAATGGGGTCACTTGTGGGGGGTTTCCACTGTTTAAGCACATCAAGTGCTCTGCAAACGCGACATAAACAATTTTGCGTTACTAAAGTTAAATAATGCTCCTCCCCTTCTGAGCCCTGTCGTGCACCCAAATAGTAGATTCCCCCTCATATGGGGTATCGGCATGCTCAGGAGAAATTGCACAACAAAATGTATGGTCTACTGTTACTCTTTATAAAAATGCAAAAATGTGGAGCTAAAGCAACATTTTTGTGGGAAAAAGTAAAATTTGTATTTGTTCCTTCCACATTACTTTAATCCCAGTGAAGCCTCTACAGCAGGGGTGGGCAATTAATTTTCCCGATTGGCCACATGAGAGACCATGACTGTTGTGGAGGGCCAAACTAATAGCTTGAAATTAATTCTACTCAATATTAATTTATTAATTTTAATTGTATCACTTAATATTGAGCATACCGTATATACTCGAGTATAAGCTGAGATTTTCAGCCCATTTTTTTGGGCTGAAAGTCCCCCTCTAGGCTTATACTCGAGTCATACCCAGGGGTCGGCAGGTGAGGGGGGGCGGGGGCTGTCTAATAATACTCACCTACTGCTGGCGCGGTCCCTGCAGGTCCCTGCCTCTTCCAGCGCTGCAGAATCTTCCTGTGCTGAGTGGTCACATGGTACCGCTCATTACAGTAATGAATATGCGGCTCCACCTCTATGGGAGGTGGAGCCGCATATTCATTACTGTAATGAGCGGTAACGGTGACCGCTCACTACAGGAAGAAGATGCAGCGCTGGAAGAAGCAGGGACCTGCACAGCGCCAGCAGTAAGTGAGTATATGGGGAGGGAAGCGCTGCGCGATATTTACCGCTCCTCGTTCTGGTGCAGCTCCGTCTTCATCGTCCTCTAGCTGTGACGCTCAGGTCAGAGGGCGCGGTGACGTGGTCAGTGCACGTCCTCTGCTGAATGTCAGTGCTGAAGACTGAGCCGCACGAGGAGCAGGTAATTATTGAAAGTGCCGGGGTCCTGAGAGAAGAGAGGTGAGTATGTGATTTTTTTTTATCGCAGCAAAAGCATATGGGGCAAGTCACTGTATGGAGCATCTTATGGGGCCATAACACTTGTGCAGCACTATAATGGGCAAGTCACTGTATGGAGCATCTTATGGGGCCATAACACTTGTGCAGCACTATAATGGGGCAAGAGACTGTATGGAGCATCTTATGGGGCCATAACGTTTGTGCAACATTATAAGGGGCAAGTGTCTGTATGGAGCATCTTATGGGGCCATAACACTTGTGCAGCACTATATGGGGCAAGTGACTGTATGGAGCATCTTATGGGGCCATAACGTTTGTGCAGCACTATAAGGGGCAAGTGACTGTTCAGAGCATCTTATGGGGCCATAACGCTTGTGCAGCACTATATGGGGCAAGTGACTGTATGGAGCATCTTATGGGGCCATAACGCTTGTGCAGCATTATATGGGGCAAGTGACTGTACGGAGCATCTTATGGGGCCATAACGCTTGTGCAGCATTATATGGGGCAAGTGACTGTACGGAGCATCTTATGGGGCCATAACACTTGTGCAGCACTATATGGGGCAAGTGACTATGGAGCATCTTATGGGGCCATAACGCTTTTGCAGCACTATATGGGGCAAGTGACTGTATGGAGCATCTTATGGGGCCATAACGATTGTGCATTATATTGGGCAAGTGACTGTATGAAGCATCTTATGGGGCCATAACGCTTGTGCAGCATTATATGAGGCAAGTGACTGTATGGAGCATCTTATCTGGCCATAACGCTTGTGCAGCATTATATGGGGCAAGTGACTGTATGGGGATCTTATGGGGCCATAACGCTTGTGCAGCATTATATGGGGCAAGTGACTGTATGGAGCATCTTATGGGGCCATAACGCTTGTGCAGCACCATATGGGGCAAGTGACTGTATGGATGATCTTATGGGGCCATAACGTTTGTGCAGCATTACATGGGGCAAGTGTCTGTATGGAGCATCTTATGGGGCCATAACGTTTGTGCAACATTATAAGGGGCAAGTGTCTGTATGGAGCATCTTATGGGGCCATAACACTTGTGCAGCACTATATGGGGCAAGTGACTGTATGGAGCATCTTATGGGGCCATAACGTTTGTGCAGCACTATAAAGGGCAAGTGACTGTACAGAGCATCTTATGGGGCCATAATGCTTGTGCAGCACTATATGGGGCAAGTGACTGTATGGAGCATCTTATGGGGCCATAATGCTTGTGCAGCATTATTTTGGGCAAGTGACTGTACGGAGCATCTTAAGGGGCCATAACGCTTGGGCAGCATTATATGGGGCAAGTGACTATGGAGCATCTTATGGGGCTATAACGCTTGTGCAGCACTATATGGGGCAAGTGATTGTATGAAGCATCTTATGGGGCCATAACGATTGTGCAGCATTATATTAGTGACTGTATGGAGCATCTTATGGGGCCATAACGCTTGTGCAGCATTATATGGGGCAAGTGACTGTATGGAGCATCTTATCTGGCCATAACGGTTGTGCAGCATTATATGGGGCAAGTGACTGTATGGGGCATCTTATGGGGCCATAACACTTGTGCAGCATTATATGGGGCAAGTGACTGTATGGAGCATCTTATGGGGCCATAACGCTTGTGCAGCACTATATGGGGCAAGTGACTGTATGGATGATCTTATGGGGCCATAACGTTTGTGCAGCATTATATGGGGCAAGTGGCTGTACGGAGCATCTTATGGGGCCATAACGTTTGTGCAGCACTATATAGGGCAAATATCTCTATGGAGCATCTTATGGGGCCCTTATTACCCTTTATGCAGGATTATATGGGGCATATTTTAATATAAAGCATCTAATGGGGCCCATCACACTTTATGGAGCATTATATGGGGCTCCTGTTTCAATATGTATATTCAAAAACACTTAACCTACTGATGTCTCAATTAATTTTACTTTTATTGGTATCTATTTTTACTTTTGAAATTTACTGGTAGCTGCTGCATTTTCCACCCTAGGCTTATACTCGAGTCGTCTTATACTCGAGTATATGTAATTAAGTATGCTGACACCCCCCTATATATCTTTGAACCCACCACAGCCCCTTATATACAACATGAGCCTCACACAGCCTACTACATATGCGGCATGAGCCGCACACAGCCTCCCTATATACGGCATGAGCCCCACACAGCCTCCCTATATACGGCATGAGCCCCACACAGCCTCCCTATATACAGCATGAGCCCCACACAGCCTCCCCATATACAGCATGAGCCCCACAAAGCCTCCCAATGTACAGCATGAGCCCTACACAGCCTCTCCATGTACAGCATGAGCCCCACACAGCCTCCCCATGTACAGCATGAGCCCCACACCGCCTCCCCATGTACAGCATGAGCCTCACAAAGCCTCCCTATGTACTGCATGAGCCCCAGTTTCCCCATATACTGCATGAGGCCCCACACAGCCTTCCCAAAAACTGAGCCCCACGCAGCCTTCTTACATACAGCATGAGCCACACAGCCTCCCCATATACTGATTGAGCCCCACACAGCCTCCCTATATATTGCATGACAGTATACAGCCTTCCTATAGCCTCACCATGTGCAGCATATCACCCCCATAGCCTCCCCATGTGCAGCATGATAACCCCATAGCCTCCCCATGTGCAGCTTGACACCCCAATAGCCTCCCCGTGTGCAGAATGACACCCCATAGCCTCCCCGTGTGCAGCATGACAGCCCCATAGCCTCCCCGTGTGCAGCATGACTCACCCATAGCCTCCCTGTGTGCAGCATGACACCCCCATAGCCTCCTCGTGTGCAGCATAACACCCCCATAGCCTCCCCGTGTGCAGCATGACAACCCCATAGCCTCCCCGTGTCCAGCATGACACCCCCATAGCCTCACCGTGTGCAGCATAACACCCCCATAGCCTCCCCGTGTGCAGCATGACAACCCCATAACCTCCCTATGTGCTGCATGTTCACCCCCATAGAATCCCCATGTTCACCCCATAGAATCCCCATGTTCACCCTATAGAATCCACATGTTTACCCCATAGATTTCCCATGTTCATCCCCATAGAATCCCCATGTTCACCCCATAGAATCCCCATGTTCAGCCCATAGAATCCCCATGTTCACCCCATAGAATCCCCATGTTCATACCCATGAAAAAACAAACAAACAAAAAAAACACCACATACTCACCTCTGTCCCGGTTCCAGGTGCTCTGCTTCTGCTGCTGTCTCCGGTGCGCTGACACTCTGGCGGTACACAGCTGATACGATGACATGACATCATCGCGTCAGCTGTTTCACACGCTAATTGGTGGAAGAAGTGACCGGAGGCCCCTCCTTCACCAATGCTGACTGCGGGAGACAGCGAGCGAGTAGGCGGGCATGGTGCGGCCCGCGGACCTCAGGTTTTCAGCCCCACGGCTGTCTCATTCCGAGAGCCGGACTGAGACAGCCAGAGGGCCGGATCTGGCCCGCGGGCCGCACTTTGTCCAGGTCTGCACTAAAGGATTAATTAACTTTTTGGTTTTAATGGGGATGATAATGATGATGGACAACCAAGAGTGAAAAGTCGAAGATCAGCATTATGCATTGGTGAAATAAATTATTTGCAAAGGAAAAAGTTGGCTGATGCTGCTAAATTATTAAAAATTAGTGTCGTGTGTCAGGAGGAGGCATCATCAGAGAGTGGCAATAATCAGTGACCCACTATAAGTGGCACAGTGAGAAACAAGAATTAAATATTAAACCAGACAATGTTCAAATGGGAAAAACACAAATTTTTTGTACACGCAAATTTACCGTATATAAAACTATATAAAATAATTAAGATTAATAATATTATTAATTATTCACAGCATTAATATATTAATGATCAATATCATTAATAATATTCTTATATAATTAATCGTAACAATTATTATATTAGCATTGTATAAATATATAATATTAATATAATTATTATATAAATATATAATATTTGTATAATTATTAATAGTATTAATAATAGTAGTGTTCTTTTATATATTAAAATTATATAACACTAGATTGTGGCCCGATTCTAACGCATCGGGTATTCTAGAATATGCATGTCCCCGTAGTATATGGACAATGATGATTCCAGAATTCGCGGCAGACTGTGCCCGTCGCTGATTGGTTGAGGCAACCTTTATGACATCATTGTCGCCATGGCAACCATTATGACATCTACGTCGATACTGTGCCCGTCACTGAATCAGAAACGTGAGATGTCTACGTCCTTTATGACATTATCGTCGCTGTGCCCGTTGCTGATTGGTCGAGGCCTGGCGGCCTCAACCAATCAGACGCGGGATTTCTACATCCTTTATGACATCATCATCGCTGTGCCCGTTGCTGATTGGTCGAGGCCTGGCGGCCTCGAGCAATCAGAGACGCGGGATTTCTACGTCGATGCTGTGCCGGTCTCTGATTGGTCGAGGCCGCCAGGCCGTCAGAGACCGGCACAGCATCGACGTAGACGTCGACGTCGAGGCCGCGAGGCCGTCAGAGACCGGCACAGCATCGACGTAGAAATCCCGCATCTCTGATTGCTCGAGGCCGCCAGGCCTCGACCAATCAGCAACGGGCACAGCGACGATGATGTCATAAAGGATGTAGAAATCCCGCGTCAGATTGGTCGAGGCCGCCAGGCCTCGACCAATCAGCAACGGGCACAGCGACGATAATGTCATAAAGGACGTAGACATCTCACGTTTCTGATTCAGCGACGGGCACAGTATCGACGTAGATGTCATAATGGTTGCCATGGCGACGATGATGTCATAAAGGTTGCCTCAACCAATCAGCGACGGGCACAGTCTGCCGCGAATTCTGGAATCATCATTGTCCATATACTACGGGGACATGCATATTCTAGGATTTCCAGGACAGACAGACAGACAGAAAGACAGACAGACAGACAGACAGACGGAAAAACCCTTAGACAATTATATATATAGATTATTTCATAATATAATGTATTAATATTGATGTAATTTAATATTAACTGTTAATAATTAGTCGTGAGCGAACATGCTCGGATAAGGTGTTATCTGACAATGCTCATATGCTAACCAAGTTTCTTCTGCGTGCTCGAAAAATACAGGGATTGCATACAGTAATTACCATACCTAACACCTTATCCGAGCACGATCGCTCATCACTATTAATATTATCTTAATATTCCTAATATAAAATTACATTCTTAAAAACTGTTTTAACAATATTTTTTTCCAATTTTAGAGATGTTTTTGTTGATGTTATAGACACCATTTACAGTGGAAATGTGACTTGACACTTACAAATGAGTGACAATTTCCGGAACCAAAATCATATTTTTTTATTTAGTTAGAGCAGAAACTATCATTGTCAATGTCAGAAACCAATGAAATACGTAACAAGCATTAATACCGGTGAAAAACATAGGTTGATGCTAATAAGTGACAAACATGATTGAAAAGTTTGGACTATGTGTCAGAGAGAGGCGTAAGAATAACATTCCCCATTGACTTGGTTATATAATAAAACAAAGTGCATAAAAATTAACAACATAGAAAGGAAAAATGTTTTTCAGACAGACATAATAATGTCTAAGAACCGAAGTTGATAAATGACAATCATGATTGACAAAGTCACCTGTTGCTAGAAGGATCTGGAATGGAAAATTGGTCTGAGACAAATGAATAGAATGATTGACAATGTTAGAATTCAAAATCATTTGTCAAAGGCAGGTATTAGGTTGTCAGTCACTGATAAGTGACACAAGATGATTGACATAGGAAGGAGATCAAGTCTCATGTAAGAGAAAGACATAATTTCAAGTGGAAAGTATGGAGATGTTGATAAGGGACAACTATAATTGACAAAGTCAATTATCAGAATCAAACTTTGTCAGTCATTCCAGTCACTTTTCAGTGGCAGTCGTTGCTGTTGACTGGTGTTTTCCTCTGAGTCACGTGAGCCTAGGTTCTTACTATGTTACTCATGCTCAGTATCAGCCTTCTTGAGATGATAACTATCTTTGACACATGCTACAGATTTCTAACTTCGACAGTCATAGTTTTTCATGGTTGTCAGCAATAAGTAATTTTTCCACTTTAAATTATTTCTGCCACCTATAATGCAGATCGTCAGATGCAACAGACAGAAGAGGATAAGGCAGAAACAATCAATGAGCTAATTATTTCCTCGGATATGGCGGGAAATTGCAATAGTTATAATAACAATTAACAAGGTACAACAGGTGCATCACAGATAAATTATACAATACAGAGCATTCAATGAGTCTTTCAAGTTCACTTTAAACGTTAGGGGAGCTTCTTGAAGGCTATGCTTATGTCCCTCTAACAGGAGTAAATATACCCATTCTGGTGGGAACTACTGCACAGACTATTCCCATACCAATGTTACTGAAAGGCAGCAAGTCTTCCTGACAAAGTCTATCACAGCACTTTGGGCCTCCTTCACCTCAATTGACCATGCCCACTATCCATGCCCAGGCCAAACCCTGTACCATGCATCGGTGCTGGAAGCGACAGCTCAGTTCACTCATGTTTCACGTGCAGTTTCACCACTGCATGTGTCCTCTTCTAGTTAAAGTGTCCTCACAGATTTTCGGTGCTTGACTGACATCAGGTTCTAGGTCTGAGGGAAAGAGAGCCGGGCTCTGGTTCTTGAACAGTCAGCTGGATTCTGGGTTTTTACTGGAGCAGGTCTGAGATTCGAGTCTTGATTGGCGTAGTTGAGACTGTGGGTATTGATTGGAGCAGATTGGATATTTGAGTCTTGATCGGCACAGTCTGGTTGCCAGGTGTCAACTGGTGCTGCTTGCATCCTGTTTGTAACTGTACAGCAGCCAACTGGCACACACTTCTCTATCAGACCTGTCACTTCTGCTGTAGTGCTTTCTCATGGGCACGTCTGGTCCACTCTCTCCTTTAGCGCAAAAAACAGCTCTTGTTTGGCGCACAGACCCTTTATATTGAGGAACTTTTATCATCAGTCGCATCAGACTGGAGGTGCTCCCTGCAACTTCTCCTTTTCCGCTTAGTTCCGCATGCTTCCATCTGAACAGTATGTGGCAGCCTTCACGCACCAATGATACACAGCACAATGATACACAGGAGTATTGTCACCTCCTCTTACACACCAATACTTGATTCTGACCATTCACATTGTCAGGAGGGGAAATTAAACGTTCAATAACAAACTGACAACAAAAAATCAGGATTCAGTGCCAAATGTCTGAGACAGACATAAGTGAATTGGAAGAAGAGTGCGAATGCTGTCAAGTAATAACCACAAATGGTCTAAAAAACAAACATCTTAAGAGTGAAAGGCGTGCCGGAGAAATGATAAATGACTGATACGTGACTCAGTGGAGTAATGTCAGAGACAGACATCGTTTTATATGAGATCTGCTTCTGACAAGTGACAACCATCATTCACAGAGTTACAAACCAATGTCCTTTGTCAAAAACCAGAATCGTATCAATAAGAAAAGTTAGGCTGACACTGGTGAATGACAAACATAATCACCAAATTTAGGAATCAGTGCCATATAATAAAAAATTAAGGCCTGATTTTGGGAATGGCAATGATGATGGAGTCAGTGGCATATCTCGGGAATAACATGAATTGGAAAAGAAAGGCTGATGCTGACAAATGACAACTGTAAGCAGGTTACTGGGATGCAACACACAGATAAGGACAAGGCGGAAGTAACTAACAGTTTATTTCTTCGGACACAGATGAAGGGAGGGGTAGTTTTGAATAGGAAGTAAAAAGTGTGAGAACAAAATATGTCAGGATACAAATTTGTCATAGTTGATATCAAGCACAATATAACTTGTATAGCAGAATTATTCTTCCCTAACTAGCTGATTCATAGTGGGTGCAGCATTCACAGGAATATTGATGTCATTAAAGTGGTTCTGCTCAAGTTACAAGTTCTTACAAGGGTCACCAGGTCTTCCTGTTAGGCCAAAAGTCTTTCTAACAAAGTCAATTAAAGCTTTCTGGGCCTTCCTCACACTGGCTAACCCCCATTCCATCTGCAGCACCTCCATGGACCGAACCCTGTACTGTACATCAGTGTTGGAAGTAACGACCCTGCTCATTAGCGCCTCCCGATCACCGCAATGGATGTTCACTTCCAGATTGGAGTCCGCATTCCGTCTTCAGTGCTTGACCTGTAACGGTCGTCTGTTGGTCAGGATGGATGAGCGCTGGGCCTCGGGTCTTGACAGCCATAATCTAGGTCACGGATCTTGACCGGCGCAGGGCTACGCTCAGGTATTGATAGGCTTAGTCTAGCTCCCAAGTCTTGATAGACTCACTGGCATACAAAGCCCATGAACCCATAATGGTGACTCAGTCACGGCGTCCTTCTCAGCACACGTTCTGCTGGTCTCACTTCTTGGCACCAAATTGCTTTCGACCTTGTCACTCTGGTCTTTTATATTGGGGAGCTGCGTCACAGATGTCACCTGACCCGGCGCTCCCTTTGGACCAGTCCTTCCTGAAACACTTCCTCTTTCTTCTAGTTCTCCAGCGTTCTGTTTGAGCAGTAGATGGCAATCTCTGATCACAAATGGTGCACAATGCTGGGGAATCTCATTGTCCAGTGCACACTCTTTTACACAACCATGATTGGAAAAGTTAGAAATCAATGCCACGACAATCGACTTTTAGGCTCTACATAAAGTATTAAATAAGAGAGTAATGCAAAAACATAGAAGAGACCATGTTGGGTAACAAAAGTAGGAAACAGAATCTAATGTTCCAACAGCAGGATGCCTCGGAAAGTACTGTGCCAAATTAAAATAAAATCAGCAATTAAAGGGAAGCTGCAGCGCCTAGAAGAAAACCTGCATTCTACAAATGTCTTCTGACAATCCCTTGTTGACTGCTGTTTTTGAGACGCTTATTTATGTTTCCTATTTATATGTCGGCATAGCACCTGGAGCGGATATAGATCTTAGCATATGACTATGATGTTGATTGCAGCAGTTTGCGCTATGATACGCTCTGAATCCCGCTATTGAGCCCAGCACAATGACGAGACTGAGGATGTGAAGAGATCTCAGGAGCTGATTCTCTGAGATCACAGGTTAATTATGAAAGCTGAGAAATGCAAAGAGGTGGGCGAAAGCCACTTCTATCTCAGTTCAATCAACTTTTTCTTGAAGAGGAGACAAGAATTACCATTCACGATGGAGAAATTGTTAACTTTTCAAAGGATACAAAACTGGCACAAAACGGTGTCATTGGCATCACTTTTAGTATTATTTTCTTCTTTATTTTTTTATTTGCTTTTTGGCTATTCGTCACTATTTGGGCACATTGTGTGACTTTTCATTGTGCTCTACAAAGTGGTTCTTAATATACTGAAAAATATCACGGACTAACCATATCCTTGGAATTACTGGTAACTTGCAGTTACAGTTCTGGGCCCTAATGAAAATTATGGAATGCGCTCTCTCATATCATGTGCAATTAATCTTTCTGGTGCTTTCTGATGTTTAAAAGAGTCCTCCTTAAGTAGGAGGGCTCCACTTATAACTACATAGCAGGGAGAGAAAAAAACGGCACAAAATTCAACCTCCGCTGGTATCTATAAGCCTCTATTGCCATCTGATTTTCTTCTTACGGACTACACTTATAACTGCATACCTGCTTCATAGGAGTTCTAAACTCTTCGTCGCCAATGCAAGGTTTGGAATTGGAACCCACTTATCATGTGCCATGCAGAGGCATACTGCTAATACCAGCAAACCACATCGCCACTATGGGAGCCATGAGTCAGGTGGTCCAATGCCAACACTCCCCTCCCATTCCACCTGGTGTCACATCTTCTTTGGTATCTGCATCTTGGATGTAAATACAGTCGAGAACAATGAAGGAACATAAGGCTACTTTCACACTAGCATCGGATTCGGCCCGTCACATTGCGTTGCGCCGAGATTCCGACGCTAGCGTTTGATGCACCGCACAACGGGTGCAGCGGATGTATTTCTCCGGCGCATCCGCTGCCCCATTGTAAGGTACGGGGAGGTAGGGGCGGCGTTCCGGCCGCGCATGCGCGGTCAGAAAAAGCGGTCCGTCGGCAGCAAAAAACGTTACATTTAACGTTTTTTGCTCCCGGCGGTCCGCCACAACACGGCGCAACCGTCGCACGACGGTTGCGACGTGTGACAATATGCCGCAATGCATCGGTAATGTTACTCTATGGGGCAAAAACGCATCCTGCAAACAACTTTGCAGGATGCGTTTTTTCCCCTAAACGACGCATTGTGACGTATTAAAAAAAACGCCAGTGTGAAAGTAGCCTTAGATGTCAGCTGGTTGCTTTCTTTATCATTCACTCAGAGTGTCTGAGCTGTGACATAACTACATCTTGCCTGCTGTACGGAGCTCTAGACTACACACTGCAATGAATGTAGTACTGAGGTAATAGCTAGAGTTGCTTGGGGGCCCCCAACTGTACATCGGATTGATCAAACTGGGTATGGGGCTGTATGAGGGCCATAACTCTGTGTTTGCAATATACTGTGTGGAGGTCTATGTTGGGGCTATTATGCTGTGTGGGAGTTTTATACTTTATGGAGGACTGTATGGGGGTCAGTATACTATGTTGTGGTGATACCCTCTTGTGTTATGGGACTGTGGGGACATTATACTATGTTGTGAGATAGTGAGGGATCATCATGCTGTGCTGTGGAACTCTGGAGGCTATTATACTGTGTGGGGGCCATTATACTGTTGTAGGACTATGGGTGACATAATACCTTGTTGGGGACACTGGAGGTCTCATAATTTGTGTGGGGAACTGTAGGGACATCACTGTGCTGGGGCCATTAAGGAAGCATCATACTACATTGGGGGAAATGTAGCAGCATCATGTGGAGTCAGGGTGCACCTCCTCACCCCCATGCTACCAGCCTATCTCCTTCAAAGTACTTGCTACCCAACTGCTCCATCTGGCAGGCACCCCAACCGGAACATCGTTGGGTGTGCCTACAGCAAGGATTCCCGAGGCAGCAGATCCAAGTGCTGCAGGCTGCACTTCTGGTCTAGGCCACGGCCTGCTCACTCACGAAGCAGCAGGCCGGCTGATTGGATTCCTGCTGTGCCTGGAGTGTCTGGCAGCGACAGCCTGACTGCACCCACCACCATCAGGGTCCAAGGAGGGGCTCCTTAGCCTGCACCTGCAGCGACGGGTAACCTCGGGGCTTAAATGTTATGGAGGCATGATTCTTCTAGCCCACCTTTGGGCCCCCTCAGGCAGATCCTGCCCCTCCATAACCGCCCAACATCAAGGCAATCTGATCCTGCTGCCAACCCTCACCACTGACTGTAGTTGCCTAGGGAGAGAATCAACGTCGGACATCAGATACTAGGTTATGGGCTGTAGGGGAAGAATACTTATCCATAGGATTGTAAACCCCAAATGGCCACTTAACCGCCCTTTTCCCTATATACCCCCAATCCGCTGCCCATAACTCAATTCCCCCAATCACCACCATGTCATCCTTTAAATTTGAATCCTCCTGCCAATCTCTGTTATGTGGGGCCAACTCCAAGCTCCGTTCGTATCTAGCCCCCTCCTGTATGTAACAAAAACCTATAAGAGAAGGAAGTGCCAAAGATACAAATGGATAAATGCCCTGGAATACCATAATAAGAGAACAACACATAAAGTATTCACAACACAGCAAAATATAAAAAGTATTAATTTTATTAGAAGATCAAATATATAAAACCAAGCACATATACACAAGGACACTTAAAACATAGAAAAAGAAGAAAAAATTAGAGGGTGATGGGTATGTCCCGAGTAAATTGTGGATAACAATTTATTATAATGCCCAGTGAGATGATATATAAAATAAAATAAAATAGGAGCTTATTCAGAATACAATACAGAAAAATATCTCCTGCTGTATAGCAGAGAAATTGTATAAAGCTTAAAGCAATAGTAGGAAATAACATCACAGAGTAATGGGATAGTAAGTATGTTCTGAACATTAAAATAAGATAGGATAGTACCGCACAATACATTAACATTGATCACAGTTGGCAGTGCAAGCCCACAGATATAAGTAAGTGGAGCGCCCTCAGACACAGGGCCGCGGGGTACTCGTTACCAGTCCTCTCTGTCTCGGTCCTGGGGTTGCCACGGTGGCTGGACCCAGTCAGTGACCCGGCTAAGGGGCGTCCAATGAAAGGTGATGAAAGTCTGTCAAGGGTTCGTGACGCCACCTGTGGTATTCGGTCAGGGTGACCGACGCTGCTTGGGGCCCACTGGAGTGGTGTTATGGCAGCTAGATGGTATACCTTCCCACAGGTGAAGTGTATCCCCAGGGCTTCCCAGTAGTATAGGTGGTGATGATGTGAGGTGCGATTAATAACGAGGACACAGGGTTGCAGTCTCTTTACCTTTTTACTGAAGGCTTCGGGATCCGCAATCCAAAGCACTGTTAACAGGGCTGGCTGAGTCCGGTCGGTCCGAAGGCACATCCAGAGTTCCCTTTGCAGGTGGAAATCGTTGCCTACCAACTAGCGCCTGTGTGTTGTAGTCCTTCCCTGCTGAGCACCACGGGATAGTCCTCACAACTCTCGTATCAGTTCTTTCTCTTCTCCGTCCCCCAAGTTTATCTGGCTAGGATGTACCCATATGACGGGTAGGCTCGGAGCTATTCTGGGACCCTAGAGACGCCCCTCTCCACGTTTGCCCCCTATGTCTGCTTAGGTGATTTAAGGTAGACAGCCAACCTGTAATCAACTGTCCTGCCGCTGTTTGAAGTAATGCTTGGAGTCAGTTACTTCCTCGGCGTTCCGGGCCACCGGCTACGCACCTCAGTAGGATGTTGCCGTTCTCGGGGCACGACTCCTACTGGTTCTATCTCCTTGTGCTGTGATCTCGTTTCTCACTTCTCCACAATATACTCCGCTTCATGTCCTTCCTTAGGATACTGCCGCAAGGTGCGGCTCCGTCACGTTCTGTCCTTTCTGCTAGGTACCTGCCAGGAACCCACCCCTGACAGGTCCTCCCTGGAGCTCTCCCAGGCTGCGCTCTGTCTAACTTCCTATCCAACCCCCAGTTTTACCAGCGTGTGAGGAGTGGCCTAATACATAGTGCCTTTTGCTCCCCCTGGTGGCCGGAGTGTGAAGTGTAATGTGTGACTGTGATACCTGGTCAGGTGAACTCCTTTAGTGCAATCAGACATAACATCACTCCCCTTAGTGGCAGAGCGACATTACTGCAACGACCAGGACTCTGGGGCGCTGCATAAGGGCACCAAAAATGTAATCCTTGTCAAATCATTAATCAAAGTATTGAATATATATATATATTGTATATATACAGTGCCTACAAGTAGTATTCAACCCCCTGCAGATTTAGCAGGTTTACACATTTGGAATTAACTTGGCATTGCGACATTTGGACTGTAGATCAGCCTGGAAGTGTGAAATGCACTGCAGCAAAAAAATTTTTTATTTCTTTGTTTATTTATTTTTTTAAATTGTGAAAAGTCTTTTCAGAGGGTCATTTATTATTCAACCCCTCAACCCACCAGAATTCTGTTTGGTTCCCCTAAAGTATTAAGAAGTAGTTCAGGCACAAAGAACAATGAGCTTCACATGTTTGGATTAATTATCTCTTTTTCCAGCCTTTTCTGACTATTTAAGACCCTCCCCAAACTTGTGAACAGCACTCATACATGGTCAACATGGGAAAGACAAAGGAGCATTCCAAGGCCATCAGAGACAAGATCGTGGAGGGTCACAAGGCTGGCAAGGGGTACAAAACCATTTCCAAGGAGTTGGGCCTACCTGTCTCCACTGTTGGGAGCATCATCCGGAAGTGGAAGGCTTATGGAACTACTGTTAGCCGTTCACGGCCTGGACAACCTTTGAAAGTTTCCTCCCGTGCCGAGGCCAGGCTTGTCCGAAGAGTCAAGGCTAACTCAAGGACAACAAGGAAGGAGCTCCGGGAAGATCTCATGGCAGTGGGGACATTGGTTTCAGTCAATACCATAAGTAACGTACTCCACCGCAATGGTCTCCGTTCCAGACGAGCCCGTAAGGTACCGTTACTTTCAAAGCGTCATGTCAAGGCTCGTCTACAGTTTGCTCATGATCACTTGGAGGACTCTGAGACTGACTGGTTCAAGGTTCTCTGGTCTGATGAGACCAAGATCGAGATCTTTGGTGCCAACCACACATGTGACGTTTGGAGACTGGATGGCACTGCATACGACCCCAAGAATACCATCCCTACAGTCAAGCATGGTGGTGGCAGCATCATGCTGTGGGGCTGTTTCTCAGCCAAGGGGCCTGGCCATCTGGTCCGCATCCATGGGAAGATGGATAGCACAGCCTACCTCGAGATTTTGGCCAAGAACCTCCGCTCCTCCATCAAGGATCTTAAGATGGGTCGTCATTTCATCTTCCAACAAGACAACGACCCAAAGCACACAGCCAAGAAAACCAAGGCCTGGTTCAAGAGGCAAAAAATCAAGGTGTTGCAGTGGCCTAGTCAGTCCCCTGACCTTAACCCAATTGAAAACTTGTGGAAGGAGCTCAAGATTAAAGTCCACATGAGACACCCAAAGAACCTAGATAACTTGGAGAAGATCTGCATGGAGGAGTGGGCCAAGATAATTCCAGAGACCTGTGCCGGCCTGATCAGGTCTTATAAAAGACGATTATTAGCTGTAATTGCAAACAAAGGTTATTCCACAAAATATTAAACCTAGGAGTTGAATAATAATTGACCCACACTTTTATGTTTAAAATTTTATAAAAATTTAACTGAGCAACAAAACTTTTTGGTTTGTAAGATTTATGCATCTGTTAATAAATCCTGCTCTTGTTTGAAGTTTGAAGGTTCTAACTTATTTGCATCTTATTAAACCTGCTAAATCTGCAGGGGGTTGAATACTACTTATAGGCACTGTAGGTGTTTCTCACAAAATTAGAATATCATCAAAAAGTTAATTTATTTCAATTCTTCAATACAAAAAGTGAAACTCATATATTATATAGAGTCATTGCAAACAGAGTGATCTATTTCAAGTGATTATTTCTGTCAATGTTGATGATTATGGCTTACAGCCAATGAAAACCCAAAAGTCATTATCTCAGTAAATTAGAATAATTAATAAAAAAAAACACCTGCAAAGGCTTCCTAAGTGTTTAGAAAGGTGCATTAGTTTGTTTCAGTAGGCTCCACAATCATGGGGAAGACTGTTGAAGTGACAGATGTCCAAAAGGCAGTCATTGACACACGCCACAATACTTTTTGTATTGAAGAACTGTACGAGAGATGCCCTAATGTGGCTACCAGGTACACATAAATTGGCCATTTTATGCGCTAAACGCTCTCATTTTTTCCTATTTCTAGTGCAGTAATGCAGTTCAACTTTCAAGTTTCTTGTTTGCATATTTTAGCGCTACAGTGTGCTGCCTTATTTATTTGACTATGTACGAGTTGGTGACTCTAGGTTCAGCACCTGTTCACACTTGATCTATGGCTGGTTTCACACTTGCGTTTTGATCTGCAGTGTTTTAAACGCAAACGCATTTAAATGCATTTGGTGCAAAAACGCGTTTAAATGCATTTAAACGCTGTGTTTTTTAGGCGCATGCGTTTTTGCATGTTTTAACGCAAACGCGGCGTTTTGACGCGTTTACAAGCGTTTATTCCTGCATTTGCATTTTTGAAACGCATGATAAGAAGTGTGTGACAGCTGCCAATCATCAAAATCAACTAGAAAACCCACTATAAACAGAAATACCTAGGGTTAGGGTTAGGATCCCTAGTAACCCTAGGGATCCTAACCCTAACCCTAACCCTAAAACACAAACTCTAACCCTAACCCTAAAACACAAACTCTAACCCTAACCCTAACTCTAACCCTAACACAAACTCTAACCCTAACCCTAACACAAACTCACACAAACTCTAACCCTAACCCTAAAAAACAAACTCTAACCCCAACCCAAACTCTAACCCTAACCCTAACCCAAGCCCTAACCCTAACCCTAGGGATCCTAACCCTAACCCTAGGGATCCTAACCCTAACCCTTAGGGTTTGGGTTAGGGTTAGGATCCCATAGGGTTAGGGTTAGGGTTTGTGTTAGAGTTTGGGTTAGGGTTTGTGTTAGGGTTAGGGTTTGTGTTAGAGTTTGTGTTAGGGTTTGTGTTAGGGTTTGTGTTGGGTTTGTGTTAGAGTTTGTGTTAGAGTTTGGGTTAGAGTTTGGATTAGGGTTTGTGTTAGGGTTTGGGTTAGAGTTTGGGTTAGGGTTTGTGTTAGGGTTAGAGTTTGGGTTAGGGTTAGGGTGTTTTCTTGTGTTTTTCTATAAAAACGCATGCAAACGCATGTGCTTAAAAAAGCATGCGTTTACATAGACATCAATACGTTTTTTTGCCGCAAAAAACGCCGCAAAAATTACTACGTTGCATTTCTGCAACACAACGCATGCAGAGAAAAAACGCATGCGTTGCAAAAACGCGTCAAAACACATGCAAAAAAACGCATGCGTTTTTAATGTTAAATATAGGACAAAAACGCATGCGTTTTCTTGCGTTTTTTACCGCAAAAACGCAAAAAAAACCCGCAAATGTGAAACCAGCCTTAGTTTGGATGTGATGGTCAGTTTTTTTAAATTTATGTGTATCTACTGTCATGCACTCCGAGTGGTACTTACAGACTAGCCCGGTGTGAGTGCTCAGAATGACAGATTCCGGGGTCAGTTTAGGATCCCAGGGACGGGGAGCAGCAGTGGCAGAAAGATGTGCTTCAGGCGGACAGGACTTGAGGCACAAGACCACCAGGGGGAGTGGCCGGGGGCAGTGACCACGGCCGGCGCTGCGGAGAGCTAGGCTCTGACGGGGAAAAAAGGAGAGCTGCCAGACAGGTGGAGGTAACAACCAGAGGATGACACCGTTACCAGGGGGAACAGTAAGGGACGTAATCAGGGCCAGGCAAAGGTCAGAACCATAGATAATGTAGTGGTACCAGGGGGGAAAGACAGAGCAGGTAATCAAAAAGCCAGGCAGGAGTCAATATACAAAACGGGCAAACAAACAGTACTGAGACAAAGTACCAAATCACAATCAAAGGGACAAACCAGGTCAGAGCCAAAAGATCAAGCTCAAGAGCAGGCAAAAAGCACAGGAACACGAGGGTCAACACACTCAGCCGAAGGCGTAAGTATAACTGAGCCTGGTGTGGGTATACATGCCCCTCCCAGATCCAAAAGGAGGCCAAAGACAATTAACCCCATGAGCACTGGGGGAGAACCCAGACCACAACCATGACAGTTACCCCCTTTCAACGGGGGGCCACCGGACCTCCAGGTTTCTCCAGATGTCTGGCATGAAAAGCCCGCACGATTCAATCAGCATGCACCGAACTGGCCGGAACCCACGACCGATCTTCCAGAGCATACCCCTTCCAATGTACCAAATACTGGAGATTCCAATGCACTACCCGAGATTCAATAATGTGACCCATCTCATGCTCCAGCTGCCCCTCCACCAATACTTGTAGAAAAGCCGCGGAGACACCATCACGTGTTTCTCAACGCAAGCAATAAATAGCCAGGTCTTTCATCGGGAAGGAAAAACCACGGGAAGGGCAGCATCCCAAAAGGGAAAACCACCTATGCCAAAACATGGTATCCATCCACAGACAGTTGTTTCAGGGTATTTGCCCCTCATTAGTGTGGAGTAGGAAACTGGCTATTAGGAGGAGCAGTGCCTAGTTAAAAGACTATAAACATAAGGAAGGATGACCTCGGGGAGATCAAAACATCCAACACCGCAGAGACACTATCACGTGTTTCTCAACGCAGTGATCCAGAACACTGCCCCCATTCCTTATGGGAAATATGCAAATGCATGTAGAAAAGCTGCGGAGACGCCATCACGTGTTTCTCAACGCAAGCAATAAATAGCCAGGTCTTTCACCAGGAAGGAAAAACCACGGGAAGGGCAGCATCCCAAAAGGGAAAACCACCTATGCCAAAACATGGTATCCATCCACAGACAGCTGTTTCGGGGTATTTGCCCCTCATCAGTGTGGAGTAGGAAACTGGCTATTAGGAGCAGTGCCTAGTTAAAGGACTATAAACATAAGGAAGAATGACCTCGGGGAGATGAAAACATCCAACACCGCAGAGACACTATCACGTGTTTCTCAACGCAGTGATCCAGAACACTGCCCCCAGGCATTCTTCCTTATGTTTATAGTCCTTTAACTAGGCACTGCTCCTAATATCGGACAAGGGATCTTCCTCGACAGCCCCCAACGGTTTTAAGAGAGACCTATGAAAGACATCAGATATTTTGAAGGAGGCTGGCAATTGAAACCTGTAGGCCACCAGATTGACCCTTTCCACCACTTTGTAAGGCCCAATAAACTTAGGTCCAGGCTTCATCGAGAGTACCTTGAGTTTGATATTGCGAGTGGACAACCACAGCTTATCCCCCACAATGAATACTGGACCTGACCCCCTCCTCCTATCTGTAAACCATTTATATCTTTCCTGGGCCATGGATATGTTACCCTGAACTTCCCTCCAAAGAGTTCTCAAATGTTGAACCATACCCTCAGCACCAAGACAACCAGAATCCATATGAGAAAATTCCCCAAAACGCGGGTTGAACCTATTGTTGACCAGAAAGGGAGATTTCCCTGTAGACTGACTCACACGGCTGTTAAATGCAAATTCTGCCAGAGGTAAAGGTACCGTCACATTAAGCGACGCTGCAGCGATCTAGACAACGATGCCGATCGCTGCAGCATCGCTGTTTGGTCGCTGGAGAGCTGTCACACAGACAGCTCTCCAGCGACCAACGATCCCGAAGTCCCCGGGTAACCAGGGTAAACATCGGGTTACTAAGCGCAGGGCCGCGCTTAGTAACCCGATGTTTACCCTGGTTACCATTGTAAAAGTAAAAAAAAAAACACTACATACTTACATTCCTGTCGCATCCCCCGGCCTCAGCTTCCCTGCTCTGTGTAAGCGCGCTTGCCGGAAAGCAGCTGTGCTTTGCTTTACAGCCGGCCGGCGCTGACACTGGGGGACGCAGGGAAGCTGATGCTGAGGAACGTGACAGGAATGTAAGTATGTAGTGTTTTTTTTTTACTTTTAAATTGGTAACCAGGGTAAACATCGGGTTACTAAGCGCGGCCCTGCGCTTAGTTACCCGATGTTTACCCTGGTTACCAGTGAATACATCGCTGAATCGGCGTCACACACGCCGATTCAGCGATGTCAGCGGGAGATCCAGCGATGAAATAAAGTCTTGGACTTTCCCCAGCGACCAACAATCTCCCAGCAGGGGCCTGATCGTTGGTCGCTGTCACACATAACGATTTAATTAACGATATCGTTGCTACGTCACAAAAAGCAACGATATTGTTAACGAAATCGTTATGTGTGACGGTACTTTAATACCTCACACCAGTCTTCTTGTCTGGCAGAGGCTAAGCATCTTAGAATTTGCTCCAGGGATTGATTTGTGCATTCAGTCTGTCCGTTGGACTCCAGGTGATAAGCAGAAAAAAAAGCTAACATGACCCCCAACTTCTTGAAAAAGCCCTCCAAAATCTGGCCACAAACTGCACACCTTTGTTATGATCTGGTGGCCTAGGAGCAGCATGAGACGGACTCTGGAGAAGGTGGTCCCTGTACTGACCGCAAACCCTGAACCTAGCAGCGCAACTAGAAGTAGCCGTGAGGGGTACCTAACACTCCCTAGACCCCTCGACACAGCCTAAGATCTAACTTCCCCTAAAGACAGAAACAGGAAACCTATCTTGCCTCAGAGAAAGTCCCCAAAGGATAGATAGCCCCCCACATATATTGACTGTGAGAGGAGAGGAAAATAACATACGCAGACATGAAATCAGAATTTAGCATAGGAGGCCATACTAGCTAAAAAGAAAGAATAGAACAGAGTACTATGCGGTCAGTATTAAAACACTAGAAAATATCCACCACAGAAAATACAAATCACCACATCTGACTAAAGACATGGAGGGTATATCTGCATCTCCAGAGACACAGCTTGGCTGCAAAAAATCCTTCACAGACAAAGCTGGACAAGACAAAACATGAATATGAACAGAACTATAAGGTCCACAGCAGGTGGACAGCAAAAACAAAGCCAGGACTTATCTTTGAAGAAAAGCACAGTAAACAGGAGAGACCAGCAGGGAAGTGAATCCTACAAAAACAATGGACAACTGGCAGGGACTAAAGAGTCCTGCAAAGCTATATACCCCAGTCAGTTTTGCAATTAGTAGATACACCTGTCCAATCCTGCAGTCCAGGCACAACTGCATTACCCTCTACAACCACCGGAGGGAGTCCAAAAGCTGAATTCACAACAGTACCCCCCCTTGAGGAGGGGTCACCGAACCCTTACCAGAGCCCCCAGGCCGATCAGGATAAGCCCGATGAAAGGTATGAACCAAATCAGCGGCATGGATATCAGAGGCAGAAACCAAAGAATTATCCTCCTGGCCATAACCCTTCCATTTGACAAGGTACTGAAGCTTCCGCCTCGAAAAACGGGAATCCAAAATCTTCTCAACAACATATTCCAACTCCCCATCGACCAACACAGGGGCCGGAGGATCAACAGATGGAACAACGGGCTCCACATATTTCCGCAACAAAGATCTATGGAAGACATTATGAATAGCAAAAGAGGACGGAAGCGCCAGGCGAAAGGACACCGGATTAATAATCTCAGAAATCCTATAAGGACCAATAAATCGAGGCTTAAACTTAGGGGAATAAACCTTCATAGGAACATGACGGGAAGTAGACCAAAGTAGCCGAACTAGCCCGATTATTAAGGGCAAACTCGGCCAATGGCAAAAAAACCACCCAATCATCCTGATCAGCAGACACAAAGCATCTCAAATAGGTCTCCAAGGTCTGATTAGTTCGCTCAGTCTGGCCATTTGTCTGAGGATGAAATGCAGAAGAAAAAGACAAATCAATGCCCAGCTTGGCACAAAAGGCCCGCCAAAACCTAGAAACAAACTGGGAACCTCTGTCGGACACAATATTCTCCGGAATACCATGCAAACGTACCACATGCTGAAAAAACAATGGAACCAAATCAGAAGAAGAAGGCAATTTAGGCAAAGACACCAAATGAACCATCTTAGAAAATCGGTCACAGACAACCCAGATAACCGACATCCTCTGGGAAACAGGAAGATCGGAAATAAAATCCATAGAAATATGTGTCCAGGGCCTCTCGGGGACCGGTAATGACAAAAGCAACCCACTAGCGTGGGAACAGCAAGGCTTAGCCCGCGCACAAATCCCACAGGACTGCACAAAAGAACGCACATCCCGCGACAAAGAAGGCCACCAAAAGGACCTACCAACCAAATCTCTGGTACCAAAAATCCCAGGATGGCTAGCCAACACAGAACAATGAACCTCAGAAATCACTTTACTAGTCCATCTATCAGGAACAAACAGTTTCCCCACTGGACAGCGGTCAGGTTTATTAGCCTGAAATTCCTGAAGAACCCGTCGTAAATCAGGGGAAATGGCAGAAAGGACCACCCCTTCCTTCAGAATGCCGACCGGCTCAAGAACCCCAGGAGAATCAGGAAAAAAACTCCTAGAGAGGGCATCCGCCTTAACATTCTTAGTACCAGGAATGTACGAGACCACAAAATCAAAACGGGAGAAAAACAGGGACCATCGAGCCTGTCTAGGATTCAACTGTTTGGCAGACTCGAGGTAAATCAGATTCTTATGATCGGTCAGGACCACAATACGGTGCTTGGCCCCCTCAAGCCAATGTCGCCACTCCTCAAATGCCCACTTCATAGCCAACAACTCCCGATTGCCGACATCATAATTGCGTTCCGCAGGCGAAAACTTCCGAGAAAAGAAGGCACACGGTTTCATCAAGGAACCATCAGAATTCCTCTGAGACAAAACGGCCCCTGCCCCAATCTCAGACGCGTCAACCTCAACCTGAAATGGAAGAGAAACATCTGGCTGACGCAACACAGGGGCAGAAGTAAATCGGTGTTTAAGCTCCTGAAAGGCAGAAACAGCCGCGGAGGACCAATTCGTCACATCAGCGCCTGTCTTTGTCAAATCGGTCAGAGGTTTAACCACACTGGAGAAGTTGGCAATGAAACGACGATAAAAATTAGCAAAGCCCAAGAATTTCTGAAGGCTCTTCACACATGTGGGCTGAATCCAATCATGAATGGCCTGAACCTTAACCGGATCCATTTCTATAGATGAGGGAGAAAAAATGAAACCCAAAAAAGAAACCTTCTGCACTCCAAAGAGGCACTTTGACCCCTTCACAAATAAAGCATTATTACGGAGGATCTGAAATACCATCCTGACCTGTTTCACATGAGACTCCCAATCATTGGAAAAAATCATAATATCATCCAAATATACAACCATGAATTTATCAAGATAACTCCGAAAAATATCATGCATGAAGGAGTCCGAATAGCATCACAAGGTATTCAAAATGGCCTTCGGGCGTATTAAATGCAGTTTTCCATTCGTCACCCTGCTTAATACGAATAAGATTATATGCCCCTCGAAGATCAATCTTAGTAAACCAGCTAGCCCCCTTAATCCTAGCAAACAAATCAGTAAGCAAAGGCAAAGGGTATTGAAATTTGACCGTGATCTTATTCAAGAGGCGATAATCAATACAGGGTCTCAAGGAGCCATCCTTCTTGGCAACAAAAAAGAACCCCGCTCCCAACGGTGAAGAAGATGGTCGAATATGCCCCTTCTTTGGGCTCATCGAATACATCCTGGAAATCTGACAAAAACTCAGGAATTTCAGAAGAGGGGGAAGAGGAAATTGACATCAAAGGAACATGATCATGAACCCCCTGACAACCCCAACTAGTCACAGACATGGATTTCCAATCTAACACCGGATTATGTAGCTGCAACCATGGAAAACCCAGCACAATATCATCATGCAAATTATGCAACACCAGAAAACGACAATCTTCCTGATAGGCTGGCGCCATGCGCATGGTCAGCTGTGTCCAAAACTGAGGTTTATTTTTAGCCAACGGTGTAGCATCAATGCCCCTTAAAGGAATAGGGTTCTGCAAAGGCTGCAAGGGGAAACCACCACGTCTGGCAAATTCTAAGTCCATTAAGTTCAGAGCGGCGCCTGAATCCACAAATGCCATGACAGAAAATGATGATAATGAGCAGATCAAGGTCACAGATAACAGAAATTTAGGTTGTATAGTACTGATGGTAACAGAACTAGCGATTCTCTTTGTACGCTTAGGGCAATCAGAAATAACATGAGCAGAATCGCCGCAGTAAAAACACAACCTATTCTGACGCCTGAATCTTTGACGTGCAGCTCTAGACAAAATCCTATCACACTGCATAGGCTCAGGGCTCCGCTCAGAGGACAACGCCACAGTGTGCACAACTCTGCGCTCGCGCAAGCGCCGATCAATCTGAATGGCCAGAGACATAGAATCACTCAGACCAGCAGGCGTGGGGAACCCCACCATAACATCTTTAACGGATTCAGAAAGACCCTTTCTGAAAATTGCCGCCAAGGCATCCTCATTCCAATTAGTCAGTACAGACCATTTTCTAAATTTCTGGCAATACGATTCTGCCGCTTCTTGACCTTGACACAGGGCCAACAAGATTTTCTCAGCCTGATCCACAGAATTAGGCTCATCATGCAACAACCCCAATGCCTGAAAGAAAGAATCAACATTAAGCAAAGCAGGATTGCCAGTTTCCAGGGAAAATGCCCAATCCTGTGGGTCACCACGCAGCAGAGATATGATGATTTTAACCTGCTGAATAGGATCACCAGAAGACCGGGTTCTCAATGCAAAAAACAGTTTACAGTTATTTTTGAAACTCAAAAATGTGGATCTGTCACCAAAGAATAAATCAGGAGTGGGAATCTTAGGTTCTAAGGCAGGAGTCTGAACAATATAATCTGAAATACCCTGTACCCTAGCAGCAAGCTGATCCACCCGAGACACTAACTCCTGAATATTCATGTTAATACTAGATTCCGTAGCCACCCAGAGATTAAGAGGGAGGAAAATACCAAACAGGCTAAGGAAAAAAAATGGCTCAAAAGCTTCCCTCCCTTCTTCTGAGATGCAATTAACTCATTGTCGGCCAGTTGTACTGTTATGATCTGGTGGCCTAGGAGCAGCATGAGACGGACTCTGGAGAAGGTGGTCCCTGTACTGACCGCAAAACCCTGAACCTAGCAGCGCAACTAGAAGTAGCCGTGGGGGGTACCTAACACTCCCTAGACCCCTCGACACAGCCTAAGATCTAACTTCCCCTAAAGACAGAAACAGGAAACCTATCTTGCCTCAGAGAAAATCCCCAAAGGATAGATAGCCCCCCACAAATATTGACTGTGAGAGGAGAGGGAAATAACATACGCAGACATGAAATCAGAATTTAGCATAGGAGGCCATACTAGCTAAAAAGAAAGAATAGAACAGAGTACTATGCGGTCAGTATTAAAACACTAGAAAATATCCACCACAGAAAATACAAATCACCACATCTGACTAAAGACATGGAGGGTATATCTGCATCTCCAGAGACACAGCTTGGCTGCAAAAAATCCTTCACAGACAAAGCTGGACAAGACAAAACATGAATATGCACAGAACTATAAGGTCCACAGTAGGTGGACAGCAAAAACAAAGCCAGGACTTATCTTTGAAGAAAAGCACAGCAAACAGGAGAGAGCAGCAGGGAAGTGAATCCTCCAAAAACAATGGACAACTGGCAGGGACTAAAGAGTCCTGCAAAGCTATATACCCCAGTCAGTTTTGCAATTAGTAGATACACCTGTCCAATTCTGCAGTCCAGGCACAACTGCATTACCCTCTACAACCACCGGAGGGAGCCCAAAAGCTGAATTCACAACACACCTCTGTCCGACACAATATTCACTGGGATGCCGTGCAGCCAGACCACATGTTGTATGAACAAGCGGGCCCAAGTCTCACCAGACAGTAAAGCAGACTGGTACAAAATGGGCCTGTTTGGAGAACCTATCTACCACCATCCACACCACAGAGTTGCCCCTGGAAAGATGTAGATTCCTGATAAAGTCCATGGACAAATGTGTCCATGGTCTATCTGGAATTGGCAAAGGCACCTATTTCCCGGCCGACAATGAGAAGTTTTTTGAACAGGTGCAAACCCCACAGGCAGACACAAATTTTTTAACATCTGTTATCATAGGGGGCCACCAGAAACTCCTAGCAACAGCCCCCTGGGTGGCTGAAACCCCAGGGTGGGCACTCAACACTGAATCATGAAACTCACGGAGAAGTCTGAGATGGAAGTGTTCTGGTACAAATAATTTACCTAAGGGTTTACCCCTGGAGCCAGTGCCTGTGCCTCCAAAATCTCTGTCTCTAATTCAGATGAGATTTTGGTCACGACTAGAGTTGAGCGACCTTGACCTTTTTAGAGTCGAGCCGGGTTTCGCGAAACCCGACTATCTCAAAAGTCGGGTCGAGTGAAATCGGCCGATTATGACGTAAAGTCGGGATCGACCGAAACACGAAACCCAATGCAAGTCAATGGGGCAGCATAGTCGGCAGTGAGTGGGGGCCAGGAAAACACCTAGAGTGCCCATTTTAATGTCAAAACCATCCATTCTTCTTAATGAAGCTTGTCAAGCGTAATTTACCTTATAATAATTGGAAGGCATTTGAAATTGGGGGTCATTTGGCTAAAGTTGTGGTGGGTAGGGCTGGTTCAAGTAATTAGTGGGCCCAGGAAATCTGGACCACGTCACGGCAGTGGAGCAGGGAGAGGTAAGTATTTCAACTTTGCAAGTGCTGTGAACCTGAGCAAGCAGGGGGGGCCCACTCGTTGGCATTGGCACTGGCACAGGGCCCCTCAAAGTACAGCGGTGTGTTTGCACGGCGGGGGCGCCTCCCACCGGCAGCAACACTTTTGCGTACTATGAGAGGCCCTGTGCCAGTGACGTCGCCAACTAGTATTCCTCCCCCCACCTGATGAAGGAACCTGCACTTTCATCTGCACCTTCCTCTTTGTCCCCGTGTAAGGTGGTATGGTATGCGGGAAGAGCAACCTGACTTTCAGCAGGGTCACAATGTTGTTGTGTAGCGTGCACGGGGAATGTTGCGTTATGGGTCAATGTACCAGCAGACTCATCTATCACTGGCTGGGCAATGGGCAGGATGAGGAGGAAACACAGATATAGGCCCAAAGAATAAAGTTGGCTAAATGCAGTTCAAAATTGGTAACACAGGAATAACCAGGGGGCATTGCAGTGGAGGACAACTGGAATGAGAGGCTGACACAGAGAGTAGGCCCAAATCAGTAAGTAGTCGAAATGCAGTTCAAAATTGGCAACCGTAGTAAACAGGCGGCACAGCTTTGTTCAGTGGAGGAGAACAGCAAGGAGTGGCAGACACCGATAGTAGGCCCCAACCCAACTAGTAGGCCAAATGCAGTCTAACATTAACAACTACTTAACGAGCGCCTGAAAACGGAATTTCAGGACAGGAAACCAGGAGAACAGCAAGGAGTGGCAGACACCGATAGTAGGCCCCAAACCAACTAGTACGCCAAATGCAGTTGTTCCGTTTAACCACAATTTAATGAGAGCCTGAAGATAGAAGTTCAGGAAAGGCAACCTGGAGAACACCTTGGAGTGGAACACACCATCTCTCTACACCCCATACCCAATTTGTAGGCCTAATGCAGTGTAGTTTCCAAGAACTACTAAACGAGAGCATGAAGATCGAAGCATTGGCGAGGAAACCTGGGGAACACCTTGGAGTGGAACACACCATCTCTCTACACCCCATACCCAATTTGTAGGCCTAATGCAGCGTAGTTTCCAACAACTACTAAACGAGAGCCGGAAGATCGAAGCTCAGGAAAGGCAACCTGGAGAACACCTTGGAGTGGAAAACACCATCTCTCTACACCCCTGTTGTGGATTCTGTTTTTGGGCTCCCTCTCGTGGTTACAGATGGTACTGGGTGACTTGTGTTCTCTGCGGTCTCTGGTGTCCACCTGTTCTATCAGGATATGGGAGTTTCCTATTTAACCTGGCTTTCTTGTCATTTCCTCGCCGGCGATCAATGTAATCAGTGTGTCTTGTTACCTCTGCTTTCCGCTTCAGTAATCTTCAGGACAAGCTAAGTTTTTGATTTTACTGTTCCACGTTTTGCTTTATTTTTGTTTTAGTCCAGCTTGCAGTTATGTGATTCCTTGTTGCTGGTTGCTCTAGTGGGCTGATATTACTCCTCATGTTCCATGAGTTGGCACATGAGTTCAGGTAATTTCAGGATGGTTTTTTTGTAGGGTTTTTCGCTGACCGCGCAGTTCACTTTTGTATCCTCTGCTATCTAGTTTTAGCAGGCCTCATTTTGCTGAATCTGTTTTCATTACTACGTATGTGCTTTCCTCTCATTTCACCGTCATTACATGTGGGGGGCTGCTATTTCTGTGGGGTGTTTCTCTGGAGGCAAGAGAGGTCTTTGTTTCTTCTAATAGGGGAAGCTAGTCCTTCGGCTGGCGCGAGACGTCTAGAATCATCGTAGGCACGTTCCCCGGCTACTGCTAGTGTTGTGAATTAGGTTCAGGATCGCGGTCAGCTCAGTTTCCATCACCCTAGAGCTTGTTCTGTTTTTTTGTGTGCTTGTCCTTTTGTGATCCCCTGCCATTGGGATCATGACAGTATCGCCGGCCCGAAAAGTGGTAATCATATTGGCTGAAGTAGGAGGAAAAGTAGTCTGAGGAAGTTTTTTTTTTTTTTTTCCCTCAGAGTTTGCTGCGTCTTACCTCCTCTTAATCCTTGAATGGCTCTGACCTCAGCTGTTTATCATGGACGTCCAGAGTTTGGCTTCCAGCCTGAATAATCTTGCTGCTAAGGTTCAAAATATACAAGATTTTGTTGTACATGCTCCTATGTCTGAACCTAGAATTCCTATCCCAGAGTTTTTTTCTGGAGATAGATCTAGTTTTCTGAATTTTAGGAACAATTGCAAGTTGTTTCTTTCTTTGAAATCTCGCTCCTCTGGAGACCCTGCTCAGCAAGTCAAGATTGTGATATCTTTCCTGCGGGGTGACCCTCAGAATTGGGCATTTGCATTGGCACCAGGGGATCCTGCGTTGCTCAATGTGGATGCGTTTTTTCTGGCATTGGGTTTGCTCTATGAGGAACCTAACCTAGAGATTCAGGCTGAAAAAGCTTTATTGGCTCTCTCTCAGGGGCAAGATGAAGCAGAATTATATTGTCAGAAATTTCGGAAATGGTCGGTGCTTACTCAGTGGAATGAGTGCGCCCTGGCTGCAAGCTTCAGAGATGGCCTTTCTGAGGCCATTAAAGATGTTATGGTGGGGTTCCCTGCGCCTGCAGGTCTGAATGAGTCTATGACTATGGCTATTCAGATTGATCGGCGTTTACGGGAGCGCAAACCTGTGCACCATTTGGCGGTGTCTTTTGAACAGGCACCTGAGACAATGCAATGTGATAGAGTTCAGTCTAGAAGTGAACGGCAAAACTATAGGCGGAAAAATGGGTTGTGTTTTTATTGTGGTGATTCAGCTCATGTTATATCAGCATGCTCTAAACGCACAAAAAAGGTTGATAAATCTGCTGCCATTAGTACTTTGCAGTCTAAGTTCATTCTGTCTGTGACTCTGATTTGTTCATTATCTGCCATTTCCGTCGATGCCTATGTGGATTCAGGCGCTGCCCTGAGTCTTATGGATTGGTCATTTGCCAACCGCTGTGGGTTTAGTCTGAAGCCTCTGGAAGTCCCTATTCCTTTGAAAGGAATTGACTCTACACCTTTGGCTATGAATAAAGTTCAGTACAGGACACACGTGACCATGTGTATGACTCCCGTTCATCAGGAGGTGATTCGCTTCCTGGTACTGTATAATTTACATGATGTCTTAGTGCTTGGTCTGCCATGGTTACAAACTCATAACCCAGTCTTGGACTGGAAAACGATGTCTGTGTTAAGCTGGGGATGTCAGGGGGTTCATGATGATGCACCTCCGATTTCTATCGCTTCATCTACTCCTTCTGAGGTTCCTGTATTTTTGTCTGATTATCGGGATGTTTTTGAGGAGCCTAAGCTCAATTCGCTTCCTCCTCACAGGGATTGCGATTGTGCTATAGATTTGATTCCTGGCAGTAAATTTCCTAAAGGTCGTTTGTTCAATCTGTCAGTGCCAGAGCATACTGCTATGCGGGATTATGTTAAGGAGTCCTTGGAAAAGGGACATATCCGTCCATCTTCGTCTCCTTTGGGAGCAGGTTTTTTTTTCGTGGCCAAAAAAGATGGTTCCTTGAGGCCTTGTATAGATTACCGTCTTTTGAATAAGATTACGGTCAAATATCAGTATCCTTTGCCATTGTTGACTGATTTGTTCGCTCGCATTAAGGGGGCTAAATGGTTCACTAAGATTGATCTTCGGGGTGCGTATAATCTTGTGCGGATTAAGCAGGGTGATGAGTGGAAAACCGCATTTAATACGCCTGATGGCCATTTTGAGTATTTGGTGATGCCTTTTGGACTTTCTAATGCTCCTTCTGTCTTCCAGTCCTTAATGCACGATATTTTCCGTGAATATCTGGATAAATTTATGATTGTGTATTTGGATGATGTTTTGGTTTTTTCTGATGACTGGGAGTCCCATGTTCAGCAGGTCAGGAAGGTGTTTCAGGTCCTGCGGGCCAATTCTTTGTTTGTGAAAGGTTCAAAGTGTCTCTTTGGAGTCCAGAAGATTTCTTTTTTGGGGTATATTTTTTCCCCTTCTACTATTGAGATGGATCCCGTCAAGGTTCAAGCTATTTGTGACTGGACGCAGCCTACATCTCTTAAGAGTCTACAGAAGTTCTTGGGCTTTGCTAATTTTTATCGTCGTTTCATAACTAATTTTTCTAGTGTTGTTAAGCCTTTGACGGATCTGACTAAGAAGGGTGCTGATGTTGCTGATTGGTCTCCTGCGGCTGTGGAGGCCTTTCAGGAACTTAAGCGCCGGTTTTCTTCTGCTCCTGTGTTGCGTCAGCCAGATGTTTCGCTTCCTTTTCAGGTTGAGGTTGATGCTTCTGAGATTGGAGCGGGGGCGGTTTTGTCACAGAGAAGCTCCGATTGCTTGGTGATGAAGCCATGTGCGTTCTTTTCTAGAAAGTTTACGCCCACTGAGCGGAATTATGATGTTGGTAATCGGGAGCTTTTGGCCATGAAGTGGGCATTTGAGGAGTGGCGTCATTGGCTTGAGGGTGCTAGACATCGTGTGGTGGTCTTGACTGATCACAAAAATCTGATTTACCTTGAGTCTGCCAAGCGTCTGAATCCTAGACAGGCTCGTTGGTCACTGTTTTTCTCCCGTTTCGATTTTGTGGTTTCATACCTGCCAGGTTCAAAGAATGTGAAGGCGGATGCTCTTTCTAGGAGTTTTGTGCCTGATTCCCCTGGAAATTCTGAGCCCACTGGTATCCTTAGGGATGGGGTGATTTTGTCGGCTGTCTTCCCAGACTTGCGACGTGCTTTGCAGGAGTTTCAGGCGGATAAACCTGATCGTTGTCCGCCTGAAAGACTGTTTGTTCCGGATAATTGGACCAGTAGAGTCATCTCCGAGGTCCATTCTTCTGCGTTGGCAGGTCATCCTGGAATATTTGGTACTAGAGACTTGGTGGCCAGGTCTTTTTGGTGGCCTTCCTTGTCGAGGGATGTGCGTTCTTTTGTGCAGTCTTGTGAAGTTTGCGCTCGGGCTAAGCCTTGCTGTTCTCGCGCCAGTGGATTGTTGTCACCTTTGCCTATCCCAAAGAGGCCTTGGACGCACATTTCCATGGACTTTATTTCGGATCTCCCTGTCTCTCAAAAAATGTCCGTCATCTGGGTTGTGTGTGACCGCTTTTCTAAGATGGTTCATCTGGTCCCCTTGCCTAAGTTACCTTCCTCCTCTGAGTTGGTCCCTCTGTTTTTTCAGAACGTGGTTCGTTTGCATGGGATTCCGGAGAACATTGTTTCTGACAGGGGATCCCAGTTTGTGTCTAGATTTTGGCGGACGTTCTGTGCTAGGATGGGCATTGATTTGTCCTTTTCGTCTGCATTCCATCCTCAGACGAATGGCCAGACGGAACGAACTAATCAGACCTTGGAAACTTATTTAAGGTGTTTTGTTTCTGCTGATCAAGATGACTGGGTTACCTTTTTGCCGCTTGCCGAATTTGCCCTTAATAATTGGGCTAGTTCTGCTACCTTGGTTTCTCCTTTCTTTTGTAATTCGGGGTTTCATCCTCGTTTTTCCTCTAGTCAGGTGGAACCTTCTGATTGTCCTGGAGTGGACATGGTGGTGGATAGGTTGCATCAGATTTGGAGTTATGTGGTGGACAATTTGAAGTTGTCCCAGGAGAGGGCTCAGCAGTTTGCTAATCGCCGTCGCCGCGTGGGTCCTCGACTTCGTATTGGGGACTTGGTGTGGTTGTCTTCTCGTTTTGTTCCTATGAAGGTCTCTTCTCCTAAGTTCAAGCCTCGGTTCATCGGTCCCTATAGGATCTTGGAAATTCTTAACCCTGTGTCGTTTCGTTTGGATCTCCCGGCATCGTTTGCTATTCATAATGTGTTCCATCGGTCGTTGTTGCGGAGGTATGAGGTACCTGTTGTTCCTTCGCTTGAGCCTCCTGCTCCGTTGCTGGTGGAGGGAGAATTGGAGTATGTTGTGGAGAAGATCTTGGATTCTCGTGTTTCCAGACGGAAACTTCAGTATTTGGTCAAGTGGAAGGGTTATGGTCAGGAGGATAATTCTTGGGTGGTTGCCTCTGATGTTCATGCTGCTGATTTGGTCCGTGCATTTCATAGGGCTCATCCTGGTGGTTCTCGTGAGGGTTCGGTGACCCCTCCTCAAGGGGGGGGTACTGTTGTGGATTCTGTTTTTGGGCTCCCTCTGGTGGTTACAGATGGTACTGGGTGACTTGTGTTCTCTGCGGTCTCTGGTGTCCACCTGTTCTATCAGGATATGGGAGTTTCCTATTTAACCTGGCTTTCTTGTCATTTCCTCGCCGGCGATCAATGTAATCAGTGTGTCTTGTTACCTCTGCTTTCCGCTTCAGTAATCTTCAGGACAAGCTAAGTTTTTGATTTTCCTGTTCCACGTTTTGCTTTATTTTTGTTTTAGTCCAGCTTGCAGTTATGTGATTCCTTGTTGCTGGTTGCTCTAGTGGGCTGATATTACTCCTCATGTTCCATGAGTTGGCACATGAGTTCAGGTAATTTCAGGATGGTTTTTTTGTAGGGTTTTTCGCTGACCGCGCAGTTCACTTTTGTATCCTCTGCTATCTAGTTTTAGCGGGCCTCATTTTGCTGAATCTGTTTTCATTACTACGTATGTGCTTTCCTCTCATTTCACCGTCATTACATGTGGGGGGCTGCTATTTCTGTGGGGTGTTTCTCTGGAGGCAAGAGAGGTCTTTGTTTCTTCTAATAGGGGAAGCTAGTCCTTCGGCTGGCGCGAGACGTCTAGAATCATCGTAGGCACGTTCCCCGGCTACTGCTAGTGTTGTGAATTAGGTTCAGGATCGCGGTCAGCTCAGTTTCCATCACCCTAGAGCTTGTTCTGTTTTTTGTGTGCTTGTCCTTTTGTGATCCCCTGCCATTGGGGTCATGACACACCCCATACCCAATTTGTAGGCCTAATGCAGTGTAGTTTCCAAGAACTACTAAACGAGAGCCGGAAGATCGAAGCTCAGGAAAGGCAACCTGGAGAACACCTTGGAGTGGAACACACCATCTCTCTACACCCCATACCCAATTTGTAGGCCTAATGCAGTGTAGTTTCCAACAACTACTAAACGAGAGCCGGAAGATCGAAGCTCAGGAAAGGCAACCTGGAGAACACCTTGGAGTGGAACACACCATCTCTCTACACCCCATACCCAATTTGTAGGCCTAATGCAGTGTAGTTTCCAAGAACTACTAAACGAGAGCCGGAAGATCGAAGCTCAGGAAAGGCAACCTGGAGAACACCTTGGAGTGGAACACACCATCTCTCTACACCCCATACCCAATTTGTAGGCCTAATGCAGTGTAGTTTCCAACAACTACTAAACGAGAGCCGGAAGATCGAAGCTCAGGAAAGGCAACCTGGAGAACACCTTGGAGTGGAACACACCATCTCTCTACACCCCATACCCAATTTGTAGGCCTTATGCAGTGTAGTTTCCAACAACTACTAAACGAGAGCCGGAAGATCGAAGCTCAGGAAAGGCAACCTGGAGAACACCTTGGAGTGGAACACACCATCTCTCTACACCCCATACCCAATTTGTAGGCCTAATGCAGTGTAGTTTCCAAGAACTACTAAACGAGAGCCGGAAGATCGAAGCTCAGGAAAGGCAACCTGGAGAACACCTTGGAGTGGAACACACCATCTCTCTACACCCCATACCCAATTTGTAGGCCTAATGCAGCCTACTTTTCGACAACTACTAAACGAGAGCATGAAGATCGAAGCTCAGGAAAGGCAACCTGGGGAACACCTTGGAGTGTAACAAACCCTCACTCTACACCACGGAAGGGCTGATTCTTAGGAAGGAAGGCTGTCGGAAAGAAGCAGGGCGCGTCCGAGGGTGATTATATTCTTATTAGGTATATACTCACCCTCGGACGCGCCCTGCTTCTTTATTTGTAATGAATGTTTATTTGCAATGTGGTTTTGACTTACTCTATTTTTTTGGTAAATAATGATTATATTATTTTCATTGTTTTGCATCTTCTTGGCAATAATATAAAGAAGACGCGACAGGACAACACTCGGTGGATGCCATATCTGTGTTTTAAATTGAAAAAAACTTTCAGTTAACTACTTGCAGGAGAAAGTTATTGTAGCTGGTGGCCATTTTTAGTACTGTACCAGATTTTTGTTGTATGTGTTTGTTTTTAATGTTAAAATGTCTGCATTTGATATCTCTCCAGTATTTTCTTTTTTATAAGCAAAATACTTATTTTTATATTTTCTGATGTTGGTTCAAGGGGTACACGGGCAGCAGTAGACAGGTCAGTGGAGGCCTAGTGGAAGGACGGACCGCAGACAGGCTTCGAAGCCCTAACATAATAAATTGGGCTGGCTGTAGGCAATTTAAAATTGGTTCCAGGGGAACACGGGCGGCAGTAGCCAGGTCAGTGTAGTAGTAGTGGAAAGAACGGGCCGCAGACAGGCTTCGAAGGCCTAACATAACAAAAATTGGGCTGTAGGCAATTTAAAATTGGTTCCAGGGGAACATGGGCGGCAGTAGCCAGGTCAGTGTAGTAGTAGTGGAAAGAACGGGCCGCAGACAGGCTTCGAGGCCTAACATAACAAAAATTGGGCTGTAGGCAATTTAAAATTGGTTCCAGGGGAACACGGGCGGCAGTAGACAGGTCAGTGGAGGCCTAGTGGAAGGAGGGACCGCAGACAGGCTTCGAAGCCCTAACATAATAAATTGGGCTGGCTGTAGGCAATTTAAAATTGGTTCCAGGGGAACACGGGCGGCAGTAGACAGGTCAGTGGAGGCCTAGTGGAAGGAGGGACCGCAGACAGGCTTCGAAGCCCTAACATAATAAATTGGGCTGGCTGTAGGCAATTTAAAATTGGTTCAAGGGGAACACGGGCGGCAGTAGACAGGTCAGTGGAGGCCTAGTGGAAGGAGGGACCGCAGACAGGCTTCGAAGGCCTAACATAAGAAAAATGTCAATACAATGGTATTGACAGTGCCAGGCATTGAAGGATGTCAGCGCATAGACTAAACATTGGTGGAGCTGTGAGAGAAAATTTTGCAAGTCGTAGAGCACTGTTTGACCTGGGGGGGGGGGGACTGTCTTGTGGCCGGCGGTACAGGCCCAGGGCCCCTCATATTACAACGGTGTGTCTGACGTTGGGTGCGCACCACCACCGCCAGACACTTTATTGTACTATGAGGGACCTAGTGGCAGTGCCGTCGACCAAAAGCGGGCACACCCACCTCTTCAGACAAACAGTACTCTCACGGGTGCTGGCGCCAAGTGGCGATACCACGGCCCCGTGTGGGGACTTTGGCCATTTAGGGAGGTGTTAACATGTCGGATGCTGGACAATCAGGTGCTGCAAATTACGAGATTGGAAAAGTCGTTCAGAATAGTCCACAGGCAAGACCGTTACATAGGAAAGCTAGGTGTCAGCCGGGCAAGGTGGGGCAAAAGATTTCGAAATCCAGTTGTGGTTCATTTTAATGAAGGTTAGATCATCTACATTTTGGGTAGCCAGACGAGTCCTTTTTTCTGTTAGTATTGAACCTGCAGCACTGAATACTCTTTCTGATAGGACACTAGCTGCCGGGCAAGCAAGCTCCTGCAATGCATACAATGCATATTCTGCCAATTCTGGCCAGGTGTCTAATTTTGATGCCCAGTAATCAAATGGGAATGACGGTTGAGGGAGAACATCGATAAGGGATGAAAAATAGTTTGTAACCATACTGGACAAATGTTGTCTCCTGTCACTTTGAATTGATGCTGCAGTACCTGTCCTGTCTGCGGTCATAGCAAAATCACTCCACAACCTGGTCAGAAAACCCCTCTGGCCAACGCCACTTCTGATTTCTGCCCCTCTAACTCCTCTGGTCTGCTGGCCCCTGCAGCTCGTGTGAGAACGATCACGGGCGCTGTGTGCAGGGAATGCCAGAAGCAAACGGTCAACAAGAGTTGATTGTTTGGTTGCTAATATTAGTTCCAAGTTCTCATGTAGCATTATATTTTGCAATTTGCCTTTATAGCGAGGATCAAGGAGGCAGGCCAACCAGTAATCGTCATCGTTCATCATTTTAGTTATGCGTGTGTCCCTTTTGAGGATACGTAAGGCATAATCCGCCATGTGGCCCAAAGTTCCAGTTCTCAAATCTCCGGTTGTGCTTGGTTGAGGGGCAGTTTCAGGCAAATCCACGTCACTTGTGTCCCTCCAAAAACCAGAACCCGGCCTTGCCGCGCCACCAATTTCCAGTGGCCCCGGAAAAGCTTCCTCATTACAAATACAATCATCCCCATCATCCTCCTCGTCCTCCTCCTCCTCTTCGCCCGCTAACTCGTCCTGTACACTGCCCTGGCCAGACAATGGCTGACTGTCATCAAGGCTTTCCTCTTCCTCAGCTGCAGACGCCTGATCCTTTATGTGCGTCAAACTTTGCATCAGCAGACGCATTAGGGGGATGCTCATGCTTATTATGGCGTTGTCTGCACTAACCAGCCGTGTGCATTCCTCAAAACACTGAAGGACTTGACACATGTCTTGAATCTTCGACCACTGCACACCTGACAACTCCATGTCTGCCATCCTACTGCCTGCCCGTGTATGTGTATCCTCCCACAAAAACATAACAGCCCGCCTCTGTTCGCACAGTCTCTGAAGCATGTGCAGTGTTGAGTTCCACCTTGTTGCAACGTCTATGATTAGGTGATGCTGGGGAAGGTTCAAAGAACGCTGATAGGTCTGCATACGGCTGGAGTGTACGGGCGAACGGCGGATATGTGAGCAAAGTCCACGCACTTTGAGGAGCAGGTCGGATAACCCCGGATAACTTTTCAGGAAGCACTGCACCACCAGGTTTAAGGTGTGAGCCAGGCAAGGAATGTGTTTCAGTTGGGAAAGGGAGATGGCAGCCATGAAATTCCTTCCGTTATCACTCAATATCTTGCCTGCCTCAAGATCTACAGTGCCCAGCCACGACTGCGTTTCTTTCTGCAAGAACTCGGACAGAACTTCCGCGGTGTGTCTGTTGTCGCCCAAACACTTCATAGCCAATACAGCCTGCTGACGTTTGCCAGTAGCTGCCCCATAATGGGAGACCTGGTGTGCAACAGTGGCAGCTGCGGATGGAGTGGTTGTGCGACTGCGGTCTGTGGACGAGCTCTCGCTTCTGCAGGAGGACGAAGAGGAGGAGGAGGGGGTGCGAACGGCTACAGCCAACTGTTTCCTAGACCATGGGCTAGGCAGAACTGTCCCAAACTTGCTGTCCCCTGTGGACCCTGCATCCACCACATTTACCCAGTGTGCCGTGATGGACACGTAACCTCCCTGGCCATGCCTACTGGTCCATGCATCTGTTGTCAGGTGCACCTTTGTGCTCACAGATTGCCTGAGTGCATGGACGATGCGCTCTTTAACATGCTGGTGGAGGGCTGGGATGGCTTTTCTGGAATAAAAGTGTCGACTGGGTAGCTCGTAGCGTGGTACAGCGTAGTCCATCAGGGCTTTGAAAGCTTCGCTTTCAACTAACCGGTAGGGCATCATCTCTAACGAGATTAGTCTAGCTATGTGGGCGTTCAAACCCTGTGTACGCGGATGCGAGGCTAAGTACTTCCTTTTTCTAACCATAGTCTCATGTAGGGTGAGCTGGACTGGAGAGCTGGAGATCGTGGAACTAGCGGGGGTGCCGGTGGACATGGCAGACTGAGAGACGGTGGGAGATGGTATTGTTGCCGCCGGTGTCCTAGATGCAGTGTTTCCTACTACGAAACTGGTGATTCCCTGACCCTGACTGCTTTGGCCTGGCAAAGAAACCTGCACAGATACTGCAGGTGGTGCGGAAAATGGTGGCCCTACACTGCCGGAAGGGATGTTGCGTTGCTGACTAGCTTCATTGGCCGAGGGTGCTACAACCTTAAGGGACGTTTGGTAGTTAGTCCAGGCTTGCAAATGCATGGTGGTTAAATGTCTATGCATGCAACTTGTATTGAGACTTTTCAGATTCTGTCCTCTGCTTAAGGTAGTTGAACATTTTTGACAGATGACTTTGCGCTGATCAATTGGATGTTGTTTAAAAAAATGCCAGACTGCACTCTTTCTAGCATCGGATACCTTTTCAGGCATTGCAGACTGAGCTTTAACCGGATGGCCACGCTGTCCTCCAACAGGTTTTGGCTTTGCCACGCGTTTTGGGCAAGATACGGGCCCGGCAGATGGAACCTGTTGCGATGTTGATGCCTGCTGCGGCCCATCCTCCTCCGCTACAGAACTGCTGCCGCCTGCACCCTGTTCCCCCAATGGCTGCCAATCGGGGTCAAGAACTGGGTCATCTATTACCTCTTCTTGTAGCTCGTGTGCAACTTCGTCTGTGTCACCGTGTCGGTCGGTGGTATAGCGTTCGTGATGGGGCAACATAGTCTCATCAGGGTCTGATTCTTGATCATTACCCTGCGAGGGCAATGTTGTGGTCTGAGTCAAAGGACCAGCATAGTAGTCTGGCTGTGGCTGTGCATCAGTGCACTCCATGTCAGATTCAACTTGTAATGGGCATGGACTGTTAACTGCTTCACTTTCTAAGCCAGGGAAGGTATGTGTAAAGAGCTCCATGGAGTAACCCGTTGTGTCGCCTGCTGCATTCTTCTCTGTTGTTGTTTTTGCTGAAGAGGACAAGGAAGCGACTTGTCCCTGACCGTGAACATCCACTAACGACGCGCTGCTTTGACATTTACCAGTTTCACGAGAGGAGGCAAAAGAGCTAGAGGCTGAGTCAGCAAGATAAGCCAAAACTTGCTCTTGCTGCTCCGGCTTTAAAAGCGGTTTTCCTACTCCCAGAAAAGGGAGCGTTCGAGGCCTTGTGTAGCCAGACGACGAACCTGGCTCCACAGCTCCAGACTTAGGTGCAATATTTTTTTTCCCACGACCAGCTGATGCTCCACCACTACCACTACCCTCATTACCAGCTGACAATGAACGCCCCCGGCCACGACCTCTTCCACCAGACTTCCTCATTGTTTTAAAAACGTAAACAAACTAACGGTATTTGTTGCTGTCACACAAATTACACGGTGAGCTATAACTTCAGTATGATTTAGCTACCCCTTTACAGGTGAGTGAGACCACAACGAAAATCAGGCACAATGTTACACACTCTGTTGTTGGTGGCAACAAATGAGAGAGATGCCACACACACAGGACTGTCACTGAAGCACAAATGTAAATATTAATCTCCCACTGATTTGATTTTTTTTTTTTTTTCAGGGAGACTTTAGGAAAAAAAAATAATAGAATAAAATGATTTTTTCAGGAAGAATTTAGAAACCAAATACAATAAAATGATTTTTTCAGGGAGAATTTAGAAAACAAATAAAACAAAAAAAGGCTTTCTATGGCCCACTGAGTGAGAGATGACGCACACAGGAGTCAGGAGTGGCACACAAGCCCAGAGGCCAATATTTATCTCCCACTGATTGATGTAGTGATTTTTTCAGGTAGATTTTGGAACCCAAATCAAGCTAAAAAAATAATAGGCTTTCTATGGCCCACAATTGGAGAGAGAGAGAGAGAGAGATGGCACACCCAGGAGTCAAGACTGGCACACAAGCAGAAAGGGCAATATTAATCTCCCACTGATTTGTTTTTTTTTTTTTTTTCAGGGAGACTTTAGGAAAAAAAAATAATAGAATAAAATGATTTTTTCAGGAAGAATTTAGAAACCAAATAAAATGATTTTTTCAGGGAGAATTTAGAAAACAAATAAAACAAAGAAAGGCTTTCTATGGCCCACTGAGTGAGAGATGACGCACACAGGAGTCAGGAGTGGCACACAAGCCCAGAGGCCAATATTTATCTCCCACAGATTGATGTAGTGATTTTTTCAGGTAGATTTTGGAACCCAAATCAAGCTAAAAAAATAATAGGCTTTCTATGGCCCACAATTGGAGAGAGAGAGAGAGATGGCACACCCAGGAGTCAAGACTGGCACACAAGCAGAAAGGGCAATATTAATCTCCCACTGATTTTTTTTTTTTTTTTTTTTCAGGGAGACTTTAGGAAAAAAAAATAATAGAATAAAATGATTTTTTCAGGAAGAATTTAGAAACCAAATAAAATAAAATGATTTTTTCAGGGAGAATTTAGAAAACAAATAAAACAAAAAAAGGCTTTCTATGGCCCACTGAGTGAGAGATGACGCACACAGGAGTCAGGAGTGGCACACAAGCCCAGAGGCCAATATTTATCTCCCACTTTTTTTTTTTTGTTCCAGGGAAAATTTATAAACCCAATAAAAAAAATAATAAATAGGCTTTTTATGGCCCACTATCTGAGAGAGAGAGAGAGATGGCACGCTTAGGACTGGCACACAAGTCCAAAGGCCAATATTAATCTCCCTTTTTTTTTTCAGGGAGAATTTATAAAACCAAAAAAAAATAAATAGGCTTTCTATGGCCCACTATTTGTGAGAGAGATGGCACGCTCAGGACTGGCACACAAGCCCAGAGACCAATATTAATCTCCCACTTTTTTTTTTTTTGTTCCAGGGAAAATTTATAAACCCAATAAAAAAAATAATAAATAGGCTTTCTATGGCCCACTATCTGAGAGAGAGAGATGGCACGCTTAGGACTGGCACACAAGCCCAAAGGCCAATATTAATCTCCCACTGATTGATTTATTGATTTTTTCAGGTAGAATTTAGAACCCAAATAAAGCAAAAAAAAAAAAAAAGGGGCTTTCTATGGCCCACTGAGTGAGTGATGATGCACACAGGAGTCAGGAGTGGCACACAAGCCCTGAGGCCAATATTTTTCTCCCACTGATTGATGTAGTGATTTTTTCAGGTAGATTTTAGAACCCAAATCAAGCAAAAAAATAAATAGGCTTTCTATGGCCCACTATTTGTGAGGGAGATGGCACGCTCAGGACTGGCACACAAGCCCAGAGGCCAATATTAATCTCCCACTTTTTTTTTTTTTGTTCCAGGGAAAATTTATAAACCCAATAAAAAAAATAATAAATAGGCTTTCTATGGCCCACTATCTGAGAGAGAGAGATGGCACGCTTAGGACTGGCACACAAGCCCAAAGGCCAATATTAATCTCCCACTGATTGATTTATTGATTTTTTTCAGGTAGAATTTAGAACCCAAATACAGCAAAAAAAAAAAAAGGGCTTTCTATGGCCCACTGAGTGAGTGATGATGCACACAGGAGTCAGGAGTGGCACACATGCCCTGAGGCCAATATTTTTCTCCCACTGATTGATGTAGTGATTTTTTCAGGTAGATTTTAGAACCAAAATCAAGCAAAAAAATAAATAGGCTTTCTATGGCCCACTGACTGAGAGATGGCACACACAGGAGTCAAGAGTGGCACACAAGCCCTGAGGCCAATATTTTTCTCCCACTGATTGATGTAGTGATTTTTTCAGGTAGATTTTATAACCCAAATCAAGCAAAAAAATAAATAGGCTTTCTATGGCCCACTGAGTGAGAGATGGCACACACAGGGATGGCACTCTAGCAGAAATGTCAATCTTAATCTCCCACAAAAAAAAAAAAAAAACAGGGAGTGTCCTTCAATTACTATCTCCCTGCAGTAATCTCAGCCAGGTATGGCAGGCAGCAATAAGGAGTGGACCGATGCACAAATTAAATAAAAAGTGTGTACAAACAAAAAAGATAGCTGTGCAGAAAGGAAGGAACAAGAGGATTTGTGCTTTGAAAAAAGCAGTTGGTTTGCACAGCGGCGTACACACAGCAATGCAGCTATCAGGGAGCCTTCTAGGGCAGCCCAATGAGCTACAGCGCTGAGGGGAAAAAAAAAAAAATGTAGCTTCCACTGTCCCTGCACACCGAAGGTGGTGTTGGGCAGTGGAAATCGCTACAGCACAAGCGGTTTGGTGGTTAATGGACCCTGCCTAACGCTATCCCTGCTTCTGACGAAGCGGCAGCAACCTCTCCCTAAGCTCAGATCAGCAGCAGTAACATGGCGGTCGGCGGGAACGCCCCTTTATAGCCCCTGTGACGCCGCAGACAGCAAGCCAATCACTGCAATGCCCTTCTCTAAGATGGTGGGGACCAGGACCTATGTCATCACGCTGCCCACACTCTGCGTTTACCTTCATTGGCTGAGAAATGGCGCTTTTCGCGTCAAAGTCGCGTACCGCATGGCCGACCCCGCACAGGGGTCGGATCGGGTTTCATGAAACCCGACTTTGCCAAAAGTCGGCGACTTTTGAAAATGAACGACCCGTTTCGCTCAACCCTAGTCACGACCACCCCTGGATGAAGAATCGAGGATGGAGGTTTCAGAAGAGACACAGGATCAAAACTTCGGGACAAGGCATGCGCCTTAATATTTGGATCCCGGGCGGAACGTAATAGTAAAATGAAAACGGGAAAAAAACAGCACCCATCGAGCCTGTCTGGGGGTCAATCTCTTGCCAGACTTGATATAGGCTAAATTTTTGTGATCCATGATTACGGTAATGGGGTGAATAGCCCCTTCCAAAAAATGCCTCCATTCTTCAAAGGCCAATTTGACAGCCAACAGTTCCCTATTGCCTACATCATAATTTCTCTCTGCAGGAGAGAATTTTCTAGAAAAGAAGGCACAGGGTTTAAGGTTAGTAAGGGTAGAAGGACCTTGGGACAAGACTGCCCCCACCCCCACCTCAGACGCATCGACCTCCACGATAAAATGTCTGAAACGGGCAAACAGTACCGAGACAGAATACCAAATCACAATCAAAGGAACAAACCGGGTCAGAGCCAAAAGATCAAGCACAAGAGCAGGCACAAAGCACAGGCACACGAGGGTCAAAACACTCAGCCGAGGGCGTAAGTATAACTGACAGAGAACCTAAAGGAGGCCAAAGACAATTAACCCCATGAGGACCGGGAGAGAACCCAGACCACAACCATGACCTCTACGTAGTGAATGTATGTAGTGAGTGTGCATTACACAGGTAACGAGTGTCCATGACATATTTGCTTGTGTGTCTACATGTAGTTATTTTTTTTAACCTTCACTAGAATTATAAAATATTTTGAGCGTTACAGAAATACTTTTGATTAATAAATTCATCAGTGTCTTGACTTATTTTAAATAAAAGCAGCATTTAGTTCAGGGATTGTTGTAATTTTTGAGAGATTTTGTTTCCTATCTTTTGGACATCTTTCATTCTGTAGAAGACTGCATAAGAGATTTATTTAATGGGTTAAATATGTATCAGGGCCTATGGCCAGCCTAGGGCCACATTTTGACATGTTTTGATTCAGGTCCTACCAGAGTCTGATGATCGCATTCATATATAGCTGTGCTTTGATGTGAAGCTTCCAGGAAATGGAGCCTGCTACCAGTCACATACGCAGAGTGGGACATATTTCATGTGGTTCTCTTGATCAGCTCCTCCTGTAGTTAGAGATGACCATAAACAAATATATGCGGTGGCTGTGGGTGATTTGACGTATGCTGGAGGGCTAAAAGCAATGCTGGGATCTGATCACAGACAAGACGCCCCCTGGTGGGACTCTGACCCTCGTCTGTAAAAATATTTCCTGTTAAAACATTGGGGATGAATCTGCAGCTCAAATAAGACATCAAGGATATACTCTAAATGATAAACACAGGTTCATCCTTAAAGAGAAGCTGTCATTTGCCATAAATATGTATTTTTAAAATTTGTGTAAAGCCCGCTATTCTCCTGTATCTGCCGTTGTTTTCCTCTTGTTCCTGCGCCTCTCCATTCCTGAGATATGAACCCCTCTTTCTATATTTTTTTTAGTCAACTGGGCATAATCCCCAAGACGACCTCCAATCAGTGGCATGTGGGATGAGCATAAAAACCAGATTGGAAGCAAATTTTTTAAAACCAAATGAAACTTCAAAAATTGGATCAAGTCTTGTGGGATGGCTGTGCAATGCCTCTTGTTTCTTGGGACAGTATCCCTGAGCTAAGAGACGTTGGTTTATCACTTTATGCCATGGGCGTAGGCCGAGATGTCAGCAAAGTTCAAAGTCGCATGTCTTAGTGGTTGGGAATGACAGCAAGAGGTACACGGAGGAAAACCTCTGCAGGGGCATATTGTCAGGTATGAAGAATGTCGTGTAGTGATCCATTCTGTACAACAGGTGAAATTGAATGTCCCATACCAAGCCTATAGCTTCATACGGCATCTACACAAACTATCAGAAGGTGTTTGTACAAGCCAGATGTCCAGTTTCAGATCCATTCACCTAATGCCACTGCTCTCAAAGGCTGTCATGTTGCAGAGCAAGTCAATGGAGGCTGGAATGGTGGTCCAGCCTCTTCAGTAATGAGTCCCACTTTTGTGTTGGATGCAGTGATAGCTGAAGATCGGTCTGAAGACCATGTGGACAACGCCATACAGATGCCTCCTAGAGCAGGGGTGTCAAACTGCAATCCTCGAGGGCTGCAAACAGGTCATGTTTTCAGGATTTCCTTGTACTGCACAGGTGATAATTTAATCACCTACACACATAATGATTGCAGCACCTTGTGCAATGCTAAGGAAATCTTGAAAACACGCATGGTTTGCGGCCCTCGAGGACTGCAGTTTGACACCCCTGTCCTAGAGGGAACATCAAACTGGTCCTACTTCAGGGACTATGATGTGGGTTGACATAATATATGGTAGCTGGACCCTTCTAGTAAGTCTCCAAGCTCCTCTCCTCTTCTCGTCCGACTACATGCACCACCGACCCCATTCCCTCACACCTCCTCCAGTCTCTCTCTCCAGTCGTCACATCTCACCAAACTACAATTTTTAATCTCTCCCTCTCCTCTGGCATTTTCCCCTCCTCCTTCAAACACTCTGTCATTACACCATTACTAAAAAAACCCACCCTTGACCCATCAAAGAACAACTGACGGATCTCCAATCTCCCCTTCATCTCAAAATTCCTGGAGCGCCTAGTCTACTCCCGCCTTACCCGTTACCTCTCCACTCATTCCCTCCTAGACCCTTCACAGTCCGGGTTCCGCCCCCTACATTCAGCAGAAACTGCACTCATCAAGGTGACCAATGACCTTCTGACAGCAAAATGTAACGGTGACCACTCTCTGCTCATTCTCCTCGATCTTTCTGCAGCTTTCGACACTGTTCACCACCCTCTCCTACTCTCTAGGCTCCAGTCACTAGGCATTAAGGACACTGCTCTCTCCTGGTTCTCTTCCTATCTTTCTAAACGATCCTTCAGTGTTCTGTTCTCCGGCTCCACTTCATCTCCTCTTCCTCTCACTGTTGGGGTACCTCAGGGCTCAGTCCTTGGCCCCCTTCTCTTCTCCCTGTACACAGCCCCAATTGGACAGACCATCAGCAGATTTGGCTTTCAGTACCATCTTTATGCTGATGACACACAACTATACACGTCAGCCCCTGACCTTACCCCTGCTGAACTACAGAACGCCACTGACTGTCTGTCTGCAGTCTCTAACATCATGTCCGCTCTCTATCTGAAACTCAACCTCTCCAAAACTGAACTTCTTCTGCTCCCACCTTCTACTAGCCTCCCTAAATCTGACATTTCCCTCTCCGTGGGTGGCACCATAATAACGCCTAGGCAGCAGGCACGCTGTCTGGGTGTTATGTTTGACTCCGATCTCTCCTTCACCTCCCACATACAATCTCTTGCCTGCTCGTGCCGCTTACACCTAAAGAACATCTCTAGAATCCGCCCTTTTCTCACCATGGAGACAACAAAAACTCTCACTGTAGCCCTAATCCACTCCCGCCTGGACTACTGCAACTCTCTATTAATTGGCCTCCCCCTCACGTGACTTTCCCCTCTCCAGTCTATCCTTAATGCAGCAGCCAGGGTTGTCCATCTGGCTAATCGTTACTCGGACGTTTCCGCTCTTCGCCAGTCGTTACACTGGCTGCCCATTCATTACAGGATACAATTCAAAGTACTTGTTCTCACCCACAAAGCTCTCCACAGTGCGGCACCCCCTTACATCTCCTCCCTCATTTCTGTCTATCGGCCTAGCCGACCGCTGCGCTCTGCAAACGACTTTCGACTAACCTCTGCACTAATCCGTACCTCCCACTCCCGACTCCAAGACTTCTCCCGTGCTGCGCCAATCCTCTGGAATGCTCTACCCCAAGATATTAGGACCATCCACAACTTGCATAGTTTTAGGCGCTCGCTCAAAACTCATTTGTTCAGACCGGCCTATCACGTTCCCTAATCAGTCATTTTATGTTTGTGTGTGTGTAGCCCATTCACTATCTCCATCTACCCCCCACCCCTGAAGATGGCTGGACCATCATTGTAAATACATCATTGTAAAGACACACCTGTACTTTGTATCTCCCCCACCTCATTGTAGATTGTAATTTCTCATTAGAAGGGTCGTCTTATTTTGCTTTATAACTGTATTGTTAACATTGTTACCTATGACTGTTTGAAACTGTTAAACTGTAAAGCGCTGCGGAATATGTTGGCACTATATAAATAAAGATTGTTATTATTATTATTAAATCTAAACATGGTTTAGTAAGTGACAGACTGGTACAATGAGAGACTTAATAACTGATACTACAAATCTTGAATTTTACTATCTTAGCAAGTATTTAGTTGCCTAGTCATCATTATTGACCTGTGATTAACCATTTGTCTGCTGTAAGCATTAATGATCTCTTCTCTGCTATACTGATGCTGTTCACACTTCAATACTACTGCAACAGTGTGCAATCTGTTCTTTAGAAAGTGTTCCATTTGTCCCTTCATCCCTTCTGTCTACTTTTAGCTGTTTGTTTGCTGATTACCTATGTCACTGCAGTTGACCATCTGTCTGCTGATAGCATACAACTTTCTTTGCTGCAAGCTCTGGATTGACTACACAATCCACAGTTCAACTGTATATCTATGCTCACTCTTGGATCTGAGTCTTCTGGTGTTTCCAGCTTGATTTTCCTTCTGTCCTGGTCTTTGCTGATCCTTGTGCCATCCAACAAGTCCTACTCATTTTGCTCACCCAGACCTATGGTTTACAAATTCAAGGGATTAAATGAGTGGTTAAAAGGACATGGTGAAATTGTAGGTTACCCCAGGGCATCAGACTTTGGAGATTAGGGAAATTGTGGAGCCATTAACAGTAATTATTAAGTTGGTTCTCAGAACTGAGCCTTGAGAGGCACCAAAATAGAGAGGGTAAAATGGGAAAGAGGGAATGAGAATGGGAAGCTTAAATGTGTGGATGGGAAGGTATGAGGTGATTCAGGAGAGGGACAAATCTTTGAAGACCTGTGTCAACAAGCATAGGTGTTAGAGATTTTGTAGATTTTGGGACTGTTTGAATTACACTCCAATTTGAGCACTGTGTGAATTAGGCTGGGTTCACATTGCTTTACTGCAGTCCGTTCAACGCATGCGTTAAACGGACTGTGTTAACGCAAGTGCCGAAAAAGATCGCGTTATGTGATCGCACTAGCGCAGATGCTCTATCTGCGCTAGCGGTGATGGACCCGGAAATGCTGCAGCCTGCGTCCGAGGGTCTGTCACAGAATGACGGCACATCGCTAGCGCATGCCCATTATGGCATGCGTTGGCGATGCACCCGATGCTGCGGTGTAACGCAGTCCTTCAAACGGACTGCCATAATGAAATGTGAACCCAGCCTTACTCTCTTTTTAGACCACTGTGTGGTTTGTTCTCTTATTAGAGCTCTGTATGGAGTGCTATCCTACTAGAACACTGTGTGGTTTGCTCTCTGATTAGAGCTCTGTATGGAGTGCTATCCTACTAGAACACTCTGTGGATTGCTCTCTTATTAGAGCGATGTATGGAGTGCTATCCTACTAGAACACTCTGGATTGCTCTCTTATTAGATGCTGTATGGAGTGCTATCCTACTAGAACACTATGTGGATTTCTCTCTCATTAAAGCATTGTGTGAATTGCTCTCTTACTAGAGCTCTGTATAGATTACTCTCCTGTTAGAGCACTGTGTGTATTGCTCACTTATTAGAGCACTGTGTTGATTGCTTAATCATTTTAACTCTATGGATTTCTCTCTTATTAGACTACTGTGTAGATTTTTCTTCTATTAGAACACTGTGTGTCTTGCTCTCATATTAGAACATTGAGTGGATTGCTGTCTTATTAGAACACAATATGATTGCTTTAATTAGAGGACATTGTAAATTGTTCTCTTATTAGAGCATGATGTTGCTCACTTATCAGAGCTTTGTGTAGACTGCTCTCTTAGGCTACTTTCACACTAGTGTCAGTACGGGCCTGTGAAGTAAAAGCACAACGGTGTTGAAAAACTGCATCCGCTGCCCCATTGTAAAGTCCGGGGGGGAGGGGGCGGAGTTCCGGCCGCGCATGCGCGGTCGAAAATGGTGGACACGATGCACAAAAAAAATGTTACATGTAGCGTTTTTTTGTGCCGACGGTCCGCCAAAATACGATGCATCCGTCGCACGATGGATGCAACGTGTGGCAATCCGTCGCAATGCGTCGCTAATGAAAGTCTATGGAGAAAAACGCATCCTGCGGGCAACTTTGCAGGATGCGTTTTTTCTCCAAAACGACGCATTGCGACGGAGGCCAAACGACGCTAGTGTGAAAGTAGCCTTATTACAGCATTGTATGGATTTCCCATTTATTAGAGCACTGTATAGATTGTTCTCTCATCAGAGCATTGTGTGAATTGCTGTCTTATTAGATCACGCTGAATTACTCTCTTATTAGAGCAATGTATGGATTGCTCTCCTATTTGAATACTGTGTGGATTGCTCTCAGAGCCCTGTGTGAATTGCTCTCTTACTAGAGCACGGTGTTGATTACTCTCCTATTAGAACACTGTGTGGTTTGCTCTTATATTAGAGCACTATGTAGATTGCTCTCTTATTGTCACGAGTATGTCACGCCAACCTGGTAGATCTGGGGGTAGAAGATCACTGCATATTGTGAATCGCTGATCTTCCATTTATTTAGCCTGTGTATTTGAATCCCATATTAAATGAATTTGGATTTCTTTGGTGCTGAAGAGGCTAACGACTCTTTTTATGATGATCAAAAACATGCAGTTCCATTTCAGCTGCTTCTGATTTTTCGTTAACTCTTCCTACAAAACCAGGCCAGACCCTCTCTGTCCTGCCAGTGAAAACTCTGCTTCCTTGCTCTTGTTGTGCTGACTAGGAGTTTGTTGTTGCTATTGGAAATTTGTCTTCCTATGCTGTGTGCTAAAGCTAAGTAGTTGAAGTCTGGAGTTGTAGTTGTGTTCTGTAGTTTGCTGTTGTACATGTATGGTTTTCCTATTTAGTTTATGCCTCCCTGTCCCTATCCTCCCTATTGTTGGTTTACATTTCATTTCCGTCCCATGCTTCATGATGGAGAGGAGGGGACAGATTAGGGTTTTTACAGGAGCATAGTAAGGTCGGAGTCTTGGGCCTCATTACCTTTAAGAGTACCCCGGGACTGGGATAGTTAGGGCCCCAGCTCCAGGGACAGTTTGAGGCCCCTCTTCCTTACTGAAGACAGTCAAAGCATGTCTCTTATCATAGCATCATGTGGACTGCTCTCCTATTATTATTATTATTTATTTATTTATATAGCACCATTGATTCCATGGTGCTGTACATGAAAAGGGGTTACATACAAGTTACAGATATCACATACAGTATACAAACTAACAATGACGGACTGATACAGAGGGGCGAGGACCCTGCCCTTGCGGGTTTATATTCTACAGGATTATGGGGAAGGAGACAGTAGGTTGAGGGTTGAGCTCCGGTGTTGGTGAGGCGGTAGCTTCGGTAGTGGTGAGGAGGTAGCGGGGTCAGTGCAGGCTGTAGGCTTTCCTGAAGAGATGAGTTTTCAGGTTCCGTCTGAAGGATCCGACTGTGGTTGATAGTCGGACGTGTTGGGGCAGAGAGTTCCAGAGGATGGGGGATATTCGTCCTACTAGAGGACTATGTAGATTGCTCTCTTATCAGAGCATAATGCTGCATTCTCATTAGATCACTGTGTAGACTACGCTCTTATTACAACTTTGTGTGGATTGCTTTTCTATTAGCGCATTGCGTAGATTGATCTCTCATTAGAGCGCTGTATGGATTGCTGTCCTGACCGCCGAGACCCGAACCAACCACCAGAAGCTCCCAGGCAATGACTGACACAACAACCATCAACTTGAAACTCTTTTATTTTCTTTTAACATCAGCAAACAAAACTCAGTTTTCTTTTTTGGCAGGGGTCAATCACAGCTTTAAACATACGGCCCGAGGGGCCTATAAACTTGCCATGAAGCACTTTGCCCCCACCCCCCAGTCCCCCGGGGGCAAGATTGCCTTGGAAAAGGTACGAAAGGGTACTTGGCACCATCAACCTGCTGTGACTTTAAACTTATGCAAACAAACACCTAGGGTCACAGTGGGAGGTTGGGAGAACCTGCTCCGGATCTCAGATGAGGAGAGAGACAGGAAGCCAGGTTGCTGCAGCTTTATAAGGGAAATACTGGGAAAAGGGAGCACACCAGACACACAAGTCACTGCAATGAGTTAACCCCAGCATGACCAGAACGGGTCCGGCGGTCAGGGGTGCATCGGCAGATATAGCCGAAGTACCCCACATTTAGAGCACTGTGTAGATTGCTCTCCTATTTAAGCACTGAGTTGTTGGCTTTCTCTCTAGAGCAGTGTTCCCCAACTCCGGTCCTCAAGAGCCACCAACAGGTCATGTTTTCAGGATTTCCTTAGTATTGCATAGGTGATAATTGCATCACATGGACAGGCAAGCATTCAATAACCTGTTCAATACTAATAATATCCTCAAAATATGACCTGTTGGTGGCTCTTGAGGACTGGAGTTGGGGAACATTGCTCTAGAGCTTTGTGTGGATTGCTTTCTTACTAGATCACTGTATTGTTTGCTCTCTTTTTACAGCATTGTGTGGATTGCTTTCTTACTAGATCACTGTATTGTTTGCTCTCTTTTTACAGCATTGTGTGGATTGCTTTCTTACTAGATCACTGTATTGTTTGCTCTCTTTTTACAGCATTGTGTGAATTGCTCCCTTATTAGAGCATGGTATTAATTGCTCTCTTGTTACAGCATTGTGTGAATTGCTCTCTTAGTAGAGCGCTGTATTGATTACTGTATTGTTACAGCATTGTGTGAATTGCTCTCTTAGTAGAGCACTGTATTGATTACTGTATTGTTACAGCTCTGTGTGGGTTGCTTTGTTTTATGAACAGTGGGAATGATTCACTATTCTCAGAGCCCTTTGAGTTTGGGGCCAAATGTTGCCACATTTTAGAGAAATTTGGTTATCTATTTTTTATAATGTACCGTATTTATTATCCATCTAAAACAAAAAGGGTATGTGGGATAAAATGTGTCCAATGTTTAATGGTATGGGGCGGTATTACCCATTTCTGTTAAATGTTGGATATTTAATGTATGCAGTATGTTAATTTATGATATTTTCATTACCCATTTATTTGACATGAAATAAATTCTGGAAATGAGACAGTGAAACATTAATGAGGGGAAAAAAAACAAATATTTCCCTGTATATATCAACACAAGCTGTGAATCTCAAGGCTTTTGCAATCAGGGATGTGAGATATTTCTGTACGCTCTGCCTTCAGAGAGAGTAGTATTGCATGGCGAGTGCGGAAGACATATGTAATGAGTGCATATAGGCCTGTAGACAGACTGGGTTAGTGTAGCGGGGTGTAATAGATGCTCTTCATGGCCACTTAAGTTGAGGAAGTGTCTACAAGAATGAAGTCTACCAATCCAAATGGATTGAAACCTCGCGAGTTATGCCTCATCAAGAATGGACAATGTTGGCATTTGTGATCTACCATGGAGTACAGTATAGGTCAGTCACCTTTATAGCTGCTTCTTGTACAAGTGCCAGCAGTACCTTAGCCTTAGGGCTCACACCCATCACCATTTAAAAAAAAAATAGTCCGATGTTGTTTCTGAAAAGTCAGACGAGTGTCATGCAAGTGGCATACACTTTTCATGCGAGTACAATACAATTTTTATTACATAGCATCCGAATAACATCCAATTTACATGCGAGTGCAATGCGATTTTAGCATGAGCTTTTACATAGAGGAATTCTCTATGTCATTTAAAGATAGTTTTCATAAGAAATATTGCTCAATATATATATATATATCAATCTATATATATAATTGTCTAAGGGTTTTTCCGTCTGTCTGTCTGTCTGTCCTGGAAATCCCGCGTCTCCGATTGGTCGAGGCCGCCAGGCCTCGACCAATCAGAGACCGGCACAGCGACGATGATGTCATAAAGGACATAGACATCCCGCGTCTGATTGGTCGAGGCCGCTAGGCCTCGACCAATCAGCGACGGGCACAGTGACGATGATGTCATAATGGTTGCCATGGCGACGATGATGTCATAAATGTTGCCTCGACCAATCAGCGACGGGCACAGTCTGCCGCGAATTCTGGAATCATCATTGTCCTCGACCAATCAGCAACGGGCACAGCGACGATGATGTCATAAAGGACGTAGACATCCTGCGTCTCTGATTGGTTGAGGCCAGGCCTCGACCAATCAGCAACGGGCACAGCGACAATGATGTCATAATGGTTGCCATGGCGACGATGATGTCATAAAGGTTGCCTCGACCAATCAGCGACGGGCACAGTCTGCCGCGAATTCTGGAATCATCATTGTCCATATACTACGGGGACATGCATATTCTAGAATACCCGATGCGTTACAATCGGGCCACAATCTAGTATATATATATATATACATATATATATGCAAATTGCCTCTTCAGAGAAAAAGAGGACTTAAACTCTAATACACATACATACATACAGATTAGATATATGGATAGATTGAAATCTGTGAGATATATAATCAATGCTTTGCGTGTGTAGCTTACTGTATACTGTATGTCTTTTAGTAATAAATAAATATGTTTCCCCCAAAATTTTATTAACCAGCAGAGGGAAAGAGGACAGCTGGGGACTGATGTTTAACCCCTTACCGGCATCGGACGTACTATACCGTCCGATGCCGGCTCCCCTGCTTTGATGCAGGGCTCCGCGGTGAGCCCGCACCAAAGCCGGGAGATGTCAGCTGTTTTGAACAGCTGACATGTGCCCGTAATAGGCGCGGGCAGAATCGCGATCTGCCCGCACCTATTAACTAGTTAAATGCCGCTGTCAAACACAGACAGCGGCATTTAACTACCGCTTCCGGCCGGGCGGCCGGAAATGACGTCATCGCCGACCCCCGTCACATGATCGGGGGTCGGCGATGCTTGTGAATGGTAACCATAGAGGTCCTTGAGACCTCTATGGTTACTGATTGCCCGTCGCTGTGAGCGCCACCCTGTGGTCGGCGCTCACAGCACACGTGCAATTCTGCTACATAGCAGCGATCAGCAGATCGCTGCTATGTAGCAGAGCCGATCGTGCTGTGCCTGCTTCTAGCCTCCCATGGAGGCTATTGAAGCATGGCAAAAGTTAAAAAAAAAAGTTTAAAAAAATGTGAAAAAAATAAAAAAAACATAAAAGTTTAAATCACCCCCCTTTTGCCCCAATCAAAATAAATCAATAAAAAAAATATCAAATCTACGCATATTTGGTATTGCCGCGCTCAGAATCACCCGATCTATCAATTAAAAAAAAGTATTAACCTGATCGCTAAACAGCGTAGCGGGAAAAAAATTCGAAATGCCAGAATTACGTTTTTTTGGTCGCCGCGACATTGCATTAAAATGCAATAACGGGCGATCAAAAGAACGTATCTGCACCGAAATGCTATCATTAAAAACGTCATCTCGGCACGCAAAAAATAAGCCCTCAACCGACCCCAGATGATGAAAAATGGAGACGCTACGAGTATCGGAAAATGGCGCAATTTTTTTTTTTTTTTAGCAAAGTTTGGAATTTTTTTTCACCATTTAGATAAAAAATAACCTAGTCATGTTTGGTGTCTATGAACTCGTAATGACCTGGAGAATCATAGTGGCAGGTCATTTTTAGCATTTAGTGAACCTAGCAAAAAAGCCAAACAAAAAACCAATGTGGGATTGCACTTTTTTTGCAATTTCACCGCACTTGGAATTTTTTTACCGTTTTCTAGTACACGACATGCTAAAACCAATGATGTCGTTCAAAAGTACAACTCGTCCCGCAAAAAATAAGCCCTCACATGGCCAAATTGACGGAAAATTAAAAAAGTTATGGCTCTGGGAAGGAGGGGAGCGAAAAACGAACACGGAAAAACGAAAAATCCCCCGGTCATGAAGGGGTTAAAGCCTGGGAGGGGGTAATACGCATGGATCTTCCCAGTCTATTAATATCAGCTTACAGCTGAATACTTAGCCTTTACTGGTTATTAAAATGGGGGATCCCCCCAGAAAAATTATTTACAGTCCCCCTATCTATATATATAATTGTCTAAGGGTTTTTCCGTCTGTCTGTCTGTCTGTCCTGGAAATCCCGGCTCTCGACCAATCAGAGACCGGCACAGCATCGACGTAGAAATCCCACGTCTCTGATTGGTCGAGGCCGCCAGGCCTCGACCAATCAGCAACGGGCACAGCGACGATGATGTCATAAAGGACGTAGACATCCTGCGTCTCTGATTGGTTGAGGCCAGGCCTCGACCAATCAGCAACGGGCACAGCGACAATGATGTCATAATGGTTGCCATGGCGACGATGATGTCATAAAGGTTGCCTCGACCAAGCAGCGACGGGCACAGTCTGCCGCGAATTCTGGAATCATCATTGTCCATATACTACGGGGACATGCATATTCTAGAATACCCGATGCGTTAGAATCGGGCCACAATCTAGTATATATATATATACCCGTATATACTCGAGTATAAGCCGAGATTTTCAGCCCATTTTTTTGGGCTGAAAGTGCCCCTCTCGGCTTATATGTCATGACCTGTTGAAGCGCAATGTAAGCGCAAAACGATCATCGTCTGTATTTGCTCCAAAGTTTTATCCGCCTGCTGTTGCTATTATGATGCCACAATAAAGGATTTTGTTCCACGAGACGGTATGTGCCTATCTGCTTTCCTTTCTCTTTCTTTTCTATGGATATACAGTTTCTATTGAGCATCTTATGGGGCCATCAACCTTTGTGCAGCATTATATGGGGCAAATGTTTCTATGGAGCATCTTATGGGGCCATAATCAACCTTTATGCAGCATTATATGGAGAACATTTTTGTATGGAGCATCTTATAGGGCCCATCATAAACTTTATGGAGCATTATATGGGGCGTATTTTATATGGAGCATCTTTGGGGCCCATCATAAACTTTATGAAGCATTATATGGGGTGTATTTTGTATGGAGCATTATATGGGTCTCCTGATTCAATATGGATATTCAAAAACACTTAACCTACTGATGTCTCAATTAATTTTACCTTTATTGGAATCTATTTTTATTTTTGAAATTTACCAGTAGCTGCTGCATTTCCCACCCTAGGCTTATACTCGAGTCATTAAGTTGTTCCATTTCTTTTTGTGGTAAAATTAGGGGTCTCGGGTCAGCTAATACTCGAGTATATACGGTACTCTCCTGCTATTCCCCTCTGTACCACTGCAAAGTCCCCCACGGGTCTCCAACTCTGTGCCTTGCCTTTCAGTGGGGAAATCATGTGAGTGCCAAGGCCAATCAGTGGCTGCACAGGTGAACAACACATCACCACTGCAGCTAGTGATTAACTGCAGTGGTCACATGTCTATACAACTGTAATACGTTATATTCCAACCAAGAACACTTGTACTACCATATACCATCAAGAAAACAGACCCTAGTGAAGTGGACTTTAACCCTTCACTACCCCAGGCTTCAGAGAGATTGACTTTCTCCTATTCACTATCCTAGCCCATCTTGGAAGATCTCATTACTCCTCAAACACTGGCAGAATTAGGATTAAGCGGGAGTGCTTTTATTTTAATATACCGTAACTATATGTTTTATATTTATTTAACATATTTATCCATTATTGTATTATATTCACCAGATGCTGAATCTGTTGACATTTTTTCCTCTAATTGTAACTTTGAGTAAACTTATATTTTCACACAATCTTCTTGGAAGCTGTTCTGACGGGACATATTCCCAGCGGGGGGCATGTGCCAGGCTGTTTTCACAGCTCATCTCTCCATTTACATCATTAATTCTAAATATAACAGAATAAAAAATGTCACAAAGTCCCCAAACAGACAGGACGGGGACAGGAGGAGGGTGGGAGGATGCAAAAAACACATTTTGATTTCCCATCTATCCAATTTCCAACCGTTAATTCGGTCGGATTCCTCTTACAATGTGGTCTTGTTTAGATGCCGGCTTTCCATTTTTGTCAATGTATCCTCCATGGTTACAAAAGGACTATTTGAGTGGATTCTAATTCACTTACTGCAAAAATGTGTTGCACGGAATCACAGATTTCGCAGATAAATTGGGTTATGCGGGGAGAAAATGGGCTTCAGAGCTGAGTTCATGGTTCCGCAGACTCGTCGTAATTCGATAAGAGGTGAAAATATTTCCCTCAACGGCAAAAAAAATTGAATCTTGTACATGGTATCTCCTCTGTGATTTAAAGGAGCAGTACCAAAGCATTCCTGCCGCACCCGATTTATTAACCCGTGAGGGGGTGTTGGGTCAGTGGAAGCAAAAATGCAATGTCTATTTACACTCTGAATCTACTTTGTTCTTCTCTGTAGTGTTCTCAAGACACAAGTTAATATTATATAGGCTCGAGTTATTATATACAGTAGTCTTCTTCAGGAGAAATAGAACATTATTTTATTATTAGTGTTGTTTGCTCCTGTTTGTTTTGGGGGGTTTTGTGCATTTTTTTCCTGCCCTTTTTAATTTAGCAAGTTTCTAAATGCATGTTATTTACTACTTATGTAGTAGGGTCTGATCTGTGGCCACAACTGTTGAGACGCATTTATGGGCTCATACTCATTTGCAAGAAAAACAGAAGAGTGCAATCTGATAAAAAATCAGATTGTACTCTGACCATTGTTAAACTATGAGTCCCTGCTCATCTGCAATTTTTTTTCTCAGCTCAGATTGGACTGAGAAAAAAATATCGCAGCATGCTGTGATTGTCCTTGCATATCGCACTAGACTCGGCAATGCAAGTAAATGGATGCGAGAAGAAAATAGCGCAGCACATGGACCATGCATCCATCTCCTTGAAAACTCGACATTTCATAAGCCACGTACAGTAAAATCTCAGCGCGACCTGACAGAATAGAATAGGTAGAATAGATATATACATGAAGAATAGATAGATGTAAAGATGTCAGTGACATATAAAATTAGTCCAAGGTGTGTGTAACTTATTGTACATGCATTTAATTACTAAATAGATACATTTTTGAAAAACCTGTCACCCCAAAAATCGAAGATGAGCTGCAGCCAGCGGCATCAGGGGTTTATCTACAGCATTCTGTAATGCTGTAGATAAGCCCCCAATGTATCCTGAAAGATGAGAAAAAGAGGTTATACTATACTCCCCCAGGGGTGGTCGCGCTGCGGTCCGGTCTGATGGGTGTCACGGTCCGGTCCGGGGCCTCCTATCTTCTTATGATGACATCCTCTTCTTGTCTTCACACTGCGGCTCCGGCACAGGCGCACTTTGTCTGCTCTGTTAAGGGCAGAAGTACTGCAGTGCGCAGGCGCCGGGAAAGGTCAGAGAGGCCTGACGCCTGCACACTGCAGTACTTTGCTCTGCCCTCAACAGGGCAGACAAAGTACGCCTGCACCCAGGGCCGGCTCCAGGTTTTTGAGGCCCCGGGTGAAAGAGTCTCAGTGGGCCCCCCCTTTTACACATACCACGATTCATGATCGCATATAAACACAGCCATGTAGTATATAACACAGCCAACGTAGTATATAGCACAGCCACGTAGCATATAACACAGCCATGTAGTATATAACAGCCCATGTAGCATATAACACAGCCACGTAGTATATAGCACAGCCCACATATCATATAACAGCCCATATAGTATATAGCACAGCCACATAGTATATAACATGGCCCACGTAGCTTATAGAACAGCCATGTAGTATACAGCACAGCCCACATAGTAGTATAGAGCACTGCCCACACAGTAGTATACAGCACAGCCCACACAGTAGTATATAGCACAGCCCACACAGTAGTATATAGCACAGCCCACACAGTAGTATATAACACAGCCCACACAGTAGTATACAGCACTGCCCAAATAGTAGTATACAGCACTGCCCACATAGTAGTATATAGCACAGCCACACAGTAGTATACAGCACTGGCCACATAGTAGTATACAGCACTGCCCACATAGTAGTATATAGCACTGCCCACATAGTAGTATGCAGCACTGCCCACATAGTAGTATATAGCACAGCCACACAGTAGTATACAGCACTGGCCACATAGTAGTATACAGCACTGCCCACATAGTATATAGCACTGCCCACATAGTATACAGCACTTCCCACGTAATATATAGCAGCCAACGTAGTATATAACACAGCCCACACAGTATATAACACAGCCCAAGTAGTATATAGCAGCCCACGTAGTATATAGCAGCCCAGTCCACGTAGTATATAGCAGCCCATGTATAATATAGCAGCCCACGTAGTATATAGCAGCCCATGTAGTATATAGCACAGCACACGTAGTATATAGCAGCCCACGTAGTATATAGCAGCCCAGCCCACGTAGTATATAGCAGCCCATGTAGTATATAGCAGCCAACGTAGCATATAGCAGCCCACGTAGCATATAGCAGCCCACATAGTATATAACACAGCCCAACCAGTATATAAGAACCCATACCTTGTCCTCCCAGCCAGGCTCTGCATCCCCCCGCAATCCTTTGTTCCAGGTGGCAGGTGCTGCACACTTCCTGTTTGGTGACGCTCGGCTCATTCTCCAGGCACTGGACGGTCGGAAGTCACTCTGCTCTGCGTATCCATGGCGACGGATTGTGGGCAGCTCTCCAGCAGCTGCAGTGCAAAAGTCCCAGAGCTCCATGCTGCCTCCTCTCTTCTAGCGTGCACCTCGGGCCACAGATTCCTGCCTCAGGGGCCGCACGCGGGCAGCCTGCCCCTAACGCCGGCCCTGAATGGGCCCTCCTGTCTCACCAGGGCCCCGGCACTTGCCCGGGTACGCCGGGTGCTGACGCCGGCCCTGCCTGCACCAGAGCTGTGGCATGAAGACAAGAAGAGGACGTCATCATAAGAAGATAGGTGGCCCCAGACCGGACCGCGACACCCATTAGACCTGGACCGCACCGGGACCGCCACTGGGTGAGTATAATATAACCTCTTTTTCTCATCTTTCAGGATACATTGGGGGCTTATCTACATCATTACAGAATGCTGTAGATAAGCCCCTGATGCCGGTGGCCGCAGCTCATCTTCGATTTTTGGGGTGACATGTTCCCTTTAACTAGCAGAGGGAAAGCAGACAGCTGGAGACTGATTTTTATAGCATGAAAAAGGGGTAATACATATGGGGCTTTTCAGGCAATTAATATCTGTTCACAGCTGTATACTTAGCCTTTACTGGTTAATAAAATGGGGGACCCCCAAAAAAATGATGTGGGGTTCCCCCTATAATTAATAACCTGCAAAGGCTAGGCAGACAGCTGTGGGCTGATATTAATAGGTTAGGAAGGGGCCATGGATATTGTCCCCCTCCCAGACTAAAAACATCAGCTTTCAGCTACCCCAGAAATGGCGCATCCATAAGATGTGCCAATTCTGGCACTTAGCCCCTGTTCTTCCCACTTGCCCTGGGGTGTTTGCAAGTGGGGTGATAGGGTGGGGATTGGTGTCAGTTTTGGATTGGCAGTTAACATCAAGCCCGGTGGTTAGTAATGACTAACCCCATTGTCATATTATAAATTAAAAAACACCTTGAATAAAGTCCCTTAATTGAACTAAAGACACTGACACCTTTATTTTAATTAAAAATGAAAAAACTAAGTTATACTCACCTTAACACCTAATCCTCTGAAGCCCATATCCCGTGTAAACAAAATAATAAACGATAATCCACCTATGCCCATATCCCCTGTAAAAGAGTAAAAAAAAAATAAACCACCATACTCCTCACCTCTCCGACAAGAAGAAATAATCTATTTGTCCTTTGATGAGTCTAGTTCTGCTACATCTAGTTGGCAGGCTGAACTCTGGCATGATGGGAGCATTCAGCCAGCCTGTGAGCCAGCACGGACACGTGCAGCTCATTGCCTCATGGGGGGATGAGAAAGTTGAGCGGAATTCATACCCAGTGAGCATCATTCACCTCACTGACATCAGCGCAAGCGCCATAAGAGAGTTGTCACACTTGCGCATACGTCAGTGAGGTGAACGGAGTTCATTGGGTTTGAACTCCACTCAACTCTCTCATGTCACTGTGAGTCACTGAATGCTTGCATCATGCCAGTGTTGAGCCTGCCAACTAGATGTATCAGAAGCTAGAATCGTCAAGAGGATATAGACGTCAAAGTGAGTATAACTTTGCTTGTTTATTTTGAATTTTAAAAATGGTGTCAGTGTCTGTATTTCAAATAAAGGACTTTATTCTGGGTGTTTTATATTTACAATATGACTATGGGGTTAGTGATGGGGCGTCTTATAGTTGCCTCACCAGTACTAGCAATGAGTAACAAAAAAGACCTAAAAATATTCTTTAATAGGAATAATTAAAATTAAAGGACTAGAAACCACATATACCAAACTTAAAAACTATGGTAGGGAGCCCAAAAATAATAGGATCAGATAGTCGTTAAATACAAAAAACGTTAGTAAGGAAAGGACTAGGGAAGATAGAGGTGCCTTACCCTAATGGAGTCCTTTCCTTGCAGTGGAGGTTGGCACCCTGGGATACGATATGGTGCCCCCGCTCAACGTAGACTGACCCTAAGAACCCTAAAAGGTATCCCTACCAAAGCCACCACCCAAAACACACCACAAAAAAAAAAAAATTTTAGTGAATAAATAAATACACTAAATGTGCTGACAAGGGGGCATCCTCTACATCTGGAGGAAAGAAGGTTTAAGCATAATAACAGATGCGGATTCTTTACTGTAAGAGCAGTGAGACTATGTAACTCTCTGCCGTATGATGTTGTGATGAAATTTAAGAGGGGATTGGATGCCTTGAAAAGTATAATGTTACAGGGTATATACACTAGATTCCTTGATAGGGCGTTGATCCAGGGAACTAGTCTGATTGCCGTATGTGGAGTCGGGAAGTAATTTTTTTCCCCAATGTGGAGCTTACTCTTTGCCACATGGTTTTTTTTTGCCTTCCTCTGGATCAACATGTTAGGGCATGTTAGGTTAGGCTATGGGTTGGACTAGATGGACTTAAAGTCTTCCTTCAAGCTTAATAGCTATGTTACTATGTTACTATTGGGGTGACTTGCAGCACATGGGGAGGCAATGGGGGTGACATGCTGCAAATGTTTATGCTATGGGGGGTGACATGCAGTACATGGGGGGGCTTTGGGGCCTCATGCAGCACATGGGGAGGCTATGGGGGCCACATACAGGACATGGGAAGGCTATGGGGGCCTCATGCTGTATATGGGAGGATGTGTGGGGTTCATGCTATATATGGGGAGGCTGTGTGGGGCTCGTGCCGCATATGGGGGAGGCTGTGTGGGGCTCATGCTGCATATTATTATTATTTATTTATATAGCAACATTAATTCCATGGTGCTGTACATGTGAAAAGGGGTTACATACAGGGTTATAGATATCGTTAACAGTAAACAAATTTACAGTGACAGACTGGTACAGAGGGGAGAGGACCCTGTCCTTGCAGACTTACATTCTTCAGGATAATGGGGATGAGACAGGAGGTTGGTGTGCTGCAGCACTGGTGGTGGTGAGGCGGCTGCTTGGGTGGTCGTGGCGGCAGCTCGGGTGGCCGGTGATGTGGCGGCAGCTCGGGTGGTTGGTGACGTGGCGGCAGCTCGGGTGGTCGGTGACATGGCGGCAGCTCGGGTGGTCGGTGACGTGGCGGCAGCTCGGGTGGTCGGTGACGTGGAGGCAGCTCGGGCAGTTGGTGAGCCGGCTGAATGGTTATTGCAGGCTGTAGGCTTTAATAAATAAATATAAATAATCTTTATTTTTATATAGCGCTAACATATTCCGCAGCGCTTTACAGTTTGCACACATTATCATCACTGTCCCCGATTGGGCTCACAATCTAGAATTCCTATCAGTATGTCTTTGGCATGTGGGAGGAAACCGGAGTGCCCGGAGGAAACCCACACAAACATACAAACTCTTTGCAGATGTTGTCCTGGGTGGGATTAGAACCCAGGACCCCAGCGCTGCAAGGCTGTAGTGCTAACCACTGCGCCACCGTGCTGCCTTTCCTGAAGAGATGGGTTTTCAGGTTCCGTCTGAAGGATCCGAGGGTGGTGGATAATCGGACGTGTTGAGGCGTGGAATTCCAGAGGATGGGGGATATTTGGGAGAAATCTTGGAGGCGGTTGTGTGAGGAACGAATAAGTGTGGAGGAGAGTAGGAGGTCTTGGGAGGATCGAAGATTACGTGAAGGAAGATAGTGGGAGGTTAATTCAGAGATATAGGGAGGGGGCAGGTTGCGTGTGGCTTTGTAGATCAGTGTTATGGGGAGGCTGTGTGGGGCTCATGCTACATATGGGGGAGGTTATGTGGGGCTAATGCCGCATATGGGGGAGGCTGTTTTGGGCTCATGCTGCATATAGGGGTGGCTGTGTGGGGCTCATGCTGCATATGGGGGGAGGCTGTGTGGGGGCTCTTACAGTATATGGGGGCTGTGTGGGGCTCATACGATATACAGAAGGGGCTGTACTCGGGTTCAAACAATAAATAGGGGGTTGTCAGTGCAGCGCCCCAGAGTCCTGGTCGTTGCAGTAATGTCTTTCTTCCACCAGGGGGAGCGATGTTACGTCTGATGGCACCAAAGGAGTTCACCCTGCCAGGTATCACAGCCACACACACTTCACACGTCGGCCACCAGGGGGAGCAAAAGGTTCTATCTATTAGGCCACTCCTCACACTTGGGTAAAACTGGGGGTTGGTTAGGAAGTGAGAGCAGTCAGGGAGAGGGAGTTGGAGTTGGAGGAGAAGCTGGCTGGAGGGAGAAGGAGACAGGAGAAGGAGAGGAGAGGAGCAGACTGGGCTCGGCCCAGGAAAGGGAAAGAAAGACACGGAGCTGCGCCTGCAACCCATGCGGCAGCCTCCTAAGAAAGGACAAGAGAGGAAGTGTGCCGTAGTGAGTGAGCACAGAAGTCGTAGCAACAGGAGTAAAACATCAGTGGGAGACCAGCTAGAAGCAGGCTGCCTCTCACTGAGCGCAGAACCAGTAACCGGAACACCGAGGGAGTAATAGACTCTACGCTTTACTTCAGAGACCGGCAGGGCAGTCGATTCCAAGTTGGCTGTCCGACCTAAGGACCTAAGCAGATAAGGTGGCAACGCGGAGGAGGGGCGACGCTAGGGTCCCTATAAAATAGTCTCAGGCCACCACCGTCATACGGGTTTGTCCTATCCATCTGGGGGACAGAGAGAGAGAAGTAACAAGAGTGAGGACCCTATTGGAGCTAATGCAAGTAGGGACCTACTACGTAACTGTGCGCAAGGGGAAGGCTACTGATTTCCACCTGGATAAGGGGACTCTGGAGTTGACATCAGACCGGCCAGACTCTGCCTACCCTGTCATCCGGCACCCTGGACTGTGGATGCTGAAGCCTTCAGTAAAGGTAAAGAGACTGCACCCATTCTGTCCTCGTTATTTGCCGCGCCTTGCACCATCCACCATCAACATCTACACTTCTGGGAAGCCCTGGGGACATACTTCACCTGTGGGAAGGTATACCATCTAGCTGCCATTCCATCACCCCAGCGGACCCCTAAGCAGCGTCGGTCATCCTGACCGAATACCACAGGTGGCGTCACAAACACTACCGTTACCTATAAACTCTACCCCTTTTATTGGGCGCCCCTCATAGGGCCCCGGTCCGGGTCGGGCCACCGTGACATCCCAGCTGAGGGAACTGAAGGACCCGCTACCGAGTACCCTATTGCCCTTACGTGGGGGCGATCCATCAGCATACTTAATTCTGCTCAATGTTAAGTGATACAATTTAATAGTAATATAATTATCAATAATATAATAAGTATAATATATTGATATTAATATTGAATAGAATTAATTTTGGCCTATTGGTTCGGTCCTTCTTAACAGTCACTGTCTCTCATGCAGCCCCTCGGGAAAATTAATTGCCCACCCCTGCCATTGAGGGACTAATTAAAAAAGTTAAAAAAAATTGTAAAGATATTTTTTTTAAAAAATCGCAAAATATATTGTATCCATGAATAAAAAATTTTATGAAAAAAAAAGTACACGTATGTGGTATCGCCGTGTCCAGATTGATTTGATCTATAAAAGCGTCCCACTAGTTAACCCCTTCAGTGGATACCGTAAAAAGAAAAAAAAGGCAAAAAACAATGCCGCTGAACAAAAAGTGGAATAAAGCGCAATCAAAAAGACAAATGTAAATAAAAGTGGTATCAATGAAAACTTAATCTTGTCCTGAAAAAATCATGCCAAACAGCTCTATCAGCAGAAAAATTAAAAAGTTATAGCTCTCAGAATAAAGCAAAGCAAAAATAATGATTTTTTCTATAAAATAGTTTTTAATGTGTAAAAACGACAAAATATAAAATAAGATATAAATGAAGTATTGCTGTAATCATACTGACCAGAAGGTTAAAGCTGCCTTATCAATTTGACCACACGCAGAACGACATAAAAAAAATCGCTGAATTGATGGTTTTTGTTCATTATGCCTCCCAAAAATCAGAATAGAAGGTGATCAAAAAATGTCAAGTCACGTGCCCGAAAATGGTACCAATAAAAACATCAACTCGTCCTACAAAAAACAAGCCATAACATGACTGTCAGCAGAAATATGGAAAAATTATGTCTTTTAGTGTGTGACAGCAGGCAAGCATTAAACAAATATAAATCTGATATAGCTGTAATTGCACCAACCCAAAAAATATTGTCATCTAATCGCTTATACCGCACGAGAAATGGCGTAAAAAATAAGTAAAACCAATTCTTCACGTGCTGTTGATTTATTCATTCTGATTCTCAAAGATCGCAGTAAGACTCAGCCACATTTATCCTGTGCTCTGTGCTGAACGTTTACACCATGGTTTCCGTGTATATCTCTGAAACACGTGATTCAGGCAGAAGCCCTCGGGGAAGATTTCCTATAATTCAGCAGATGAAGTCACTGTGGTTGTTGTCTGGCCTATGATCTGGTAGTGTCCATTGTTTTAGACGTGCATAAATGTGCTGTCAGCCACAGTTTTGTGCTCCTCTGAAAAAAAGGACACCGCTGAACAGAGGCCAGACGCAGACCAGAGTGATTCTGCTGCCTCATTATAGTGAATGGATCCCTCGGAGATTTCATCTCAATTACGTCATAAACGTTATGTAAAGTACCCACTCAAGTCCGTCATATGTTAACGGAAATACATTACTTGTAGTACAATGGCTCTGGAAAAACAGTATGGCTCCTCACCCCTGAAAAGAAATCCAGTAAATTCTGCACTCACAAATCCAAATGCCTCCTTCCCCCTCCTTTCTGAGGCCAACCATGTGCCTAAACCACATTTAGCATCTACATGTTTGGCATTTCTTCAGCGATAAGATCTTGCCTAATTTATGGGAAGAAGCTGGTGGCGAAACGTGCGTCGTGGTGATGGGATGCCAGGAGCACATCTATCCTCCACAGGTAACTATAACCTTTCAGTCACTGTCATTGTCATTGCAACCTGTATGGTTTGGCATATGATCCTTAGGCTTACAGTATTCTCGGTCAGCAATTTGCATTATACATGGCCAGCTCTTTTTTTTACCGCATTCAAGGCGACTGCATAATTGCTTGGTGTACCTTGTTCATTATCTACTTGGAAGTCACATGTATGCCTAAAGGGCATTTCTGCTTTTTTATATGTGATTTTAATTAATATTGTTCATTAAAAGTCATTGTTTTATATTTAAATGTTGTGGGATCTGTTCTCTGTCCTGTATTTATTGCATATGGGAATTGTTGTCACATTTGTAAAAATGCAAAATTTGGGACTGAAAGAACATTTTTGTGAAAAAAAAATGTATTTTATATTTTTACGGCTCTACCTTATAAACTTCTTTGAAGTCCCAATTCAAGGTGCTCATCAAACATCTGGATACATTTCTTGTGGGGTCTAGTTTCCAAAATGGGGGTCACTTGTGGGGAGTTTCTATTGTTTAGGCAAATCACGGGCTCTCCCAACACAACATGGCATCTGCTAATGAATTCTGAAAATTTTGCATTCAAGAAGTCAAATGGCGCTAATTCTCATCAGAGCCCTGCCATGCGCCCAAACATCATTTTTTCTCCACATATGGAGTATCAGTGTACTCAGTAGAAATTGCACAACAAATTGTAAGGTTCATTTTCTCCTGTTACACCTGTGAAAATGCAAAATTTGGGGCTAAAAGAACATTTTTGTGGGAAAATGTGACTTTTTATTTTCACGGCTCTACATTATGTCTGTGAAGCAACTGAAGGTTCAAGGTGCTCACCACACATGTATATACATTCCTTGAGGGGTATAATTTCCAAAATGGGGTCACTTGTGGGGGGTTTCCACTGTTTAAGCACACCAGGAGTTCTTCAAACGTAACATGGCATCCACTCTCAATTCTCAACATTTTTATGCTCAAAAAGTCACGGTGCTCCTTCCTTTCTGAGCCCTGCCATGTGTCCAAACAGTAGTTTTCCCCCACATATGGGGTATTGGCATACTTAGGATAAATTGCATAACAATTTTTTAGGTCCATTTTCTTTTGTTACTCTTGTGAAAATAAAAAAATTGGGATAAAGTAACATTTTTGTGAAAAAAAGTAAAAAGTTCATTTTTTCCCACCACATAGCATTCATTCCTGTTCAGTCCAGTTTTTTTTTAGAATGGTGTCACTTTTGGGTATTTACTGTCATATACGCCCCCAAAGTCCCTTTAAATGTGATGTGGTCCCTCAAAATTGGTTTTGTAAATTTTGTTAGAAAAATGAGAAATCACTGGTCAACTTTTAACCCTTATAACGTCCTAACAAAAAATATATATATTTCAAAAATTGTGCTGATGTAAAGTAGACATGTGGGAAATGTTATTTATTAACTTCTTTGTGTGACATATCTCTCTGGTTTAACGGCATACAATTCAAAAGTTTGAAAAGTGCTACTTTTTGCTAAATTTCCATTTTTTTCACATATAAACGCAAGTAATATCAAGCAAATTTTACCACTATCATGGAGTACAATATATCACAAAAAACAGTCTCAGAATCAGTGGGATCCTTTGAAGTGTTACCACATAAATCGACACTGGTCAGAATTGTAAAATTTTACCTGGTCATGAAGATGAAAAGAGACTTGGAGATTGAAGGCGTCAAAGGAAATCTGTCACCAGGTTTTTGCTATCCCATATGAGAGAAGCAAAGTGTAGGGGCCGAGACTCTGATTCCAATGATGTGTCACATACTGGGCTGCTTGCTGTCATTTTGATAAAATCCCAGTTTTATCTGCTTCAGATCTACCAGTTCCCTGATTATTAAGCTCTGTTTAATCCCGTCCACACCACTGATTGGCAGCTTTCTCTGTACACCACTCTGCATAGGCAGAAAGCTGCCAATCAATGATGGGGTCTGGGATATATAGAGATTATGAATATGGAGGTAAAATGTGATTTTATAGAAACTACACCAAGAAGCCCACTACGTAAGTGACACATTGCTGGAATCAGGGTCTCATCTCCTATATCATGCTGCTATCAGATTAGGTGGCAGAAAACTTCCCTTTAAGAGCCTAGCCATGCTCCTGATTAATATCTATTCAAATAAATTAGCTGGGGTCCTATATGAATGAGTTAGAATTAAAGATAAACATTTTTAGAATCTTCCCAATTTCCCTTCTCCCTTTCCCAGCATGACCAGTATGGTTTCCAATATATGAGTGGTAATATGAACTAACATGAGGCCTGTAAGTGGCTCACAGTTTACCCTGCCTGATCTATACTGTATAGTATTATGTATATTCCTCTCCGGGAACGTCATGTCCCGTCAGAAGGAGACTGCTCTATAAATAAAATTAATATTAAACTTTATTTCTATTTATGATAATAAAGATAATAAATGGCTGGGCACATTTGGATTCCTTGGGAAAATCAATATAATGTACTCCATGTCTGAATATAATTCAAGTCATATATTACCTGAGTGATATGAAAAGCTATATCAACATAGATATATAGCGCGTTTCTCCGGGGGATTTATAGAGCTGTACAAATATAAAAGAAGAGATGAAATGTAATGATAATGTAAAACAGTGCACAGCAGAGCTCGCTGGATTGATTAAAAGACATTCACAATGTTCTCTGCATAAAATGCACTTGGGATGAAGTCCAAGTTTGGCTGCCAGGAGATCACAGAAGGTCCCTTTACCTCATTCTCCTTCCAGTTCTGCCAATGCATATATCTTGTGTGGCACGTGAAGAAAATACAACTATAAACTCTTCTAAGCCCTAGATTTCACCTGGTAAGATGGTGTGTAATGTGCCTACTGGACCCACTGGTCTGGCTTGGGTTTAAATCATGGAACAGTGTTTGAGGGATTGTGAGTTATCTATATAAATAAGAGGCATCATGATTACTCGCTAATCCCGCCCCCTGCACAGTATCTCCGCCCCCACCACATCACCACAAATAATCACGCCCCCACCCCATTACCACACACAAACCCGCCCCCCACCCCATTACCACACACAATCCCGCCCCCACCACATTACCACACACAATCCCGCCCCCCACCACATTACCACAGAATCCCGCCCCCACCATATTACCACACACAATCCCACACCCAAATTACCACACACAATCCCTCCCCCACCACATTACCACACACAATCCCGCCCCCCACCACATTACCACACACAATCCGCACCACATCACCACACACAATCCCACCCTCCGCCACATCACCACACATAATCTTGCCCCCACCCCATTACCACATAATACCGCCACCCACCACATCACCACACACAATCCCACCCCCACCACATCACCACACGTAATCCTGCCCACCACATCACCACACATAATCCCGCCGCACCACATAACCACACATAATCCCGCCCCCACCACATCACCACACATAATCCTGCCCCCAACACATCACCACACATAATCCTGCCCTCCCACACATCACCACACATAATCCTGCCCCCCACCCCATTACCACACGTAATCCCGCCCCACCACATCACCACACATAATCCCGCCCCCCACCACATCACCACACATAATCCTGCCCCCACCACATCACCACACCTAATCCCACCCCCACCACATCAACACACATAATCCTGCCCCCACCACATTACCACACATAATTCTGCCCCCACCACATTATCACACAATCCCGCCCCCCACCACATTACCACACACAATCCCGCCCCACCACATTACCACACACAATCCTGCCCCCCACCACATTACCACACACAATCCATACCACATCACCTCACACAATCCCACCCCCCTACCACATCACCACACATCTCACCCGCCCACCACATCACCACACACAATCCCGCCCCCCACCACATCACCACACATAATCCCGCTTCCCCACTCCATTACCACACATAATCCGGCCCCCCCACCACATCACCACACATAATCCTGCCCCCTAACTGATCACCACACATAATCCCACCCTCCACACATCACCACACATAATCCCGCCCCCCACCACATCACCACACATAATCCCGCCCCCTAACCGATCACCACACATAATCCCACCCTCCACACATCACCACACATAATCCCGCCCCCAACCCATTACCATGCACAATCCCAACCCCAACCACATCACCACACATAATCCCGTCCCCACTACATCAACACACATAATCCTGCCCCCCACCACATTACCACACATAATCCCACCCCCACCACCACATTACCACACACAATCCCGCCCCCACATTACCACACACAATCCCGACACCCACCACATTACCACACACAATCCTGTTGTGAATTCCGCTCTTGGGCTCCCTCCGGTGGTTGTAAGTGGCACTTTTGTGAGTTCTGCTCTTGGGCTCCCTCTTGTGGTTTCAAGTGGTATGGCTGCTCCTTGGAGTTAGCTGTCTTCAGCTGCCTCCACTTATCGTCTCTTCTGCTCGGCTATTTAGGCCTGGCTTTTCCTTCAGCCAGTGCCACTTGTATATGGTTCCTGGTTGGATTCACATCTCTTTGGAGTTCCCTGTTATCCTGACCAGTTCAGCAAAGCTAAGTTTTTGCTTGCTCTTTTCTGTCCTTAGATTGTGGACTTATCCATTCTGTGCTTTCTATGTTTGTCCAGCTTATCAGTGTGAATTAATTCTGTCTTGCTGGAAACTCTGGGAGGCAGATTTGCCCTCCACACCTTTAGTCAGGTGTGGAGATTTTTTTGTAAACTCTGCATGGATTTTTGTAGTGTTTTATACTGACCGCACAGTATTCCATCCTGTCCTATCTATTTAGCTAGACTGGCCTCCTGTGCTCATCCTGGTTTCATTCTGTGTATGTCTTTTCCCTCTCCACTCACAGTCATTATTTGTGGGGGGCTAATCTATCCTTTGGGGATTTTCTCTGAGGCAAGATAGCTTTCCTGCTTCTTTCTTTAGGGGTAGTTAGCTCTTAGGCTGTGACGAGATGCCTAGGGAGAGTTAGGAGCATTCCACGGCTACTTCTAATGTTGTGTTGAGCTTAGGGACTGTGGTCAGTACAGTTACCACTTCTTTCAGAGCTCGTTCCATGTTGCTCCTAGACCACCGTATCATAACAGTACAAGTGGCCAAAAATGAATTAAATGCATCTCAAAAGAAGGAAAAGAAAGTTCTGAACCATTTTTTTTTCTGTGCTCTGGTTTGTCTTTTTTTTCCTCTTGATATCTGGGTGGTTTAGGATATATGCTTTGGCATGGATGTTCAGGGTTTGTTTTCTCGTGTGGATCAACTTGCTGCAAGAGTACAGAGTATCCAGGACTATGTTGTCCAGACTCCGGCTTTAGAGCCTAGAATTCCTACTCCTGATTTGCTTTTTGGGGACAGATCCAAGTATTTGAACTTTAAAAATAACTGCAAATTGTTTTTTGCTTTGAAACCCCGTTCTTCTGGTGATCCCATTCAGCAAGTAAAAATCATCATATCCTTGCTGCGTGGTGACCCTCAAGACTGGGCTTTTTCTCTTGAAACAGGGGATCCGACATTATTGAATGTAGATGCATTTTTTCAAGCGCTCGGATTATTGTATGACGAACCTAATTCTGTGGATCATGCAGAAAAAACCCTGTTGGCCTTGTGTCAAGGTCAGGAAGCGGCAGAGTTATAGTGCCAGAAATTTAGAAAATGGTCTGTGCTCACTAAATGGAATGAAGAGGCTCTGGCTGCTATTTTCAGAAAAGGTCTTTCTGAAACCCTTAAAGATGTTATGGTATGCTTTCCTACGCCTGCCGGTTTGAGCGAATCTATGTCTCTAGCCATTCAGATTGATCGGCGTCTGCGCGAGCGCAAAGCTGTGCACCATATGGCAGTATCTTCTGAGCAAAGTCCTGAACCTATGCAATGTGATAGGATTTTAACTAGAACAGAACGGCAGGAATTCAGACGTCAGAATGGGCTGTGTTTTTACTGTGGTGATTCGGCTCATGTTATCTCTGATTGCCCTAAGCGTACTAAGAGAGTTGCTAGGTCTGTTACCATTAGTACTATACAGCCTAAATTTCTCTTATCTGTGACCCTGATTTGCTCATTGTCGTCCTTTTCTGTCATGGCATTTGTGGATTCAGGCGCTGCCCTGAACTTAATGGACTTAGAATTCGCCAGGCGCTGTGGTTTTTCCTTGCAGCCTTTGCAGAGCCCTATTCCTTTGAGGGGTATTGATGCTACACCCTTGGCCAAGGATAAACCTCAGTACTGGACACAGATGACTATGTACATGGCTCCTGCACATCAGGAAGATTGCCGTTTTTTGGTATTGCATAACCTGCATGATGTTGTTGTACTGGGATTTCCATGGTTACAGGAACATAATCCGGTGCTGGATTGGAAAACTATGTCGGTGACTAGTTGGGGTTGTCGAGGAGTACATAGTGACGTTCCTTTGATGTCAATTTCCTCTTCCCCCTCTTCTGAGGTCCCTGAGTTTTTGTCGGATTTCCAGGATGTATTTGATGAGCCCAAGTCCAGTTCCCTTCCTCCGCACAGGGACTGTGATTGTGCTATTAACTTGATTCCTGGTTGCAAGTTCCCTAAGGGCCGACTTTTCAATGTGTCTGTGCCAGAGCATGCCGCCATGCGGAGTTATGTTAAGGAGTCTTTGGAGAAGGGGCATATTCGGCCCTCTTCGTCACCATTGGGAGCGGGTTTCTTTTTTGTTGCTAAGAAGGATGGCTCCTCGAGACCCTGTATTGATTATCGTCTTCTTAATAAGATCACGGTCAAACTCCAATACGCCTTGCCTTTGCTTACTGATTTGTTTGCTCAGATTAAGGGGGCTAGTTGGTTTACTAAGATTGACCTCCGAGGGGCATATAATCTTGTTCGTATTAAACAGGGTGACGAATGGAAAACTGCATTTAATACGTCCGAAGGCCATTTTGAATACCTTGTTATGCCATTTGGGCTCTCTAATGCTCCATCTGTGTTCCAGTCTTTCATGCATGATATTTTCCGCAATTATCTTGATAAATTCATGGTCGTATATTTGGATGATATTTTGATTTTTTCCGATGATTGGGAGTCTCATGTGAAGCAGGTCAGGATGGTGTTCCAGATCCTTCTTGATAATGCTTTATTTGTGAAGGGGTCTAAGTGCCTATTCGGAGTTCAGAAGGTCTCTTTTTTGGGTTTTATTTTTTCTCCCTCGTCTATAGAAATGGATCCTGTTAAGGTCCAAGCTATTCATGACTGGATCCAACCCACATCTGTGAAGGGTCTTCAAAAACTTTTGGGCTTTGCTAATTTCTATCGCCGTTTCATTGCCAACTTTTCCAGTGTGGTTAAGCCCCTTACTGATTTGACGAAGAAAGGCGCTGATGTGACGAATTGGTCCTCTGAGGCTGTTGAGGCCTTTCAGGAGCTTAAACGCTGATTTACTTCTGCCCCTGTGTTGCATCAGCCGGATGTTTCTCTTCCTTTTCAGGTTGAGGTCGACGCTTCTGAGATTGGGGCAGGGGCCGTTTTGTCTCAGAGGGAGTCTGATGGTTCTTTGATGAAACCGTGTGCTTTTTTTTCAAGAAAGTTTTCACCTGCGGAACGCAATTATGATGTCGGCAATCGGGAGTTGTTGGCTATGAAGTGCGCGTTTGAGGAGTGGCGACATTGGCTTGAGGGAGCTAAACACCGTGTTGTGGTCCTGACCGATCATAAGAATCTGATTTACCTCGAGTCGGCCAAGCGGCTGAATCCTAGACAGGCTCGATGGTCCCTGTTTTTCTCCCGTTTTGATTTTGTGGTCTCGTATCTTCCGGGATCTAAGAATGTTAAGGCTGATGCCCTCTCTAGGAGTTTTTCGCCTGATTCTCCTGGAGTCCTTGAGCTGGTTGGCATTCTTAAGGAGGGGGTGATTCTTTCTGCTATCTCCCCTGATTTACGGCGGGTGCTTCAGGAATTTCAGGCTGATAGGCCTGACCGCTGTCCAGTGGGGAAGCTGTTTGTTCCTGATAGATGGACAAGTAAGGTAATTTCTGAGGTTCATTGTTCAGAGTTGGCTGGTCATCCTGGGATTTTTGGTACCAGAGATTTGGTTGCTAGGTCCTTTTGGTGGCCTTCCTTGTTGCGCGATGTGCGTGCTTTTGTGCAGTCCTGTGGGACTTGCGCCCGGGCCAAGCCTTGCTGTTCCCGCGCTAGTGGGTTGCTTTTGCCTTTGCCGGTCCCTGAGAGGCCCTGGAGGCATATTTCCATGGATTTTATTTCAGATCTTCCTGTTTCCCAGAAGATGTCTGTTATCTGGGTTGTTTGTGACCGGTTCTCTAAAATGGTCCATCTGGTACCTTTGCCCAAGTTGCCTTCCTCCTCAGATCTGGTTCCATTATTTTTTCAGCATGTGGTTCATTTGCATGGCATTCCGGAGAATATTGTGTCTGACAGAGGTTCTCAGTTTGTCTCTAGATTTTGGCGGGCCTTTTGTGCTAGGATGGGTATTGATTTGTCTTTTTCTTCGGCGTTTCATCCTCAGACCAATGGCCAAACTGAGCGAACTAATCAGACCTTGGAGACCTATTTGAGATGCTTTGTGTCTGCTGATCAGGATGATTGGGTGTCTTTCTTGCCGTTGGCCGAGTTTGCCCTTAATAATCGGGCTAGTTCGGCTACTTTGGTTTCACCTTTCTTTTGTAATTTTGGTTTTCATCCTCGTTTTTCTTCTGGGCAGGTTGAGCCTTCTGATTGTCCTGGTGTTGATTCTGTGGTGGACAGGCTGCAGCAGATTTGGACTCATGTGGTGGACAATTTGACGTTGTCTCAGGAAAGGGCTCAACGTTTTGCTAACCGCCGTCGGTGTGTTGGTCCCCGGCTTCGTGTGGGGGATTTGGTTTGGTTGTCTTCTCGTCATGTTCCTATGAAGCTTTCTTCTCCTAAGTTTAAGCCTCGGTTTATTGGTCCTTATAAGATTTCTGAAATTATTAATCCGGTGTCTTTTCGTTTGGCTCTTCCAGCCTCTTTTGCCATTCATAATGTTTTCCATAGATCTTTGTTGCGGAGATATGTGGTGCCCGTTGTTCCCTCGGTTGACCCTCCTGCCCCGGTGTTGGTTGAGGGAGAGTTGGAATATGAGGTTGAGAAGATTTTGGATTCTCGTTTCTCGAGGCGGAGGCTTCAGTATCTTGTCAAGTGGAAGGGTTATGGCCAGGAGGATAATTCTTGGGTTGTTGCCTCCGATGTCCATGCCACCGATTTGGTTCGTGCTTTTCATTTGGCTCATCCTGTCCGGCCTGGGGGCTCTGGTGAGGGTTCGGTGACCCCTCCTCAAGGGGGGGGGTACTGTTGTGAATTCCGCTCTTGGGCTCCCTCCGGTGGTTGTAAGTGGCACTTTTGTGAGTTCTGCTCTTGGGCTCCCTCTTGTGGTTTCAAGTGGTATGGCTGCTCCTTGGAGTTAGCTGTCTTCAGCTGCCTCCACTTATCGTCTCTTCTGCTCGGCTATTTAGGCCTGGCTTTTCCTTCAGCCAGTGCCACTTGTATATGGTTCCTGGTTGGATTCACATCTCTTTGGAGTTCCCTGTTATCCTGACCAGTTCAGAAAAGCTAAGTTTTTGCTTGCTCTTTTCTGTCCTTAGATTGTGGACTTATCCATTCTGTGCTTTCTATGTTTGTCCAGCTTATCAGTGTGAATTAATTCTGTCTTGCTGGAAGCTCTGGGAGGCAGATTTGCCCTCCACACCTTTAGTCAGGTGTGGAGATTTTTTTGTAAACTCTGCGTGGATTTTTGTAGTGTTTTATACTGACCGCACAGTATTCCATCCTGTCCTATCTATTTAGCTAGACTGGCCTCCTGTGCTCATCCTGGTTTCATTCTGTGTATGTCTTTTCCCTCTCCACTCACAGTCATTATTTGTGGGGGTGCTAATCTATCCTTTGGGGATTTTCTCTGAGGCAAGATAGCTTTCCTGCTTCTTTCTTTAGGGGTAGTTAGCTCTTAGGCTGTGACGAGATGCCTAGGGAGAGTTAGGAGCATTCCATGGCTACTTCTAGTGTTGTGTTGAGCTTAGGGACTGTGGTCAGTACAGTTACCACTTCCTTCAGAGCTCGTTCCATGTTGCTCCTAGACCACCGTATCATAACACCATCTGCACCACATCACCACACATACAATCCCACCCCCCCACCCCATTACCATGCATAATCCCACCCCCACCACATCATCACACATAGTCCCACCCCCACCACATCACCACACATAATCCCGCCCCCACCACATTACCACACACAATCCCGCCCCCACATTACCACACACCATCCCGCCCCCACATCACCACACACAATCCCGCCCCACCACATTACCACACACAATCCGCACCACATCACCACACACAATCCCACCCCCCACCACATCACCACATCACCACACATAATCCCGCCCCCACCACATCACCACACATAATCCCACCTGCCCACCACATCACCACATATAATCCTGCCCCCCACAGCACCACACATAATCCCGCCCCCCAACACATCACCACACATAATCTCGCCCCCAACACATCACGACACATAAAATTACCACACATAATCCAGCCCCCCACCACATTACCACACATAATCCCGCCCCCTACCCCATGACCGCATGTAATCCCGCCCCCCACCACATCACCACACATAATCCCTCCCCCCATCCATATTACCACAGATAATCCCGCCCCGCACCACATCACCACACATAATCCCTCCCCATCCATATTACCACAGATAATCCCGCCCCGCACCACATCACCACACATAATCCCACCCCCCCACCACATCACCACACATAATCCCACCCCCCACCACATCACCACACATAATCCCGCCCCCCACCACTTCACCACACATAATCCCGCCCCCTGCCTCATGACTGCACGTAATCCCGCCCCCACCACATCACCACACATAATCCCACCCCCCATCCATATTACCACAGATAATCCCGCCCCGCACCACATCACCACACATAATACCACCCCCCACCACATCACCACACATAATCCCGCCCCCGACCACATCACCACATATAATCCCGCCCACCACCACATCACCACACATCATCCCGCCCCCCACCACATTACCACACGAGGCTCCGTTCCCACACATTACCACATGAGGCTCCGTCCCCACACATTACCACACGAGGCTCCGTCCCCACACATTACCACATGAGGCTCCGCCCCCCACATTACCACACGAGGGTCCATCCCCACACATTACCACATGAGGCTGCGTCCCTACACATTACCACATGAGGCTGTCCCTACACATTACCACATGAGGCTCCATCCCCACACATTACCACACGATGCTCCATCCCCCCACATTACCACACGATGCTCCGTCCTCACACATTACCACACGAGGCTCCGTTCCCCACATTACCACACGAGGCTCTGTTCCCCCATATTACCACACGAGGCTCCATCCCCCCACAGTACCACACGAGGCTCCGTCACCCCACATTACCACACGAGGCTCCGTCCTTATACATTACCACACGAGGCTGCGTCCCCACACATTACCACACGAGGCTCCGGCCCCCACATTACCACACGAGGCTCCGGCCCCCACATTACCACACGAGGCTCCGTTCCCCCACATTACCACACGAGGCTCCGTTCCCCCACATTACCACACGAGGCTCCGTCCCCCCACATTAACACACGAGGCTCCGTCACCCCACATTACCACACGAGGCTCCACCCCCACACATTACCACACGAGGCTCCGTCCACACACATTACCACACAAGGCTCTGTCCCCACACATTACCACACGAGGCTCCGTCCCCACACATTACCACATGAGGCTCTGTCCCTACACACTACCACACGAGGCTCTGTCGCCACACATTACCACACGAGGCTCCGTCCCCACACATTACCACACGCAGCACTTCCTTTCTATGTAATTCAACTACTTCAGCCAAGGTAAACGTACATTTAATTGCATCCGCATTCTCCCAAACAAAATGAGCCAAGAAGAGTCGTCAGGTCCATCTCACATGCCGCAGGAAAATCTGAACAACTATGCAGTAGCTGATCGACAACAACAGTATCGACAAAATCGTAGGATTGGTTATCAACAACGAACACCTGAGCAGATTGATAAGGACAGAGAGAGATATCACAAGGTTTATATTAGATAGCAATGAGCGTGCCGAGCGTTAGCTGTCTGGAAACAGCTGGTATATCCATAACCCCCACAAAGGAGTCTGGACTTTCACCCAAAAAAATCTTTGGGCAACTATGACTGAGTTATCCCTGGTATGATTGGGGTTAGCATGAGAATGCAGGCTTAAACATGGCCCAGGCTATTTAGGAGCTTGTTTTCATGCCACTCGCAGAGTCACAGAGGGAATGTGAGTGGGTGGGAGTAACACTAGTAGTGTGAGCCTACGACTAGTAAGTATGGGAAAAGCCCACCAGTAAGAATGCCTACAGGCTGTGTAGGGGCTGGTTTTCATGTCACTCAGGATCAGTCGCAGAGGGAATGTGAGTGGGTGGGAGAAGCACTAGCAGTGTGAGCCTACGACTAGTAAGTGGGGGAAAGGCGCACCAGTAGTATGCCTACAGTCTGTGTAGGGGCTGGTTTTCATATCACTCAGGGTCAGTCGCAGAGGGAATGTGAGTGGGTGGGAGCAACACTAATAGTGTGAGTGGATCGCCCCCAGACACAGGGCCACGAGTTCTTGGTACCGGGCCTCTCTGGTTCGGTTCTGAGGCTGTCACGGTGGCTAGACCCGGTCCGCGACCCTGCTAAGGGGCGTCCAATAAAGGTGGTGCAGTTTGTCAGGGGTTCGTGATGCCACCTGTGGTGTTCAGTCAGGGTGACCGACGCTGCTGTGGGGTCCGCTGGGGTGATGGAATGGCAGCTGGATGGTATACCTTCCCACAGGTGAAGTATGTCCCCAGGGCTTCCCAGTAAGGTGGATGGTGATGGTGTGAGGTGCAGTCAATAATGAGGACACAAGGTTGCAGTCTCTTTACCTCTTTACTGTAGACTTCAGGATCCTCAATCCAGAGTACGTTTAACAGGGCTATCTGAGACCGGCCGGTCCGATGGGCACTTCCAGAGTTTCCCTCGCAGATGGAAATCATTGCCTACCACTAGCGCCTGTGTGTTGTAGTCCTACCCTGCTGAGCATTCGGAATAGTCCTCATAACTGCTGTTCTCGTTCGTCGTTCTCTACAGCTCTCTCTCTCTTTAGTTCCAGATGTTGCTAGTTTCTCGTCCCCCAGTATGTTTTGGCTAGGACGCACCCGTATGACGGGAAGGCCTGGAGGTTTTCCGGGACCCTAGAGATGCCCCTCTCCCACTGTTGCCCCCTACGTTTTCTTAGGAAATTTAAGGTAGACAGCCAACCTATAATTAACTGTCCTGCGGAGTTCGAAGTAAGGCTTAGAGTCAGTTACTCCCGCGGTGTTCCGGCCACCGGCTATGCGCCTCGGTAGGATGTTGCCTCGGTCTCATGGCACGACTCCTACTGGCTCTCCTTTGTGCTTGATCTCGTTTACACTGTTCCACAATATCCTTCCCTTCTTGTCTCTTTCTTAGGATACCGCCGCAAGGAAGTTCTGTTACGTTCTGTTCTGTTCTCTAGGCACCTGCCAGGTTCCCACGCCTGACAGGGACCCCCCTGTGTCTTCTCCCTGCAACACCCCCTGCCACGGGATGTTGCCTGAATCCAACCCAGTCAGCTACTGACTAACTTCCTCCCCAACCCCTAGTTTTACCAGTGTGAGGAGTGGCCCAATAAATAAAGCCTTTTGCTCCCCCTAGTGGCCGGAGTGTGAAGTGTAAAGTGTTCTGGTGATACCTGGTCAGGAGAACTCCTTCAGTGCCATCAGACGTACCATCACTCCCCTTAGTAGCAGAGTGTCATACTGCAACGACCGATCTCTGGGGCGCTGCATGAGCCTACGACTAGTAAGTGGGGGAAAGGCACATCGGTAGTATGCCTACAGGATGTGTAGGGATGGTTTTCATCTCACTCAGGGTCAGTCGCAGAGGGAGTGTGAGTGGTTGGAAGCAACACTAGTAGTGTGAGCCTACAACTAGCAAGTGGGGGAAAGGCGCACCAGTAGTATGCCTACAGGTTGTGTAGGGGCTGGTTTTCATTTCACTCAAGGTCAGTCGCAGAGCGAATGTGAGTGGGTGGGAGCAACTCTAGCAGTGTGAGCCTACGACTGGTAATTGGGGGAAAGGCACACCAGTAGTATGCCTACAGGCTGTGTAGGGGCTGGTTTTCATGTCACTCAGGGTCAGTCGCAGAGGGAATGTGAGTGGGTGGGAGCAACACTAGTAGTGTGAGCCTATGACTAGTAAGTGGGGGATAGGCGCATCGGTAGTATGCCTACAGGCTGTGTAGGGGTTGTGTTATGACCTGGTGGTGAGGACAATAATGGACCTGGTGGTTAAGAGCACACGGAATGACCTGATAGTTACTAATAATACAGGACAAGCTCTGAGACGTGGGAACTCTGCTGACCGCAATCCCTAATCCTATCACACACACTAGAAAAAGCCGTGGATTGCTCCTAACGCTCCCTATGCAACTCGTCACAGCCTAAGGAACTAGCTACCCCTAAAGATAGAAAAATAAAGCCTACCTTGCCTCAGAGAAATTCCCCAAAGGAACAGGCAGCCCCCCACATATAATGACTGTGAGTTAAGATGAAAATTACAAACACAGAGATGAAATAGATTTAGCAAAGTGAGGCCCGACTTACTGAACAGACAGAGGATAGGAAAGGTAACTTTGCGGTCAGCACAAAAAACTACAAAAAGACCACGCAGAGGGCGCAAAAAGACCCTCCGCACCAACTCACGGTGCGGAGGCGCTCCCTCTGCGTCCCAGAGCTTCCAGCAAGCAAGACAAAAATCAAAATAGCAAGCTGGACAGAAAAAATAGCAAACAGAGAAAAACAAGCAGGAACTTAGCTTCTGCTGGGAAGACAGGTCACAAGAACGATCCAGGAGCGAACCAGACCAATACTGGAACATTGACAGCTGGCATGGAGCAATGATCTAGGTGGAGTTAAATAGAGCAGTCAGCTAACGAATTAACCTCGCCACCTGTGGAAGGAACCTCAGAAGCCGCAGCCCCACTCACAACCACCAGAGGAAGCCCATGGACAGAACCAGCCGAAGTACCATTCATGACCACAGGAGGGAGCTTAACTACAGAATTCACAACAGGGCTGGTTTTCATCTCCCTCAGGGTCAGTCGCAGAGGGAATGTGAGTGGGTGGGAGCAACACTAGTAGTGAGTAGGGTTGAGCGACTTTTAGTTTTTTAGGGTCGAGTCGGGTTTCGCGAAACCCGACTATCTCAAAAGTCGAGTCGAGTGAAATCGGCCGATTATCGCGAAAAGTCGGGGATCGACCGAAACACGAAACCCAATGCAAGTCAATGGGGGAGCATAGTCGGCAGTGAGTGGAGGCCAGGAAAACATGTACAGTGCCCATTTTAATGGCAAAAACATACATTCTTGTTACTGAAGCTTGTCAATCTTAATTTACCTTATAATAATAGTAAGGCATTGGAAATTGGGGGTCATTTGGCTAAAGTTGTGGGGGGTAGGACTGGTTCAAGTATTTAGTGGGCCCAGGAAATCTGGACCACGTCACGGCAGTGGAGAAAGGGAGAGGTAAGTATTTCAACTTTGCAAGTGCTGTGATCCTGAGCAAGCAGGGGGGGGCCCACTCGTTGGCATTGGCACTGGCACAGGGCCCCTCAAAGTACGGCGGTGTGTTTGCACGGCGGGGGCGCCTCTCACCGGCAGCGACACTTTTGCGTACTATGAGGGGCCCTGTGCCAGTGACGTAGCCAACGAGTTCCCCCCCACACACCTGATGAAGGAACCTGCACTTTCATCTGCACCTTCCTCTTTGTCCCCGTGTAAGGTGTTATGGTATGCGGGAAGGGTAACCTGACTTTCAGCAGGGTCACAATCTTGCTGTGTAGCGTGCACGGGGAATGTTGC